>NC_140582.1:172300622-172968517 GCF_964204655.1 Triturus cristatus | reverse complement strand
AGTACAATTTAATTTACAGGCTCAAGCCACATGTAGTGCACTTTACTAGGGATTTATATGTAAACAAAAAATTGGATGAGTCAATGTCACCACGTTTTAGGGAAAGAGCACAAGCACCGTAGCACTGGCCAGCAGTGGTAAAGTGTGCAGAATCCTAAAGCCAGCAAAAACAAAGTCAGCAAAAACTAGTAATTACTTAGTAATCTCTTTGTGGAGTCTGTGCTCAGTACTCGGTAATTTCTAGTATTTTAGAGGAGGTTGATGCAAGCTCTATTATGGACAGGACCACTTTAATTATGCAGCCGGGGAGGGCCAAATTATGCGGCAGGGTTGACTAAATTCTGCAGCAAGGAAAGTCAAATTATACGACGTAATGGTACACTTTTTATTATGATATTACTGCATTACTTTGTTATTTTTTTTATACTTTTTAAAACTGTCTGGGAATTGGTTGCACCTCATTAGCATCAGTTTAACACCAACATTAGCAATAACAACAAAAAGCTGATCAGTCAAACTTTGTAAATTGGCCTTCCACTGCGCAGCAACACCTGCCGCTGCGTTTTTAGTAACTTTTGAATTATTTGAGCTACAAACAAATTTTCTTTTGTTAAATTCTGCAGATTATGCAGCAGATGATGGATTACGTGGCAAATGCTCTAATTGTATACTATTGTGAAAAACACTGCGGCCGCACAATTACATAATTCCAGTGGCCCTGATAATAGTCTTCTCTAGTCTGTAGAACGATAGATTCTCCTTCTCTGCTGGTTTGATTACCAGATCTCTTCTATTTTTTTTTAGAAATTCTAGGCCACTTCCCTCATTTAGAGTCAAGTTATGATAATGTAGTTGCTATGTGTCCAGAGTTTCAACATACATTAACAACCTAGGACTTCTGCTGTTATCATGGACTAAAAAATGATTTCTTCTTGATTTCAGTGCAGGATACATCGGGCATATGTAGGCCCATTCTGAAAGAAGGCCTTGAACCCTATCTTTCTAAGGAATTCAGACAATTTACATCTGAGTCTAAACATATCAGTGTAGTTGATGGGAAAGAAAGTTAACCCCTTTTTGAGAATGTTTCTTTCTTCTGTTGTTAGGACCTCTGGCGTTAAATTCACAAACACATTTACATGCTGCTTTTTACTGGTTGTGTTTCTTGTGCTTTGTTCCTTGATTTTACTCCTCTGGTCTACTTCCTATGGGGCATATTAACAAGGAACAGGGAAAATTAACGCTAAGGGTGCATAGCGTTAATTTTTTTAACGCCTGCTATCGCTGGATAATATCGCCTGGTTATCGTGTTATTAACAACGCTAACCGCCTAGGCGATGAAAAATCCAGCGATAGCGGCATTTTGGGAGGTTATCGCTGGTAATGCAGCGATAAAACTACAAGGACAGGGATATTCTTGTTGATAGCCCATGGTGGATTTAGCCATGTAATCCACCTCTTATTGGATTACATGGCTAATTCTGAAAATTAGCAGACGTAAAAAAGCAGCATTAACCGTGGTTAGCGCTGCTTTTTTTGTCTCTAACAGGGTTAGCGTGAAGCTTGATAATAGGAGAAATGTCGCTTAGCGACATTTCTCCTATTATTTTGCTCTGAAACGCCCACTTTGCATCTCATTAGAGATGCAAAGGGAAGCGTAGTGAAAAAGGGTGCTAACATGCGATTTTGCATGTTAGCACCCTGTTGTTGATAGGGCAATATTTTTCTCTCCACTTCTTTGGCATTTAAAGCCAAAAAAACGGAGATAAAGTCCTTGTTAATATGCCCCTATATCCCTTCCTTCTTCTCTACCCTCCACTGCCTAGCAAAGGGCGATGTCCTTGAAAGAATGGCAGGGGTAAGGGATGAGGTCAATAAAACATTGTGGAGGGGATCCTGTTGGCAGTATGTGCAATTATACTTTTTCCCTACTATGTCTGCCCTTACTTCTAGTACTATTTGTAGAGCACAACCACTCCTCAGAATCCGAATTTGATTACAAATTTGTTTGGTTGGGATTACCTGTTTATGTATCATTTGGAGTATAAGGATAGACTTTCTCCAATTTATAATTTATAATGTCCTTTTAAAATGTGTTAATTTTGCTTTGTGTGAGAAACTCTTTCACTTCAGTGGTTTCTGTGTTTATCTCTTCAGATTCTAAATGAGCTGATTTTAACCTGTGGTTTTGGTAGTCTCCAATGGGCTTGATCTTAATCAGCATAACCTCTGATTTGGAGGACTGGCTAGGGCACCGAAGATGGTGGTTGCAGGAGCCTGCTGCTCTGCTGCAGTCCAGCATTAATCCTGCAAAATCCAGTTGCCAGTGGTTCCAAAGACATCTCCGAGGTGTGGGGATGGTGAGGCGGCCCCCCGGGAAGTGTTCCCAAGCACGCATGTCATCAGGCAGCTGTGATAAGCTGTGGTCGACGCTGACTGATTTGGGTGCCAGGCCCCATAAAATGGTGGCCGCCACCTGGGCTGGAGTGCTGTGGCCTGCAGTCCTGATACGTATAGTCCCTCGCACTCTCGGGGCCCCGGCGTGAGGAGGCGACTGGTGCCCGGCGCCTGGCTGGTGACTGCGGGGGACAGCACCGTGGTGCGGTGTGGCTGGGGGGACAGACCTCGGAGCCCACGTCAGGGCTCGATGATACTGTGTGGGAGAAAGGGAGGACTCTGCTGATCAACTGTGGCCAGGTAGCGCCTACCTGGGGGCAGCCGGACCTGGTGGTCACATCAGCTGGGCCGCAATTTCCTTTCGGGCCTTACTCGCAGCCTCAGGGTCACTATTGGCCCACAGGCAACCATCATGTGAGAGCTGACTGCAGGTGGCCCGGGCGCATTGCCATGGCCAGAGAGAGCACAGGGCCCAGCGCAGCTTAGCAATGGGGACCAACGAGTGCATGCCTGCCCCCAGTGTGCATACTGAGATTTGGGGATGACCGAGGAACCATGTTGGGGCCCTGGAGAGTCCTTTGGGGAGCAACTCTGGGGCCCATCTGACTTGGGCTCTTCTGCTCTTACCCTGAGTTTTCAGCACCTACCCTGTCTTCTGGCTTGCCTGTTGGAGTGACCATGAGACACTGTGAGCTCTGGCAACTGGGGCACATTGTTTCTTGTGCCTTGGGATGCCGGGCCAGAGATGAAGGCCGGATAGCCTGGCGGACCAGGCAGCTTGGCCCTTTGAGGAGGCTTTCCTGGGGGAGTGAAGTTGTACGCAACTAGAACCACTAATAGTTGGAGTTTGTGTAAAATTTGAGTAGAGTCCTGAGGCCTCTGTGACTGGCGCTGTCCCAAGGGACCAGAGTATTAGGTTGGTGGTGCGGCCTGACCATCACTTGTGTGTCCCAGGAGGGTTATGGCTCCTTCAATTTGCAGTGACATATTTATTGCTTACTCCTGGGGAACGCTGGTGGGGCACTAGTGGCCCCAGCCCAAAAGAATGATTGAGAGACACAGTGGGTATTCCTGCAGGCCCCACCTCACCTAACAGGGGAGAATCAAAGGGACAGACATAGAGAGCACAGTTGGTTTATGGCTGGGCGACTAAGTGGACAACTGCAGGTGACCCATGTGACCCACTGACAATGCCGTAATGGGGAAGCCAAGGAATACACCAGTGGGTGCTGTCCCAGAGACAGAGACAAGGCACCCTCCCCACCACTGCTGGGAGAGACAGAGGTCCGGGACCTCCAGGATGCCTCGATATACTCTCACCAGGATGCATGGTTCCAGTCCAGGGACGACCCAGCTTGACAGTTTGGGCTGGACTGTTCCCATGAGGAACAGGGTCAAGACTGATTTGCATATGGCTGAGTCCAAACTGGGGTGGCGTAGTGAGCAAAAGAACAATGGATTTAGCCCAGATCCCTTGACTGGGGGTGAATGTTTGATTGATTCAGCATTCTGTCCATCGTTTGTTGTTTCAGTACTTTTCGCCCTAAGTGGGATGGGTATGCCCAGACATGGGTCCCTTGCTCGCTGTGCCACTGGATTCAAGCTAGCCTGGCTGATGAGAGATGTTACCTCAAAACTGATCCCAGGATGCTTGTTTCCAGTCCAGGGAGGACTTGGCTTGGCAGTTTGGGCTGGACTGTTCCCATGAGGAACACGTTCAAGACTGAGAATGTTTGGGCCCAAACTGGGGTGGTGTAGTGAGCAAAAGAAAGGTGGATTTAACCCAGATCTCCTGACTAGGGGTGAATGTTTGATTCATTCAGCATTCCATCCATCATTTTTTGGCGCAGCATGTTTCCTATCACAGCTCGGGTGCCTAGACTGTGGAATATTCCTCTGGGCCTGAATTGGTCCCCGGTATCATTCGGATATTTGGGGATACAGGTGTTTCATTCTCTTGATGATCTCCAGGAGGAACACTTGGGGATAGCTCTTCGATCCCTGTGGGCCTGTGTTTTCTATGGGCACTCTCTAAAGCTGTCCATCAAGGCTCGGATCTCGCTGTCCAAAAGAATTATTCTGCCGCTGCTCCTATATTATTTTATCAACCTTCCTGTTGAGGTACCAGTCTCCTGGTTTCGCCAACTAGACATGCTCCTGTTGGGAATTGATATGGGATGGCGGTCACCATAGAGTCTCTCTGAAGGTTCTCAGTAGTCCCTCAGCTGAGGGTGGAATGGGTGCCCCTGATTTTGAATTATGTTACCTGGCAGCGCAGCTCTAATGGATCACTTTGTGGCTAGATAGAGCGCATCTGAAAAGTAGACCCACAGGGCTGAGTGGCAATCAGGGCGCTCTACTGGCAAAGGTCCTCTGCCCAGCGGTAGTGCTACCCCAGCCATGGGTGTTGCTGGCGGTGGCTCTTCACTGCTGGAGCAGGTGTTTGCGGAGGACTGTTGGCGCCACACAGTATGCCCCGGCGCTATCATTGCTGGGACTTCCACATGGTGACGTGTTTTTTTTTTTATGATTTCGCAAATGGCTGCTTGTAAGACTGCTGGGTTGGTGACGGTGGGTGATTGTTCTCAACTTAGGGCACTGATCCCCCTGGAGGACTTAGTGATTCAATTTGATTTTCCGATGGGACAATATTTGACGTACAAAGCACTGGTGACTATACTCAGAGATCTGTTGCCGGACAGCCCGGGGAACCAGAGACACATAGTGTACTGCACCTCCTGGTCACCATGGGCACCACCTGTCACTTAGTGAAATGGTTCTACCAAGTCCTATTGGGAATGGTCCGGAAGCCACTCGTGGCACTCTGGGGGAGATGGGGGTCTCTATCAGGCCGTGGCCCTCCTGATTTGGAATGGAGTAGGGATCTGGTGTACCCCAAATGTATTTCCAGCAACATGAGGTTGAAGTATATTCAATTCAACCATGTACACATGACCTATTTGATGCCTCATAGGCTACAAAATTATAATTGGGGGGAGAAGAAGGCCTGCCTCAATTGTTCAGTCATGGATGCCAATTTTGGCCACATGACCTGGAGTTGTCTCAGGTTGCATCTGTTCTTGGAATCTTGATTCATACTTTTAACACCACCCTAGACCACATTTTGCTGTACACGGTGGTACATTGCCTACTAGGGATATTTCCTAGGCCCCGGTGAGGAAAGTGGGTTCCAGATTTGTAAAACTTTCTCTAGCACTGGCCAAGCGGTGAATAGCAATGATGTGGAAATCAGGGACTGGCCCAACAAGTACACTCTGGATGAGGGATGTTACGGTTTGTGCTAGGGAACATTATGCTGAAGACACAGGTGGGGATCTGGAAGAGCAGGCTTCACACACTGTGATACCGTAGATACCCCTGCAGCTGACAAAGATGGGGAAGATGACACCCCATTGTAAGAGTAGATGGGTGGTATTTCAGGGAATGGAAGTCCTTCCTTAGGTGACACCGTCACTCTGGGGTCAGGGGTCTATGTCACTCCCCCCTGGCATTGCCCCCCCGTGGCTTTCTCACTAGACTCCTTACCAGAGTGCATGCACAGTTTGGTCCTTCCATGGCCCTTCCCACTCCTCCCCACTATAATCAAGATAGACAGGGATACATTTTCCCCGACATTTGACACACCCTGACATAGTTCTGCTAGCTTGACAGTTGTACCCCTGGAACAGACCAGTTTGTTTCAGTTTCGGTTTCTTTTTTACACATGTTGGCCTCTACAATCCAAATGGATGACATTTTAGTCATGAAGCATCTACACTTTAATCAACTAGGGGATGTGGTCAGTGGTGTAGTGAGGGTGGTGCGGTAGTTGCGAGCCGCCCCGGGTGTCATCACTGAGGGGGGATGGCAAAAATATGTGTTTTAAATACATATTTTTGCCATTTTGTCAAGCCGGGGGTGACAATAAATACCTGAGGGCGTTGACAAAATGGCAAAAATCTGTGTTTTAATCACATATTTTTGCCATTTTGTCAAGCCGGGGGTGACAAGAAATTGTCCGCACCGGGTACCACCTGACCTTGCAACGCCACTGGATGTGGTACATCGTAAGAAGGACCCAATGTACTTGAGTGCGTTAGGGGCTTCAGCTGACGTGCACTCGTACGGGACTATGAAATGCACACATCCGTTTCCCTTCACGTGCAGCTCACGGACTCCAATGTGCTGGGATAGAAGTCCCAGTTGCTCACTCACTTTTTTTCACTAATGTTGTACTTCTCCCAAGCGGAACATTGCTGTAACAATCACACATGTATGCTCACCCAGGCTTAACTTGTGATATGATACCCTCCGTGATTGTATGCTACGACCCAATACTTTCATGATATATGTTTGTCTATTATAAATGCCTACAAAAACACATTTTGAAAAAAAGAGCATAGCCTATGATTTTTGCTGTACTGATGATTAGGATTAGCCAGTTGCCAGAACGCTGCTAGGCTATTAGCGACCGATCCTTCTTAAAGAGTTTATCCTATAAACAAATATGAGGTTCATTGTTTACAAACAAACAGCCGGGGTGCTCTTGCTCTTAAATACTCTGTCGTAATAGTCCACTATAACTGTTTTTACCTGGGCTTTCTTTAGCTCTGCTAGTTATTCCCAGCCTTCTGCCTGTGCCAGTTCTTGTGTCAAGTTTGTGTCACTAATCAAAGGTGTGCTGAAAGGATTACGGATGCCAGTGCATCCAGAAGCGTAGGCCTAGTGGTTCTGCCATATTATTCTAACACCTACAGGAAATGAATGACATAATCACGCATGCTTTTACAACTCATGCCTTTACATCATGGACAATACAATGAACGGGACGTTACCTCGCATTCCATTACAACGCAAGCCGTTACAACAACTTGCCTTAGGGAAGCGCTGGACTTTGGAATAGTATATTTTACTATTATCAAACTCCAGTCTATGCAACAGTAGGGAAGGTGTTAGATTTAAAATCCAACAACGCGTTCCCTAAAGCAAGTCGGTCTAATGACTTGTGTGGTAATGGAATGTGTGGTAATGACCCGTTTGTTGTAGAGCCTGCGTTGTAATGGCGCTGTGTAGTTCTATCTACGTTGTAAACGCTGTTTCCCACCTGCAGGTATTCCAAGAACTAACACAGTATTACCAAGGAAGGCGTGGCTGAAGACACCATACCAAAACACAGTAAATAGGAGGGTTTGAGACAACCATATCTGGACACAGTGCACCATCAAAGGGGCCATTCATGTATTCAAACAACAATCCCCTTGATTGCAGTGACGAATATGTTGGCGTCAAGTAGAGCAACAAAAGGAAGGTATGTGTTGCAGATGTGTTACATGTTCCATCGCTTGCTGATCAACCGACAACACCCTTTCTGGGATTTCAAGGGCAAATCAACTGCTACTCAGAAAAGGAGAGGTCTGGAAACCATTGCAATATCTCCACCCTTCATTCATTAATTCATTCATTTGCATTTGTAGAGCGATGGTTACCCCGACAGTTTGTCCCCGCGCTAATAGCAGATTCCCAGATGACAAGAGATAGGTAGGTGTGCCACAGCTAGCAAGTTTCTTGTGTCTATTCTATTTTACTGGTGGGAAAAAGCCATGTTTCCAGCCTTTTCCTAAAGGCGGCTTCACATGGCTCTATTCTCATATCAACCGGTAGTGAATTCCAGTGTTTCGCAGCTAAGTATCTAAATGAATTGCCACCCAACCTGGCCTTCCTTATTCTGGGTACAACTGCCAGTGCCTTTCCATCCGATCTTAGGTTTCTGTTGGGGGTATAGGGTGTTAACATAGTTTGCAGATATTGTGAGCAGGAGCGCGAGACAGACCGTAAGTGGAGCAGGACGCTGCCGCTGGGCTCCGCTCAGGAAGTGGGAGATGGTCTAGCCTTCATGCCGACCTTTGGGGAGGAGCCAAAAAAGGAAGAGGAAGTGGGACAATTAAAAAGAAAAGAGACGTGAGGAAGATCGAGAGGAATAGAGACGAACGTGGGAGAAAGGCGGACGCGAGGAGCAACGGGAGGAGCAGTGACGAACGGAGGAGGACGGCGAGTGGGAGGAGAGGAGGCGAACGACGAGTCGGAAGACGGCGAATCCAGAAGCAACAGCGAGGTTCTTACGATGAAAAAACCCGGTGGGCTGCAGGGAGGAGAAAACGCCCCGGGTCCCAACGCCGCGGTCCAGGGAACTGGCCGTGGCTCGAGGCAAGTGGCTCTCTGGGGACCTTTCGGGTGGGGGCGGTGGGGAGGCTGTGAAGGCTAGTGAAACACCAGGAAAGGGTGAAACCCTCCCCCACCCCTGCACTTCCCTCCCTACACGTTCCCTTGGTGAAGGTAGCACAGTAAAACCCACGACTAAGAGTGACTCAGACCTATTTTTTTTTCTTTTCTTCTTTCCTCCCTTCAAACCTCGAGTACCCTAAGCTGAGGATCCTGGAAACGAGGAATGCGACACAACTCGCTATAGCAAGCTGCGCATAAGGAAGGCACCCTCGGACAGAGACTGTTTGTTTTGGATATACCTGTAACTGATATAAGAATCCCTCATACTTATGCTTGGTTCTACTGTGACAACCCATCCAAACGTGTTGAATAAACTCAGAGACAGAACCTATATCGTAGTATAGACGGCTTATTACTGACCCACCACCCCGTTAGGGAATTCAGATTACCACAGATACCTTGGGCATTTATTTGCTAGGATGCTGTGACAAAAGCACATTGCCTCAGGGGCGTAACACAGGCCCCCACAGCCCCTGCGGTGCGGGGTGCCCTCGAGCTGCAGGGGGACCCCTCAGCACCATAATCAGGCCCAAGAATTCCGGATAAAACCCAGAGTGGAGGCCCCTCCGTGTATGTGGCAGGGGGGCCCCCTCAACTTTCGTTACACCACTGCATTGCCTTAAACAATAGCCTCTTTTCCACAGGTAGCCAATGCAGGTTGGCTAAGGTCTTTGTAGTAGATGATCTTTTAGAGAGATTCAGCACTAGGCGGGCAGCTGCATTTTTAATTGACTGTAGCTTCATTAGCCTTTTTTAGATACACCTAAGTAAAGAACATTGCCGTAGTCAATCTGAGAAGTGACCACGGCATGTACTATGGTTTTTCTTGCCTTGACTGGTAGCAGTTCAATGACCTTCAGCAGGATTTTCAGCATTCTGAAACATTTACCTGTTATTTTTCGGATTTGACTTTCATATGTCAGGTTGAGTCAAGCCATACTCTAAGGTTTTTGACTTCAGCTTTAGGGGTTGGGAGTTGGCCAAGTGTTTCCGACCACCAAGTAGATGTCTAGATAGATGGCACCCCTCCCACTATCATCACCTCTGTTTTACTGCCATTGAGTTTTAAGCAGTGATTTGCCATCCATTGGTGGGCATTGCGTTCCGGGCTTTGAGATAGTGTGACGATAAGCTGAGTGTCATCAGCGTATGATACAATGGACACCATTTGAACCTTCCACTATACTGGCGAGTGGACCTATATATAGATTGAACAATGTGGGGCTCAGTATTGAGCCCTGAGGAACTCCTTTTAATAGGGGAGATCTCTTAGATGTAAAAGTGTCTTGTATAACCTGGAAACCCCTTGACGCCAGGAAGGATCTCATCCAACTCAGGGCCATGCCCTTGACCCCACATGACTCTAATCCCTATAGAAGGAGGCCATGGGAGACGGTATCAAATGCTTCACTGAGATTCAGCAGGATTATTGCAGCTGTATGTCCTTCGTCCGCCCGCTGTCTTAGGGTTTCTGGGGCCAGGAGCAAAGCCTGATTGTGAGCAGTGTAATAGGGCATTACTATCGCTCTGTCTAGTAAGCTGTATGTCAACTACTTTTTCTGCAATTTTTGCAAAAAGAGGTTGGAGCGAAATGGGATGTAGATTCTCTAGTATCTCATGATCCATTTGTGTTTTTTTTCCTTAATGGACGGACCATGACTTGCTTCCATTCATAGGGAACTTCACCCGATTGGAAGGGGCGGGAGATTAGTTCCGATTTGAGTGGTATATTACAGTTCACACCCTGCAGCAGAATTTCAGGACGAGCTGGGTCCCTCGGGGAGCCCTATTTAATTCCATTGGCTAGCTTCCTCATCTCATCTGGCTTTAGCACTTTAAATACATCTAAGGTTGCTCCTTTGACTACTGTATCCGTAGAGCCTTTGGAGCAGATGCCCTGACGTGCTTTCATTGGGAAGGTATCGTAGATCTTTGCCACTTTCTATGCAAAAAAGTCAGCGATTCTATTGCAGGACTCCTCTGATGTAGAAGGGGGCTCTGTTTGTCTATCAGCTGACTGAAGGTATTTTAGTATGGCAAACATTTATTTTGAGGAGTTTCTAGCCATTTCAGTTTTCCTAGTATAGAAATCACAGCGAGTTTTCTTTATCAATGAGTAATATATTTTTTGTTCTTGTTTATACTCTCCTTTGATGTTAATACAGTCATTCTTACGCCACCTGCATTCCAATTGTTTAAACTTTTGTTTGGCCTTCATTAAGGTATCATTAAACCATGGTGCTGAAAACTTCGCCCTCCTGGTATTTTTAGTGGTCCAGGGTCCTACTTCGTTAAGTGCTTCGGTTATCCATGTTCCCACTTGTCTGTTGGCTAAGTTGATATCCTCATCCAATTCGGGCTCATTTTTTAGTAGTGCCTGTGTAAACGAACTCAGATTAAAATGATCCCACTTCCTACAGGTCACTGTCTGTTTAGGTTTACTGACTAGTGGATTCAGTTGCGGTATGCGAAAAGGGATTATGTGGTGATCGGACCACAGGTTTGGCCAAAATGCTCCCACCTCAATTTCAGTTATATTTGTGAAAATTTTATCTAGAATATGTCCAGCTTGATGTGTTGGAGCGTTAACTTTTTGTGCTAAGTTAAACATCACAAGGTCTTTGCAAACAGTTTGTACCTCCGGTTTTGCAATTTCATCAAAGTGTATATTGAGGTCTCCTAGAACAAGGAGTTTATTGTGACGTATAGCTGTGTGTATCACTTTTCCTCCTAAGCTGGTAATGAATTACGTTTCTGGGTCAGGAGGACGATAAATCAGACAAGCATTGGCATAGCCAATAGGTCTCGCTTTTGGGACCTTATAAGTGTTTATCCATGCAACAGTTGCATAACTAAATACTTATAAGGTCCCAAAAGCGAGACCTATTGGCTATGCAAAGCGGCCATGCGGCCGCGAAAGGATCACGATCAAACATCAAAGCGGCCGCGAAACCGAAAGTAATCGCGTTAAAGCACGGTACGCGCACCCGCGCACATGCACTGTAGCTCTAGGCTGGCCTGGTAGCACTTTTTGGAGCCCTCTCAATAAGTCTCGCTAGACCAGCGCATACGCTGGGTCAGGCGAGACCTAAACAACAGCTATAGTGTCATTATCTGCTATGGAGAGTGTGAAAAAGATCCCCTCACATTTTTCTAGGACTGTTGATGAGTATTATAAGCTGGCATTGGCCCCTAAGGGGCATCACAGACATATCTTGGAAGAGACTGTAAATTCAGAAGCAGAGGCAGTTGTTGGTACCCTTAAAGGGGCCATTGCCATGGAATGAGCCACTGGACAATCACCAGGCCTGTACATCCTGCCACATACCCTCCACCACATAGCTGTGTCACTAGCTTTAACAACTGCATAATTCCTTGGGGTGTGTGTGGAAGAGGAGCAGATGTAGTTAATAAATGACTGATCTATCCAGCTGATACAGGTACTGTGGTAGATGACAGTATTCCTCACTACAAACCCAGAGGGAGGAAGGTCCCTCTTGTGAACACATTGACCACTATTTTCATCCTGACCTGAAGATCCGCAGAGGCTGACAAATGACCTTTGTAAGTCTCTTCCTTGATGGACCCCTGAATATTTTCTGGAGGGCCATAACTGAGACTGGAGAGTCTGAAGAGGAAGTGGGACCTCTGCCTCCCATGGCTCTTGTTCACCTACAAGTCCACAGAAAGGGGAGAGTTAAGTCTCTTTGAACTTCCGTTTGGGCTCCTAGTCAGGGGCATTTTCTTTTCAGGGGTTCCAGGGCTTCACCTTGCCACCTGTGAGTCATTTAAGCCCCTGCTAAATGAAATTATTACAGCTTGTAATAATTTAATTTAGCAGTACAAATGCAAACTAACTTTTCTTGTTTATATGAGCTCTACAGTATGCTGGTCAGCCTTTGTGGCTTCTCCACAGGCTGCTGATTACAGTAGGAGAAGGGAGGACTAAGGTAGCTGAGCGTTGATCCAGCTACAGTGTGTTGTTTAAAAACACAGAACTCTGTAGATGGATGTTTGGATTGTTCATTTGAGGACCATAGTTCAACTACTATTCCGTAACACAGGCAAAATCCTTTTTATTTAGCAAACAAACAGCACATGCCTCAAGCAGCACAGTATATCTGCTAATATGGGCCTGTCAGAGCGCACATCAGTGCATCCCTGAGGCCAATAAGGAGCCACACAGAGCAGCAGGAGTACGATCTCTAGCACTGCCCAGTACTATCAAGATGCTGGAAGAGGGCTTCCTCTGAAACCTGTCCCTGCTGTTCTCTATGGCTCCTAGTTAGTAATCATGGCTTGCTGGTTCCAATATCCAGTGTTGGATTACTGCTCTACTGCTGCGATGGAGCCTCTGATTCGCCAGCAAAGAAAGAAAGATAAGTAAACAAAATAATTCAGTTTTGTTTCTCTGTGCATGTGTGAGTGTAAGTGTGTTTGTGAGTGAACAAGAGACATTTAAATTGAGCGAGAGTGTGCACTAGTTTAATGTGCTTGAGGGTGTCAATGAGAATTGAAGAGTAAAAATCAATGTTTGAGTGAGAGTGAGTATGACTAAGGGGATGCAAGGGAGTTAGTAAAGCAGTGTTATTGAGTTAGATTGAGTGAGGGAAGGGGAGATTGAGAGAGGGAGTGGGAGCGAGTCAGAGGTGCCTCTATCAATGATGCAGCAGGTGCAAAAGGTGCAGATGCACAAATCCTTTCTACAGGCTACAGGTGCACCACCACGTTTATATCTATTACACGCTGCAGTCTCCCATTACATTAGGAACACATGGGCCCGCAGCGTAGAGAACCTCCACAGCAGAACTTGGTCCACCTGTCATATTATATGGGGAATGGGGGACACCTAGTCAGATGGATATACACTGGTATACGGGCACATGCCGCAGTCACACTTACATCCCTTAGAACAAAATGGTCCGAGAATACTGATACAGAAATCACGGATAAAGCCTGGAAGTGCATCCTTGAACACCCTAAAAGAGTATCCCGTAATGCCAAACTAAAATTCAAACAGACAATGGTCCTTCATAGGTCATATCTCACCCCGCAGAGAATCCACCGTATGTTCCTTGAGGCACACCATTGCTGCCCCAATTATAAAGGGGACGAGACAGACTTCCTTCATATGCTATGGTCCTGCCCCCACCTCCGGGACTACTGGAGAGGTGTTTGTCAATCCCTAGGCGAGGTCACACACATTTCTGTCTCAGATGGCGCCCTAGATTGCCCCATGGGCCTTCGTAAACGTACAAGTACACAGAAAGTGCAAATGAGATTCTTAGATTTGGCCCTCATACTGGCAATAAGAGCCCTTACCATGAGGTGGAAATCCCCCAGGTGCCCGACGTTATCCAGCTGGCAAGACGAGATGATACAATGGGGAAAGGCTGAGGGCACAGCCCTTCGGAGGGACTAAGAGAAAGGATTGCGAAAACAACCCATCTCAATGGAATGGGATATTATGTTACATGATTTCGAACTACTTGATTTAATAACCCCACAGTGTACCCCAACACCATGAATTGCGATACGGTTTTGAGACCAACTGCCTCGAATCTCCCAAACCCTGGGCCACATACTACGATACATGGGTAACGTAGGTCCCATAGAAATACCCTACTAGCCCCCTTAGGCTACTATTAGAATTAGCATAGTCAGACCAGGAGTACGGTTTGGGTGGGTTGGGGCGGGTGGGGGCATAGTTAGGTTTGTTTAGTTAATTTAAAATATATATATGCTTTATGTCATTGATATTTATGTGACACTACTTCACGATTATCAGAAATCATAGCTATTATTCGGTAGTACATGAAGTTCATTTTCTGTCGTAATATTCGAACACTGAATAGTAGACTCATGCAATGTTTCTGTAGAAACTGTCCCAAGAACAAATGACCTTCTGTATTAATCTTTGCATTGGATGTGATGTCAAGGTTCTCAATAAAGTATGTTTAAAAAAAAAGGTGCAGATTTACCAGGGCATAGATGCCCTGGTGCATCTGCACCTGCTGCACTAATAAAGCAGAATTGTACCCCAGGAATTTAAATCAGGTCCCCTATACACCAGTAGTTGTGAGTGAGTATCAGTAATTGTGAAAGTGTGAGTGTGTGCAACTGTGTTAGCATGTGAAAAACAATTAATGTAAGTATATGGGTACATTTGTGTGTGAGGCACCAATAGCAAATTTCTAAAGCAATGAGGTGAACCTGTGTATTACGCCCCTTTCAGGGATCGAAAGCAGCCACTGCCCCAGTGTGTGTGGCAACTCGCCTTTCTTAGAGAAGGGTGGGAAGGAAATTAGTCACCTAAAAAAGATGTGATTGGTCTCCAGGCGTTGATGGTGCAGTATATGAGTCAGGCAAAGAAAAAACCTTCAGGCCTAGGAGGGTCAGGAGCTGTTAGTGCTGAAGACCATGTGTGAAAGGGCTTTGGAAGAAATGTGGTGTGGTCCACAGAAGGTAAAAAATGTTGCAGTCAAGTACATGGTGGATACAGGTGCCACAAGGGAGGCCAAAGGGGGTGTTGCATGTGAATCCGCTTAAGCAATACACCAGTGAAACCGTACAGTGAATATCATGGCTATGGTAAAGGGAGGTAACTGAGATGGTTTTCGTATCTCTTTTTGCTGAGGTTTGATACCTGTCTGCATCCATGCTACATGCTACAGATAGATTTCCAGTAAAGAGAAAGACTTTCCGACTGTCTAACCAAGTCAAGGAGTGCATCACGGCCGAGATTGCCAAACTGTTGGACTTCAGGTGATTGAGCATTGAGCCGTGGTCTGTGAGCCATTCCACTGGTGTTGATGCCAAAGCAAGGATCCACAGACCTCTGCATTTGTGTGGACTACTGGGCCCTCTATGAATTTACCGGGACAGATGCACCCTCGATCTCTAGAGCTGATAAGCTTGTGGACAAGCGGTGTTTTGCTCGCTACTAAAGCACCTTTGATTTGTCCACTGGATTCTGGCACATATCTTTAGCATCTAGTACCAAGGAAAATACTGACTGCATTCTCCACACAGAGGTGATGCTCATTGAGGGGCATATTTATGAGGGGAGTTGCGCCACGCTTGCACCATGCAACATGGTGCTAGCATAACGCCACGCAAGGCCACCATGCGTGGCCTGAGTGACTTCATAAATCTGGAGGAACACAACACAATGTAAATATTGTGCTGCGTTACTCTGCCCTGGGAAGGCATTCCATGGGCGTGGCTTGGGTGTTCCCAGGCAACTCCTGTGGATTTTGACCGCATTGCCAGATTTACCAAAAGTGGTAGACCTGGGAATGCGCCAAAAAGATATGCCTTCTCAAGGGAGGCGTAACAAGGAAAAATATCTTTATTTCTCCTCGTTACTTCCTCTTTCCATGTGTGCTGCAATCTGCCACATATATAGAAAGAGGACTATGCCTCTCAGGAATGTTTTTGTGCAGGGAGGTGCCCCTTCCTGCACACAACAATCCTGCATGCAACACATGCACCCTTGCACCATGGTACAAGGGTGCCTGCATTGTTGCTAGGCAGCCAAAACGGCACCAGCGCAGAGATAAAGGTAGGAATGTGCTGTATTAATTTCAATATGGCTCATTCCTGCCTTTTCCCGTCATGCAGTGCAGCGCATCGCAGGGCAGCAAGGGGACTTGCTGCACTGCGTGACGTTCACATAAATATGCTCGTTCATCTTAAGCGATTCGAGAGGCCCTCTTGAAGCACCTCCTGCAGGTGTTGGCCACGATACAGTTTGCTCACACTGGACCATTGCAGGCGTAAGTGTAAATGAGGAGTGAGCATGGTAATTTACACACATAGGGCCATATTCACAAGGAGCTATCGCCGAATTAACAGCACTTTATCGCAGCCAAAGTCATGATAAACTTACCTCCCCATTCACAAGCTGGTGCTAACAGCACACAGCACCAATTTACCCGTGATAGCCGCTGCAAAAAACATCGCCACAGAGGATCCCTGCAACTATCGCTAATGAGATGCAGAGTAGGCGTTCCCGTGTCAAAAGCCATGACAACACCACTCCTTAACATTCTCAATGACCAGCCAGATTGGCGATAAGAACACAAAATTGGAGATAAGGTGCATTAGCACCAGGAAGTCTACACCTGCTCTGACATGGTGTTAGGTCGGACGGCAGCCAGCACCACAAAAGGGAGACCAGCCCAGGGCCACATCGGAAGGGCAACAGATACCATAGAGCCACCCATCATGTGGCCCGGACACCCAAGAGGGCCACAACACCCACCGACACCACACCCAGGCCCGCAACACCCCCACCCCTGGGACCACCCCCAACCCCGGACAAAGAAACTGCACACCAACACCACGAATCCCAATACAAACATTTTGCCTGATGTCGCACAAGCAGGAAATTCAACAGACCTGCGTTGCCAGAAAATGGAGACTCAGTCAAACATCAATGCAATAACCAACACAAAACACCATACAAAAAAGGGCCTAGACAACCCTTAGGAGGAGTCCTAGCGGCTCCTCACTGGACAATTCGTAGCACACAGCCTGGAAGACCAAATTCAAGAGAAGAAGGTGTGCCATGCGCCCACCAAAGGAAAGAGAGGGAGAGAGCAAGGGAGAGAGATGGAGTGAGATTCCACAAGCAGCACAAGGCCTCTCGGCCACCTGGCTCCACATGCCAACATGTGTGTGTGTATCGCCATCCGTACACCATGAGCCCAAGGCTAGGTCCCAATCTCAGCACCAAAGCCACATCACATTCCTAAAACGCAAGTAGTAGTCAGACAAACATCAGGGATGAAAGCTCCATTGTTCCAATGCAGAAGGCCGAAGGACACCTGCACCTCTGACCTTGGTCCAGAATGCACCTGGAACACCCTGAGAGAGATGCCATGGCAGACGGGTACGACTCCCACACCACGCATTCCGCAAATGAACTATCCGACTCATCCACACCCCACACACAGAAGCCCCTGCCTGTGGTACCCCCGCATGGGATGCCCTTGACACACAGGGAATCAGAAAGCCACTCTCCCCAACATTGCACACACATTCGAATCATTGCTCAGAGCTGTGGCATATCCTCCACACAACTGCCACAGCTCAGAAGAGTGCCGGTTCCACGAGATGCATCAACGCAATGGCAGGCCATACCGGGCACATGCACAACCCCCGTCACGTGGTACAGTACCGTGCACAGATGCTGCATTTACTGGGCGCAGTGCCACTGGCAGTGCTGCGAATCAGTTACCGGCTCAGCTTCCGCCTTGCCTACCTCACCAGGCATCCAGCTCTGGTTCCACTGCCGAACATGCACATTTGAGTGTCCCATGGATGTCTGCCTATCCAACACAACTGTTGATGAATTGGGCTATGACCTGTATCTGCGCCCCCTGTTGGATCACGAACAGGAGTGTAACCGAGACAGCCGTGCATGGGATGCCCTGACATACTGCGTATGTATTGGTAGTTGTGCATGGGAGATTGCACAATTCCTCGTGTGCAGTGACCACATAGAGGCGCTCCCCTATTGGGCTGTGATGCAGATTGGTTGAACGGCGTGGGCTGAGCACACCTGCTTGGACAACTTAATGGATTGGCTCACCCTGGTGTTCCTTGAACATGACAACGACGTACTATTAGAACACATTGCACATGAAGCTAAACGGGCATTCATGGTTGAGTAACTACGTTCCTGCAGCCACATCCGATTGTCACCCACAGCACATGTTCCAACAACTTGTTGCATCATGGGGATTGCTCACATATCCCACCACAACAGGGAAAACGCCTGCCTTTTTCCGGGCTCTGGATGCATGTGCGTGGTACAACATGTGTGTACACACACCTGTGCAAGGTGATGCAGGTCCATGCTCGGTGCTACACAGCGTTGTTTGGCAACATTGCCAGTTCGGACACACTGCCGGGGGAGAGCACACACATGGCAATGTAGCACGACGTGTGAACCTGTCGGACCCTCACACCTGATCACCGTCAGTTGTGCAGACAATCAGCGCACTCCAGAGGCAGATCACCATGCAGATCCCATGGGCAGTGAGTCGTGCCCCCTCACATGGGGCAATGGGCAAACGCCAAACAAAACATGACTCATCCAGCAAGGCAAGGTGGGCTGAGAGCGTTGCCATCCATGATGAATGTTGCCAATTTTAGCCCCAACATTTCCTGACCCCAGACATGTACCCATGCTACGTGTAAGTGTCTCAAGCATGTCTCTGCTTGTTGTGGCAGTTGCCTCATCCGTACTGACACGCACATGACAATAAAGTCAATGCAACACAGGCAGGAACTGACTGATGCTTGTGCAATAGGGGGGGTGTCCCTTTGGCAAGCTCCACTTCTGTGAGCCAGGCCGTGTTTTTGGATTGGTGCTGGATGTCATGTGCACTTACGTGACTACAGCAATGTGAGTATGATGTCCAACCTCTGACCATGTGGAGCAATGTCATATATCACAACAGAATGTGTGCACACAGCTGTGTGTGAGTAGGTATGCGACGTGATCTTCTGGTGTCACATGTGGTGTAGGACACCACTCCTGGCCTGCTTTCATTTGGGTCAGTCCTACACACAGCCCAATTCAGTACATGGACGTGTGCCTACGTTGGGGTTTGTGAGATTGTTGTTGATGTACAATGGGGACACAGCTAGTACTCACCTTCACAGTCATCCAATTGGCCATGTGTCTCAGGGATACACATGCGCATAGATGTCAGTTACCAGGTTGTACCTTCATTTGCAAACATTGTTCCTACATCCAGCCACAACTCCATACGTGAGTGAACATAGTGATGACACATCTGTGTGATTTTGAATGTTTAATTCACATTCAGGTGATTGACGGAGCTGGGGCTGTACATGGCCATCCAAACCCACATCACATAGAAGCCCAGTGGTGGGCCAACCAGAGTCCTTTGGGGATTGCGCAGTGATTGGGAAGAGGGAGAGTGCAGTCTGCAGCAGGATAGCTGTGTAATTGGCCTGCAGTGACGAAATGGCAGTCCGTGTCGGGGTCCGGGTGAAAGCCGCAGAGTGTTCCGGGGGTCACTAGGAGGGGTTTCCCAGGTCATGACAGGCCATACGACGCTGATGGCTGCTACTGCCTCCTTCCTCACACAGTAGTTCACATCCCCTTCTTACTCCACTGATACGGGTTCTGTGTCTGGTGTGTGTGGCGGGTGATGGCTGCATCACTGTGTGCCACTGACACATCAGACTGCGAAGGTGATGGGGCAGCATCACTGTGTGCCACTGACACATCATGGGTCGGAGCTGTGTATGTCGTTGTTCCCCCTGCAGTCATCTGTGGCTGAGCATGGTGCGGACAGGGGGTGTCGGGATAGGGACTGTACGTGGTCCCTGATGGGACTCAAACACCCACGTATGGCATCGAGTTTGGCTGCCATAAGCTCAAACTCCACCCGCAGCTGCTTAGCCAACTCCACCTGGGAAGACCACACCGGTTGTATGTGCTCCATGTATTGGTCGGGGGGTCCTGGGAAACAGCCGTGGTGGTGTGTGTTTCCTGCTGTGTGGTCTGTGCAGGTGGTGGGGTCACCTCGAGGCAGCTGGCCTGCCCTGCTCCTGGAGGTGGGGTGCAGAGGCTGTCCAGTATCCGTTGGAGGGTATCTTGACATATGTGCAGGTTTTTCTCTACATCATCAATGATGGTGTTTGTGTTCTGCTCTGCAGTAGGTGTTGATTGTCTCTCTGAAATGTTAAGGGGAGATGCAGGTTAACAGAGTTTCACATGTATGTTGTTGATTTGCAGATGTTTACATTCAGAATGCATGCCAATGTACAATGTGACTGTTTGGGAGGAGCTGGCTATTTGATGGCAGTCAGTGTGTTTTCCGAATACATGACGGATGTGTGACAGTACCCGTTCATTATCACACTGTGTCAGGCAATGCCAGATGTGAGTGGACAGTTACTACGCACAAGCGGAACCTGTTGTGAGCTCTGTCCTCTGGTGCTGGTGTTGCACACTGTACCACATTGCCGTCGTTGCTGATGTCCTGTGATTGCTATGTGTGTGTGCTGCATTGTGGGGGAGTTACCCCTGCAGCTCTGATTTCGTGTGGCCTTCGCCCTTTGAGGCAGAGTGCCTTTGAATTGTGTGCTTATCGGGGTCTGATTTGCTTTTGACTTGGGTCATATTTGCTCTCGGACAGATTTTGTGGCCTGGTGCATTGTTCGTCTGCTGCGTGTTTCGTAGGGCATGGGTTGTGGGTGCACGTGGACATGTCAGATTGTGATCTGCTCCTTTACGGATGTGATCCGCACTGGGCTACCTCCATGTCGATTCGTGGGCCATGTCATTTTTTAGGTCTCGCGAGCCAAAGGCTCGAAGAGACATTTTATATGTGGGATTTTCAAAGTGCTACCCACAGTCTTTTGGCTGGCCTAAACCTTGAGTGCACGAGATCACATGCACGTGCACAGCTGCTCCTCTGCTAATTGCATTCCCCCCTCCCTTCTCACCCAGCCCTTTGATGCTCTGCTCGATTACTTTCACTTTCGCCGCTTTGACCCTTGCATTCCCCCCTCCCTTCTCACCCAGCCCTTTGATGCTCTGCTCGCATCTCCCTCCTCCCTGGGCGTGAAGGGAGACAGAGACATCCTCCTTAATTGCTGTTTCCCCTCTGAGCCGAGAACACATCGGGTCCTGTGGACACGTTATTGATCAGCTCCGAACTCCGATACATTGCTCTCAAGTGACCGTCTGTCAGAGGAAACAAGCAGCAGGCACTTAAATGACCTATTGGGCCCCAATAATGCTAAACACTACGAAAATCAGATAGAAATCTGTACAAACCGCCACGAGTCACATGCCATGTGTTTGGGTGTCGGTGTGCTCTCGTGAGCACTGCCCATCAAGTCGTGCCACCCTGCAGCGTTTAATAGCACACATTATGACAAAGCTCTGAGCATACACCCCGCTCCCTCCTCATCTTTCGCCAGCTTCACCTCTTTCACTCCTCCTCTGCCTTTATCCGTTCTCCCTGCTATCAGCAACCCGTGAAATACCTTCCTCTTTTACACCCTTCCTTTTCTCACCGCTACATCTTTCTTTGCATTCACAGCTCTCCGTGTTCCCTCCCTCTCCATCTCGCTAAAAACACCTACTCCTCTCTGCCTCTCGCCCTGCTTTAACCGGCTCATTCTCACACTTTCCTGGCAGCATACTTTCCACGTGTTCTCCCTCTGACAACACTAATTACACTGGCGTTCCTGCCGGCACGCGTGGGTTCTTCTTTACGAGTGACCATCACACCGTGCCAATGCATGCTGGCCCCAGAGCTCTCCAATCAAAGTTTAAAATACTGCATCTGCTGTCAGGGGTGCTATTACATACACACTTTAAGGGGGGGCTATTTTAAACTAGGTGGGGGGGTTGGGGCTATCTTCAGTACCTATGCCAATGTTTGCTTGTTAGCGTTTCTTTCATTAAGCACATCTACGGATCCCGCAAGTGCCTTGTTCCTGAAATGGCGTTGGGGATAAGCGCACAGGCACTGGTTGCTGCTTCAGTTGATAAACTGGTGGCGTGTGAACCAGAGAACTGCCCCATGCACATTGAGACGTAAGATGCACGATGACGCATCTTGTCTGGAGGCACGGGGAAGAGAGTAATTCTGACAAATTGCTGTTGTAGTTTGAGTTTGAAATGCATGTTTCGAGTAATCCGTACCAGCAATATTCTGAAGCCCTCACTTTCACGCTTTTACACGCGTTGGTAAATATCTCTTAGGAAAAATATGTTCCTGAAAAAACAGTCGCCAGCGTGTGTGAGTTTTGCCAAAAACGTTGTTTGTTTGAAATGAATTACAGACATTTTTGAAAAATATGAACACAAATACAGCTGTTTCCATGACTTAAGAAAAGGAAGACGGTTTAAATTAATTTCGCTGACCTCCGATGTGCATTTAAGAGCAATTGATTACAATAGATGTATGCAGTGAGCAGCTGAATATCCGCTTATCCGCCCGACTCACTGCCAAGCTAGCGTTTACAAAGAAGCAATCGGTTTTTCACCACGCTGCAGATCAGGACACCTGTTCTCAAAACGAAACGCCCGTCATCCACACGGCATCAATTAAAACATCAATCAGCATACTGTTCATTCGTTCAATACAGCAAAAGAATCTTGCTGCATAAAGAAAATATCCTGAACTTATGAATCAATATCCAGTCCGTTCAAATCAATTGATCTCTATACCTGAAAAGCCATCTAAAAAAAATAGAACAGGTCCTACGATTATCACTAGCAATACCCTGCAACGTTTTTCGTCCACTGTGAAATCACATTGCCAATAGCATTGCACCAATTATCAGGCTGTTCATGCTACCTCCTGACAAATCCTTTATTTGCTATCCATACGCTAGACTGCCTTTTGAAGAATTGTGGCTTTCCCTGACGAAGGCGTACTTTTCGCCGAAACGCGCGTACAAGATAACCATATGGCCACTGATTTGTTTTAATTTTAACTGTTGTTTGATGAATATTATTACATTGAATGTCTACATTATGTATAAATGCACTGTTGAATCGCTTTTTTTACTGATCTGGTCTTTGATTCTGTGAGAATCATATTAACAATAAACATTAATGTGAATTTTTTTAAAAAACTGTTTTGGCTATACTATTTGGACACATTTTAAATATCAATTTACTAATCACGTCAATTGCCTAGGAAGTTATTATTGCATTGTGAGCAGCTGAATAACAATCCATCAGTGAGCTCAAATCCTCTATACATAATTACGCTTTATTATATGCCACATAATTTTACACCACTCAATGCAACACAATTCCACGCCATGCTACACAATTCTATGTCACATAATTCTACTCCACATCACATAATGCCACTCCACATCATGCCACATAATTTGAGAGAACACCACATAATTCAACAAAGTGTAACATAATTCCACTCCTCCCTACATGACTCCACTCCACACAATGGCATTCCACATCACACAATTGCACTCCAAGTTACACATCTGCCCTTCATGCCACACAATTGCTCTCCATGCTGCACAATTCCATGTCTCACAATTCGACTCCACGCCACAGAATCCCACGCAACCAAGTTCCACGCAACGTAATTCAACTCCACGCCACATAATTACATGCCATATATTACCCCTCCAAGTCACATAATTCCACTCCACCTATTTTCAATCCACTCCATACCACATCATTTCACCCCATGCCACATAATTCCACACCACTCAAGGCCTCGCAGTTCCATGCCACACAATTCCACATCTCATAATTCCACTCATGCCACAAATTTCCACTCACACAATTCCATGCCACATAATTCTACTCCATACCACATAATTCCACTTCAGTGCACAACATATAATTTCACATCATGCCAAATACTATGCCACATAATTTCACTCCCTACAACATAATTCCACTCTGTGTCACATAATGCCTCTTCCCTTTCGTGCCACATAATTCAGCTCAACATATTTCCACTCAACTCAATTCCTTGCCATGCGACACAATTGCACATCACATAAATCCATGCCACATAATTCTACTATATGCCACACACTTTCACTCCACACCACATAATTCCACACCACGTCACATAATTCCACTCCACATCACTTAATCCCACTCCACACAATTGCACTCCATGTCACACAGTGGCACTCCTCACAATTCCATGTCTCAAAATTTCACTCCATGGCACACAATTGCACGCCATACAATTTCACACCACACAATTCCATGCCGAACAATTCCATGCCAAATAATTCTGCGCCACTTAAATTCAATCCATGGCATGTAATGCCATGCCACACAATTCAAATCAATATAATTCGGCTCCATGCCACATAATTCCACGGCACGTAATTCCACTCAACACCACACAATTCATTACCATGTCACATAATTCCACTCCATGCTATATGATTTCCACTCCACTCAGTGACACTCCATGTCACCCAATTGCACTCCACATCACACAATTGCATTTCACGCCACACAATTCCACGTTGCACAATTCCACTCCAGTCAACACAATTACACTCCATGCAACACAATTCTTCACCACACAATTCAACTCCATGCCACCTAATTGCACTCCACCCTCATATATCCAATCCAAGCCACATAATTCCACTCCATGTTGCATAATTCCAATCCTCTCAATGCCGCACAATACCATGCCAAACAATTCCATGCAACACAATTCTTCTCCACATAATTTCACGCCACCTAATTCTACTCTACACCACATAATTCCACTAGTCAACACCCCACAATTCCATGCCACACAATTCAACTCCATGCCACATAATTTCACTCCATGCAACATCACATGACTCCACATCATGCTACATAATTCCACTCCATGAGACATAATTCCACTCCATACCACATAATTCCACATTGTACCACACTGTACCACCTAAATTTAATCTCCCCAAACCAACATAATTTCACACCACACAATTCCACACCACACAATTCCATGCCAGACCATTCCATGTCACATCTCATAATTCTACTCCACGGAGCATAATTCCACTCCTTGCCACCTAATTCTATGTCACACCACTTGATTTCACACCATGTCACATAATTCCACTTCACGCCACTGAATTCCTCTCCACACAATTGCACACCACGTCACATAATTGTAGTTCACGCCACACAGTAACATGTCTATCTCAGTGAATGCAAAATAATTCCACTCCACATAATTCCATGCCACATAAAGTGCTCTCCACTTCTCATAAATCCACACCACATAATTCCATTCCATGGCACACAATTCCATGCCACATAATTCCATACCACACCCCATAATTCCACACCACATTACATAATTCCACTCCACCCCCATCCTTCCTCTCCGCAGAAATGCACTCCATGTCACACAATTGCATACCACGCCACACAATTCCATGTCTCACAATTTCCCTCAACACCCCACAATTCTAGGCCACACCACACAAATCCACACCAATTAATTCCATGCCATACCACATAATTCCACTCCATGGCACGTAATTCCATGCCACATAATTCCACTCCACTATTAATGAATCCACTCAATAACATAATTCCACTAAGCGGCACATAATTCAACTCCACCACATAATTTCATTCCATGCCACATATTTCCACTCCATTCCATGACACATACTTCCATTCCTCGCAACACAATTCCATGCCATACAATTCCATGCCACACAATTCCACTCCACACAATTCCACACCACACCATATAATCCTACTCCACGCCATGCCAACTAATTCCACACCACATCCCTTAATTCCACACCATGCCA
The DNA here is from genome assembly GCF_964204655.1 of Triturus cristatus. Classification (NCBI taxonomy): domain Eukaryota; kingdom Metazoa; phylum Chordata; class Amphibia; order Caudata; family Salamandridae; genus Triturus; species Triturus cristatus. The sequence continues at coordinate 172,942,501 of NC_140582.1, read as the reverse complement.
CATAATTTAACTCCAGGTAACATAATTCATTTCCATACAATTGCAGTCTATGCCACACCACGCCAATCAATTCCACATCTCACAATTCAGCTCCATGCCACACAGTTCCAAGCCACTCAACATACTTTCATGCCACATCATTTCAACCCACACATCATAATTTCACTCTGCATATTTCCACTCTACTTGACACCACGTAATTCTACTCCCCTCTACATTTGCAGAACAAGCATTTGCAATGCAATAGGTCTCACATTTACGCAAGTTTGAGCTATTCACATTACAAATAACAATGCCTTTTATTTTTGTTTTCTTTTTTAAAACTTAAATAAATGGCAGTGTCATTTACAATGCCAATAGCTTAAACTCGCGTAAATGCGAGACCTATTGCATTGCAAATGCTTGTTTTGGCTGCTGCCATGCTATCGGACATGCAGTGTTACTTGCATAGTCAGTGTGGGTCACAGAGCTGCTGCTTTGTTGAATTATGCACATGTGCATGGTTCGGTTGTGATGTTGGTGATGGGGAGGCCCTCTGTGCACATTGTGGGTGGGGGCCTACTTGGAATTTCTATGTGTACTGCAGTGTGACAAGCCAATCAAGGACATGTTCCACGGTCATTGTGGGTGTGCAGTGTGCTACACTTGATTGTGCATGTGTGCCATTGTGCCCATCTCCCCCCGTCGCTGGTCGTTACTCACCCTGTTGCTGTTGTGTCAGGTTGTATCGTGCTGTGTCCAGCCCCCCAATCCTTCCACCGTCTCCTCACTGCTGACTGTGACCACCATTTGCTCCAGCTCACCCAGCTCCTCCTGTGTCTCAGGAGGCCCACCTCCAGACGCTGTTGCTGCCTCCCTGTTGGCCGCAAGCTTATGTTTGGTCTGCCTTTTCAGATTATGCCAGCGCCTCTTGACGTCCTCAAGTGACCTCCTCGACACTCCGACTGCATTGACGTTGGTGACGATGGGCTGCCATATTTCTGTTTGGGTTGCCAGTGCCGCAGTGGAAGTGCCGAACAGTTGTTAATTGTGTTGGGTCACCTCCGTGACGAGGATCCGGTCTTCCTGCGGACTGAACCCCGTCTTCCTCTTTCTCTTGTCCTTGCCCTTCCCCAAATGCGGGGTTCCTGGCTGGTCCACCGTGGGGCTTGTGGTGTTCGGCTTGTCCTCTGCACTCGGTCCGGGTGCATCCATGTTGCTACGCAGTTTGAATCGTTTTTTGGCTTTTTTTTCCCTTGCTTTTATAGTGCATTGTTCCACCAGACGCATGGGATTTGCAGGCCTGTGGCTGGTCTTCGCTGATTTCTGTACCACGATTGGCCTCATCGCATGATTTTTCGCGTTCGCCTTTCGCATTTTCGCGGCATGGCGTTGATTTTGACGCTGACATTGTCCGCGTTATCTGATTGCAATTGCATGGTACCGCCTTGTTGTGAATTCCAGGTTGACACAGGGTTATTTTCCCGCGATGGGCTGCGATATTGAAAGTTACGTTACGCTACTCTTGCGGTAGTTATCACACGTGCTTGTGAATATACCCTATAGATTTTTGAACCCTGGGAACATTGTTAAACTTCTGGGAGTCAGAAATACAGGCAAATTCTAGTTATAATTCAACAATTCATAGAGTTCCGACTTGATGTAAAAAAAAAACTTTGTGACTCTCCTGATATGAAAGTGTATAGCGCCTAATATATTTTACATACAATTCCATATTATACCTAGTAGACCGCCTTTTTATGTATTGATCGTTTAACACTGACAAACAGTAAGCATAATTAGGAAAGCGGGAAATTAAGATAATGAGAGTGGACTCTAAAGACTGCAGAGAATTCTAGTTAGAAATGTCGACTACAAAAAGAATGCTGCACATATAAAAAATCTGACAATTATCTCATTTTTTAGGGTTGGGGGGATTGTATCAAATGCGAATTAGACCCGAAAGTATCAGAACTCTTTACTCGAGCACCGGTTGCGTTACAGACGGGCACATTCATTTGGTGAGGCACGGGGACGATAAGTGATTTGGCCAGAATCACAGGCTGCTGAGCGCCTCTGCCGAGACTCGAACCCGGCTTTCCCGCTCCGAGGTCCGCCGTTCCAGCCGTTAGGCCACACCCTCTCCAGAGAGTGATCTTCTCTCACTTGGAGGCAACAGAAGAATCCATTTTACTTTTTAAATTTTTATCTGAGTACATACAACCGTTTGTTGGGCTTTCTTCGAAATGGTCGTCTTTCATAAAATGTTAATCGAGTCAGGTTTCAACTTCCCACTTCTTTGGAAATCATCATCGCCAATCAGACTTTAATATTAATTTCAGTTCAGTTTAAGACAACAGAACTTGGCAGCACAGCGGAATCCATCCAAGGAAGGTGCATGCCAGATGGCACTTTGAGGATGTAAGCTCCAACGGCAGAGAAAAACTTTATTTTGGGACCTGGGTTTGATGGATGATAATTTAGCTATTCATAGAGGGGGGAGTGGAGGGGGAGGGGCTTTAAAGTATTCCCTAACGTAGGCACGTTTCCTAAATGTAGTCAGCGTCCAGCAAAAAGCAAACGTCTTATAACATCAGAAAAAATAGATCCACACAATGGTGCATTCGATGCCATAACCTCGACCCGGCCCCCATTTGCGCCGCCAATAGATGCCCTACTTTAACTTTCTTTTTATTCAGATATCCTGCATCCCTCCTTGACTCCCTCTGACACCCGGAGCCAGATGGGGAGCGGGAGCTGCTCCACTCCTTTGTACTGGAGAATCCCCCAGAGCAACAGCGAGAGCTAGCAGGCTACTGGAACCTTCATTAAAAATTCAAAGCTGATTTAACAAGCGTGCTTGCAAAGCGTGTGCCATGTTACCACACTACCTCTAAACAACCCGCAGTAAACAAGCATGACTCCACGGCTATCTATCTATCTATCTATCTATCTATCTATCTATCTATCTATCTATCTATCTATCTATCTATCTATCTATCTATCTATCTATCTATCTATCTATCTATCTATCTATCTATCTATCTATCTATCTATCTATCTATCTATCTATCTATCTATCTATCTATCTATCTATCTATCTATCTATCTATCTATCTATCTATCTATCTATCTATCTATCTATCCATCCATCCAGCTAGCTAGCTAGCTAGCTATCTCTCTCTCTCTCTCTCTCTCTCTCTCTCTCTCTCTCTCTCTCTCTCTCTCTCTCTCTCTCTCTATCTATCTATCTATCTATCTATCTATCTATCTATCTATCTATCTATCTATCCATCCATCCAGCTAGCTAGCTATCTATCTATCTATCTCTCTCTCTCTCTCTCTCTCTCTCTCTCTCTCTCTCTCTCTCTCTCTCTCTCTCTCTCTCTCTATCTATCTATCTATCTATCTATCTATCTATCTATCTATCTGTCTGTCTGTCTGTCTGTCTATCTATCTGTCTGTCTGTCTGTCTGTCTGTCTGTCTGTCTATCCATCTATCTATCTATCTTGAGAATGAACGTTGCAACTTTCATCTATTGTAGCTCTAAACCTGACTGGTGACTGACTCTGTGCCAGTCATTCCAACCCTACTCAAGCACAGACCCGAGAAAGCACATAAGGGATGATTTAGATCCCTGTGCAAAGTATACCAGTACAAATAGAATTTGCATTGCTTATCGGCTTTTTTTGCACCCTAACTACACTTCTGTATAAAAAATGGGGCGTGAGGTACGCAAATTGTTTTCATGTGCATTTTCTACTTACTATTACTGCAGCTTTCATTTTCTGGTCATGTAGTGGCTTGTGCGTGGGTTCAAGTGCAGAAAATTCAATTTGCACTCAGCTCCATATTAAAGCTAAATCGGGTTTGAAAAGCTTATGTATGTGTAAGCCTTAATACATGGATCTAGAGGGCACTTTAAACTTGTATGCAAAGGAACATGCCTGAAAGCTGATTGATCCAGCTCTGCCATTCTAGCATTTCAAAGTATTTAATTAGCCCTACCCCCAGTGCTGGCTTTAGTGCTGTTGACAGCCCAAGAGACCATCTTTGTTGGCACAGCCCTAGGACCCAATGGCATCCTTCTCAATGGATTCGCTCACTACCACCCTGAAATGATGCACCAAATCTCGTAATAGGCCCTCTCCCCCATTTATTTAATTCCTTTTATAGCGCTACTCATACCAATGTACGGTGTCAGAGCAGTTTACATCACACCCACCACAGACATGTACAGAGAAAAAGAATGACTGTGCAAACCAATGTATATGAAATTTTACACAGGGCAATGAGGACCAAAAGATCTAGGAGCCATTTGTCGCCCATAGTGGTAGGCATTATGGGGCATATTATCAAGACGCAGCGATAATTATCGCTGAACGCGCTTAGCGCATTTATTTCTATCGGCGGCTATCGCTGGATTATATCGCCATGATAGCGCTGTATTAACAACGCTTAGCGCATTGGCGATATAAAATCCAGTGACAGCAGGGAAATAGGCCAACATCACTGAAAAACCAGCGAAAATCAATGCAAAACGTAGAAAAGCTTGCTGATACGACCATGTGGCCTTAAACCTATAATCCATCTCCCATGTTAAGTATGCCTTAGTCAGGAATTTAGCAGACGTTAGATTCCTGCGTTAATGGCGAATTAGCGCGATTATTTTTATCGCTACGACGGTCGGCGCCTCGTAAATATGGCGAAGCTGCGTTAGTGATATTTTCCTGTGAAGTTTCAAGACGCACGCCTACTTTGCATCTCATTAACGATGTGATGCGAGGCGTGAGTAAAACGGGTGCTAAAACATGGAAACACATGCTAGCGTATTCTTGATAATAATGCGATAAAATTATCGCCGCTTTTCGGCCGAAAACGAACACTAAAGAGGTGATAATTTTATCACCCCCCGCTTTATAATATGCCCCTATATGATAAGAGTGCTTCTTCTGGTGTTGTGAGGGGGCAAATGTAACATGTTTTCACGCAATACAGTGCAGTAACCAAAAGAAGAGAGCACAACAGCTCCATCCTTACTAAGATATGGTGCTGCTGCTCCTCCCCCTAGTACTGGCTTACCTTAGGCTGCCTTGCTCCAATGCACACACCCTTGCGCTATAGTGGCAGTGTGTGTTGGCGATGTCAAGCATAGGTTTAGAACTAGAAGGGTACCCTTTGGTTTTGTACTGGAAGGATACCCTTCCAGTAAAACATTCTATGCTTTTACAAGGTTTAACACTTTACCACTTCAAATGTTTGCTGAACTGTTATGTCTGCTTCAAGAAAGTGTAATTTTTTGATGCATAATCCTTTTCGCCAATGATAGTAGATAGGGATTAGCACCAAAATCCATGAGTGGTTGCATAGGAGCCCCCATGCATGGTATGTCCCCTTGACACAAAATAGCACAAAGTAGTGCATAGTGCTACTTCCTTATTTAGAGCTACTTTTGAACACAATGCAAGATTTGCACTAGGGGTAAATCCCAAAACAATACTTTGCGCCAAGTGTGTATAACTTCTGTGATGCAAATCCAGCTCCAAGTGTTGGTAAATGCACTCCCCAAACTCAGGTTATAAAATGTAACACATTGGATGCGGTTGTCAATCCTAATAAAAATGTATTGCTGCATAAGGAAGTCTTTTATTAGCGACCTTAGACTCTTGAACATTGATAAAAAGAGCTAAAATTCTCTAAACCTATGCCTTGCAGTTTGCATGGAGCACTTTGAGGCCAGTTCATAGCTCACTGTGCTATATGAAAAAGATGGTAATTTATGAAGTGCACGTCACAAGATGATCTCTGTAACAGAAAGAGTAACCCACTGAACTATCTACACAAATATACACTGGTGATATGCATGCTATGCATTGTGCTTTTCAGCAGGGACATTAATCCTCTTGCTAAGTTAGCATGAGTCAGAGCTATCATTATACAAACCACTGTTACATCCACGATGTGCATTAATCCCCAGAGTTAGCATGCTCTTGTTATTATCACCTGAAAACATGCAGAACATTCACAGATCTCGGCACGCTGCTCTTACATCTCCTCAGCATGTCATTCGAATGGCGACCCCTCGACCTTGCGCCCTGTGCGGTGGCACTGGTCCTACCGCCCTAAAGGGGAGCTGCCTACCACATATTGTCAGGCAAGTATCTCCTAGCACAATCGGTCTTTGTGAGATTAACGGGTCATGTGACTGATTCTGCTGCAGTCACACAGCCAGTTCATAGGCACTGTCTGGCATGTGCCTTACTTTATCCCAGCCCACAAGGACTTCCTTGTAAGTAACAGTGTTCGAACACGCAATTCTTAAGACACTTCTGGAATCAGAATCAGGATTATGGAATTGCCCTTATGAGGCAGCAAACAATTGTACTTACTTTTTGGACCCCCTGGGCACTTCCGTGTTACAAAATGAGCTGCTGACATTTGCACAGCAACTTTTTTTAATACCCAATTTATGGGAAATATTTAGCCAAGAGGGTGTTTTTCAAGGGGGCGTTCTCTCATTTTCATGAGGGTGTGGCCCAGTGCAAACAAGCATATCCTTTGCTCTTCGGCTCATGCCGTAGTACTGGTGCAGACATAGTGGCAAACATGCTCTCAGAAAGTGTATTAACCTTTGTACCACCTAAAAAGTGCTGAAAAGGTAGTACCCCCGCAAGGTTGTCTCTAGGACTCCCCATGGACCCCTTGCAAGGGGTTGCAGTCACAGATCTTACTCGCCTGTTTGGAGGAGGAAAACATGCTCACTCTCAAAGATCAATTAAGACCACGTGCAATGAAAGATTTAAACGTTTGAAACTTTTTGGTCCATCTTTCACTGCTATGGTGTCCCTACTACTGGGTCAAACTATCCAATAATGTTGCAGCTGGCACAGACCAGGACCATGGAACGGGTAATGTGTAGATTAACGTAGCACACTCCATTTGTTCCTACTTTCTTCAACTTACCACTTTTGTTTAGCATGTATTGTATTTTGTAATGGTGTGTAGTATTTTATAACATAAATTGGAACATTGGAATGAAGAGAGGTCCATTGAAGACAATGAAGTGCTTCAGGGCTAACAATGGATGGTATAAGCCATCTGCTCCACCATTCCAATGTTTGTTTTTCTGTTTCTCCCTTTTTACTTTAGAACATTCGAACCTCAGCGCGTGGAATGTTCTAATAGTCTTATATTCTTGTCCAGTTAGTTTTACCAAAAACCTCCTCTCAATTGGGATTGAGTCCGACTTGGTAGTATTATCTTACAAGGGTGGGATGAGGCCGCGTATGATGAATGATGGCAAAAGAGTGGGTGAGGCCTACTCTTCCAATATAATTGGCATCTATTGATAGTATTTTCTTTGGGATCTGATTCAAAATACATACAATAGATACCAAATCAGCCTTTTATCTTTAGCCACCACACTTGTTTGTGATATCTAATAGGTTGATAGACCTTCTGCCTCGAGCTATACCAGTTGTTAAAGGCCCTCACGTGTGGTTCAGGTCTATAACTCAGGTTCAAGGCCTTTAACAACGAGCATAGTCCTCGGTAGAAGGCTATAAGGCTACCATACAATACCTTGTTCTTTCCATCATTATTTATTTGTAAACAGTCTTTTTGTCCCTTCATTGGAGCTTCCTTTCGAGTTTGCTAATTTGTTAAAAATACAAAGAGGAATCTAAAGAGAACAAGATGATTCTGATATTGTAGGAAAGTGGGCCATCTTTAGTCAACCACTTATATTGTGGTTAATACATGAATAATTACCATGGAAACTATTTCAATATGTTTATTCCTTGTCTTTAAATCCAATGGACTTTTAATTCCTAAGCTTGCATCATGGATGCAATTTGGTTTGAGACACACATTCAAGTACAGTAAAAGTGGGCAATTAATTTATGTGTAAATGTATTTGATGCCTTTATGATAAGACAAATACTACATACATCAAAACATATACTGTTTGACCTGAAATCCTTGGCATGGTATTCCACACACTTTTTGCCTTCACCACTTTGTTTGCTGAATTCGATTTTGTCGGCTTTAGGGCACTGCCCTCTTTATCACTACTAACCAGTGCTAAAGTGCTTGTGATCTCTCATTCAAACATGATAAAATTGGGTTACTCCTAACTGCCACATGTAGTTTACTTGTAAATTCCTACTAAATAGGACTACATGTACCTAGGGCCTGTAAATTAAATGCTACTAGTGGGACTGCAGCACTCACCGTGCCACCCACTAAAGTAGCCTTTCAAAACATTTCTCAGGCCTGCCAATGAAGCCTGTTTTGCAGTTTTAAACTGCCATTTCGACCTGGTAAAATAAACCCTTTGCCATGCCTAAACCTTCTTTTTAGTTCATATAAGTCACACCTAAGGCAGGCCCTAAAGGCTCATAGTGCAGAGTGCATTGTATTTAAAAAGTTGGATATTTGCTCTTAAGTTTTACCTGTACTGGCAGTGAAAAAAACGAATACATTAATTGTTTACTGTTGTAAGGCCTATTTCTTCCTTTGACTAACACTGTGTTAACCTATTACATTTAATAAATACCAAGTTGGAATTGGGAGCAGATAGAAATATATTGTTTACACTCAAATGAATTGTAATTTAAAATCCTCTTTAATGCAAAGGTGGGATTGTAAGTCACAATTCTGAAAATGCCACTTTTCTAAAATTAGAATTTTCTTGTCCCAGCCACTTGTATACCCCTGGTATCCGGGGTAACATGACTGTGAATCGATCTGCTATTGAGGTTTGTGTATTACTATTGCTTTCAGGCAGTAAAACAAAGAGGGTTTGGGTGCGACAGGATGGGCTATCATGGCACGATGACTGTTTGGAGCTGTACTGAGCCCCAATTACTCTTCAAAGGGCTTTATCTCCTGTACAAAAAAACGAATCTGACACCAGGCCTGCTCTACCATTTGCCACCACCAGACAGTTTGGAGCCTTGGCAGGTGAAAGTGTAGAGGTTGTCAGAACCCATCCCCCCCCTGCCCCCCCCAACTCAAGTGCTCTGCATTACACTCCTGGACCTGTGGAAGTTACAGAAGAAGGACTGCCCTGCCTCCCGAAGGTTGCACTGCTATTTGAAGGACTGCCTCACTGTCTGAGAAGCAAGACAGGACCTTCTTGCCTTTATCCCAGGCTAACTTGAGGCACTCTGAGAGTCAGTTGGCTGACCTCGGGTGTGAGCTACGGGGACACAACGAACGTCAGAGGCTCCCTGCAACTCGTCATCTGACCTGCTGGAACTGCACCTGCAACTGGACTGGCTAGAGTGAGTCCCTAATCCTCAAAAGATGCCCCCTGGGTCCTGGACTCTTGGCTGATATTAGAGTGTACTCCTCCTGAAGAAATAGTGAAAATCCTGATGTTTGTGCTCCTTGCTACTGTGAACATTAAATTCATGTTTTTTACAATGATATGTGAATACTGCAGCAAAGGAATGTATTTATTTTCTTTCATGTGTGACAATGAAATTATTTATTTCGATTTGTCAATAGACTTTGAACACGCCTGTTCGTCCCAAGACTCTGCAGCCCATGACAACCGAAAAAGCAAAGCTCTAGTTTGACCTGCTCTTCACATCAACAAAGACCTACAGTGACGACTGACCAGGCAAGACCTGCTTTCGCATTACAGAAAAGACAACCCACAAAGACTACTAACATGAATCTACAGCGACGACTGTCTGCAATGCCTCACCTGCTCTTCATGCTACAACGACAGCCATCTATGGCGCTCACCCTCCTCCTCGTGACCTCCTCTGGGAACAGAACTCTTCATGCCAGGCTTAGAAGGTAACTTCTCTGCGGGACTGACCTGGCCCCTGTATCTGACCTGCACTCCATTGCAGTTGGGCTAAACTTGTGACTTTGCCCCGGTCTAGCGGGACCAGATAACCATGAATGGCGCTTTGTGCTGTTAGGTGCTATTTTCACTTAAATCTTTAAAATAGAATATCTCCAGTTCTACTGATTTGATCATTGTTGTTCTGGTATCATTGTTTTTATTAAAATGTACTCTACTTTCTAAACTGGTTTGGGATTTTTCGTGTTGTGTTCTCACTTCAACACTGTTTATGTGCTGCAAACATACATACTTTACAAATTTCCTCTAACTTAAGCCTGATTGCTTTGTGCCTAGCTACCAGACGGTCAAGCACAGGTTAATATAGTGATTGTATGTGGTTCACTCTGAGAAGGATTGTGGGTTGTTACCTGAGTAGGGCTTCCACTCCCCTAAACCAATAACGCAATTCCTTACACGTGATCTAATGCACTATTGACCACAGAAATCAATTTTTAATAACTTATGCCATTCACAAAGGGCCAAGCACAAATGGTAGAAATGGTCACTTTTAGGAAAAGTCCTTAAGAGTAAATATCCAACTAGGGATACACAGAGGCTTCCATGAGCCTTCCCAAGAAAACGATAAAGGTCACGGGGCTCAACTTACAAAGAATATTCTATGGTTAAATGTGGCTTCCTTATTCCTGATTTACTCTTGAGCTTCCAGGAGAATGTCACACTCACTCCAGTGTGTGTGACATCTATTTATACATGCAGGCTTTTCACCTAGAGAAAACATTCTGAATGTGAAAATGTAATGCAAGTATGAATTTGAACATTACTTACTTCTTCGTAGAGAAATAGTTTTTTTCTCAAGTGTCCCTAGGTCTACACCATTTTTATTTCCTTTGAATCCTACCGCATCAAGGCTATTACTCTTGACAAGAGCACATTTTTTAATTTCCACAATTGAAGCTACCAGGAAGAGGTATGTGAATACACACAAAAATATGAACTTGTCTGTATTCATGTATATTTGCAAGGTGCCCAATGAAAAGAAACATAGGAATATGGCAATTCTGCTAGAGCGAGGTATTTTCATATTCATAACCTTATTTTCAAATTTAAAAATGAACAAAAACAGGTTTTTAATTTATTTCCACAAAGTATACCCTTGAACACCTAAATTAGACTTAGTCTTTGTGAATGGGGCCCACTGTGTCAAGGAGAATCAAGATCCTTGGCCATCGTCAATGAATGAATGGATTCAACTTCTGGAGTGCAGCTGTTACCCAAAAGGGCATCCTGGGTCTATGGATCAAAACTCTAACTAGTGGAATTAGTCCAGTAGAAAGAGCCATGTTTTTTAACTTCTTCTTAAACAGGATATGGCAGGCTATAGTCCTGATATGGGGAGGTAAGGTTTGGCAGCCAGGTGGGAGAAGGAACATCCATCAGTGGGGATGCATGTGAATCAAACGATCACCACCTGGTTGATAGTATCTGAATGAAGACAGCAAAAAGGGCATATGGGAGAAATCGATTCCTGAGATAGCTCAAAATCTCTGGGTCATCCGAGGGTTTGGGTCGTCCAAGGGTTTCTTGACTAACAACACCACCAATGCTTGTTTCGATTTAGTTGTCATTGTTGATTTTCGTACGGACAGGTTACATAGACCCCAAAGAACTGGGGGCGGGGAGGGGGGGGGTTGCCAAATCAATAGCTAGCAAAAAAGTGTGAGGGGCAAAGGTCTAATAGAGAACCAGATGCAATAGGTATAATCAATGTACAAAAGTCCTTGTTAGCTAAAGTTCCTTTTTTAATATTTATAAGATTTTAATGATATTTAGAAAAAAACACATTCAAACAGTGCATTACCACTACTATCAATAGTACTTCTCATTCAGAAAGTTAGTACATCTACCATATCCAGTTGCAATGACATATGCAATCATTGACATCCTACATTGAATGTTTATCAGTTCACAATGTCCATCACCATCTATGACTCATCCAGGGTGGACAGCAGGTATGTTGTTGGAGACCCCCAGATGGCTTTAGGTCTTGAGGACCTCTGTAGTTCTTCTTCATAAACTTCCAATTGAGACTAGCAGTGTCCCATGTCCAGCAGCCATTTCCTTTTGGTGGATATTACACGTTAGCCCCAATACAGTGCTATTCTCCTCTTTACCAACAGGAGAGCCATTAACACAAATTTACGACTGGCAGGTTGTCGGCTCTTGATCAATCAGAGCAGGCAAACTTTAGGATCACAGTGCACCTTCTCTAACACCATATCTGTTAGTGCTACTCTAATTTGAGTCCAATAGCGCCTAATTGAGTCACAGTGCCAGGCTAGATGCCTTAAATCCATCTCTGCCGCCCCACGTCGGACAAAGCGTGCATCCACCCTCAGACCAAATTTGTACAGTTTAGCAGATGTGTAATGCATTTGCAGATATTTCCAATGTATTATTTATAAACCACAATTAGATGTGACGATATGCAGCTGTGCACAGCAAAACCTTTTTTCTGTCACTTTCATAGGCCTGTCCAGCACTGCATTCTATCCCTCCAGTGTCTTATCATGAATCTGTGGTTTATCTATCTGCTCCACATTGTATAGTTTAGTGATCGGGTGTATACGTGTGTCACTAGTGAGTAGCATCTCAAGTGCAGTGAGTGTCCGTGGTTCCCTTGGAAATCGAGGATAGAATTTGCGCAGGGCAGCCAGTAGGCGACAGTATGTAAAGGTCAGTAATGGGGTGTTGAGTTGAATATGCACAATGTTCTCAAGGGTCACAAAACAGTCATTATTAAAAGCATCTCCCATAACATGCAAGCCAGTGCAGGTGAGCAATTGGAGTGCTGTGTCATCCCTAGGTACTGATATTGCAGAGTGGCAGCTTAATGTTAGCGCTATATAAAACTTTATAAAGAAATAAATAACTCAGGGTTTTTTCCCCCGCTAAAGCTCCCAGTAACCTCAAGGCTGTCATCGTAGAATAAACCAGATCGATTTATGTGTGTGTCTGCCCTTCCCTCTTAAGTGGCAGTAAGGCCTGGAGTGAGATAGGGAAAGCACCATCATGCTCCACTGCTACTTGTGGCACCAAGTCCTGAGGTGCATACCAGTAATGTACAAAATGGGCCTGTACATATAGGTAATTTAGGTGGAAGTCTGATATTTTAAAACCTCCACTTGTGTACGGCAACACAAGTGTATCTCAACTGATTCTTGGTTGTTTACCAGCACATACCAATGTTAGCAGTTGTGCCCTAAGTTTGTTTTAAAAATACGTCAGTACTACAATGGGTATGTTGACAAATACGTACATAAAACAGTCCAATCACTCAATATTTTGGAAGGAACTGAAAACATATCTTTTCTGCAAATCACCTCAATAGCGGTCTTGGTAGGCTAACAACTTGCAGACCTCTATCTTGATCACTCAAAATAGGGTACAATGACACCAGCGCCAAGACGCCTTATGGTATTGGCACGCTTTATAAAACATATTAACATTAACACTACCATTAAACCCGGAAAAAAACACAGTTTTCAGGACGGCAATCCTATCTGCTAACAACAGTGGGAGCCTCATCAACCTGGAGACCTGGTCTTCCAGGGTCAAGACCATCCTGCCGTAATAAGACCTGACCACCATGTCAGGATCTTAATGAGTCCATATCCCTAAATATTTAACAGGGTCCATATACCACACCAGAGGAAATTCAAGAGGGCTCTCCAGGGTGCAAGGCGTTAGAGGAAATATGACTGACTTCAACCAGTTAATTCTCTAACTGGGGTAATGCTCAAACCGGATATATTCCCGAATGTCAGGTGACGGTTGCACCGGAGGGTCCCTAATATACAACATGATGTCATCTGCATTTAAGGAAATACTAAGAGGACGTAGACAACATTTCAGTGCTGATGCGGTATGTTGCTATTGAATTAAACAAGCCAGCGGCTCTAGTGTTAATGCAAATAATAGGGGCAACAAGGGGCACCCATGTCTTGTTCCCCAGCAGATGGGAATTATTCAGAAGTGTGTCCATTTAATATGTGTGCGGGCTACTGGGTCCACGTAGAGGAAACCTATCCAGTGCAGAAAGGTTCCTGGCATCCCCATACGGACCATAACTGCAAACATGTATCTCCATTCAATGGAATCAAATGCCTTTGCAGCATCCATTGGGACCGCTTCTGCAGGCAGGGAGGGATTCAATTGATATAAAAGGGCAAAAAGAGTGCGCAAATTATGTGCGGTAGATCCGCAAGGTATGAACCGGGACTGATCTGGTAACACCAATTTGGGAAGTAAGGGTTGTAGACGAGTTGCTAAACTTTTTGCTAAGATTTTTGTGTCTATGTTGATTAGGGATAGTGGACAGTACGACCCACAATGTTCAGACTGCATGTTAGATTCCAACAAGGTCACTATTAAAGCTTCGAGTAGAGAGGGGAGTAACAGCTGCTTGTGAGATTCCTCCTTGTACATGGTGTGTAAGTGTGGGCCCAAGAGATCAGCTAACTCCTCATAGAACTCGCCATTCAGACCGTCCAGCCTCAGAGCTTTACCTTTGGGAAGAATATGCATAGTTTCCTTGACCTCTTACGCCATAATAAGTTGTACTAAGTATTCATTTTGTCCGGGGGACAGCCATGCTAACAACACATCTTCAAGATAGGCCCCAACCTTATCTGCTGTTGCAGATGTGTGAGTGCTGTACAGGCTGATGAAGTAGCATTTGAAAGCTGTTAGTATGGAGGGTGCATCATCGTGTTTGCTCGCTTCTGGGGTAGTATCCGCCCTCCCTGTATGTGCGGGCAATGTGGCGTTTTGATAAAAACTGCAACTCTTGTGCAGCTAGGTCATGAAAGTGGGCTATGTGCTCCATGGTGGCAGCCAGGGTGGCATGTTTAAAAAATAATATTTTTTTATTCAATTCATAACAAGTAAATCAATCTTGATCAATTACATAAATAATTTTAAATACCCACTAACAAAAATCATACAAATTTAACAAATTTACATTATAGGGGCTATATCTTACACAATAGACATACCAATTTGACATCAGAAAAAAAGACAGCTAAGCAGTCATCGAGTTGAATGCATCTCTCAATCCATATGTTCTATCATTGGCCCTCATATCTGAACCCCAAATTTTTTCCTCTTCAATGATTTCAAACAATAAAGACTATATTCCAAATTAAAAATATTACGGAACTTGGCCCGCCACATCTCAAACGATGGGACATCCTGCTGAGACCATCCTGAAGTGACATATAATCGTGCTACTGCCACTGCTATAAATACAAGATATCTAAATGGATAACATAATTGTCCCCATTGGATAGCTACACCCACTCCTGTTAGCATTACCTCTTTGAAGATATGAACATCAACCCCCGTGATTTCAGACAAAAACAACTCCATATGCCTTCTAAATTGTACAAGACATATACAATCGTAAAAAATGTGCACAATATCAGCCAAATTCATAGCACATCTAAATTCTTCCCATCGTTTGAGCCACCCCATTTCATCATTCTCGCTGGTGTATGATACAGGTTGAATATTGTCTTATAGTGTTGAGCTCTCAGATTAGGTGTCAACAAAACTTTACCTGCAATATCGATTGATTGCTGCATATATACACCTTCCTTTCCTAGTCGGAAACGCAATTTGCTATCTTGAATCTCCAAATCAAAGGGTGGCATGGTTTGGGTTACCTTCATAATCCTGCTCAAGTGCCCACAGCGGATCTTAATTTTTTTGTATCTGAGTGCATTTTGATTTTAAGTCCCCTGTCTGTATGTTAATGCAGTTTCCCCTTGTTGTGGCCTTGAACGCCTCCCATTAGGTACCATTCCCCTCTACTCAGCTGTCATTTGTTATGAAATATGCGATAATGACTGACCTGAGCACGTCCCGGAACACAGAGTCCAGAAGGGCAGTCACCTGGAACCTCCATGTATATGAAGTAGGGGTCATAGTGTGCATCAAGAGCCTGAACATCACTGGTGCATGATCTTTTAGAGTTTCGGGCTGGACTGCTACCATGAGGCACAGGGTCAAGACTGATTTGCATATGGCTGGGTCTGAACTGGGGTGGCAAAGTGAGCTAAGAACGATGATGGATTCAACCAAGATCTGTGACTGAGGGTGAGTTTCTGAAAAGTTTCAGCACTCTGTCCATCATCTCCTTGTTTTTGCTTATAGCGTTTTGGGCATATGTGTGATCTCCTATGCTCATGTGCACATCTGCCTGGATTACAACCAGTAGTCTAGTCTGGACCATGACCCATGTACTGAAGAGGTACATGTTCCCTCACAAAGGATGTTGCAGCTGCCAGATATCCTCCAGCCCAAGTTTCTCAAGTCTTGCCCATATCACCTAAGCAAATTGCATACCATTCCAATCCACCACGTCAGACCTATCCACAGTGGGATCCAACTGTGTGTTGAGATCACCTCTCCAGACATTATTTATAGGGGACAAAGTGTGGAAGTGACTCCAAACGAACATAAAGAACTCCTTGTTATCAACATTTTGGTTGTACGTGTTGACAAAAGTAATTGGAGTACTCCATAGACTACCCTATGCAATTGCAAGATTACCCTGATCATCCATTACGGAGTGGTCATAGTGAACGGTACCCCCTTTTTACCAGTATCCTGACCCCTCTAGAATAGGACGAGTAGGGTGACACCATTCTATACACCAACCACCTAGTGCCGATGGCTTGTTCTGTACGGCTTGTCAAATGTGTCTCCAGTTTGAAAGCAATATGTATGTTATGACAGTCTAAATAGGAGAGAACTAATCGGGTTTTACGCGGATTGTTGAGCCCCCGTATGTTCCAGGTCAGTAGAGCTATGTGTCCTCCCTGTTGGGTCATGTTATCCCCGAGATTTGGCTGCAATATCATGTAGTTTGGTATACTGTGTATCTTGCACATTGCGAGATGTGTGGTAGGAAGCAGACTAGTGACGTCGATAAGAACTAATACCTCTCTCCCAACCCACTTCCACATCCAGAACTTGCTCAAGACATTTCCCAGTGTAGAAACTTCAAAAGTAAGCACATAACTTTACAGAACAAAACACAGTAACTCAATTTGCTTATCATAGTCATCCGGGGTGCACCCTCATGGGGGCCAACAGGTTCCCAGTTCTCCTACTGTGGTCCAGAGGTGGCCGGAAAGATACAATTCGTGCCATCCATAACAGGCTAGACAGGCAGCTGAGTCCCGCCACTCGATGTGGGGTATTTTTCCCACCAGATTTATCAATGCAATCATATTCCCTGCTTGTACTGCCACTGTAAAGTCAGGATAAAACGCTATCTGGTTTCCACGGTAGTTGAGATCTTTCTTTACTCGTGCCAGCCTGAACATCGTGTCTCAGTCTCGTTAATTCAAAAATTTGGATATGATTGTGCGTGGAGGTGCTGCAGGAGGCAGCTGCGCCATAATATGTACTCACTCCACCACCACCAGATGTGATATATTTTAAGGACCAAAGAGAGTGGAGATCATTTGTTCAAAGTAGGTCTGCATTTTGCCTGTGTTTGTCGACGCCAGTACTCCAGTGATACATAGATTGATACGACACAATCTAGCCTCTAAATCTTCCATTTTGACCTGAATACTGCTAGGACCTTCTCCATGTCAAGACATTTCGTGTTCACTGATTGCAATTTATCCTGTGTAGTAGATATGCCAGCTTCTGTCAACAGTGTGCCTGTATTCTGGTAGAACAAAAAGGGTGCTGACGTGCCAGGTAAAACATTGCCTGCTGCACACTGCCCTCTCTTTTCGGGGCTTAGTATCTAATTGATTGAGTCTCCGCGCTGGCAGCTTCATAAACATAGTCTCCTCAAGACCCTGCATCAAGGGGGAGAGACTCAGACCAATGTCATTGGGGAATTTTGGTAGGCTGGTCCTTCCATACATTGGTATTTATGTGGTCAAAGCTGCACCCCCCCGACTGCTTTCTGGTAAAGACTCCACTGTGCGGTATAATACCTGGCAGCAGTCTACTTGAGCAATTGCACGTTCTTGTCCATGAGTGCTCACTTACCTTGAGGGTAACAGTTGTTTATTGTACCATCCTTTTCTTTGATCAGTCCTGTGGCAGCCCTTCAGTGTCTGGGCCCGCACTGGGTAATTGATGTAGGCCAGGAGGCTTGCAGTATTGCAGCAGTTATGGTTTGCTCCTTCAGCAATACCCCCTCACCATTTCTCAGGGTGCGATTCAGTGCGACAGAGGGTCTACGAACTACCCTACACGCTCAGGTTCAGGCTTTCTCAGGGCCCTTTCTAGTTCATGCTGCTCTTCTGTTCCCCCTCCGGAGCGGCCGCTTTTTGACTAATCCGCCAGTGGTTAATGGCCCCACTCAGTACCACTGCGGCCGCATGAGGGCTGCTGCACGTTATGGCAGATCGCTCTTGCGGCTCGTCCAATGCCACATACAGCACTCACCTTGCCACATCTACACTGCAGCTGTCGGCCCCTGCAAGAGCGCCTTCACATCCACTGCGACGGGGCCCACAGCACTCCCCCCTAGGGAATAGCTGTTCTCTGCTGCACCTTCCAGCTGACCCACGGCATGTCTCACAATCATAGCTTCAATCAGCACACGTGGCCGACCACGGCAGGCCCCGATCTCTGTTCAGGGTGGTCACAACAGCACTCCAATGTGACCTGCAGGTTTCCTCAGCTCCGCTGATGCAATTTCTGTATTTGCCCATTGTCAGGACAAATGGATGGCAGGATATTCGACTGATTTTGTTGCCCGACTAACAGAGCTACACAAGAGTGTGGACATCTTGCTGTGGGCTTTCTAGCGCCCCCCTTGTTAGCTAAAGTGGAACACTCCAAGAGAGAAGTGCATTAGGGAAGGCTGAAGAAGAGCTGAAACAAAAGAATAGATAATCCATTGGTGTTGAATAAGAAACCCAGCAGGGATATTGGTCACCTTATCCTGAAAACAGGTGGTAATCTTGGGGCAGAGATCCTTAGGAGCAGTTCCCGATTACCAAATAGGCAAAGTAGGGGCCCCGTGACAATATAGCAAAATAATATTGATTTGAACTTGAAAGAAATTTATAATCAAGCTTTCTTAAATTGTTTCCGAAAGATAGAAAAAAATGAATCAACTCATAGAAACGAAAACTTTACAATAAAGACTTTATAGAGAAAATACTGTTTTAATGTAACCTACATATTAACAGACATTAGATTCACATATTTAAGGGGCACATGCATCAACCAAACCAAAAGCGATTCCTTAATAGCGAGAAATAAGGAATCGTTATTAAGGAATCGCTTTTGTGCATGCATCAACAGATTCGGTACATTTTAGCGATTCCTTAAAAATCGCTATATTTACCGAATAATCAATAGCGGGGCATGCAAACTCCGATTAGCTATTAGCGAGTTCGGTAATACCGAATTCGCTATTAGCGAATTCGGTATTAGCGAAATCGAAATTGACCGCGTCGCTCCGGGATCGTGCAGATGACATCACCAAACAGGAAATACTGCAGCCCCACCCTCATTGCCTCGACAGAGGAGCAAACAGGAGCTGTGAGTGAAGACTGCCTGTGCAGAGTGAAGCCACACCGACTGTGTAATTCGCAAAACCTATTTATCATGGAGAAGGAAGTACCATCCAGCGCTGAGTCAGCACGCAAGCGCAAGCGCAAGTTCTCTGACAGGGAGCTGGAGTACCTGATAGAGGGAGTCAGCAGCAAGCACGATCGCCTTTTCGGTAAGCTGTCCCTCAAGGTGCCTGAGCAAGAGAAGCGGCGCATATGGCTGCGCATCCGGGAGAGGGTGAATGCAGTTGGTGTAACGCCCGCAGCATCGACGACCTCAAGAAAAGGTGGTACGACCTGCGGAAGCGTGCAAAGGAGAGGATTGCGGAGAGGCTCCGGGAGGCGAGCAGGACCGGAGGCGGCCCTTCAACGGTACAAGCCAACACTGCCCTGGGGGACCTGGTGGAAGGGACGATCGAGCGGGAAGCCGTCGTGGGAGTGACCCAGATGGACACGTCCGGCGCAGCCACAAGTGTCCAAGGTAAGATGCATGCCTGTGCCCATACCCAGCATAGCGTAAATCCATTCCCATGCCCCCAGCAGGACCTGAGTGTGTATGCAGCTTTGGGCCACACAGTTTTACTCTTAACACTAGTGCATCATGGGAGTTGTAGTCTAGTCAGCCCAGTGTGCATGTACAGGCGTAAATACAATTACGGATCACCACATCAGTTGAACATGGATATAGACTGTTTATTTAGTGGATCACAGAGGGACATGTATGTGTACAACACTACGGAGGTGTAACTATCCCACTAACCATGCACTGTTTCACACACAGATGCATCTCCTGGGGAATCGGACGACAGCGGCCAGCTGATCATATCCGAGACACCGGTGGATTCCGACATGGAGACAGCGCAGGATGCGCATCCATCACCTCCACCTGCCACCCCACCACCACCGGCACCACCAGCACCAGCACCACCAGCACCAGCACCAGCCACACCAGCACCTGCACCATCCACACCAGCTGCAGCAACAACAGCCACTAAAGCGACGAGGCGCAGGTCCCACGTAGCGCCCTTGCAGGTGATGGAAACACCCTCCACACAATTGGGACAAAGTCTGCGCACCATCACACCGCCTGCTGCACCACCTGGACGCGCCAGACTCCAACAGCGGCACAGGGCTCGGCCAAGTTCTGTCTCCTCAGGCGACCTTGATCTCCCACACACTTCTGCCAGCGAGGAGAGGATGCTGCGTGTACAGCGCCTGCAGGGACGACACATGGCAATAATTAGCTCTAATATCGTGCGCCTTGCTCGGGAAATGCGTGCCATGACTGCGGCGGTTAGGGACATGACCACTGTGGTGGCAGAGGGCAATGGGCACCTCAGGGAGGACATCCATGAGCTCACCCGTGCCATGAGGGAGGGCCATGAGTGCGAGAAGAGGAGGCACCGTCAGCAATTGTTGCGGTCCGCGGCCTCTACAAAGGCTATCACACGTCTCAGCAACAGCACCGCAGTGTTGGCACGCCGCTCTGTGTCCTTGCAGGTGGACCTTGGGCACTTTTGCGGGGATGTAGCAAAGGCACTAGGGCAGATGACCGCTGCTGTCGAACACCTACAGAGCAGCACATTCAGTGCTGGTGCATTGGGAGGGGAAGATGGCAGTGAGGCTGCCTCGAGTGTCAGCAGTGTGTCAGTGGCAGAGGCCAGCACCAGGCGCCGCAGTTCGCGGGCCTCCACGGGGACAGGCCGTGGTGAGGCGTCGGAGACACCTGAGCGGAGGCTTGGTGTACGTTGCAAGCACCACTAGACAGAATTACAGGCCTACCTGACCGTGGTGGGGCAACCATGGTCCTCCCCTTCCTGAGTCTGCACAGCCGTGACTTTAACGCACATTTGTTTTAACTTTTTACATGTGGAGCATTATTTCCATTGCTTGTTTTGTTGCACATACCGCAGTGCTACTGTGCATTAAACAGTTGCACCCCCAACAAACTAGTTATGTATCATTCTCGCCTGATTCAGAAATGATGTTGCATGATGTATGTCCGCCTCCTATGGCCCTCTGCTGTGTTAGGGACGTGTGCCTGTCGGTGTTGGGCGGGTGGTTGGTCATCCCGGTGGTCCCCATTCCTGTCCACCTCTATGGGTATCCCCCTTCTGGTCGCAATGTTGTGCAGCATTGCACATACAGCAATAATCCGGCAGCAAGTTTCAGGTTTGTATAGCATGGCGCCGCCAGTCTTATGTAGGATTCGAAAGCGACTCTTCAGAATCCCAAATGTCCTCTCTATTACATTCCTGGTGCTTATGTGTGCTGCGTTGTAGCGTTGTTCCTGTGGGGTTGCTGGATTGATGTATGGGGTGAGTATAAAATCACGCAGGGCGTAAGCACTGTCACCTAGAAGATAGAAGCAAAGACTTAGCAATGGTGAAGTTCATACATGTGTGGTGTTCATGTTGGGAAGCGGAATTTGTACGTACCAAGCAGGAGTCCCTCTCCAAATTCTCCGTTGAGTAGACGCCTGTGGATTCCACTGTTGCGGAATATGTAGGAGTCGTGTGTGCTCCCTGGGAATTGTGCCACTAGGTCCGTTATGATGTGATTAGCATCGCACACAACCTGCACGTTGATTGAGTGGTATGACT
Organism: Triturus cristatus; assembly: GCF_964204655.1. Taxonomy (NCBI): domain Eukaryota; kingdom Metazoa; phylum Chordata; class Amphibia; order Caudata; family Salamandridae; genus Triturus; species Triturus cristatus. Next base: position 172,920,499 of record NC_140582.1, on the reverse strand, counting down.
TGCGGTTACGGAATATGTACTCATTTGCTGCCGGTGGACATATGGCGATATGCGTACAGTCGATGCATCCAATTACATGGGGGAATTGTGCCACCTGGTAGAATGCCTGTTTGTTGCGGTCCAACTGCTGTGGGGTTGTGGGGAAGCTGATGTGGGTGTGTAGCATTGTCAGCATGGCATCTAGGAATTTCTTGAAGAAGCGTGAGAGTGCGCTTTGCGATACGCCTCCGGCTACCGCAATTACCCCCTGGAAACTTCCTGAGGCCAGTAGGTGCAGGCTGCATAGGACCTGGACGTGCGCAGGGATTGCATTGGTCCGGTGTGTCTGGTGCTGCAGTAATGGTTCCAGGTCTGCAATGAGGCGCATGATCATGGCACGATTGAGTCGATACTTCTCGTACACCTCGTCCTCATTCTGGCCGAGCAAGGTGATGCGCAGTCTGAAAACTCTCTCCTGGACCCTTCTCCTGCGCTGTCCTGCCGCATTGATACGCATCCTCCTTGCAAGCACGTAGAAACATTTTTTTTTATTCACAATTTCTTTTTTTTTAACTTTACCTCCAGGTTCTGATTCCCCTTATTTAGCTCATGCAAAATAGCGATTTTTGGGATTTTCGGTATTTGCGACTGTTGTTGCATTGGGTAGCGATTCGTTAATAGCCATTGGCACTTGCCGGGAGCTATTAGTGATTTCGGTGATTGCTAATTCGGTATTTAGCGATTCGGTATTATTGCATGTTGGTTAATTGCGATTCGGTATTTTACCGGATTTCATTTGGCGAATCGTTATTTGCTCACAGTTTGGGTTGATGCATTGGGATTCGTTTTTTTTTACTCGCTAACGGGTGTTTTTAGCAATTCGGTATTTTACCGACTGGATTTTGGCTTGATGCATGTGCCAGTTAGTCTCTTAAAAGCTCAACTTCTGGCAGCTGTCAGTTTGTAAAACAAAATCTGGTTGAAACTACATATGTGTTAATTATTAAAATTGTTGGTTGGTGAAATTGAAAACATATTAGGAGATAATTTGAGAGGAGGCCCCGAAATGTCCACTGCCTAGGGCCCTCCACTCTGCAGGGTGTAATCCGCCACTGCTTAGAAGGGGTGATGGTGATGCTGCTGCACACAAGTCGATTGAGCAGGCTTTTGACGGTGAAAAATATTTCTCAGGAAGAGTTTTGGAAAATATCCATCGTAGTAGCATAATAAGTGTTGCTTGCTGATCTATTCAGAATGTTATTGTTATTACCACTGTGTAAATTATTTTTGAATGCGAGCAATAATTTCCCACCAGCTCCTTTCAAGTGATTAACAATGGAGTTTGGCATTAAGAAGTTCTCTGGTAAACAAATGGCGCAGAAGATGTATTTAAACAAGAACAAAAGTGTTTCAAAGGAGAGATGGAATTAAAAGCTAACAAAATCCATCTGTTATAGATGTCCATAGCTATAGAGCCATCTTCAGTCTGAGATGAGTGGGTCTATGTATGTGCTTTAGTAAGGTTTGATTGGTTAATTTTAATAAAGGACGAGAAATATAAAACTTTCAGCAGATAGGAGGACTGCCGTCAGAGGGTGGAGGAAAAATCAAGATACAAACTGCATAGTGATCAGTTCAGGTAAGAGGAAAAGGTGTGTGACCAAGAAGAAAATGCGATCGGTGAAAACAGGGTAGAGGTTATATCCAGACAAACACATAGGCGGTGTGACTATCACCCATAATTTGCCTCAACAGCTGGAGTTTCTTAATTTCTGATTAGCTTAATTAATTACATCAATGGTCCCGGAGAACAATGGATGTAGTTTTGTGTAGTTAGACTACGTACTTCAGGTTCTTGTCTAGTAGTGATTGAAATTCCAAAATCATAGTTTATTTTTAAAGCTCGCAAAGTTCAAGGAGTTCGAAGCTTGTGAAGTTTAAACTCAAATTAAGGGTAGCTTCAGGGGTCCCTTGTGACACCTGGGGAGCAGGGGCCTTTCACCTCTGCTCCAATATACCTTACCTCTATTTCCATCCCTCCCTACCTAACTCCCTTTCTCCAAAGCCATAATGTCAGCAGATGACGCACCCCACAGAAGGTTCCCTTCCTAGGGGTGTGGTACAAACCATTCTCCATGCATCAACTCAATTTTGACATCTTGATTTAATAGCGTGCCACAATTTAGGCTTATTCCACCATTCTTTAAAGTCAGTACTTTGTTTACCTAGTTGAAATCGATTTTTTTTTTACTAGAACCAGTGGTGTATCATCTCTTTACCTTATTAAAAACAGCCTACAACATACTGGTTTGATTTTTAGCCATCAGCATGCTAAACGTTTTATCCCATTAGATGTATTTATGCCTGACAAGCTTCTTTCCTGGTCGATACCTACCTTCAAATACACTTTATATGGCTGAGGCACTGACATATTTTTAATTTTGAACATCTCAATAGTTGTCCTTCACCTTGATGCAGGGCATTCTACCTTGTTGTTATTGAAATGGCTTTAGAGTGCTGCTTTGATGACAGCATAATCACAACTTAAAGTTGCATTAAGATGTTCCCCTAAACTTAAAAAAGAGGAAATGTAGCTCTTTAAGGTAGCATGATATGTAATTAATTAGTTGCATTGCATATCATGCATTATATCGCATATGACATCAGAAACAGCATCATTAAGATAAAAGACTACTCCCATTTACATCACAAAGGTCATAATAAGCAGCATCAGTAGTGACGTCAAATATGACATGCCTAAAAGTTTAATCATTCACTTCTTTGACGAAATAAAATACATCATTTTCTAATATTTGAGGACATTATTTGCATGTCAGTGGGAGTGATGAGCGATTATTTCTGCGTACACCATTAAATTATTGGTCGTTTTACAATCAAACTTTAGACTACGTACTTCAGGTTCTTGTCTAGTAGTGATTGAAATTCCAAAATCATAGTTTATTTTTAAAGCTCGCAAAGTTCAAGGAGTTCGAAGCTTGTGAAGTTTAAACTCAAATTAAGGGTAGCTTCAGGGGTCCCTTGTGACACCTGGGGAGCAGGGGCCTTTCACCTCTGCTCCAATATACCTTACCTCTATTTCCATCCCTCCCTACCTAACTCCCTTTCTCCAAAGCCATAATGTCAGCAGATGACGCACCCCACAGAAGGTTCCCTTCCTAGGGGTGTGGTACAAACCATTCTCCATGCATCAACTCAATTTTGACATCTTGATTTAATAGCGTGCCACAATTTAGGCTTATTCCACCATTCTTTAAAGTCAGTACTTTGTTTACCTAGTTGAAATCGATTTTTTTTTTACTAGAACCAGTGGTGTATCATCTCTTTACCTTATTAAAAACAGCCTACAACATACTGGTTTGATTTTTAGCCATCAGCATGCTAAACGTTTTATCCCATTAGATGTATTTATGCCTGACAAGCTTCTTTCCTGGTCGATACCTACCTTCAAATACACTTTATATGGCTGAGGCACTGACATATTTTTAATTTTGAACATCTCAATAGTTGTCCTTCACCTTGATGCAGGGCATTCTACCTTGTTGTTATTGAAATGGCTTTAGAGTGCTGCTTTGATGACAGCATAATCACAACTTAAAGTTGCATTAAGATGTTCCCCTAAACTTAAAAAAGAGGAAATGTAGCTCTTTAAGGTAGCATGATATGTAATTAATTAGTTGCATTGCATATCATGCATTATATCGCATATGACATCAGAAACAGCATCATTAAGATAAAAGACTACTCCCATTTACATCACAAAGGTCATAATAAGCAGCATCAGTAGTGACGTCAAATATGACATGCCTAAAAGTTTAATCATTCACTTCTTTGACGAAATAAAATACATCATTTTCTAATATTTGAGGACATTATTTGCATGTCAGTGGGAGTGATGAGCGATTATTTCTGCGTACACCATTAAATTATTGGTCGTTTTACAATCAAACTTTATGAAAGCGTGACATTTATTTTAAAAAGGCTGCTGCATCTCTTACAGTGCTTAATTTGTGCAGGTGTCGGCAGTTTCGGGTGCCTAATTTTTATCGTCAGACATTAACCAGCAGAATGAAAAAAAAAGAAAAAAAAATGGTGAGTGAAGGGGAGCAAGAAAATTCTCAAAATATTGACAAAATGAGTAAGTGGGGGTAAAACAAGACCTGCAAGTGTGACATAAAGAGATAGGGAGTGAACGTTGGTGGAATAAAGCTGAAATCAGAACTAGGATGCCTAAGTATTAGGCAACGAAAGCATTCAGCAGCACCAGTGATGGGATCCTTTGAAACACTTTGGTTCCCTGATCTGATTTATTTTCATTAATATCGTCTCTTCTTACAAATTATGCACTGTTTTCCCACCACTATCTTGCTTGCCGAAAGACTGACAGCATTGACAAAAAAAAGTCAATATGTGCTGTGGCGTAGCAAGGGGTGGAGAGAGCGATCTGCCCCAGGCGGCATGAGTTTTGGGGGCGGAGGCCTCCCACCGCTCTTACCTGCAGTCTCGGGCGGTCATACCATCCCCCTTCAATCGGCAAACGATACGGAGATCTCGCCCCGCTCTTTAATCCGACCGCAAACTCAGGGATCGCCAGCTATGCCACTGAATATAGGTTGCAAAACGTTTTCTTTACCTAACAAGTTTGTCACATAGCCAAGAACATTTCTCCTTGAAATGAGTGTAAGGAAAGCTTTAGGATTCAGTTGTCAAAAGCATGTGTCCTTCAATACATGTGAAGCACAATATAGTCAGTGTACATGACTGACTGACATTGAGCAAGCACACTTACAGTGTTGTTTACATGTAGCTGATTTTTCGCTGTAGCAACACAGTACTCGCTAAGAAGAGATATAATAAAGTGTCAAAGGATCTTATAAATTATGGCATTTGATCATGTCAGGTGTAATATGACCTATCCTTTATGAAGTGATATCAGGTTATCTTACAGCCTCTTCTTTGACTTGTGAGTATCATGAGGTAACAGTGTACTTCTTACACTTGTATCCTACTTCCATTGGAAAAATATATGGAGGGAAACCTCAAGGAGAATGGTAATGAAGAGTAATCTCTATTTAGCAGCACCATTACCTTGACACTGCTGTAAGGCAACTAACTTGATTAGAGACCTTTATTATTGTAATAGATACCTTTAATTTGAATTTGACTAAGCAAGTGATTATCACCATAAATTTTTCAACTGACATAAACTAAATTCCCAAGAGTTCATTTGAAATCTAAGAAACACAGGAATTTGGCAACACATGGTTTCTCATCTTTAACATTTAGGCAGTCGCAAACATTAACATATTATGTATATTACATGCAACTCTTTTTAGGATGCAAATAATTGAGACAATACAGTTAGTTACAGGAATAACAAAAACATGCAAAAAGATAATAAAGATATACAATTCTTGTGATTATAAATTATTACCCCATTTTTTACACTGTTCGTATCATATTTATATATACAGATAGTGAAGTTCATAAATGAGCTTTAAGTGTGATACAAATCTTTGCAATGTTAAGAAAAATAGACTATCTTATCTCAGCAGATTCAAATCATAAATAATTTTGAAGATATTGTGCTAAGTAAAATTTATTCTCAACATCATGTTAGTTGCATCAAGCAGGAACGACTCAAATTGAATTAATTACTCAATTGATAGCCCTGAATAATCTGAGGTGGTAGGTATATGAAAGACATTGACGTATTGAATGAAATTCCCTGAAGATTACACAGGATAAGGGTAACTGTCAATTCAGGTTAGAATTAGGCCTATCTTTGTGATGAGTAATTCCTAAATAATAAAATGAATCAACTTTAATAAACAGAAAGAGTTTCTTTAATTGATAAAGTAAAACTACAAAACACAATAGGAGGACATTGATTACAGGAAGTAAGGTCAAGAGATGAAGAGAGAGAATGAAGCTCAGGCACAATAGTGACAAACATGGGACAGGGGCGTTTCAAGTTCATGTGATGCTAGGAATGGGAAGCTGAAATTAGTTGTGAATATTTACTACCGTTAACTCAGTGCATCTGAAATAACGCATTATAATAGAGCCTGTGCTTTTCTCCCTTAAAGATTCATGATTTCGCAGAATATTATGATTGATTCGATAACATTTAAACACAAGAAAAACTTAAATCAGCAAAATGTTGTGATTATCTCCCACAGCATTGTTGTTAGTGAAGATTTGACCAGCCAGAAATAAATGTGAAATCCAGATTCTCAAACCTGAAATTCTCCATGAGCATGACTTAACCTTTAATGTTGTAAGATTTTGTTTGAATGTATTTACATTTTTTTCTGCCATGGGTGGATGGTGTGTGCTGGAGAAAGGAGGACATTGAAATAACATACAATTAATAACAAAGACAAATCATCAATCCTTAATGCTTATCAACATAAATCTATGTCTAAAACATATAATAAGATTTATACATCTACAAATGGTCCTGTGAAGTCCACAACATTCTGAGGAAGAACCTTCCTAAACACAAAATCTTTGAGAGGTCCACCCTAACTTGATATGCTCTCTCCCTCAAAGCTGTCTTTGAGGAGTTCACTACCATTACCTTCTTTTGAACATGTAGAATTGGTGGGTCTGATTAAATATGTTTTTCTGCACTTAGTTTCAATTGGTGGTACAAAAATGTTTATCGTAGGCTATGAATGGTAGATGAAAACTGTGGCAAACTTTCAATAGTTTACAGGGGAATATGAGTGTCACTAGGGGATTTGTGTGGGTTGGCATCTGTAATTTGATAAACAGCCACAAATATTTAATTTTGTTGATATTCACAATTCTTCCCAATTGTTTGTTGCACCCAATTTGTTCACAAACACTTAAGGCCTCATTTGGGGTTGGCAGAGGCAGAAAATCTGACAAAAATTGACAGATGCCCGGTTTTCTAATCCTGGGGTTCCTGTGGCATATTAGCATAAGTACATTATTCTGTGTTGGAATGTTATGAGGTAAAAAAAAAACCTGGAATGTAGGAGCTGTGGAGGGGGCAGTTAGACAGATGAACTGTAGGCTGAGGTGTCTGGAATAAAATCTCATCTTACCTTATCTTCTCGTCTGTCATCCTTCTGAGGACACCACATTTTCTGGCGACGAGGATGGGATGGACAATATCTCCAAGAACCTGACACCTCAACAAGGCTGTGATAATTTTCAGCTGTTGAGTGTCGACACCTGAAATGAGCTAACCTGTTCCTGGCATCAGTCTGATGCACTCCACCCATTCCGATGCGGGGAGTGTGAGTCCAGGTAAGGAACAGCAATGTAGGAGGGTCTGACGTGAACCCCCTTGTGGCAGCTCTGTGTGCAGCGTATGTTTGAAGCCAGAGTGTGTCTCTTAGAACGTGCAGATGTGCTTGGCTCGAGCGGCAGCCCAGAGTGCAGGGTGAACCTTCAGACAATACCCAGCATGCACGTTTTGTGTTAAGAAATGTCAGTCCATCTCATCACAAGCAAAAAGCGTTGCCCATTTTCAGTTGGGACATCTGCAGATCCCAATTACGTTGGCATTTAAATCTGCAGTGAAGGAACAACAGTGAACATTTTAAATTGGGAGAGTTGGTGTTTAGTCAAACAGTAAATACATTTGGCTGCCATCTTGTAAAGGCTGTAGTGTGAACACAGGCAATTAATTGACTTAGTTGAGGAGAAACGAAATCAGTAAAGAAGGGATAATTTACCTTCACCAAAGAAACATTACACATTTGAGCAAGTCAAGTCTACAGTTCTTTTCTCATCATCTTGGTGGTTGTGAACCCTCCTGTGTAACTGTGTTTTTTTCACAAAGTTTCACAATGCAAAATGTCACTGCACCACCATTTTTAGGTCTCGTGAGCCAAAGGCTCTAAGAGACATTTTATATCTGGGCTTTTTCAAAGTGCTGCCGTGGCCTAAAGCTACAGTGCACGTGAACGTGCACGCGCGCAGCGCCATGTGTCTTTCCTTCGTAGCGATCGTGATCACTTTCACTTTCGCGGGCTCCTCTGTTGCTGGCATTCCCCCTCCCTCACGCTCCGCCGGGCTTGTTTGTTTTCCTTTCACTGCCGTGTCACTTTCAGTGAAAGCCCCTCCCACTCCCTCCTCGTCAGCTTCATGTTTTTTTCCAGCGGCGGGCTTGTCTTGTGTTTTTTTACCCATTTCCCACGTCATTTTCCCCCGACTTGTTATTGTTTCTTCCTATGTCATTAGCCCACCACCCCTCGTCTTTGCTTGTTGCTTCTTTTAACATTGCACAGCAGCACTACACGCCTGAAGGAAGAAAAAAAAGCTTTGAAGCGGTCAACGCTGGCCTAGTCATAGTGCTTTCTTTTTTTTTTTCAAGCAAGGTGTCACTTAATGAAATTTAAAGTGTTGTCACAACTACCACGCAAGGAGTGTGGCGAGCCGCCCACGCAATTTTACAGTGATTGATGCTTAGAACTGGCTTGAACCACCTGGACTGCACTCTATTATGGAATTCGTCACTGCTGATCCTGGTTTATCACTGCTTCCGAGTTCGCGCTATTGAAAACTGTAAAGAACATATATTTAACTTTGGCACAGTGCACCAGTTGCTGATAACCGCCAGAGGAGTGGTGCATCTGAATACTGTAATCAAAATAGTTAATACTGCGGTAAGTATGATAGTGAACCTGGATCCGTTGTTGTGGGAAGCAAACATCCAGGGTGTAGCACTGGGCTCCACTTACTCCACGGTGCAGGGGGAGGGGCGCAGGCTTCTATTCCAGACTAGCCCTCCCTGCCCCCTGTCAGCTGCATTTACTTTTAAAATGTTGCACGGCTCTCGACCCATTTATTTATTAAAGACTGCTTGTGTGTGTGGGGAGGGGGGGACTCAGTGTACTTCTTAGGGTCCCCCTTGAGTTTCAACATGCCCCTGCCAGCATCGCGGGTCGTCCTCAGTTGGCTGACTGGACTGCATGATTTAGAAGACAAATTGCTTCCGGGCTGCGCAGATCCTTTTCTCAGATCACTGGTGCAGTTTTGTGTGGCATGCGCGTCTGCAGTGACCGGCAGGAAAATTAATATACAGAGTCGCCGCTGCAGACAGTACAAAAACAGTTATGCATCTTTGGGGGCAATCATTTCCACAGACTCCTCTGACAAAATTCACTTTACCGAGGTGAAGTGTTTCTAAGGGCCATACAAGAAACCTTAGCTTTCAAGTTTCCCAAAACATGCCATTCGAAAAAATAGTCCTTCGAGAAGGATGCAGCGTTGGTGCTGCTCCTGTTCATGTGCAAGAAGCTGTTGCTCAGCTCAAGTGGCAATGCAATAGCTAATGGCTGTCTGGTCATCAGAACAGAAACTCAATATTCACTGCCAAGACAGTTAGTAGCCTATGGGAAGTGACCAATTCCAGTTCTCTATTGCTTCAGAATGTTGAACTGTGCCCGCTCAAACCCCAGTTACAGCAATTAGCTGGGTGTAATGTGCATGTGTGATCCCAGCCAAATTCGCCCTTTCTGGCACTTGGTGTACCTCGGGACTTGCCTACATTGAACAGGATATAAGGTAGTCCTGCCATTTAGCAAAATTGAAAAATAGTTGCGATTGGCCAGAAAACTATTCACTCTTTCCTTCGCAAGCAGTGTGTAGTAATTGTATAGCTCTCCAATCCCTGGCGGCAGAGCACCCAGAATAATGTGCTGCCTGGCTAAACACTTAAGAGGTCCAAAGCTTAAAGCTAATGGTTATGCCAATGCTTGTTTGGGTTGGGTGCTTGTTTGGGTTGGGTTCGTTATTGTTCCTGTGGCATTCTATGCCAAATTATTTTGGCTTTATAAGAAAAATAAAGGACACTTGGAATGAATGGCTTTGCAGTTGGTTGAGCGGGTCATGCATGTGTCATTCTTCGAAGCTGGAGTTTTTTTATTTGGGAACTGTTCAGAAGAAAATCGGGTCTTCAGAAAGTTTCAGTGGGGTAGTGCAATTCTTGACTATATCGGGGTTCATCAAGCCACTTTAATTTTGCTCTTCCTACTGCCATTAATTGCATCGAACCCTGTGTGCCCACGTTGAAGAGTAAGCTCTGGTTAAAATAACATGTTACAGACGCTCATTGAAGGCAAAATTAAAAGCTCTGAATAGCAGAGTACACATGAAACCCCAAATAAAGTTAAGAACATCACTGTATGACTCTGTAATGCCCATAGTTGTGTCCCCAAACTGTACGACAGAGTGGTCTTGTGATGTGCATCACTAGGTGCTCTCATGATGTTCGTCACCTTGTGTCCAACACTGAGCTTATGCACTTAAGCATTTGCTCTGCTGTTGCTCTTCACCCTGAATTCAGTGTGTGGGGCTCTGTGTGTGTATTAATTCTTGTTTGTATGATGCTCTGATTCCACGGGCCTCTGAATAAGTGATTTTTAAAAAAAAGGGTGGCCAGCGGTGTGCATGTGCTATTGGTGTATATTTGGAGATATGTCACTTGCATGCCCTATACAAAACTCAAACGTGTTGGTTTTGGCGGTCTATACCAACATGGACAATATAGATCGCTTCACAAACATGCATGCATAGATTTCATTAACGCAAAGACTAGGTTAGGATTTTATTATATTTAGGAATCATCCTCTTTTGCTTCTATTCAATAAAACACTATAAAAAGCTAATGCTATGCTCTTGAGACTTCCTGCATTATGGCCCTTATTTTCAGCATTGGCCAAGCTGTATTTATTTACAAATCTCTCAGAACGCTAACCCATTGCTAAGAATCCAGGACTAAGTAATGTAACATATAGGGTGGCACAAAGATTACTCATGTGACATTGTTAAAAGGCCTGACACTTGGTAATGAAAGGTGGGCATCCCTCTACAAGTCTATAGTTATGTGTGTGGATGCATATATGAATTGCACTAATAACAAGCCTTTGCAATGCAATAGGTCTCGCTTTTACTGGAGTTTGAGCTATTGGCATTGTAAATGACAATGCCTTTTATTTATGTTTTGGTTTTTAAAAACAGATAAATAAAAGGCATTGTCATTTAGAATGCCAAGAGCTTAAACTCGCGTAAATGCGAGACCTATTGCATTGCAAATGCTTGTTTTACTTTCTCCTGGAGATCCCATACTCAAATAGAGCAAATAGAAAAAAGTTTTTAGTAATTATGCACGTGTTCTGCTGTTTAAACCTCAGTTCATAAAGAAAACCAACTCTTTTATTACATTGTTTGGGTGCAGAAGGGCAGGAAATCCTTTAGAATTTACCAGAACTTAATCCAAATGAGATGTGTGATCTTAATGAATATCAAATAGCAATCCCAAACAGGATCAAAATTATTCTCCATGAATGAGCACAATCTTGGAAAGGTATAATTATGGCACACAAAGTCAAGATGAGTCGGTAGAGGAGTTTGTCACTAGTTTGAGGATGTTGGCATCAACCTGCAAATTTGGAGGCACTGTGGAAGAGAGGATCAGAGATCAGTTTGTGCTAAATTGTAACAGTGACAAAATCCAAGAAGAGTTGTGGATGAAAGATGAACCACCACTAGAAGAGGTACTCTTAGTAGCAAAAAGGATGGAACATATGCTGAAGTGTGTGGGGGAACTCAGTGCAGAGAAGGGAGTAAAATCCAATGTTAAAGAGAGTGCGCCAGAAGTGTATGTAGTGAGAACATGCAACAAAGAAAAGTGATACAGAATTTAAAGCAACATGTTTTAGTTGTGGTCTGGAAGACCACAGAGCTAATGACAAGACATGCTCAGCATGGTTTCAGACATGTAATGCCTGTGGGGTCAAAGGACATTTTAGCAAATGTTGCAGGAGTAAGGGACGGAATTGTCCAAAAATAAGATATCAGAAGTGTGTCAGAAAGCAGTGTTGCAGATAAGTGGTGGGGTCAAAGAATATCCAACGGAGATGGTGACAATTGATGGAACACAGGTTTTTATGACATTTGACTAATTACAATTATAACCGCAACAAATTCATGGAATGTTTTCTTGATGGAAGACATTTTATCGATATGGATGTTAAACCAGGCGGTTATGGTGATTCCTTGATTAAGAAGTTTGGATATTTTGACATAGACATTGAGGCAGCAAACAAGTGCACCTAGGGGAAGATATACGTGTCACACGAGGGTGATGATTTGTTGGCATTTGCTCGAGTCTCAATCTCAACAAAATTCCACAAGTTTAATTGAAGGAAGTTTTATTGGGAAATGACATGTTTACCTGGGATTTAGACAGTTTTCTTCAGAACAGACTCGGCAAACTGGAGTGTTACAAACATAAAATCAGGTTGAGAGAGAGTGCGATTCTAGTGGTGACGGAAGTGAGGTGCATTCCTTTGAGTATACAGAAAGCAGTAACAAATGAATTGGAGAAATTGTGCAAAAGTGGGGTGATCAAGCCTGTGGAAGCAACGGAATGGCTGGCTCCCATTGTAGTGGCATGTAAAGGGAATGGATATTTACATCTTTATGTGGACCTATGGGCACTCAACAAGGAAGTGATAGTAGACAAATTCCCTTTACCCAACATTGAAGAGATGATTGCAACATTTGCTGAGGCAATGGAATTTACTACCTTAGACCTTGTGTCAGCATACCATCAAATCAAGATTGATGAGGCATATTAATATCTCACGGCTTTTGTGACACCCGGTATGAGTGTTTCATTTCAAAAGGATGCCTTTTAGGCTGAAGTCAGCTGCAGCTGTTTTCCAAAGAGCCATGATGATAGTCTTAAGGGGTGTTTCTGGTGTAAAATGTTACCAGGATGGCATTTTGCTTGTTGGATCAACTGTTAAAGAACATGATCAAGAGTGAGAGAAGTATTAAATAGACTACAAAGAGCAGGTCTAACCCTGAAGGCAGTCAAAGGGGAAGTTTGGGGTGAGTGAAGTGTTGGTGGCGTTCAACCACGCATGGAGTTAGTAGACACAATCAAATTCTTCAAATGACCAACAGGAGGAGTACCATCATTCCTTGGGATGTTTAAATACTATAGCAAGTTTGTAAGTGATTTTGCTGGTAAGACTCACAATATGAGGAAACTGTTGAAGAAAAATGCTGAATTTTTCTGGAGAGATGAGTGCTCAGAGGAATTTAAGTGAGTTCAAGAAGAATTGAGTCATGCTTCTTCTCCATGAGCATATGACCCCTTCTGTGAAACTAAGATGGCATGTCATGCCAGTGCTAAGCGTTTAGGGGCTCTTCTCATTCCGACGAAGAATGGTCAGGAAAATCTGATTGCGTGTGTCTCCCGTGCCTTAAGAGAATGTGAGTGTAATTATTCGTTTATAGGTAGAGAGTGTCTGGCAGATTGCTGGGCTGTCAATAGGTTCAAACAATTTTGTGGGGAGTGAAATTTACAGTTCAGACTGACCACAAACCTTTGGTGGAGGTTTTTACACAAACAGGTATGGATTTGATATCCTCTCGGATTCTTAGATGGGTTGTATGATTACAAAAGTATTGTTTTACTTTACAGTACATCCCAGGGGAAGGTAACTACTCTGCTGACTATTTGTCAAGACTGATGAATGTGTGTGCTCCATCTGAGGAAGAAGTGGAAGACACCATTGAAGAGGATGTTATCAGTGTTGGTGAAATTACTCAAGGATGCACTGTTGAGATTGAATGGTTAAAAGAATTGGATAAAGATGAAGAATTAAAACACATAATTCAGTAATTATCCACTAAAAGCTCGAATGTGGAAGAATTGAAAAAATGCAAAGGCAGTTGGTGGAAACTAAGACATGATTTTGCACTTGAGGAAAGGTTTCTTCTGAGAGGGGCACGATTGGTACCACCAAAGAGTTTGCAGCAGAGTGTGTTGCAACTCGCACATGAAAGACGCATTATAATAGTAAAAGCTAAAGGGAGGCTTCAAAGAGTTTTCTGGTGGCTAGCTTTGGATTATGATGTGGAATGCATGGTCAGGAACTGTGTGGAGTGTGTGACATGTGAGAAAGGCCTTAAGACTATTAATATCCTTAAGGTGTGCAGGAAGTTACCATCGTATCTCTGGGAAGAAGTCACAATCTATATTCTAGGACCGATAAGGGAAGAGCATTCCCACGCCTATGTGCTTGTTCTCATGGATCGGTATTTCAGATGGGTAGAGGTGTTGTGCTTAATAGACATTTCTTCTTCTGCTTTCATAAGATTTTTAGAGAACCTATTTAAGAGAAAGAGAGTTATCCTCTGCAATTACTCATTGATAACAGTGTACAGTTCTGTTCTAAAGAGATGGAAAATTACCTGAAGGAATGTGGGATAGAACACAAAACATCCACTCTGTATAACTCACAGACTAATGGTGCCATTGAGAGGGTAGTCAAAACATTGAAGAAGGAGATACAATTCGCTAGAGCAAAGGATCTGGATTGGCAAGTGGAGATGCCATGGAGAATAACGGGGTACCACATTTCTCCACACTCTACCAGAGTCAAATCCCCATTTGAACTATTCAAATGTAGAGCTCCTTCCACAAAAATATATCTAGGTTGAATGTTTTGGGGTAAAGGCTGTAAATGTAAACGCCAGCATTTGTAAAGTGCAAAGCTACCTCCGCAGAGGTGTCCCGGCGCGGGGGGCCGTCGGGAAGATTAGGCAAGCTAGCTATTGCCCAGAGTCACATGGCGCTGGGTTAACCTGCCACCAGAGGGAGGGATCAAACCGTGAACCCTATGGTCCGAAGTCAGGCACCCTGGCCGCAGCGCCACACCTCTTCCTGTGTAATTAATAACCCGGGTGACTAGAGAGAGAAAGACATTTTCTTTCAGAAGAAAAGGAAGGACCGTTATGACAAATAGAAAAATGTGAGGAACATAGGAATTAAAGTAGGAGACTTTGTTAAAATAAGGGCACCCAAAGAGTGTGCAGAGTGGTTCAGATTCACGAGGAAGTTGGAAGTAGTATATGCTTTCAAGAATGCAGTTAAAATACATGATGACAGAATCCGGAGTGGCAGTTCTTCCTCATGAACCGGTAGGGGTTCTTCATGAACCAGTACAAGAAGAGAAATGTGGTTCAGATAAGGGGAATAGGGGTCAGGTCCAAACTAAAGAAACTTCTGTGGTAATGTACAGCAGGAGGAAGAGTGACAGGAAAATAAAAAAAACATTATATTTGAGTGATTTAGGGCCATACGTAGGTAATATATATTTACCGATTTATAAATACCGAATTTTACCGATTCGGTATTTATGAATCGGTAAATAGAATGTAGGTAAACATTCGGTAATTATTACCGAATCAGTAATATTCGGTATTTATGAATCGGTATTTACCGATTCGGTAATAATGCATCCCTTCCAATTCATTCCTATGGGCCTGGAGGCCCATAGGAATGAATGGGAAGCCATTTTCAATTACCGATTCGGTAAATACCGAATCGGTAATGGGTGGCAGGGTGTCACATTGACACCCTGTTGCACCCCTGAATCGTGCATGTGTGCACATGTGGCGCACATACATGCCCTAAGGGCATGTATGTCTGCCACATGGCACTTGTCAAAAAGCACAAAATTGCTTTTTAAAAGGTTTTCGTTATTTACCATCAACTTGTAGTTGGTGGTAAATAACGAATCCAGACACCTAAAATGCACTCACTTGAGTGCCCCCTACATTGGATGTCAGGATTCGGTAATTTACCGAATCGGTATTTTACCGATTTCTTAAAATTCCGATTCGGTAAATTACCGAATCCTGAAATCCAGCCACCTACATCTCAATTGCCTAAATACCGGTCGGTAACGGGATATTTACCGTTTTTTGGCCGTTACCGACCGGTATTTAGGTACCTACATATGGCCCTTAGTGCGGTAGACAAGTTTGTCCTTCAAGTACACTAACATTATTTAGTATATGTACACTTCTTGTTTAACTATTTTTTTTTAAGTTTTGAAGTACCTTCTCCTTTGTACAATTTAGTTTGTGGGAGTTAAAGGTGGGAGAGATGTGGGAGGTCATTCATGGGATTTTATTTATCATTTGCATTAATATCTTGTTGGATGTTTTTGTGGGAGGGAGAAGTGTGGCATATCAACATAAGTGCATTGTTCTGTGTTAGAATGTTATGAGGTAATAGAACTGTAATGTGGGAGTTTTATGGAGGAGGCAATTAGAGAGATGAGCTGTTGGCTGAGGTGTCTGGAGTAAAGGCTTGTCTTACCTTATTTACTCTTCTGTCGTCCTTGTGAGCAAACCATGGTTCCCTTGGCTCATTTAGAGATGGGCGAACCACTTGGTTTATGATGGCAGAGTCTCAGCGGGCTCAACTGTCAGAAAGCTTTTGTGGGCGGCCTATCCTCCACAGGAATGCCAGTTTAGCAGGGTCAGAAGGTCAGTACTTTTTATGTCCACAATGAAACATTGTAATTCATGGCGTTCGTGAGCAAGAAAAAAAGCAAAGAACTTCACATGACGGAAGAAAACATGCGGTACATCAGGTTAATTGTGTTTTGGATTTTATTAACAAACACATCCTTTCAAGATTTATGATATTAAAAAAATGTTGGCCCTCTGGCATGCCATGCTTCCTGGCAAGCATTACATTTTGACAGATAGTGCTTCAGACATGCTAGAAAGTTACATTCTGCAATAGATCCCTCTCAAGCCAGTGAAGATCTCTAAGTCTGGCAGTCGATTCACTGCCAGACTGGCCAAAGGTGGGTCACTTCCACCCAGGGGAGGTTGTGAGACAGCCAGCTGGGGTGCAAATGAACCCCTTAATCCACACGGCCAAAAACATTTCTCAGCTGGAAAAAAAAGGTTTCTTTCACCAGTACTGTCATACTTATGGCGTCAAATGTTATGGTCTCCTGTCAATCTGTAGACTAAATGTATGACAGAGTAGTGCTTAAGGCAATGTACAGTTAAGATACATTTTCATGAGTGCTCCTGGGGATTTTTGCCAATCCATAAAGAGTCAAAAATGTACTCAAATCATTAGAATAAACATACAGTGACAGTTTTACCACTTGCATAAATAAATTAAACCCAGTATGAATATAGGTATCTGAATCATGCTGCTTTCTTTTGATAAGACAAGGAAACCTTTTGGAATACACATAGGGTCAATATGTTGGTAAAGGTGATCCAGCCAGTATGGTATTCCATATAGGTTGTTACCTACAAATAGGTCAAGTAGCAGAAATCAATATATTTTGTTCATCTTCCGTATGAAATCGGTTAAAAAATGTGGGTCTTACTTAATCAATGCTTCTTAAGCAATAAGATTCAGTAAGACTTTCCTTTATCATCGTTATCCCACATTTGATGGGATGAGCCTAAAAGAAAGCTCGACTTGACGGAGGCGTCGCTCCAAATCAATGAGATGCCTGCATGACTGTAGGTGCTATCCTCCAGTGATTAAGGCTTGGGCCACACTCACAGAATAGCACCTTGGAATCTGTTCTTTTTTTAGGATATTCTAACAAGCAAACCACTCAGGGATATTATGTAACTCTTTCCATGAACAGACTAAATTGCCAACTTTTTTGTTTAAAACACTAGTTTAAATTCCTGCATTTTGTTTCAGTAAATCACGCAAACAAAGTCTTTTCTTCAATCCAGTGTTCCAAATCTTAAAAGGCACTGTCAGAAATTGGGTTGTTGGTAGGCGGGGTGACAATCCTGGTCAGGGTGAATCACAAGTAGTCACTAAATTAGCCTGTGCTTAACCCTCTTGTAGCTTGGCACAATAAGTCAGACTTAACTTAGAGATAATGTGTAAAATATTTATGCAGCATTCAAACAGTAATAAAGTGAATGCACAACACAAGAAACATTCCCACACGAATGTGGAACAAAAATAGGAAAATGTAATACATTATTTGACACCAAAACAACAAAAATACAATCAATAGAACTGGAGATATGCAAAAGCACAAAGCACCACACGCAGCTATCTGGTCATGCGACAACTGGATGGAAATCACCATTTGAGGCCAACTGCTATGGAGGATGGGCCTTTCTATAGGGACCAAGTTAGTCACGTGGAAAGATTTACCTTCTAAAGTTCAGGGTGAAGAGTTCCGTTCGGGATGGAGGAGACTGTGAAGAGCAGGGAGAGCGTTGGGGATTGTTGTTATTGTATCACGAAGAGCAGGCCGGGTGGCCCTGTATCCTGGAGTTCCTGTAGGGTGTTGCAGACAGTCGTTGCCACTTGTTGCTGATGGTCTCTGTAGATCAAAGAGTCTGGTTCACCAGAGCTTCACATTAGTGGTTGGCACAGGCAACAAGATTTTTTGTGTGCACGGGCCCATTTGCAGTCGCAAAGAACACTTCAATATTTCTCCTTTTCGTTTGGGAGGCGCTCAACTGATGCCATACCAAGGTCCAGATCCTGAGGGGCACCTCTTGGGGATCAGGAACTCACTGCACTCATGCAGAAGCAAGCAGGGCTCAGGTAGGTCCAGCTGCATGCCCAGGCAGGCCCAGTACAGCAGGACAGCTGGGCAGTTACAGGGAGGATTGTGCTTCTTGTTGTGTCCCTGAAGCTCAGAACAGGAGGCTATTCAGCTGACCCCTGGAGTCACTACAGTCTGGGAATAAGGTTGCAGGTCCAATCTTCCTTCTCAGGCAGCACTGTCGGCCTCAAGCAGCAGAGCAGTTCTCTGGCAGCAGGGCAGCACTTCTGCTGTGTATCCACAGGTTCAGTAGTGTACTGAAGAGTGGGTCTGAGGGTCCTCTTGTGCCCACTTTGAAGTGAAAGACATTTTTGGAGTCTAGCCCCTACAGAAGTGCCTGGAATTTCCTGCCTCCCTGTCCTTGTCCCAGTCTGTCTACAGGCTCAGTAGGTTAGTGTGAAGTCCTTTGTGTGTGACCTAAGGCATTGTCTTTGAAGTGCAAGTGTGACAAGTGACAGCTCCGCCCCCCTCATCAAGTCAGGATAACCCATCCTGACAAACCCAGACTCTCTATTGTGTGGCTGTCTGGAGGAATACACAAAGACCAACTGCCAAGTACACCTAGACATGTGACCCAGGAACAGGCTGCAGGCACCAAAGGGTTAGGAAAAGAAAATGCCAACGTTCTAAAAGTGGAATTTCAGGATTGTGAGTTAAAATCTGACTTTACCAATAAAGAGGGTTTTAAATTACAATTCTTTAGAGAACAGACTTGACATTTCTACATATTCCCAAACAAAAGTTATCACTTATTAAATGTAATAAGTTAACCCAATGTTATCCTATTGGAGAGGTAGGCCTTGCAGTAGTGAAACACAAATGTAAGAGGTTTTTACTACCAGGACATATAAAACTTAAAAATACATGTCCAACTTTTTAAATATACTGCACCCTGCCCTATGGGCTGTATAGAGCCTACCCTAGGTGTGACTGATATGTATTAAAAATGAAGGTTTGAGCGAGGTAAAAAGGTTTCTTTTTCCAGGTCAAACTAGCAATTTAAAAATGAATACACAGGCTGCAATGGCAGGCCTGAGAAGAGTTCTAAAAGGCTACATAAGTGGGTGGCACAATCTGTGCTGCAGACCAACTAGTAGCACTACATTTATAGCCCTGGGTACCTGTAATGCCACTTTAGAATGGGCTTCCAAGAAAATTACATTTGCCAATTCGGTGTAAGCCACTTTCACCATGTTCAAATGAGAAAGCACAAGCACATTAGCATTGTTTAGCAGTAATAAAGTGGGCAGAGTCCTAAAAGTTAGACACAGGAGGGGTGAAGGCAAAATGTTTGGGGGTCACCCTGCAGAGAAGTCCAAGTCCAACAGTCACTATATTTTCATTAGAGATCCATACGTTATTATCAGAAGCTTTTGTTATAATTCGTAAAAACAATTCCATTTCTAATAAAATGTGTATTAAGACTGCTCACTAACACGTTCTGCAAGCCATGAAATGCCCATGTTCAGGGCTTTACAGGAATCAGCATTGCAAATATTTTACCACATGCATTTCATGATACAGGAAATAACAGCTTGCATCTCTACTGTACACCTCTTCAGTCACTGTCTCCACACTTTTGGTCACGTGTATCATACTTGGTTTTCTGAAGATTCATTTTCCACATGGGCACAGATGTTCCATGAGCCACCTCCATGTAATTTGTGACTGTCCTTTCTTCCACACCCAGGGTCTCCTGGCATTCAGGGTCACAGGGAGGAGCATGCCTCTGCTTCTTCTTCGGCTCTACCCATGCCATGCCCGCCATCAAACAATGTTCATACACAGGACCCGATTCACAAAGGTAAACTTAGACTTTAGTCTCAGCTTACTACTTTTTGGTCATCACAAAGACACTTACTAGTAGTATCTTTACGACTGTGGAGCCTCTGCATTTTTGTCGTTGCGCACTATACACACACAAATAATCAGACAGACAGACTTGCAAAACTCTGCACATAGGCCCTGATTCATAAAACACATCATGTAGTATGTTTTGTAGTGCCACAAACAGTATTTAAAAATGCCAATCACAAAATAGGAAACGGCAATCTGTGGCAACAGTTAACTAAACATTGCAGTACTCAATGAGTGAGGGACACATAGCTCGGAGAACAAAAAACAACAACTGTGGATTAAATGTGTGGGGACTAGCGAGGAGCAATGAGCTATATTGGCAGTGCCTTGAACTTGTTATTGAGATGGGAAACACCCACCCTCAAAACAGACAGAAATATTAAGTAAAATACATTTACAGAAAAATAATCATATAATTCTACAAGTGACAACAATAAAATGAAATGTTATTTTGTAACAACATTTCGACTTTCAGTTTAAATACAATAATGCTTTATCTGTCCTGTATTTTCTCTCACAATCTTTCGAAATGCGAGTGCTAGTCATAAGACAAAACCTAAATTCAAAACTCACATTTCAACAGTGTTTGAAATATTTCACACACACTTGTGAATGTGTTTATCAACCCTCCACCCATCTTCACTAGCATTTCGTCAGCCCATTAGCCAATCACAGCCAGGCTGAATAAATAAAAAAAGAGCAAGCAGAAACAAACTCTTCCAGACCTTTAAACAAGTCACTGAATGTGTTTTTAGGTTTGCCCTCTATGAGAATGAATGGGAAGATTTTCAGGTAAAGGAGTAACGTCTTTGGTATGTCCAGCCAAGATGTGATTTCAAGATTCTGTTTCCCACCTGATGTCATCTTGGACATGGTTTCTTAATTGGAGCAGGATCTTGATTCTGATACATGCTGCTCCCTGGCTATTCCAGGATAAGTGAAGATGTTAGAAGCTTTACATTTCCTTGCCAGTAGATTGTTTCAGAGGGTGTCCAGTGGTATTGTTGGCATTTCTCAGCCAAGCCAGTACAGATGCTTGCATCAGGTCCTGGTATGCATAAATAGGAGAGTGCATCTCTACATAGGCAAGCTACATACACTGGCAGGAAGGCAAAGGGTTGCAATGGATTTTTATTTAATTCCCACTTCCCACGTGGGCTAGGTGCAATTGATTGCACTCATTTGTCACTTCACCTACCTCACCACACAGCACACATCTTCCACAACAGGCACCACTGGCACTCCATCAACATGCTAGCTCTGTGATGCCAGTGGCTACTTTACCAATGTGTGTGCTGTGTTCCTAGGATGTATTCATGACAACTTCATTTTCCGCAGATTTCCTATTGCAAGCCATTTGGTTGTGGAAACATTTGGGAACATGTGGCTTCTGGGTAAGTACTCATGCACCATACACTTCTAATACACATAAATGTTTGTTACTTTTCCACAACCATGACAAATGACTAATACTCAAACCACATACATGACCCTACCCGTCTGTGCATTTAGCTTTCCTTACATGATGTATTATACATATGAGAGAGTGACATTTACATTATTTTCTCCTTCAGGTGGTGCAGCATATGTACTCTCCTCATTGCCTCACATCATGCAGACGTACGACCACTGTATTTCAACAGCAGGTACAAAAGGGCACACATTCGTACACGAGCTATCATAGCGTACACATTTTTCTCCTAAAGTCATGATTCAGGCGTCTTGACCACATGGGGGGGGGGTGCTGCTGTACTCCCCTGAAGTTCAGTGCAAGATAATAGTAGCCTGTTGTGTCTTGCCCAAAATAACAGTACGTTAAGGCTTGCACATACCCTGAACACTCACCAACATCAAAATTCAGGTCACTGGGGTGTTGTCCTAAATAGAGGACAGGTTATGCAGGTGCATGACCAGTTGGTCGACACTTTTTTCTCTTGAGCTACCAGCTGGGTTACAGCTTTTATGCGGTTTCACAGTCTGTTGTCAATGATGATTGGTGGACATTTAACACTCTGTCAATAAAGTCCATCCTAAGACAACTCTGCAAGCCTATCATAATGTATGCAATTAAAAGCTGTCATCAAAAGGTAAAAGATAGGGCATGCAAAACATTTGTCAGACTTGATTGGATCCGTTAGGGCTACAGAGTTAAGGACTACATTGCACTTGAGGAGTTAAAGTTTTTCTAGTTTGAGATGTCCCCCGGTGGACATCTTATGCATTCTCTGCAACAGCAGTCATGATGGGTCAAGTCTAGGCATTGAGTGAGCGAGGAATGGCTTTGTGAACAGGATGGAGACTTAAGGGTTTGTAACACAATGTTATTTTGTCAATCTAATTAGGAAGTGTCATTCTGGAATTATTGATTTACTATGATAACAAACAAACAATCATGCATGCCCCATGGATTTCAGGTGCCATGTTATGTGGCTCATTTTGTTCCAGTGGCCCGTAAAAGCAGATGTTATATGGGGGTGATAGACAGTGAAGACTTCAATTAGTCCATTCACTCTATATTGTAGGGCCAACAAATGACAAAAACTCGCACAGGAATTATTGGTGTAATGCATTGGAGCTTTATGTCAGCGGTGGAGACCAAGTAGTTTCCTCCATTGACTTAGTGAGGCTATGGATAAGCAAACATGATGGGGCACAGACATCTGTTGTTTGGATGTGGCAGTAAGATGGCTAGTAAGATACATTTGTTAGAAACAACCTTCTCTGTCAAAATCTATGGGGCATGTAATGTTCCCTGTAATGTACCCTGACAGAACTGAATGCACCAAGGTATCTTGCTCTACTAAGTTGCGTGGTAGGAATAAAACCAAAAGAATCATAATAGGATAGGTACATATATGCTGTCTCTATGAGCTGCTGCTCTTGTGGCAGTGTAGATATAATGCTGGCACCCTTGCACCATGGACCAAGTGTTCCTGTGTCATGGCCAGGATTGTGTCTGAGCAGGAAAGGGACTCCTTTCTGTACCTAAATAAAAAAAGTAGAAAGATGGGAAGATTTGTGTGAATGATGCTGAATGTATCGCACACACAAATAATGAGTAATGTGCATGCATATAAATATATGTCACTTCCTCCTGCCTTGTTTGGGGATGAATAACAAAGACAACACATATAACTAGTAAATATGGGAATTAATTGGTTTCCAGAGCAATTTCTATCTTCACATGACCCATGATTCACAAAGGTATTCTTATACATTTGCATACGTTTATTCTTTTTTGAAATTAGCAAATTTGCTATTTAATAGTAAGTTTCCGACAACAAAGAATCCTCAGTCAGGGTGGAAAATAGCACATAAAATGATAAGCCTGTTCTATCTATTTATGTGTGGAGTTCTTTGCCCCGACTATGGAGTCTCCGCTGTTGGAAATGTGTCATTAAATTGCAGTTTTGTGAATAACGAAAGAGAGAAAACTTAAACAAACTTGTAAGCTTACCTTTGAGAGTAAGGCCCAAAAGTCCAGGTATTGATATTTAGGGGGTGGGATACTCTGTCCCAAATGTTAATGATATAGAGTCCGTCATTATAGAAGTGTATTATATCTAATTGTAATATGGGGGACGGAATATCCTTCACATTTGTAATGGAGTATCCAACCGCAACATTATGAATCATTCCCATAGTTTTCAAGCAACAAAAGATTTAACTTAATTTAGACACCAAAACGAAGTTAATCAGATGAGTATAACTGGTTTTATAAATTTTAGAAGCAGAATAAAATCAGCACAAATCAATACTGCAAAACTTTATCATTGCGGGTAATGGGAAATAGCACAAGTGACAATTAGTCACTTGTAGGTCGAGTTGCGTGGAACCGAAGGATGGTAAAGGTGATGCGGGTCCCAGGACCAAGCCACAGTAATCAGTTTGATTTTAGCTGGCTCGAGAAGCCTGGGTGCATAGTTATTCTGGCTGTCCTTGGTGCTGTAGTGGGAGCAACTAAAGCTGATTTTAACACTTACACAGTGCTGGTGAGGAAACGGGTGCAAAAGGTCAACAACGAAGGAACTGCTGATGTCAGATGAAAGTGTTGAGGTGTTCCCTTGAGTTGCAGCGTTGATTAAAGGTGCTGGTTGCCAGCCTGACCACTAAAAAGCCTTGGCAACGGTAAGATTAGCAGAAAGTTATTTTGATATCCATAGGTTGGGGGAAAACGGTAGCCACCTGAAACTTGCAGGAGGTGTCCACAATGCACTGGACCATCTACGTTAGGCTGATCCCTCTACTTTAGGCTGATGGCCAGCGATTTTTCTTGGTTTTAATACATTGTTTTTACCTGCGGTGTGCAGGGGACTAGTGGCACTAGTCCAAGTTAGTCTGGAATTGCCTTTGGCTCTCAAAGGGGTCCCTCTGTCTGGGGGAGCAAGTCTTTGGTCTTGGACGAGTTTTATTTGTGCAGTTCCAGGATGGGGGCCACAGGTGCATAATATCATACCTTTGGTTTGTGCAACTTCTGTTGTCGCAGACTCAGGTCTCTGTGTCCTTTGTTGCAAATCAGATTAGAGCTGAGGATATGGTGCTAGAGGTGCCCCTTAAATCCTAGATTTAGGGGCATTAGGGGTGTGGGTGCAAGTGCCCAATATGTTACTAGCTCCAGAGGCTAATCCTCCCCTGAGGTGACCACATCTACGGAGGTGTCACCTTTTCTACCCAGAACCATCTATTCTGCCACTGTCAAACAAGAGCAGAAACCTTCCTTAGCTGTACAGACCAGGTAGCTCACCCTAGAGGTGCGGCTAGGTTTCTGGGGGTGTACACCTCCTGAATACCCCATTTTCCCACCTGTCCTGGTGCAAATGTGCCTGGGGCAGGGGGAAGCTCTTTCCTCCTTTGGGAGGCAGCCTTGTTGCATATCACAGGCGGTGAAAGCTTTGAAGCTCACGGTCTTGATGTGCCACTTTACTAGCCATCAAGTCAGGAAGGTAGGTGTGACCTCCTTCCCTTCCAGGCCATTGTTTCTAACTCCTGGGAGAATTTACACCTCTTGGCAGGGGGTCAGATTCCTGTCTTGGCTGTAGCAGCTGTGGGCTGGAAGGTAAAGCAAAGGAAATACTGGGGCAAACAGATGGGCAGCCTCTAAGGTAGCCATGTGGGTACATGCCACAATGAGGTATATATAATCTTTATTGCTTGATTATTAAAAATCATTGCAATCACAGCATTATCACGTCTCATAAAGTTAAAAACTGGATTAGTTAATAAAAAAAGTATTACAATCAAAACATCTGCCCATCACGTAATATAAAAAACTGTACCATATATACTATTTAAAAATGTATCAATAGGCTCTGATCTAACCACCTTACGTCAATAATACAGTATAATATTGCACATTTTACATTTTAAAGTGACATCATGCACAACATACTATTTCTCTATATATAACGGAAAAATATTCTAAATGAATAACCATTCATTTATACAGCTTGATATTACACATGTTGCATTTCAAAGTGCTAATGATAAAGTGCATCAAAGGTTACTGAAAAGGAGAAATTTCTATTGTACATTTCTTACACAAATTACATTTTAAAGTGCTAATGTACAGGTATTGCAACGACCATCATATCAAAACAATAATTAGGTGCATCAATTTGCTATAACAGTGACACTTCTATTGTCATGTTGCAAATTATCACCTTAACAACAAAATCAAATAAAGCTATTAGTTACCAAAGCTTTTCAATTAGTGGAGCTCAACCCTATTATATCAGACATTTTTCAGCTGCCATTAAAAATGTTACCAATTGACATAATGACGGAATCGATTCGACAGATAGTGACATAATTAAAGCCTGACAAGCTGATCTAACCCAACTCATCAAAAAATATGGTCTCAAAACTGTACGTCAAAGATTGATCAGCTTGGGGCACACACATACTATATGTACTAGTGTTTCCTGTGGCCATCCACAAAGTCTACAATTAGAATCTGACCACTGCTTGATCCAAGGTTGGGTGCCCTCCTTTGTTGGATTTATTCCCATACGTAACTTTAAAAACATATTTTTATACTTTGCTGGAAAAAAAAACACTCAGTTACGGCTGAATACGCAGGGATTGGTATGAATTAATCACATACCATGCATAATTTTGCTCTACTAATGCATTTTTATCCAATTTAAGCGATTCAGCTTTGATAAGTTTTTTTAAATTAACTTAGAATTGGGCATGTTCAGATCTTGCAATGCAATTTGCAGACCAATGTCTCTTAAGGAGCTTAAAATATGAGATCTCAATTTAGCAGCATAGACAGACATCTATTTCTTGCCAACACATGTTCCCTAAGGATTCAGGGGCTGATGTAGACAAAGCGACCGTACATTTAAAAAAAGCTCCTTTTGATACCAGGCACTGTCTCTGGAGACCGAACTCCAATCTTATTCCTGCTTGACACACTTAATTAGCAATCCCAAAAGTTGCTTTGAAGACCTTGACAACCAGTAGATCAAGGACCTTCGCGTCTTTCCCTCTAGTAATGGGAGAACCATATATGAGGGTTGGTTGTAATTTGGCTTTAATTACTTTAAGAATAACAGTTCATTGATTTTTTTAACCATTTAAAAGCATGGATTAAGGTCACAGCCATGGCCCTTAGATCCTTAAAATGAAATTTAAAAGATACTCGATTGTCGAACACCACCCCTAAATGTCTATACATCTTGACAACATCAGTTTTAACTGCTTTGGCCTGCCATGAAATAAACATGTTTAACTACACCAATTTTCATCACTTTTTGTTTTTTTTGCATTCAGTTCAAGGCCATTCTGTTGTGTATAGTCATCAAAGGCGGTAATAAGTCTTTGTAGGCCAATAGGGGTATGACTCACGAGGATAGTATCATCAGCATATTGGAGGTAACTAATTTGTACCCCCCCCCCCATCCTAGGAACATGCCCATAAACATCATCCAAATGCTGAGAAAGATCTGATAAAAATAAATTTCCTTGAAATGCCCTGATCTAATCATTTTTTCCATAACAAGTTTCATGGCACATAGTCAAAGGCTACCTTAAGATAAATAAAAGCAATATATAAATTTTGTTTATTTAGGACAGCCTGCTCCGCAATTAAGGTTAAAGCCAACAGATTAGTAGAAGTGGATTGACCTTTCCGAAAACCATTCTGATTAAATGGAATAATACCTTCCTGTGTAGCCCAATCTTCCAATTCTATCAAAAGAATGGAAGCAAACACCTTTGCATCAACATCAGTCAATGAGATTAACCGATAATTAGCAGGATTGGCCACCGGGCTGCTTTTATAGATGATGATTCTGGAACAATCTCCAGTGTCAACACTTCCCTGAATAGATTATACAAAATACCAGCCCACATGTCAACATTGTCACGGAACAAGGCATTAGGTAGCCCATTAGGTCCGGGGGCACCATTTGCTCGAAGCCCACTTAACAGGGTCAATACTTGATGACTACTCAGAATTTCTAAGTCAATGTTTGAATCAAGACTGGAGTTATTGAGTTGAACTGTGGAATTCAAGTCCTGACACTCACCATTCCCCACATTAGTTGTTAATATACTAATTCCCTCATATCCAGCCAACATGTCTGGTTGATTTACCATCTGGACCGAGGAGCCGTACAAATTGGTTATAAACTTTACCCAATTGACTTCTGATATATTTGCAGAAAAAGCCCTACAGCCTCCCCTTTTAAGCTTATTGATAACTGCCCACATTTGTTTTGCATTTTTTGCTTTGAGGCGGATAATAAACTATTTCATAGCCCAGTTTGATGTGTAAGTTTAGCTTTCCAGATTTCTTGTTTATAAGTCTTTTTAAGTTCCTTCAGATTTTCTTTATACATTTAATAGGTCTGATAAAATCTATGAGCATGAGCCACCTGTACAGCTCTATTAAGTAATTTATTTAACTTTAATAGCTTAGGGGGATCCATATATTCAGGGTATTCAGATGAGTATTCATTTTCCTAGTCTTGCAGGCTACAAATGTCCCCACAAGGGACCTGGTCATGAAATTCCATTTACTAATCATATTCATATCACCCTGTACACCCTGTTCACATTCCTTAATTAGTTCCTCAGATGTTTGTGTAATTTCCTCCTCTTTGGCTAAATGCCATACCTACGTCTTCAGGTTATATGCAGAATGTGCCATATTGGGAAGATCAATGGGTTTAGAGTGACACATCACAAAAAAATAAAATTTTACAACCTGAGGGTTGTGATCACTTTCAGGACGGCCGTTTACCTTATAATCGGACATATTTGATCTTAAATTGTCTGATATAAATGTATAATCAATAATTGAACCTTGTTTAGAATTTTTAAACGTGGGAATGAACCTGGATTTTTCTTTTAACTGGCTGACTCCAGCCTCAGACATAATGTCACAGCATTCTTTTGCCAGACCATCAGTCTTACAGTTTAAACCTGAGAACCGAGTTTGGTGCATGCCACAACGTCCTCGACACAAAATTCATGTCAGGGGCGTTGAGGCATGTAGTTTATTACCAAACATTACATATTTTGGAGGTATCATAATGGAGCTGGTGACCTAGGGTTTGCCCCGGTGTCAGCCCATGTTATCCTATGGACCGCTGATCCCTTAAAGTAGCCCTTGAAAGAAAACGCTACTACATGGACATATACGTTTGCACTTATATGTCCTCACCTTTAATATAATGCACCCTACCTCCTGTGTTCAAGAGGCCTTCCTTAGGGGTGTCTGGCATATATTAAAAATAGTGCATTGACTTCGCAACACATGGTGAGGGTAAAGTGGAGTTCAAGCAGTTTCCATTGCTTCTACAGTCTGCAATAGCAGTACTGCTGTCATCTGTTTACTTGGGTCACTCAGGGTGGCACAAACATTGCTTCAAGCCCTTTACCTTTAATACCCATGCTCTCGGTACCACTTGTACCAAACATTAGGGACTAATACGTGAGTTAAAGTCCTTGCCAATTGGGTTTGCCAATTTGCATGTATCAGTTTTAAGGGGAGAGCATTGACACTGGGGCCTGGGCAGCAGGCTCCAGTGCACTTTCAGAGTCATAACCATCAGCAATGGAGCAAACGTGGGGGGTTTTCAGACAAAAAGGGCACTTTCCTACATGCCCCCCCAGACGAAAGGTGATGAACACCTAACCTATCCCCTGGTAAATCTTATCATTCAAGTGGAAACACCTGGAAAGGCCATCTGCATTGGCATGGTCAGTCCCTGGTCTGTGTTCCACTATAAAGTCCATACCCTGTAGGGTAATAGACCACCCCTACAATTTGAGATTCTCTCCACTCATCTGCATCAGTCATCTGAGAGGCATGTGGTTGGTTTGAACCTTGAAGTGAGTTGCAAACAAGTAGGGTCTCGGCTTCTTCAGGGACCAAGCAAAAGCTTCTCTCTCAATGGCACTCAAACGCTGCTCTATAGGGAGGAGTTGCCTGCTGACATAGGCAATTGGATGACCCTGGCCCTTTTTATTTGTTTGTGGCAACACTGCCCCAATAGCATGTTCAGAAGCATCTGTTTGGACAATGAACTGCTTTCCATAGTCTTGTACCTTCAGGAAAGGTGCTGAGCACATACCCTTCTTCACAGTGTCACAGGCCTTTTGGCATCCTGTGGTCTTAAGACCAAAACTTAAAACAAAATCCTAACTTAAGACAAAATCCTAACTTAAGACAAAATACTTACTTAAGACAAAATCCTAACTTAAGGCAAAATCCTACCTTAAGACAAAATAGTAACTTAAGACAAAATATTAACTTAAGGCAAAATCGTAACTTAAGACACAATATGCCTCCATTCAAAGACAGACATTGACTGATGAGGATGCGCTTCGATTTAATGGAGGCATATTTTGTTAAAATCATGGGACACACAAAATCAAAAACAAGGAAGTCTCTCGCCGCTTACTCCACAGCGGTTTCCAAAGGGAATTACCCCTGTCCTGGGACGCTTTCATTTCGGCCAGTTTTGATATTGACACTGAAATTGTGTTCTTGGCACACCATTTATGGGTTGCCCACCCTATCGCTGGGGGCTCTACATCTTTGAACTTAGGTTCCCTTTATCCCTGTCCTGAGGAAGACCCGTAGCTGAGGAGATTACTTACCCTTGTTGCGTCTGGGTCGAAACATCAGCGAACTCCCCCCATTGGGCCTGTACTCTATGTACCCCATCCCCCTACCCTGGTCACAGATGAAGTATCACTGTGCTTTGGAAAAGAAAAATAACGACTAAGACTTGAATGACATTAGGAGCAGGCCTTCCAATTTAAGGATTTTGGCCTTAACTGATACTATACATTGTATAAAATATTGTCTTTTAATTTTTTTCTGATTCTCTTCTTTCACGTGAGCACCAACTCCACTTTTCCTTTCACCTCTTGGTAGCAAACCGCCCCCCCCCCCCTTTTTTCAAGCAAATTGTATGTTTTGAATTGAACCATGGATGTTTGCCAACTAATAAATTAATGTTGTTTTCCGGCATAACAATACAAGTGGGTACTGTTTAATTTAACAAGGAATGTATTTTGGCTATGTTCTTCTTTTCTATTTCAGGATTTAATCATTTATGAAGTATTATCAACATTGAATCTAACATTTAATAATATTGTCTAGGACCTATTGTCTTCTGTACCAATTGATACCCAGGTTCTTTGTCGTTTTTCTGGGTCACCCAATTTATATTAATGGGTAACACAAGTTATCAGCTGGTCTGGGAAAACCAGTCTAGCTGCCACCATAGTGACACTGGCACCTGTATCCCTCAGAGCCTCTATCTCAGGACGATTGATCTTTGGCCTTTGTCAATACTTTGCCATGCTTGGAGGTAAGACAGACATGGCTTCAATATCCACCCCTCCCAAGGAAACTAGAGTAGCCTCAGTGTAACCTATGGCCTCTACAGAGTACTCTTCCATCCCCACTCCTATGCTAGCCAATCCCTTGGATTTTCCACCACTAGGGGACGTTTTAGTGCATGCTGCATTTCCTTTCTTACGTCCTCATTGATGAAAGTCATGACATACCACAGAAGCCTTTGTTGGTTCCCAGTTCTTACCCTGATACCCCTTGGCTTTGGAATGGGAGAGGTCTTGGACCCACCCTCCTAAGAAAAACTTTGGGGCCTTTTTGAAAACTCCTTCTTTTTATCGTTCTTGTTGCTCACCTCTTTCCCCTGCTGGGCACTCTTAGCACCCTTTTTCTGGTCAATCCCACCTAGGTCTTTCTGGACACTCTGGATCTGACCCATTTGTCATCTATCCTCCCCAGATCTCTGGGAGAGGACAACTTTGAATCCACCAAATACTGATGCAATTTCTCTATGGTACAGTTAGTTAAAATATGCTTTTTCATAATTAAACTATGTAGCCCATTATAAGTGTCCAGGTCATTGCCTTTTATCCAGCCTTCTAGACCTTTGACTGAAGATTTCACAAAGTCCACCCATGTCTGGTTTTGACCGGTATGGGTGTTCCTAAACTTCAATTTGTATTCCTCTGTGGTGAGCCCAAATCCTTCAATCATCGTCTCCTTCATATGCAGATAAGACTCACTCAGCCACTTCCTCATTAAGGATCAGAAGTCTATCTCTGCCCTTCACTGAGAATAACTCCCACCGTAACGAGCCCCTGTGCTGGTGAACTATCCTCTTCTTTTTGCAGGTTCTCTCAAAGGCTGAAAACCTCTTATCAATGTCATCATCATCAATAAACTTTGGGACAATCCTGTTGGGGATCTTAGGGTCAAAGGCTTCCTCTTTTCCCTATTACAGTTGCTGCCCTCATATATTTGGGCTTCAAGCCCATTCTTGACCCTTCTTTCTTCAAGGGCAAGTCTCCTTTCCTCAAGTTCAATCTCCCCTCTCCTCTCTCTAGTGAGAGAAGTTCAAGCTCTTCCTCAAGGTTTACTACCACCTTACCAGTAGGGGGTCTGCTAGAGTGACTCCTGTCATTTCCTACTGGTGAAGGTGTACTGGGAAAAGGTTAGAGAGTTTTGGTCTTCATCTTCTTCCCCATTATCTTCAATCTAGGCTAGGGCATCATCCTCACCTTCTTCAAGGTCTTCTTCTGAGGAAGGGCCCTCCTTCTCTAGTTTCTCCTTGTTATAGGAGTTGAGGGCTTTTTCAAGTTCCTCCTTTTTAGATGTGACTCTATAGCTAATTCCCCCAGCTTTGCACAAAACACTTCGGGCCTCATTTATGAAAAGTGACGCATCGCTGCGTGAAAACAGTGATGCATCACTTTTCATTGCGCCCTCCTTGCGACACCAATGATGCGTCATATTTACAATATGACGCATCATGTCGCAAGGAGTGGCAGATGCGTCAGTATTTCTGACGTATCTGTTGGCGCAAAAGTGACGCATTGCTGGGGTGTGTCATAAAAGTGACGCAACTCCAGCAATGTGTCCTTTCACATGGGGCAAGCCCCATGTGAAAGGGCCTGCGTCAGTCTTATGCCTGCTGTGAGGCAGGCGTAAGATATTGACGCATTTGCATCCTAGAAGTGACGCAGTGAAATCTACGAGATTTCACTGCGTCACTTCTACGAGGCTTACTGGCGTCGGAACGCCCCCCCGCATACATTATACCTGGCGCAGGTATAATGTGGCGCAGGGGTTTAAAAAGTGACGCATCTACCTAGATGTGTCACTTTGTAAATATGATGCAACATGGTGCATCTTTTACGCTGCTGGTGCGTCACAAAAAGTGACGCACCGGCGGCGCAAAAGTGACACAAGGGCTCATAAATCAGCCCCTTAGATCACTGATCTTCATGACAGTTGAGATTCTTACCCGCCTATATTGTGCCTATCCTTTTACCTGAACGTTGGGTCCTTTGTAAAACCTTAAAAAAAATGTTTAAACTTTTTCTTAACTTTCTAAGGCTTATTGTTTTATTTTTGGAATGAGGGTCTACACAGGGCCCTGAAATTCCAATTGAAAAAAGTCTAAAACATTTTGAAAAAAAATATTTTGAGTCTAAAGTCAGTAATGGATTTCTTGTGCAAAAATCTCATGACCAAGTGGTACTGCGAAACACAGGCTCAGGATCCCACCGCTGTACCACCAATGTTGGAAGGTAGGGTCTTATGTAGTGAAATTGGTTAGGCTTCACTATGCAATGCTCTCACAATACCCCAAAGATGGTCCTTAGATTCACAATAATAAATCCTTAGTTCAGTCCTGGTAGAGTGGCAAAGAGCAGTCAGGCTTTACTAGAGGAACATTGGAGGACGCTGGCTCTCTATATAGTACACACAAAAAAACTACACTGTGCAGAGCGTCCAGTGAGACCCAGATTGGTACATGGAGACAAAAGTAGATAATACTTAGGTGTATTAAAGGGTAGCACTTAGCATTTGCTGTACTCACAGAGGCAATAAATGAGACACACACACAAGAATAAATCTGAGACCAATTTGCAAAAATAATATATATATATTTTGAGACCTGATCTTCGTTCTACAGTAAATGCTTTTTAAGATATGAATCTGGAGCTGACGTACCTCTTTTGGTTTACATGCTGTGTCTGAGTCACCGGGGAGCAGCAAGTCGATAAACCAGACATCACGGGTTCTTTGCCTGTGGACTGCAGGAGAGTAGTAACTCTACTCCAAGGGAGTTCTATGGTAATTTGTAGAAAGCTGGAGGGTGCTCTGGGGTACTTGGAGTCCTCACAATGGGAGGATGAGCAGGCACACCATGATTGTCAAGTCCTTAAGGCAGCAGGCCGTGTTTGGCATCAATATTCTGCAGTAGACCTTGAGTCCTCAGGTTAGCAGCTCTTCTGGGTCCATATCTTCTTTGTGTCCATAGAATCTGCAGTTCAGGGTCCAGAGATGCCACCTAAATACTAAATGTAGCTGCGTTAAAGGGAGTGACAGGTAGTAGCCAATGGGTTACGTCCCTATAGGGGGTCTACACTCTCTAAGGCCAGAAGAAGGGAGGTGGGGTTAGTTCGCTGCCCGTCTTGGCTTGGCTTGTGTGTGAGAGACATTTCTCTGATTGTGCTGCTATTGTAATTTGATATTTTAAAATCTTACTTGCTACTATTACCGGTTTTAAATATATAAAAACGAATGTTCCTTTTTACAAAACCTGTTCTGCTGCCCACAGTGTTTTCTCGCAATTGGAGACGAATGCTTTTGCTGCCATACTTTGCTGCTATAACTGACCTTTTTTTTACCAGAAATCGAGTGCTCACTCTCCTCCACGCACCACGCATCATGGGGAATCCCGGTGGGACAAACTAGGCCGCCATCTTGCTAAGTGCACGCTCTAGGTGTCGGTGGCTTTTTTTTCATAAAGGATGCACGCTGCGTGGCCGCGCCAAAGGTGCGCCTAAGGCAAGCCCGTCTGCGCCCATCTGCGCCCGTCAGCTGCCCGGAAGTGGCCAGCGCCAGTTATGCTGCCCCTGTTCCGTTAGAGTTGCCAAACAACCGCCTGACTTACAGCCGTGCGGAAATGATGACTATGGGGTTCTACATGGGTAACTGCAGGCAGCGATGGATGGTTCGGGACCATATTCATAGCACATGCCAGCAATGCAACTTCCACTTTAGGAGGGACTGCTGCTCCACCATCTTCAATAACAACATCCCTATGGCCACTCAGAACTTCCAGTGCATACAAGCCGCCCTAATTAATGCCCGGTCCATGATGAAACATGCCCCTGACATCTTTGAGCTTTTATCTGACGCTCAGTTAGATATATTATTTATATCAGAGACATAGCTTAATGAATCTGCGGCCCCAGCCATTGCCCTGGCTATTCCGGAGGGGTATAAAATAGCAAGGGTAGACTGTAAAATAGGCAGAGGTCATGAGGTTGCGGTAGTGTTCAGAGAAACCTGGGCGTTTATGCAGGCAGAGTCCTATGATATTGGCAAGGGCAAAGCCCTTGACTTCTCCCTCACCCTATCCCCTCATTGCACGCTGGGGGCCACCCTGAATTATCGTCCCCCTGGATCCCCTGGTGCCTTTTTGAAGGTTCTAGACGAAGCCATCACACCCAGAGCCCTGCAAAATACGAATTTCCTACTCTTGGGGGATTTCAACATCGATTTAGACTGTGCGGAGACCACCAACACAAGAGAATTTTGCGACTCGTTGAATTTGGCTCACTTGACCCAATGGGTTAACTCCCCATCTCATAGAGTAGGACACATCCTCGATGCTGTACGCTCCAACTTCCCTTTAGTTGTCGATGATCCACTTCCTGTCTCCCGGTCCGACCATTTTCTAATTCACTTTTCGTGGACCCTGCAGACTTCCTATCAGACCGTGAGGTCACCTGAGGATAGCTACCCCCCAACGAATAGAGCCAGCAGATGGGCAGAATCCTGTTAGATACCCACCCATCTGCTTCTAAAGTCTTGGCTGATAACAACTGGATCTCACAAGCTGTAAAACGCCTTTCATTACCTCTGGGGAATAGGAGAGTTAGAAACAATCCTTCCAAACCATGGTTCTCGGATGAGCTTAAAAAGCTAAAACAGTCCTGTAAAAAGCTAGAGCGCAGTTGGAGACAAACCTACTGCCCACTGGCGAAAACAGTATTAAGGAATTCCCAAAAAGATTACTATGCTGCTATCAAAAAAGTTAAAGGCAATTTCTACGCGGAGCGCATTGCTCAGTCAAAAGACAACTCTAAAGAATTTTTACCCATCGTCCAAAGCTTTTTGAAGCCTTGTGCGGAACGAATTGCCATTCCTGCTTCTAATTCTTGGTGCGAGGAGCTGTCCGGGTTCTTTATTGACAAGATTCAAACAATCCAGGACAGCTTCGGTCCCGATAGTCAAGTCCGGATGGATTCTCCCTCGCAGATTGTCTCTGACCCGGCTACAACCAGCACCTCCCTGTCTGCCTTTATTCGTATTTCTCTGCTGGATACATTGGCCATTCTTAAATCCCTTAAATCAGGCTCACCAGCTGACCCTTGCCTAGCTAGGCAATTAGCAGCAGTGGCGGAGGTGGTTAACCCTGTAATGAATAATATCATCAATTTATCACTTCAAACAACCAAGGTTCCATCTGAGTGGAAACAGGCTAAGCTACTCCCCCTGCTAAAAAAGCCTGCCTTAAACCCTTCCACACTAGCCAGCTACCGTCCTATCTCACTACTCCTGGCTGTGGCAAAGGTGTGTGAGAAGCCAGTACATAAACAACTCTCCAAATTCGTGGAGACATCTGGTGCCCTCCACCCAACCCAGTCGGAATTTAGGGCTACATACAGCACAGAGACTGCCCTGGTTGAGATGTTGGAGGCCATCAGGGAATGCCTAGACTCAGGCGGCAGAGCGGCCCTGATTTTACTGGATCTCTCTGCAGCCTTCGACACGGTGCCACATCGCCAACTTCTGGCCCATCTTTCTATTATTGGAATTTCTGGAGGGGCATGGGATTGGATCAAATCCTTCCTAAAGAACAGGACACAGCAGGTATGGCTGCCTCTGTTTTCTTCAGCACCAAGAAAAGTGACTACCGGAGTCCCCCAGGGCTCTACTCTGTGCCCCCTTCTTTTTAATGTATATGTTACTCCTCTCATCCATTTGGCGGAGGAGCTGGGTGCTAAGATCATAGCTTATGCAGATGACACCCAGCTCCTCTTTACGTGGAAGGATAACGATTTGTCCCCTGTTTCAGCCAAAAACTGTCTTGCAGCAGTTTTTAAATGGCTGGTAGGAGCTCAACTTAAATGTAACGAGGACAAATCCGAGATCCTCCTCCATGGGCCTTTCCCACCGCATTTCAGGTACAACCTCTGGCCCTCGGGTTACCCCATGCCTAAGTCCACGGGGAGCCCAGTGAAGAATCTGGGGGCCTGGTTCGGCTAGGACCTCCAATTCGCACCCCAGATAAAGAAATTGGCCGGTGTGTGCTTTGGCACATGGAAATCATTCAGGAAATTCCTGCCATTATTGCCCAGATCAGCAAAAGAAATGGTGACCCGCACCCTCATCCGATCGCGCTTAGACTACGCCAATGCCTTATACATTGGCCTTCCCAGTTAGCAGTTAAAAAAGTTACAGACCATCCAAAATGCATCAGCAAGAGCGCTGCTGGGCATTCCTGGGATGTCCAGTACAAAACAGCATCTTCAAGATCACAAGTTGCATTTCAAAAGCGGTATTGCCTTTGAAGCATCCCGCTCTGGAAGGCCATCCTGGCCTGGAGGAGGTGTGAAGAACCTCCGTTCATAGCAGTCTTTGTCCCCGGCCTCTGAGAGCTCTGGCTCTCACCCCATGAGATCAGAAACATGTCTGGTGGTGGATGGCTGGCTAAGACAAGTCAGAGACCACACCAGTTGTTGGTAGGTTTTCAAGGGACCCTCTAAAGGGTCTCCTGAGTGCATTTATTAATAAAACCAACACTGACGTCTTTGAGGATTTATTAAGATGAGATGTTTGGTCCCAAACATCTTTAGGTATAGTAAAGCCATCATGGAGCTAGGAAACCCGTAATGACAAGTATCCAGCCCATGTACTTTCTATGGCTTCCCTGTGCACTTCCAATATCCAAGAATGACTCAGATATGCAGGGTCAAAACTGCTCATGCAGATATGTCAACACATGGGATATAGTGCACCCTGCCTTAGGGCTATAAGACCTGCAGTAGGGGTGACTTACCTATACCACATGCAGTTTCTATGGGCATGGCACACATGGCTGTGTGCCATGTCTACTCTTCGGTTTTCCCTGCACCAAGACACGCAGCCTGCAATGGCAGTTTGCATGGTCTTGGTAAGGGGTCTCTGGGGTGGCAAAATTTGTGCGGCGGCTCTAGAAGACCCTCTTTAGTACCAATGCCCTAGGTACCAGGGGAACCACTTACTAGGGACTTACAGGGGTTACTGAAGCTGAGCCAATCGTGGCAAAGTGTTAAGAAAGAGATCTGGCACTGTGGACCTGGTTGGCAGGGACCCAGTGCACCTCCAATTCGAAGTCACATCAGACACCAGGCAAAAGGTGGGGGCTAACTATTTAAAAAGAGGCACTTTGCTACAAACATGTGTTAAGGATTTTAGAGTACCAACACGGACGATAAGAAATGGACAAGACTCACAAGAAATCAGGCTCCAATTTATAAAAATAAAGCAGATTTTTATATAAATTTAGATACCAAAACATAGTTAATCAGATTAGTATAACCTGAGTTATGGATTTTAGAAGCAGAATTAAATCAGTGCAAAGCAATACTGAAAAAGTTTATCATTGCAGTCAATGGGAGAAAGCACTAGTGACAATAAGTCACTAGCAGGTTGAGTTGCGTGGAACCCAGAGAGGATAAAGGTGATGCAGGTTTCAGCATTAAGCCACAACATTTCGATTTTACCTGGCTCAGTAAGCCCAGATGCAGAGTTGTCCAGGCTGTCCTTGGTGCTGAAGTTAGAGCTAGTTATACCGCTTACACAGTGCTGGTGAGGAAATAGATGCAAAAAGTTAACAACAGGGCCAATGTTGACCTCGCATGAAGGTGTTGCAGTGTTGTCTCGATTTGCGATTTGAGTAAAGATGGTGGTTGCTGGACTAGCCACCAACAAGTTCTGGCAGCAGTATGCTCAGCGTAGAGTTATTTCGAACCCCGGGTAATACATCACCTGCCTGAAACTTGCTGGAGTTCAGGACTGCATTTCCCACAATGCACTGGACAATCTACTTTTAGCCAATACCTCAGAGGGCCAATGGCCAGTGATTCTTTAGTTCCAGTACGTTGATTTTACCTGATGTGTGCAGGGGACTAGTGCCACTAGTCCAAGGGAGTCTGGAGTTGCCTTTGGCTCTCAAATGGGTGCAAGTGGCCTATGGGCTACTAGCCCCAGCAGCGTACCTGGCCCTGAGGTGATCACATCCGGAGGTGTTTGTCACATTTTCTACCCAGAACCCTCTATT
This sequence comes from Triturus cristatus, assembly GCF_964204655.1. Lineage (NCBI taxonomy): Eukaryota > Metazoa > Chordata > Amphibia > Caudata > Salamandridae > Triturus > Triturus cristatus. The sequence goes on along the minus strand of NC_140582.1, from coordinate 172,881,339 downwards.
CCGCCACTGTCAAAAATTGGCAGAAACCTTCCTTAGCTGAACAGACCAAGTTGCCCACCCTAGAGGTGCGAATAGCCTTCTGGGGGTATACACCTCCTTAATACCTCATTTTCCCACCTGTCCGGGTGCAAATGTGCCTGGTGGCTGGGAGAAAGCTGTTTCCTCCTTAGGAAAGCAGTCTGGTTGCATATCACAGGCAATGAAGACTTTGAAGCTCACCGCCTTGAGGTGCCACTTCACTAGCCTTCTTGTTAGGGAGGTAGGTGTGATCTCCTTCCCGTCAACCACAAGGAGATGATGGACGGAGCGCTGAAACTTTTCAGACACTCACCCCAAGTCACAGATCTGGGTTGAATCTGTCGTCATTCTTTAGCTCTCTTCACCACCCCAGTTCAGACACAGCTATATGCAAATCAGTCTTGACCCTGTGCCTCATGGGGCAGTCCAGACCAAATTGCCAAGCCATGTCTTCCTTGGACCGGAAACAGGTATCCTGGGACCGGTTTCGGGGTAACACCCCCCATAAACCAGGCTAGCTTGAATCCAGTGGCAAACTGAGTAAGGGACCCACGTCTGGGTATACCCTGCCAACTTAGGGCGAACAAAGCAAACACAAGGATATGATGGACGAAGCGCTGAAACTTTTCAGACACTCAACCCCAGTCACAGATCGGGGTTGAATCCATCATCATTCTTTAGCTCACTTCGCCACCCTAGTTCAGACACAGCTATATGCAAATCAGTCTTGACCCTGTGCTTCATGGGAACAGTCCAGACCAAACTGCCAAGCTATGTCTTCCCTGGACTGGAAACAAGCATCCTGGTACCGGTTTTGGGGTAACACCCCTCATCAGCCAGACTAGCTTGAATCCAGTGGCAAAGTGAGCAAGGTACCCACGTCTTGGCATACACTGCCAATTTAGGACGGACAAAGCAAACACAAGGAGATGATGGATGAAGTGCTGAAACTTTTCAGACACTTACCCCCAGTCACAGATCTGGGTTAAAACCATCATCATTCTTTAGCTCACTTTGCTACCCCAGTTCAGACACAGCTACATGCAAATCAGTCTTGACCCTGTGCCTCATGGGAACAGTCCAGACCAAACTGCCCATCCAGGCCATTGTTTCTGACTCCTGAGAAAGTTCACCTCTGACCTCCTTGCAAGGGGTCAGATTTCTGTCTTGGCAGCAGCAGCTGAGGCTGGCAGGCAGAGCACAGGAACGGCTGGGGCAACTGGGTGGGCAACGTCTAAGTTAGCCACCTCGGTGCATGCCACATCTTCCTTGACATGAGATTTGTGTCAGGAGTGATAAGGCACATTGTTTGATACCAAACATGACTTATTTTGATGGCACCATAATGGAGCTGGTGACCTCGAGATTGCCTGGGTGCCAGCCCATGTTATCCTATGGACCACTGATCACTTATAGTAGCGCTTAATGGAAAACGTTACTAAAGAGACCTATAACCTTTCACTTGTATGTCCTCACCTTCAACATAATGCACCATGCCTCCTGGGCTCAGGAGGCCTTCCTTAGAGGCGACAGGCATATATAAAAAATAGTGCATTGACTTTGACACACATGGTGAAAGCAACGTCAAGTTCGAGCAGTTTGCACTGTTCCTGCAGTCTGCAATGTCAGGACTGCTGTCATCTGTTTACTTGGGTCACTCAGGGTTGCACAAACAGTACTTCAGGCCCTGGTGACCCCTGTAACACCCATACCCTGGGTAACACTGGTATCATGTGCTAGGGACTTATAAGGAGACCAAAGTCCTTACCATTTGAAGTTGTCAATTCACATGTACGCATTTTAGGGAGATAGCACTGACACTCAAGCCTGGCCAGCATGCTCCAGTGCACTTTCAGAGTCATAGCCATTAGCATTGGAACAAAAAGTGAGGAGGGGGTAACCATACAAAAAGGGCATTCTTTTTACAACTGTTGTTTGAAATAAAGTCAAGGCTGATATTGTGTACATTTTCTCACTTTCATATGATACGTAAATATCCAATGTGCACTAAATGCACACATTTTCTTAACAATGTCATGTAAGTTATTGTCCAAAATATATGTAGCATTATTAAGTATGCACATAAGAGTTGCAGTGTGCTGCACAAACAAATTAATATTGTAATGGAAACAGTGGTTTTACCCATGTACAGATTCTGATGTTCCAATGGGAAAACTAATTTTGAAGGAAAGACTATTTTTGCATTATCTCCAAGGGCCTGGTTCACATAGATAAAATTACACTTTAGTGTAAGGTGAAGGTTTTTTGGGAGGGATTTCTAAATATTAGAGTTGATAATAAGTTTATAACTATGTAGACTGCGCAGTCAGGGCAGAGAACTATGCACATGAAATGATAGACCTGGATACACCTTTATGAGTGGAGATCTCCGCCCCCAACTGTGGAGTCTCCCCTCTCATCAAATTATTATTGATTAGTCGTTTGTGAATAATGAAAAAACCTCAATTTACTCTAAAATTTAGGTTTACCTTTGCAAATAATGCAGAAAATACTGAACAAGTGTGTCAAATTATAACTTTTGTGAATTATTGATTCACATTTAAGCCAAATTACAGCTACTATATATTTTCGAGCACAGAATATCCATGACTCAGCTCAAAGTACAAAAATGTCAACAATTGCTTTATGCTTTTGTATCTTTGTGACTTAAGTGTTCACCACATAAATAATTGTTAATTTGTATTTTTCAGTGACTGGGCTCGTCAAGGTACATCACATCAGGACAAGGGGTAGACCATACCATCCTAAGCTTTTAGGTGGGCCCATCCACTTTACACCACCAGCGTGGAGGAGGAGGGAGAACAATCAACCAGCAAAGGTTGTGCGCCCACCCGGAGACTGACAAGATCATCTGCAAAAAGCGCCTGGGTGGAAGATGAGTAGGCTCAAGAGGGAGAAAGAGAAAGGTAAACCACCAGCCAGGGTGAGGAAGAAGTTGGGTCTCCACCTGGCCCACAAGATGAACCATCTGAAATGCTGTCCCCAGAGGAGGCCCCAACACCTCCTGGGCCTGCCACCAGCCCCTCCCTAATTCCTGAGGCCCCCATTCCATCAAGTCCTCCAGCTGTATCCCCTTCCACTACTCCCCCTCCAAGTGCCAGCCAAGAAGATCAAAAGTCGAGGGAGACATCTGCCCGACACCCAACAACCCTTATGTGAGCTGCAATCTCCTCCATGTGTGTCTGTGCCTGTGGCTGCACTCCAGGGGCTGAGGGTGGTTATTGAGCATGCCAAGACTGTGATCTCTCAGGACATCCGGGACATGAGGGACGAGCTCCCAATGCATCCAGAGACACAGTCTAGTCAGCTTGATTCCATCAATGAACCCATCAACAATTTGAGTGAAGCTAATTTGTCTATGTTGGCTCCAAGACCCCCCAACCTACTGTTGTGTCTCTCAGTTGGTCAGCCCTCACTGTTTCCACTGGGTGTCTGGTCCTGCACCGGACAGCCTAAATGTGTCCACGTGTGCTCTCTGACACATGCACACTCATCTACTAATGACATTTGGCAGAGAATAACAACACTTAGTAATTCAGCATATGGACCAATAAAACCGCCTGCTGGAAACTCCAATGATCACTTAAACCCTTACATTAAACATAAAAAAATTGAAAAAATTGATTACGCTGAAAAATGTAGACAACAAACTCACCTGATATTTGTGTTAAAACAGCAATCCTCAATTTCTTGCATTAAAAATCACGTCTATGAAACAACTGTACAGGGGGCACGTTAGAACCTTAGGCAACAATTTTGTGTTATTCTCTAATATATATGTTAAGTACTAATTATCCTTTGCATCAATAATTAATACCATCTGGCTGATCAAACATTCTCTTCCGTGACACCTGTAGCACATGACCCATTTTTTAATTCTGAGATCATAAACATTTGAAATCCAGTAAGACTAATGAAGACTTCCCCAGTTTGCTTATTTTGTATCCAAGGCATCTCGCTTATCTGTGTAGGATTAACAATTGTATTCTGCGTTCCTTTGGCAAAGTTTTCTCCGGGATCACGGTTTTATTTCAACTCTCAGATAAAGTCGCTTTATGGTCCTTCTCTTTCATTCTGTTCGTTTCATGTGTATGCTTTGTGGATGTCTTTCCTTTCCTTGTTTCTGTTTTATCTACACCACAGAGTGTAAAGTGATAGCAAAAGACAAAAGACCCACCGCTTTACAATGTCGACTATTCACAGTACGCCACACATTTCATTTGTGTTTACAGGATATACAGATACATAGCCGAGGAGGCCCGGGTGTGCCCTGTTGACTTTTCCAAAGCATCAACATAGCTGCAGTTTTGCTATCTGGTGTGGTCCATAAAATCCTAACTGAACACAGATGTGGAATATTAACTTTGCTGGAACTGACATATTATCTCACTGTGATGCTGCGGATAAAACTATATGTACCTCTTTAGAAGACTTACACCCTCCAGTAGAGTGTGGTGTAAGCAGGCTTATTAGGAGGTAACAGTAATAGACCCAGAAAAATCAAACTAGCTTATTACCAGGTGTGCAATTTTCACAAAAAGAGGCAAAGGCCTAAAGTGGTATTAGTGTCAGAAGTCATGTTCAGTAGCAAACATCTGTCAGACTTACTGACCAGTTACAATTTGTGTGTGGTACAAGAATTGCAAAGTTCAAGTTCAATTTTGGTGCTAGAGACAGACACATCACAATTCTTGGGCACCTTTGTAGTGTGGATTTCCAGGTACACATGTATTTGCTATTAGCGGATAGCTCATGTGGGTATGCCACATTTGTGCACTCTACAGTACACCAATTCTCACTATGGTAACACAAGTGTAGGAATCCATAGGAATTTTTGGGATGCTCTTCAGCACCTAAATAATGACCGCAAGTTATTAAGGTGCCAAAAAAGTGCCACTAACACCTGTGCAATAATCTGGCTATGAATACAGCACCTCTATAGGTCTCATACGTATACTTTCAGCTTCAGTAGTTCATTTGTTGATCGCACAATTTTTTAAAAAAATTATAGGTTAGTGGTCACAATAAAAAATATATATATATAATTTGTGTGTAATTGTCAGGATTTGCTTTTCAGTGCTGAAGGAAGGAGATAATGACATCCGTGGGATAATCTGGGCAGGAACACCACCAGCATATTTCTTAAGTGTTGTGGGGGGCTTCACGCAGTACAGCAGCTCCCAGAAATACTTAAAAATAATGAACCCTATGTTTCTTGGGGTCTATATAAAATTGGCCACAGGAAAAGTTCCAAAAGCTGGAGCCTTTGCTTTTCAGGTTGGGACTGTAGGGGTCCCTTGTAGTTGATCTTAAGGCTGCATTATGTTGTTTGAAGAGTATAAAATAAAGGTTCTGACACTTGTATAATGTCACTTCCTTTATAAATGCTTTATTTAAATAATTATTCACAGACATTGGAATTACTACCTGACAAAATCAATATGCCTGCCTTTTATGTATTGCCTGTGAATTACCATAAAACCAACAAAAAAAACATCATTTAAGTATTATCAAGGTTCCACGATTCACCTAATCATTGCTGGGTCCATCATGGTCTGTCCATACTTTAATGCAATATCCGCAGGTAAAAATATGTACAAAGAAAATGTTCCAAAACATAAGGTAATAAATCTTTGAACTTGCAGTATCATGGTATAAGTTCAGGTCCCAATGTCTCCTAACATCTTGGCCTAATAGGTAGTATCTGGACCAGTGGCGGCCGCCACAATATGAAGGTGAAGAGGCGGGGGAGGGAGAGACGGACGGACAGGCACATGAGTGGGCAGCGGGGTCGGTGGGAAGGGGGAAAAATAATAATTTTTAAAAATGTACCTTTTCTTCGCAACCTCCAATGCCCACAGTCACCACAGCCTCAGCTCTCCTAGCAGTCTATGGGAAGGCAGAGGCTGCTCAGTCAATCCTGGCACTGTTCTAGGAGAGCAGCGCCAGGATTGGGCCGAGTGGCCTGCTCTGCCACTCAGACACTGCCTTGTAGTCTGCGGTATTTCTTCAACTCGGCTGTAAACACAGCTGGCTTGGCGGAATAGAAGTGCGTATGGTATGTTTTGCCGGCCTAGGACGGCCGGACAAACATACATGCACGCTTCTAAGTGCCACCACCTGCTTGTCATGGCCTGGCCCCGCCCCGCCCTGCACGCATGTCAGACTGACTCCGACGAGTGGGGTGACTCTCCTCCGCCATTACGGAGGAGCCACCCCTGATATGGACTATCCTCCGACAGTCTTAGCTAGTTTATATTATATTTCCATAATGATATTCCAAGGAGAGGTTTTGCCTTTACCCATCGGTGAGTTCACGTTGGATTATACATATAATAAGTCAAACATGATGGGTCTGCGTATGCAATTGAATTATTGGTTGAAGGTGGGTGGGAACCCACTTCAAATAATAATTGCACTCTTTGTAAAGGTGAACCACAAAAGTCATTAAATAAACCTGTGCTTGATTCTCTGGCAGCTTGGCACAAAAACAGTCAGCCTAAATTTAGAGGCAATGTGTAAAACATTTATGTAGTACTCAAACAGTGATAAACTGAAAACTGCACACAAGCAGAACCCGTGAAGAAGCATTTTACTACTGCTGTGGCTATATGGCTATATTGTTCATGATGTATTTGAAATCAAAATGTACTGAAGATAGAATACAGGAACATGTGATTCTAGCATTATGTTATGGTTTTGGTGAATAGCAAGGCAATTAGGTTTTTGGACCATCTATTTTTGAAATTTTGTGTATAAAGAATTTAGGCCCATATTTATCAATATTTGGCAGTGCTCTTGGCCCATGCATGGGGGTGCATGGCAACGCAAAACCTAAATGAGATTGATCAAGCAACGTAAAACCACCTTGCGTGGCCCTGCTTGGTTTGATAAATTTAGAGTATTGAAAGGCAACGCAAACCCTGTCTTGCGTTACTCTGCGGCAGGGAGGCGTTCCATGAGTGGAGCATGGGTGTACCTACGCTTCCACCCATGGATTCTGACACATTCCCAGATTTACCAACACTGGTCAACCTGGGAGTGCATCAGAATTGTACTCCTCCACACCAGAGATGAAACGAGGAGAAATATCTTTATTTCTCCTCATTGGTTGCTGTGAGCTGCATTCTGGAACATAAACAAATTTGGAAATGGTCTCTCTCTGATTCACTTTTAAGTTCTGCTTGTACCATAGACAGCACGCAATGCAAGTAATGAAATTAACAGATTTTATATGCCAGCTCTTTATCTTGGTGAGATAGTATTTCTGCTTTTAACTCTGAACACGTTTGTTCTAGCTTTATTAATACACATTTTATTAATAATCCTATCATGTTTTTACTTGTATCTTCCATGAGTTTGGACCATTCCTTTAACGATTTGAGATTAGGATTCTGATAGGTGGTCACACCGTGTAATGCCTCCATCTTGGTCATCATTGAAAACCCTTTAGCCACCTGTTCATGCTGCTTTTTTATGTTCTTCATTTTCCCAGGTGCGGTTACCCACCAGTGTTGTGTGTCTTTGGCTGATTGCCATTTTTTGCTACAACTGCAGCCACTGTCCGTAAGCTTGTGGTCACTATTTACAACAGGGTGCATTCCCGGTACACCAGCTCTGATGCAATTCATAAACTGGCAGGAGACAGCACGCCACTGGGGTCCTCCAACTTGGTTTAGGAGTGTGCTCAACCTTTCCGGTCAGTTTCTCCGTGTACCATTTTTAGTTCTTCATATGCTGCTCCGAGGGGGCTCGGCAGTGGGAGTCCTGTTTAGTTCAAATAGAAAGTAGAGTTTCGGCAAGAATATATATTATATAAATGTATTCAGAAAGCCAAAATAAATTATTTTATGTTATCATTATTTCCCGTGGGGGTCTAGTTTAAGACCCTGCTTCTGATATTTTTTATGGGAGATTTTTGTATTACCTGTGAGAGGCCATGTCGGGTGCTGGACTTACCCCAGGGCTGGGCTCTAGTACATTTATGACTGTTTTGAGGCTTTGAGGGCTATAGTAACTTTAGATGTGTAGTTTCTAAATATCATCAGAATTACTCTTTTGTGGAAAGGGGCTTGTATTTGAATGTTCCTCCCTAAATCCCTCCTTGCCCCTCCCTAAACCCCTCCTTACTCATTTTGTAGTAGATTCCCTCAATTTGTTCACCACTCCCCTGGTCCCTCACACATTTACTACTAAGTAGTATACTTACAAGTGTGCAAATCTTCCCAAAGAAAAGATTGGAGAGGTGGAGATTTACAGCTCTATGCTTGTGAATTACGGGACCTCTTCACAAAGGTAAATTTACATGTGAGTAAATACACATGTGTATATTTACTCCTACACTTTGTAGTACATTTACTACTTTTAGTTATTTGCCATTTCAGAGTGTTAAAGTTATTTGCCATTTCAGAGTGTAAATGTACTACAAAGGGTAAACTTACATGTTCCTGCCCCTGAAACAGGAGGAGTACTTTCACATGTAGACGGAGTTCTCCTTAAAAAGACGTCTCCTTAAAGAGGTCCAGCATACATGCCCAACAAGTACAGTACGAAAAATGGGTATGAAGTTCCTCTAGGTCAGAGTGAACAGAATAGGCGAGATACAATTTGTTGGATCAGCATTGTCCCACGGTTTTGAGGATACAGGGGGAATCCTCCCTTCGGAACTAGGGCTCTCACACACCTAGCGAGCTAGGTGTCATGCTTCATTATATGCCCCATGTATAGTCTAGTGGTGACCCTTTGGCAACGTATGTTAGTTTTATGCTCTGTTATAAGGGTCACCACTAGACTATACACACACTTCAAAGATGCCAACCACCTCCCTGATTCACTGCGGTGGGTTGTTCTGGAGTCACACTCACAGATATCTCAGTCAACTCTGTTTAGAATAGAGCAGAGATGGGTCCATAGATTATCAACACATCGAGAAGGGCTCAATGATGATATTCCATGGGGTTCACTCACCTAGATTGTACCTTAGATTGTACTCTAGAATGTAGACCCTCTAGCGTGTTGTGTGTCACTAGGTAGCTTGCACTTATAATAGACCTTCATTATGCATGCACCATTGTTTATCAAGTGATTCAATTGCAATGCCTTCCTTTCAATATGAACCTGTGTTACAATCTGTCACGATATTTTGAACAGACATACAGTGAACACATTCTGGTATTTTATGCCACCTATTACACACTCCTTAATCGCTGCCACCCGGGCACCTATCTCAGAACCTTGTTAGGTACCCAATCCCATGCGTTGGTTGAGATAGTTTGTGTAGTTAGTCTGCACTGGTCATGAGGATTTCTCCTATCCGCATGTTGGCAACTGTCATCCTTACCACGGATTACCTCACGTCAGAACGGTCACCAATTGGGTATACATCACCATCATGGGGTTTTATTCTTGCTCACAATAACAACAGTAAGAGACTAGGTTACATGTGATTTCCCATCTACAGCCATACAGTAATTTAGAGTCTCTGATTACGGTTGTTGGTCGTTTGTTAATTTTTTGCATGCCGCTACTTCATAACCGTCAAACAGCTCCACTTGACAGTCCAAGATGGCCGCGCTATTCATCACCCGTTTTGATCGCTGACAGTAATACTGTTATTGACTAAGCCATTTGTCATTTTTTGATCAATACTGATACAACAAATTAGTAGACACCGTTTAAGATTGCCTAACGGTCGTGCACTTCTGCCATTCAGTGCCTGCAGTACCGTCAACAGCTTTATTTGACTATCCAATATGGCCGCACCATTTACCACTCGTCAGGGGTCCACTCACCCTGCCCGATACCAAATTCCTGCGAGATTTCGGGCACTCGCGAGACTGTTCGCTTGCCCCCGGTGATCAGGAGGTATTTCTGGGGCCAAACTGCTGCGCGGATCACCATCCCGGTATCGGCGCCAGGGTAGGTCATGGGAGGAGCGTTAAATGGACGCTGGTAAGTAGGCACCTTTCTGCTATATTACTGTAAGACCAAGGACGCCATGGACGATTTCGGAGGTGAGTTCATGGGGCAAGGGTGGGCTGAGGTACTGGGTCATAATCCTTGTACTTCTCCATGGGTCATCCCCCCATGTTGCCCCACACCTGGTGGTTAGGCTTGTATTGTTATGATAATGACTCAGTGGTTGGTAGGTCTTGCAAATTGCCTGTACCTTGCCACCATTGGAGCGACGTCGTAGTAATGCCCCCCTGCCGCCTGGGACACACTGGGACCTTGTTTGCCTCATGGGGGAGGTCAGCATTTACTGGACCTTCAGCACTTTTCCCCCCCTTGCAACTGCCCATTGAATGTTACTGTTGACTGGGTAGTAATGGTTGTTGCGTTTTGGAGTATTTGTACTTTACTCTGCTTCTTCTCCCTTCCCTTACTCATACAGGACACAAATTGGTGTCCTTGACGACCGCCGGACACTGTTGAAGCTAACTCTAGATAACAGTAGTGGTGAGCATTAGTTCTGTCTTTTTTTCTTTGTTGTATCCTTTACAATGATAATTTACACCCTGATGTTCGGGGAATTTTTAATACTACCTGTGCATCAATATATTTTTTTAAAAGCTTTCAAAAGAGCACGTCAATGTGACCTAGTCATGCATAGAACAGACATACATAGGTATCTATGCTGTTGTTTGAACAGATTTACGAGATATATGAAGTGTTTTTAATGTTTACACATATATTTTTTCTCATCTTGCCTCTAGGTTATTTAACCTGAACACATGGTAGGTCGTTTTTCCCTTACCACGTTCTGTAGATAGCATCTTCCTGGGCCTGAAGAAGTGCCTTGATCCTCCTGACACCCAGGGCACAAAACATGTTGACCGACTGAGAGTAGGGCATACCTAGCTAGATACATAGCCTCTAGTTCTTCGCCACTTTCCTATTTTTAATCAGGCAGTTTACCTTCTTTAATAAAATACTTCTAGGACTAACTGACCTGTTTTAATTCACTTCCTCCACATCTACACACACTAAGCCCCTTACCCTCACTGCACCCAATGGCAGGAATAAAAGATCCCCGCTAAAGAGCCCCGTACTGGGTACCCATCAGGTATTGCAGCGCCTACCTGACAAGGGGCAGGCTCATATGATGAAGCATGACACCTAGCCCGCTAGATGTGTGAGAACCCTAGTTCCGAAGGGAGGATTCCCCCCCGTATCCTCAAAACTGTGGGACAATGCTGTTCCCCTTTTTGATCCCACAAATTGTATCTCGCCTGTGCTGTTCACTCTGACCTAGAGGAACTTCATACCCATTTTTATTTATATATCATTGTTTAACATTAAATTCAATTTATATATATTTTTAAAAAGTTGTAATAAATTATTTGATGTTATAATGATTCCCTCTTAAGTTATAGTTATAGTCCTGAACTACATTTTCTACTGGTCTGGGTCCTTTTTGGCTGTAGTAACTGTAGAAGTGCAGTTTTGAAGAGCAATGGGTTTCCTCTTTTATGGGTGCGTGTCTGTCCCTCCTGGCACCATTCCTTAGCCCTCACTAAACTCTTCTTACTTCTCTCTCATCCCCTCCCATTTAGTTGTAATTATTCCCCCATTAACAACCACTCCCCCTGCCCCTCCCACATTTACATCTAGGTAGTAAACTTACATGTGAAGCTAACTCTCCATACAAAAAGTTTGGAGAGTTAGGGGTGGAGATTTCTACCTGCAAGTTTATGAATTTTGTCTTGTAGTAAGTATTACTAATGTAATACCACTTTACGTGCTACAAAATCCCGTTTGTGACTCAGGCCCATTATAGCTAATGTGAGATGCTATCAACAAAGGTGAGGAGACTGTGTCAATGGTGCCTGGCACATTCATCTAACTTTTTGTAGATCTTGTAATGATTAAACATTTTATTGCTGTTTCTCAATAAATATTTAGGGTTTCAGTGTTGCTTGCTTGTAAATATAAGACAGATTGCTTAAATCACTCATAAGAAAACTCAACACATTTATACTTTTATAGAAAATACATAAAAACAGTCCTGTGGGCAATTGCTGCTACATATTCATTTATTTAAGTTACAAAACAAAGAGGAAGAGAAGATAGCCATCATAAATGTATTTGTTAAAAACATGCATTTCTAGTAAAGCACTTTTATGGTTTCCTTCACTTTCTCTTATTGACGAAGAGGCAAATATTTAAGAGATGTTTGTAGAAGGAGGGAATGTGGCCTAACAGATAGAAGTGCCAATATTCACAACTGTGGAACAATCCTTGAATACTGGCTTCGGCTAAATAGCCCGTGATTCTGTCCCACGCTTCCCAAAAAACATGTGTACTGCAATCTGGCTCTATTGTAAAGCACTCTAATGCCTTTGAGGCCACGTTTGCACTATATTAAATGGCAAAAAAAGGACACCTTAATAATTTGTGTGTGTGTGTGTCTTTAATGTGGCATAGAGGCTTGTTGCGAGTCTGGTAATCCACAGACCACCAGACTCACGGGGGTGTTGTTGTGGCTGTCCTCCGACCGCCCTATTAGGACAGAGGCCATCCAGCCGCCCTAGGACCACCGCAACTGCCAGCAATCAGAGATTACCGGCAGTGGCACAGCAGACTTGTGGTCACATTATGCTTGGTGGGGCCGCTGCAGCCCTGCCAAGCATATTATGAGTTTCCTCACTGTCACACATTTCCTGGTGGTTTGACCACCATGAAAAGTGTGGCATGAGGAAACAAAGGGGGCCTTGCAGTACCCCCTGGTGCCTCAAGCCATGTGGATGCACACAGGGAGGCACAACATGTGTCCCCCAATGTGCATGCACAACAGTACTTGTATTGCATGGACTGCTGCAGTCCAAGCCATACAGGTACTGCCTTTGACATTCCCATTGCGGTGCCTATTTCATAGGCACCCCCTGGAAACTCCAAAGCACCACCCGCCAGACCAGGAGAAAACACAGGCCTGGCAGTGCGGGAGTGGGGCGGTCCTGTTTCCGCACCGCCAAGCTCATAATAAGGCCTTAAAACATCTGTACTCTGTTTTTATCAGGTGAATGTGAGGAGAGTTGTTCTATGGTAAAATAGAGAAAGATTGATTATCTCTGGAGGTACAGAAAAAACATTCTCCATGATGATGGGCAGGCCACTTTCAAATGATATTATCAGAAATCACGGTGCATGAAAAATCACCAGAAACTACCAATTGAAAAATCTTGAACCTTCAAAGAAACTGCTCAGCGAGATGTCCAAACAAACAGCTCCAAGTCCTGCTTGTGTCTTGAGTGTTTTTTTGTGGTTCTCATTCTCACTGTGTCATTGGACTCAGCTATGATGAGGCCCAACAAGGCTTAAACCGGTCAGAGATTGACTTTGGTCCAGTTCAGAGGGAACGTGGCGTGTCAGTTCTGACTGTACTGTTTCTATTGGTTAGGTTGATTTGGAGAACATTGATTCCTTTTGCTGTAGTAACAATTATTTTAGTAAGCGTTCCAGTCTATCACTGTTTTGTCCAGTGTTCTACAGATGAGAACCAACCATATGCTAATCAGCCTTGGTCCTCCTCTAATAAACATAAACAATACTAACGTTTTTCCTTTATCTACTTTCTCTTCTAGTTTTGACATGAACATATTGGCCATGACACTACAATAATGGCCAGGAGCAATCTTAGAGGCATAGCCTAATTTCCCAGGGCCTAGCAGCCATAGTACAACAATTTGAGGCCCAAAGAAATGGGCTAGTTAGTGAGCCAGGTTTACAGCATCATTTAATTGAATTTGAACATGTGCTTTCAAGCTAAGCAGCAAAACTGGGAGAAATCAAATATAGGTGAAATTAGATGTATCTCAAAGCTGTTAATTGAATAAGCATCATGCCAACTTACAAAAGGAAATGCACTTTGGGATCACCTAAGTGTATACTTATAATTACTGTCAGCTTTTTAAAAAGCTGCAGGGGGCATTTATTGGGGTCTTATAGCCATGGCTCAGGGCATGTCATTAAACCCTTTTAGCCTAAATATGATTGAATTATGGTATTTTCTGGTATTTTACAGTCGCTTGAGTGATTCCTTTATTAAAAGTCAAGCTATTGCCAACTGATTAGTTTACTTTTGTATCTTTCTTGATAAAAATTCCTCTGCACCACGCACTTTATCTTGCACTGGGTATCTGGGAAAACATCTTGGAATTGTAATCCACACTGCTCCCTCTTAAGGACATTCTACAAGCTGAAGTGCACCTTATTAGTGCCTGAATGAATATGACCACATACTCCCACCCAGATGGAACTCCACAGGCTCCCCTGCCCAGCCAGCACCATCTTTAAAACCAAGTGAATTATCTACAAAGCTTTCACAATGCCTTGGCAGTTCACCTACACGCTACCTCTCATATCATTCCTTCACTTTATGCTTGTCTTTGACACTGTACAGCGCTCCTCTGACTTTTGGCTAGATTTGTGTTATTGGAATACAAGATACAAATGACTGGCACTCCTGCCTATTCGGATGAAAAGCTCGCCCTTTCCTGTTATAATAATCATAGACTGAGTTCACAACCACAGTAACAACATATTCAGATGCAAAAAGAAGAAGTGCAAAAAAAGAAAATAAAGGAAAATGGCATTAATATCTATGCACAAGTATTTGGAATGATTTCCCCATATCCATCCAAACAGACCCAATGTAGCTCCAGAAGACCCAGATGGTTGCCTTCCTGGAAGCAATTCACACTTCCACATCTGGCCTACAGAGATCTTTTCAGGCTGTGACCTCCTCCCACATGGCATTCCTCCACCCATTCCAACCTCCTACCCCCACTTCCTGCCCCTTCCCCATCCACTTTCCCTCTTCCCAAACCTATCCCAAGCACACACACACACACACACTACAACAGACTGAAGCACCACACACAAACACAAGTCATCGAAGACACTCAATCATGCATGCACACAGCAGACACTAACGTCCCTCACCACCCTCAACATACCCTCATGCACCACAGCAACACATAATGCCCCCTCCACAGACATATCCATACCTGCTGGGACCACACCAACACACACTACACCCTCCACAGACACACCCATACCTGCAGGCACTAAACCAACACACATTGCCCCCTTCGCAGACCCACCCATACCAGCAGGCACCACACCAAGACACACTGCCACCTCCACGGACACACCCATACCTGCAGACATCACATCAACAGTTCCAGACCCCTCTACAGACACACCCATACCTGCAGACACCACACCAACACACACTGACCCTTCCCCAGACACACCCATACCCCCAGACATCACATCCCCAGCCACAGACCCTTCCACAACACATAGCACATCGACAACACTCCCACCCAAAAACACATATGCTCAGAGTCTCCCATACAAAAGCCTGCATCACAACACACAGTGCAAACAGCAGACCCAGCACACACTTTACTACCTTTTCCTCCCAACCCAAGCTCCATCTCAAGCACCCTACCCATTTTATCTGTCAATCTTCCTTGTTTGCCCCTGCCCTTCTCCCTCTGAAACCTGCCCACCAAGTCCCAAAAACCTCTTCCGAATCCAAACCCATTTCTTCTAATTCTCACTTCATCCCTGAAAAACAGCCTCCCCACCCACCAAACCAAGCCCTAAGGAAAAAAAACTTCCTAAACCCACACCCAAAAGCCCCAAACCCCAAAAGCCCCCTCCAAAGGATAAACCCACACCTCTGCCCCCCTTCACAAGTGCCATCTCCGAGGTGCCTGCTGTGCCCAATAGATGTCCTATTGTGAGGAGTTTCCCTGGCAGTGTCAGTAAGTGCAAGTTGCGTCTCACAGCCTTGCGCTGTGGCACATATTGTTTATATCGACTGGACATTGGCCTTTGTTTCCCTTGATGGGTTGTTAAAGGTTGATTAAAACTTATCTTACTGTTGGTAGACATTGGTCCTGCCATTACATTTCTATTTGATATTCTTGTATAGTTATGGGTGTGTGAGTACAGATGTGTTTATTAGATCCATGATTGCTGATCGAGTTGATGTGGTTAGCATGATGTGCCCTTGGAGCCAGTGCTGAAGTTAGACAGGACAAGGGTAAATGTTGGATGTATGTTTATGTGGGTTGACATCCCAATGGGGCAGACATTGCATAAGGGTGACACAGTATGTGGTGAGTATTTCAGCTTTGCCTGGCCACTATCCCTATAATGTAGGTTGGATATGTGTTTGCTGTGTTATAGTTAGATATTTGTGTATCCACACATAGAGGGTTTCAACTTGTCATCCCTTTGTGTAGTTCTGCGTGGACATCTGTCCAGAAAGCAGTGTGTAGCTTACTGCTACTTTAGCTAGATGTGTACCACATGCTGTTAGTGCTGTGTTTGCTTTTGTAAGCTGCACTTACCCATTGCCTACACAAGCATGTCACTTGGTTATGTTACAGGCTGTCCGTGATATACTTAAGTTCCCTGGTCCAATGCATGTGAAGTTCATCAGGCATGTGCAAAATGTAATGTGCCCTAGGCTATCAGGCTTCCCCCTGATAAAGGCCTAGCTATCCTGCAGAGAGTGATTCCATTGTGCCTTTGAAACGTTTCTCACACTGTTTCTATGTGATCTTATTGACTGACATTGGCTTTTTCTGTGAGGGTCTAATACAGAGTTGTAGCAGATAAGGTATGTGTGACTTGCTGACACATCCATACAGATTTTCCTTTGACATCACAGTAGAACCTGGGATGTTTGTAATGTGAGTGTGTCACATTCACTATAGCATCTGGGTTATAGTTGGAGTAAGAGGGCCTCATGATAGTTTTAGTCTTTTCTATATCACTTTAGCAACATTTGAGTCCTTGTAACCTGAATGACTTGTGAACTTCAGTAGTGACATGGAAGAAAGTGAGAAGAGGCAAAAGGAGTGTAGCAACTGCGTTATACTTGAAGTGCGAGGGGCCTCATGGTAGTTGTAGTCAGTTCTATATCACTCTAGCAACATTTGAGTCCTGTTAACCTGCAAGACTTGTGAACTTCAGAAGTGACAAGTGAGAAGGGGCAAAAGTAGCATCTTTGTTAGAGTTGGAATGACAAAGACTAGTGGTAGCTGTATTCAGTTCTATGTCACTTGAGCAACTTTTGAGTCCTGTTAACTTGCATGACTTGTGAACTTCAGTAGTGACACGGGAGGCAAGTGAGAAGGGGCAAAAGCAGTGTAGCATCTTGGTTAGAGTTGGAGTGACACGGCCTCATGGTAGTTGTAGTCAGTTCAATGTCACTTTAGCAACTCTTGAGTAATGGTAACCTGCATGACTTGTGAGCTTCAGTAGTGACATGGGAGACAAGTGATTAGGGGCATAAGGACTGTAGTATCTTGGTTAGAGTTGGAGTGACAAGGCCTCATGGTAGTTGTAATCAGTTCAAGTCACTTTAGCAACACTTGAGTGTTGGTTACCTGCATGACTTGTGAACTTCAGTAGTGACATGGGAGACGTGAGCTGGGGCAAAAGGAGTGTAGCAGCTTAGTTAGAGTCTCAATTATAAGGCCTCATGGTAGTTGTAAAGTAAGTTCAATGTCACTTTAGCAACAGTTGAGTGATGGTAACCTGCATGACTTGTGAACTTCAGTAGTGACATGGGTTACAAGTGAGAATGGGCAAAAGGAATGTAGCATCTTGGTTAGAGTTCCAATCACAAGGCGTCATGGTAGTTGTAGTCAGTTCAAGGTCACTTTAGCAAAATTTGAGTCATGGTACGCTGCATTAATTGTGAAGATCAGTAGTGACATGGGAGACAAGTGAGAAAGTGCAAATCTTATATGTGACAGAGATCAATAGGTGTCATATTGTTGAAGAGGAGGTGTTGTGGAACACCAGAAAATGCACACATCACTATCAGTGAACATAATTTGCAATCACATGTCCATTTGTGAACAGTGTGCCTGTGCAGCACCAGTGGTTTGGCCTAGGAGGGCATCCTATGGATGTATTTACAATGATTGATAAGATACAATCCCAGACAGGGTCCCTGTATATGTGTGAATTACTTGAGAACCCCATCTCCCTTGCCTGGTCCATGGCAGTGTATCGTTTTGCAGAGGAGTCAATGGAAACAGGTAGTTGTATGACTTACTGCTGATTTTGACCATGACTGACTAGGTTTTGAATGTGGTCGAAGAGGTAGAGCAACGGCAGTACATGCATGATGGGTTCCATGTCACTAGAAGAGGAGCAGAGCTATGTTTTGCCCTTATATGCCTCCCTTTCTACATCTCAGATACGGCGGTTGGACCGCCATGGTCATGTCGGCTGTATAGCGAATCATAATTGGGTGGGCGGTTTCAGAAGCTGTCCGAGTCTCCCAGAGTATCATTACCCACTCCGTGAGCTCCGTGGTCGGAGTTGGCTGGCGGTGTCAGCGGTTCAGCTGCGGCCTTCGGAAAGCCCATTCTCCCAATTCGTAAAACGGCTGTTGGACCGCAGAGCTCACCGCACTCGAACCGCCACTGCGGATGTACTACCAAGCTCAGAATGTGTTTGAGAAGGCCAAGCTCTTAATTGTAATAATATTTGCCTTTTAAGTATTTGTTGCAAGTCATATAGGCAGAGATACAACTTGTAGTTCGTCTTCTGGCAGACACTCTTCTTTCACAAACTGTGGCAGGATTTATAATGTCCATATGGGAAGCTATATCAACGATTGTACTATTCTGATCCACTACCTCATCCTGATTATCTTCATAACGAGCCTCTGATGTGTTTGCCTGAGTCTCTGTAGTTGAAAGGATGTAAGAATAATCTACATTAATTGTTGATTGTTTATCTGCCTAATGGACAAAAACAAATAATTCAGTGTGTAATGTATGTTTCTACACTTAAAATACATTTTCTACATTAGTATTTAGCCGAACAGGAGAATTAAAAAAAAGTTTGCTGTATAGGGCTTTCCTTTGATATAGGGAAGTTGCAAAGCATTCTAAACAAAAAATCTGACATTTGCTATAATTTGATGCAAATCTCATAGTGCATCTCAACATGCAAACCAAAAACGTCATGGATATTTCTCACTTTAAAAAAAAAATCTGTAGACATTAATTAAATATCTGAGCTGCTAGGCCACATCTTGTCAGAAAAGGAAAACAGTCAATTCCAAAAGCAATGCTGGCGTGTAATAGTAGCAAAAATGCCACCATTCTACCCCTCCTTCTCCTGGTTGTTTTTGCAATATTTCTCAAAACAAGGCCAATATTGGCTGCTTGTGACCCTAAAACGAACTCAGGCAAAAAGGAGCACAGGAGCCGTGTCCCAGTGAACTTTCACCTGACCACACCTTCATTTGTGTGTATTTGTTTATTTCTCTGGCTGTGTAAGTGATATCGCACTGGAAACCAACAACAGAAGACATCATCCCTAGTGGGAGGAGCAATGAACAGAAAAATGGGAAGGGCTGCAACTGAAAGTGATCAGCAATCAATTATTCATTTGGTAAACAATGGGTTAGTGTAAAACCAGCCCAGCCGTACTACCAAAGGATTAGGTTGTCCTCAACGAAAGCCATGCCAAAAAAGGATAAAAAGCAGGGCGGGGCCTTCCTATTCATAGCCTCCAAAGCCATTGCTAAAAGGAGGGAAAATCTAGTAAATGATTGATCAGTTTCATTAAGTTAATTGCGGGAGTGCTTGACATTAGTGCTGAACCACGCAAAGAGCAAAACAGATCACCTCATGCTACAGCGAGAGTCATTGCAGATGTTAAGTTTCAGTGGCCAGGGCACACTGTAACAGAGAGCATCTCAAGGGACCTGGCCCTGCACAGCAGTAAGGAGTGGAACGGAAGCATTTGGCACTGTGTTTGTAAGGTTAGCTTTAGTTCATGTCCTTTTGGACTGCCATTGTGTTTTGTTTATCTCACACGCTTCACAAAAGCGCTTTGGTGTACAGCTTAAACTCATTACTCCGAAGCATTAAAAGAGCACTGGCCAATAAACAGAAGTGGGATAAAATTGTAACATAATATTGACATGTTTTCTATAATATGTTCACATCTTAGGGTATTGAATCGCTGTCACAACAAATATTGTGCAAAGCCATCTTGCTGCCGCAAACTCTGTGATCTGCATGATCGCAGGATGTACAACTGCAAAATGCTTTTTTGCTACCACCAAACAATTTTTGCAAGTCAGAAAATCATTTCCTACTTGCAAACGGGTTAACGGACTCATTCTAAATCGCAATTAGGAATGGAAGTTTTTTTAATCAGCATTAGTTCCCTTCAGTAATATCAACTGCTATAAAAAAAACGTTTTCCGTTCGGAAATAGAAACATGTAGATGGTGGACTGTTGTTCCTTGCCTTCCACCACTTCTCTGTTTGTAGCCAATCTCAGAGGGTTTACAAATAATGACCTGCCTAATTAATATTCATGAGTCAGAACGTACTGAGACACCCTGAAACTGAGCATTTTGTGATGCAACCGATTAGTATATAGGTTGCATCTTAAAATTAAAGACTGGTCATAGAAAGTCAGTAAGCAATTGCAACCACTGTTTGCAACCAGTCTTTACGTACATACAGCGCCTAGACTCTGGGATGCTCTACTTCCGAATCTGAGCCCAACATCATGTTGTTCAGAGGGTTTACAAATAATGACCTGCCTAATTAATATTCATGAGTCAGAACGTTCTGCGACAACCTGAAACTGAGCATTTTGTGATGCAACCGATTAGTATATAGGTTGCATCTTAAAATTAAAGACTGGTCATAGAAAGTCAGTAAGCAGTTGCAACCACTGTTTGCAACCAGTCTTTACGTACATACGGCGCCTAAACTCTGGGACGCTCTACTCCCGAATCTGAGCCCAACATCATGTTGTTCAATAAATTTCAGAAAACAAATATTTAAAAACCTGTCATCGACTAACCTCATCACAAAACAGGGGTTGTGATTGAACATTTTCAGACAGTATCAATCACCAGTCCATTTGGACTCTAACTTCATGCTACACTTTGTTAATTTTTTTTTTATTCCTCATACCACTGTGAAGCACTTGAAGTCACCAAAGGGAAACATGTAGCATAACACAATATAATAAATACAATATATTGACCATTTAAATACAATACAATACTCATTGAATATAAAATCAAACGATTAATGTAGTAAAAACACATATTTTTAAATGCCTTTTCTATCACTGAGAAGAGATCTAAGGCCTCATGTACAAACAATTCTGTTTGCAATTACCAAATAGAATTTTTTTGTGATTGACTATTTGGTAATTACAAACAGCAATGTACAAATGTGTGTTTTACACCTTTTGCGATTTCCAGTGGGTCGGAAACAGGCTTACCTCATATATATAAATGAGGCATGTCTCGGTCTGCGACCTGTTGCGAATCGCAAAAATCACTGGGATGGTGACCTGCTGGGGTCAGCAGATCACCATGCCTGTGATTGCTTTTCAATAAAGCAACCTTTTTCAAATGCAGCCCATTTTCCTTAAACAAAATCGGGTATATTTCAAAAAGAAAAATGAAACGTTTTATTTTCATTTTTTGAACGATAGGCAGTGGTCATTGGGACCACTACCCGCTCTTAAAAATATTTTTACAACCATTCTCTACAAAGAAGGGGCCCCCTGGGGACCCCTTCCCATTTGGATAGGTTAACACCTACTAAAAGTTGGTGGTAAAATGAGAATGTTTTGCGACCGCAAAGCATTCATATATACCACTGTGATTTGGTATTAGCAAGGGACTCCCTAAACATGCCCCTTCCCAATACCGAATGGCAAACCCAAATTGCGATTTGGCAATAGTTTACCGAATCGCAAATAGGGCTTTGTAGATTTTAAAAACCTTTTTATTTTCGCAAACGGGACAGTTCTGCGCCTGGGCCCGTTTGCAATCACAAAAATGCTTTGAACTTGTGGCCCCTAGTCCTTTCTGTTTTGAACACCCAGGAAAAAATCCGGATTTCACCTGCTAACAAGTAGAATTCAAATTGAAGCTGCAGAACTGAGAAACAGTAAAATTTGATTGATTTAGAAATCATTGACAATGCAATAAAAATAATTTTCTCCAAATGAATTTGATACTGGGGGATATATTGAAAAAAGGCAAAAAAAAGGGTAGCTGATGAAAAAAATCAGGCGAACAGACAAAGATTTTATGAACCATTAACCCTACTAATTAAAGTGTAAATTGAGTAGATGTGGAATCAGCCCATATATATTCTACTGAAGAGGCAAATGTCAGAGATTTTGATTGATTGTGGCTGGTGAAGATACCATCAAGCCAGAATTGGAGTCATTTATAATAGCACCTGATAGTTCACGGCAAATCTAATGCTTCCGTATTTGGTGAATATTTAGCTAGTGCTATGACTGAACCCAAAGCGAAATAGCATGTTTATCATAGAGTATTGTACAACTATATTGATAACTTTAACCTAAGACCACTAACTATTGGCTGAAACTATCAAGACATTTCTTGTACTCTCTCCCTTTTGCTCTGGTACAAGAACCACCCTTTGAATATTAGGTTCATCAGAAACAGTTTTTGAAGGTTAAGTCGGAATTGTATTCTTTGCAGCATGCATGATAATACCAATTCCCCAGGTGACAAAATGACTGGACACAAAATGAGTATTGCACTTCAAATAGAAAAATTAAGGAGTAAAAAAGTTTAGCTCTGCTATTAAAATGCAAAAAGATTGACTGTATGCCAATGTCTGTACAAGTTAGAAAACCATATCAAGACTTAGGGCCTAATTACGATGGTGGTGGAACCGCCACCATCAGGCCGTCGGTGGCGGTCCCAATGCCATCGGACCCTGTTTGATCGCCCGCTGCATTATGATGGCGGGCGGGCGGGGAGACCAACCATCACGGATCCGACGGGCTCCATGAGCCCGTCATACCGTTGGAGGGACTGCAATCCCTAAAACAGTGGCGGTGCCTGCTCAGGCACCGCTGTAGGGATTACAATATCCATTTCCGCCAGCAATTTCATGGAGGTTAACCAGCCATAAAAAGGCAGGTGGAAAGGCACTTGGGAGCCAGTAGCAGGGCCCCCTTCCCCCCTGGACCTCTGATATGGTGCCCCCTACATATCCCTACACCATATCCCTGCACCATGTTGCAGGCACTGCATGGTGCCTGCAACATGGTGCATGGATATGCAAAATGTGTTTTTTTGTATTGCAGCATTGCTGCAGGCCCCTGCACACGCCGCAATACAAAATATGCACACTGCGACCCCATTGAAGGCGGTCGCATCATAAAACCCATAGATGGACCACCGACAGCTGGTCGGGCGGTCTCATTCCCGACAAGATGGCAGTCGACCACCATCATAATCAGGCCCATAGTTACAGCAAGAAAAGGTAGACCCTTCCTGCAGTTGAAGCAGACATACTGGGGAAGACACTGTACACTTACTTTGCCTCTGAAAATCACAAAATAACTTCGATTACTGAGAGATTCAAATATATGAAATTGCAAAAAAGCTTTGTGTTTCTGCTTGTCCTCAGGAAACAAAGACTTGTTACTTGAGGTGGCATAGTTCATCAAAGGTGTCATACAGACTGGACTATCTAAAATAAAATGTAACCTTAGACAAGTTTTAGCCCATACCTACAAGAGACCCTCTTATTTAAGATCAAATGCTGCTCAGCTGTCATTTTATCCATCTAGGTAACTGTCTTGCATCATGCTTTTCTGACAGGTTCAGATCACTAAAGATCTATTCAATTATATTTTGTGCAAATCTTTTGAAATAAAGCAGCTGACTGGATTGGCATATTTGTGTTATATATAATATTTATTACGACTGAATCAAGGTATGCATGAACAGAATATCCTATCTTTGGATCTCGCTAAGAAAATCACTTGCTACCTATGTGGCACAGCTGCAAAATGGCGGGGCAGTCACACTCATGATACACAATACCAGAAATATCTCTGGGTTTTGCACTTTTAAATAATATTTTTTTACATAGCAATTATGGTAAAATTTCTGCCTGAATAAATCTGCTTAGGGTGGTAGGATTGTTGGCATTCCAACGTGTGTCTCCCTACAAAGCTTGAGTAACATGTAGATCAAATTAAAAAAGTAAAGTAATTGAAAAGAAGTCCTGAGAAACCAAATAATGGAAGATCCATTACGGGGACACACAGTTTGGTAAAACGAATAACAAAAGAACAGTTATTATCTGTATACTCTTTTACTGATAAAAAGAATGTTTTAAAAGAAAAATGTGCCCCAATGACGAATCCCAGCTATGGAGCATTCCTTAATTCATGTGGAAGAAGTGGCAAAGAGACAGCTGTAGAAGAAGGCAGGATAGAGAAATGTTTAAGCAAAGGAATGAGGGTACAGAAGGAATCCCATAAAAATTGTTAAAAGGAGGAGTGAGAAGCCAGAGAAAAATAAATGAGTTATAAAATGGGTGAAGAGAGGGGTCAAGAGGGGTGTCTGTGGCATCTCCATTAGCTGTCACAGAGATTAGTCTGTGACATTAGAATCCTGACTCTTCCAGAAGTTATCCGTTGTGAGGAACTGTGCCTATTAAGTGACAGCTGGACCAAGGCTATTTGTGGAACTCCGTTCGCTGAGCTGTTACCCATTTTACAGTATGCCCCTACAGAAACAAGGAGAGGTCGGCGAGAGAAGGAATACGTTAGAAAAATAAGTTGAAGATAGTCTGAATTGAGAGATCAGGGGTATACCCACTGATCAACAATTCAAACAAATTTAACCACATAGTGACAGCATGTAGAAAGGGAAGAGAAAAGTTGTGAAGGAAAGCGTATCTACGAAAATCATGAAAAAATACAAAAAAGATAGATTATGTTTAAGAATTTACAACTTAGAAATATGCATATAAACGGCAATTGAAAAAGACAGTCTATCAAAAGGTACCTACCAAATGATAAATGCCATTAATTTGGGAAACAATGATTAAACAGTTACGGTAAACATGTTTTTCCAAAACTTGTACTCAATTAATTTAGTTTGTTTTTCTATGAACCTACAGAGGTTGATGGAAACCTGCAGCATCTGGATTTTCACAAACCTTTCACGTTTAGTTCCATGAACTATAAGTAGTTGTAGATTTACACCTGTCAAGGCCTGGTGCAATTTTTTCATTGAAAAAAGTGGAATTGAGGTGAAAATACTTCCATAAAGATGGGGGTGAAGGGGAAGGAGGTTCTCCATGAAAAGAAATATTGTCGCCAGAATAAACAAAAAGGTTACAAAGTGCTATTGTACTCTTGCATTTCCTTGCAGCGTGCAGGAATGTACACACAACCATCATATATTAAATGTGTGAGTAAACTATTCTCCACATGATACATTGACAATCGTTCCTGATTCAACCAAGCACCTGCAATGCAAATGCAGAAACCGCCATAGCTACAAACGTAGAGCACAGTTTGCATTTCTCATTCCTATATCATCTGGGGCGTAATAAAAATCTGAGGGGCATATTCTCAAGGACCTATCGCCAAGTTAGCAGCACTTTATTGCCGCTAAAGTGGCGACAAATTCATCGCACCATTCTCAAGCTGGTGCTAACAGCCGATATCACCAGTTTTCCAACAATAGCAGCCGCAAAAAACATTGCCACGGATGACTCCGGCAACTAACAATAATGAGATGCAGAGTAGGCGTTCCCGTGCAAAAAGCCGCAACAACACCACTTCGCAACATTCTCAGTGACCAGCAAGATCGGCGATAAGTTCACAAAACATGCGATAAGGCGCGTTAGCAGCAGGGATTCAACACCTGCTCTTACCTGGTGTTAAGTCGGACAACAACCTGCACCATGAAAGGGAGCCCAGACCAGAGCCACACCTGCAGAACGACAGATGCCATGGAGCCACTGATCATGCAGCTCGCAGTCCCAAGAGGGCCACAACATCCACCGCCACCACCCCCATGTCTGCCACCCCCAACCTCCCCCACCCCCACCTCCCCCGGACCACCACAGAGGCAGCGCCAACAAAGACAGCGGATGCTCAGAAAACGCACCAGCATCACAGACCTAACACCAGAGGATGTCATTGCCCACTTCAGGCTCAAAAGAAGAACCGTCCTACACATCCTGACCATCATTGCCCACAGGCTGACGGTACCAACACGGCGGACAACCAACATCCCTCCGCAGACAAAGCTGCTGGCTGTGCTGCACATGTTGGCCTCTGGGACCTTCCAAACAACAACTGCCAGAGTTGGAGGAGTCTCACAGCCAGCCCCATCAAGGTTCCCCCCACCTGTCTTGTATGCCATCACCAGCTTGGTACCCCAGTACCTTCACTTCCCACACACTGCGCAGGAACAGCTGGAAACCAAGAAAGGCTTCTACGCCATAGCTGCCTTCCCACACGTTTTTGGGGCAATCGACTGCACACATGTACTCCTCGTGCCCCCTGCCGCCACTGCACACAATCACCGCAACAGGAAGCACACGCATCCCATCAATGTGCAGACAATATTGGACCACCATGGACTCTTCACCACTGTTGTCGCCAACTACCCAGGCAGCGTGCATGATTTCTTCATCTTCCAACAGTCCATCATCAACCAGCGCTCTGAGGCTGGCGCCTATGGGAATGCATTGCTTGTTGGTAAGTACCAGATAGACACACCTCAACTCCACAATAATGCAACTCACAACACTGGGAATGCACACATAACAAACTCACACACAACATGCCAAACAACATGCCCAACTACCAGACACACAAACGCCTTTATTTTTAGACGCCGGCTTACACCGCACACCATCGTGGCGGTCCTGAATTAATTCCAGCACCTTCCCACCCTTAATTGAATCGATCCGTCAACCGCTTGGAGCCACATTGTTTTGCATGAGCTGCTGACTGCTTGCGACTTACGATAACTTGGACGAATCGCTGCAGTGGATCGGGGACCTGACCCTGTGCCTCCAGCTATTCAGGATTACCTCCATAGATTGATACCAGCTTCCGATCGGCAGACGTCTCACACCCTGCACCATACCAAGTACTCTCCCCTGTTAACATCAGGGTCTAACAGGCACCGTCCTGTATCGCGCGATGATGGTTATCACCACACGCCCTACCTGTGTCCTGCCCCCACTCGCCAACAGTAGTTGATCTCCACTACTGCCCTGCTTGCTCCATTGCTCTACAGCACTCTAAATTACCTTGCAATCCGGTCTTGATGATGGTCCTGAATTAATAGGACCGAAACGCCGTCGACCTACTTTTCAGCTCAACTCACGGCGCTCAATCAACTTTGGTTTTTCAAAGTCAAAATACCTTGTACAGCCATTATTTACAATTATCTATGTTGAACCATTGATCACTGTATATAACTTTTCACCAATTTAGTTTTCTTTTTGCGCCTTCTGCTGTTTATTACACCAGTCACTTGCGCCGTCACTCCTGTAGTCATGAGCACAATATACACCTAGTTCCTTTGGGTTGCCACCACAATTTATGCTTGCAGTGCTGTTATAACTTTCATGTATAAACTGTGTTGCTAAATATATGAAGACTTGAGCACTTTCTACAAACTACCAGGAGTCTCCCTCTCTTTTTCTTGTGTTGTCGTGTACATACTATTGTATTTACCTTTCTCATTGAACCCAGTTGAGTTATTGTTGTCCTTTTTAATCACCTACCAGACACGACAGCACAACTTACTGTGGTGACCTGGGCAAGCCATGTACACGAGCCATCAACAGCATGGCACCTCAGCCACATAATAGCAGAATGTGGGGAGAGGTGGGAACCTTGCATGTGCGAAGTAGGCAAGTGACCCATGAATGAGAATGTACACAATGCCAAGTGTGGTGTGGATGTGCTGGACAGACTGCAGTATGCAGACCACAGACATGCCCATGTCGACATTTACTGCTGGTGTTTGGAGTGTAGTGAACAGTGGACGCAACCATGTTACCCCAGGAAGTGGGGAAGAGCGTGGAAAGTAGCTCATTACATCCCCCCGTGAGCATGAACGGAGTGGGCTGGCCCGACGTACGCCAGGCCAGCGTAGGGGTGTGAATAAAAAGCCCGTAGCTCTGGGCGTGGTTCTCTTCCGGAATGGCCAACGTGTCTGCCAGAGTGGTGTCTCCCAGCCCGCCACGAAGCCGACGCTGTGAGCGGCGGTGCCAGCGACCATGTGCGCCTGCTGCACCCCAGGCCCCCAGACCCGTCTTGGCTGCCCCTGCACAACCAGGCCACACCGCTCACCTTCCGACACCAGTGTGTGTCAAAGAGGGCCCACCAAGTGCCTGTGCAAGCTCCAAGCCAGAGACCCGTGACCTTGGCAGCCTCCTCAAACCATCGCTGTCCTTCCCGAGACAGGCCAGCAGCACTCCTTTCTTGTTGATGTACTCCACCGGCCTACACAGCGGTCAAGTAGATCACACATTTGGAACTGAGTCTGGATTATACAATGGCTGAGTACACATATTAATGCAGAGTTTAAGTCACTATACTCCCTTTGATGTGGTGCCACCAACTCTGTGCATAGCATTCCAAACACACGTGTCTGTGGGCCCTTGCTGACTACGCCTTCATCCTACACTGCGGTCCAGCACCGCGGTGTCACCTGTGTGCTGCCTACACTGCAGTCCAGCAGGCCTCACACCAATCCAATCCAGTCCATACTAGGCAGGGCACGGCATCGTCGCAGGCTGTACACCCGCTCAGCTCTGGTGCTTCTACCTCCGTCAACCACAAGTCATCTCCACATGCCGTTTCAACGTCGTGTGTTAGAATTCCAGGAGGAGCTTGCTGAACAGCGGTTGGCCCGCGCAGACCGCTGCCTCCGGCCTACACTGTGGTCAAGTAGGTCACACATTTGAAACTGAGTCTTGATTATGCAATGGCAGAGTACACACTTTATGGCTGATTTTATATCACTGTACTCCCTTCGATGTGGTGCCACCAACTCTGTGCATAGCATCCGAACGACACCGGTCTGTGGTCTCTTGCTGACTTCTGCCGTCGGCCTACACTGCGGTTGAGTAGGTCACACACTTGGAACTGAGTATTGATTTCTGTATGGCAAAGTTCACATCATTGTACGCAAGGAGAGGAGTAAGAGGAAGACGTGGTTCAGTCCAGAGGAGAAAAAGGATCCTTGTTACGGAGGTGATCGAACACTACCAACAACTGCTCTGGTGCCACTAACTCTGTGCATCGCAAGCCAACAATACGGGCTGTTGGCCCATGCTGACCGCTGCCTCCGGCCTACACTGTGGTCCAGTAGGTCAAACATTTGGATCTGAGCCTTGATTTATTTATGGCAGTGTTTATATCATTATACAGGCCTCACCGCAGACTGCATTCCCTTTCAGCCCTGGTGCCACTGACTCTGTGCCCCGAAATTCATGGACACTCTCTGGTTGAACTTTTGGTGGCGTCTGAGTCTATGGCTTGGGGGTTGTCTTCATCATCATGTAGCTGATACCGACTTGGTGGTAAAAAGGAGTCTGTAGCATTCTACTCCTCCATTTGCCAGTTTCGGCTTGCTTCAGCCCTCTGCATCATGCCCTGGAAAGACACCTTCCACTGTCCCCCGAAACACTCCGCGACATTCTCCTTGGACATCAATGAGGACCCGCTCAGCTCAGCGTGGCCCTACCTCAGTGCACCGCAAGTCATCATCCAGTGGCGGTGTGCCTGTGCCGGCCGCAGTGCATCCCGGCCCACTAACTCTGTGCAGCTCAAGTAATGGACCCTGTCTGATTGACTATTGGATGGCCTCTGTGTTGATGGCCTGGGGCTCATCAACGCCATGTGTCTGTGGCCCTGCGCTGTCCGCTGCCTCCGGCCTCAACTGCGGTACACCAGGGCTCACACATCAAATTGCGTCCGGGCCTGCCCGGATGACTCATCACCGCAGGATGCACACGCCACCACCGCCAGGACCACCTCCAACTGACAACTGCCAGAGTCGTAAGAGTCTTACAGCCAGACTATCCGAGTTGCTCACACATGTCTTGGATGCCATCATCAGCTTGGTACCCTGCTCAGCTCTTCAGGTGCACCACTCAGTGCACCACAACTTATGGACCCTTTCCAATTGATCTTTTTGATGTGGACAGCTCACGCAACAATGTCACCTCAGGCAGTGGGGAAGATCTGGGATAATGATGGGGAAGATGTGGCCAGTGTGTGGAGGATTGAAGGCATGGACAATGGGAGGGCAGGAGGCAACAACCAGAAGGCAACAATGCAGACTGGAGGTGATAGTTCAGCTACACACCAGGAGCTAAGGATGAGGTACGTGCTGTGGACTGCGGACGCAACTATGTCACCTCATGCGGTGGGGAAGACCTGGGACGCTGATGGGGAAGATGTGGCAAGTGCAACACACCCTACTGCAGATGCAGCAGGAATATCCCGAAGGGACACAATCTTGGACTATTTCTTCACATGAGCACGGTCAGCTCTGGTGCCCCTAACTCAGTGCACTGCGACTCACTGACCCTTCTAATTAGATATTGGGTGACCTCTGTACTTGCTCCGGCTACCAACATGGTGCTACGCAGTTGTTTGTGTCATGTTGGTGTTTTCTGTTTCCACTTGTTGCCAGTCCCTGAGGACTGGCACACACTCACCCCACACCCATCCAGCAAAGGCGTCACTGGTCAGGTGACCCTGGTAATAAAGAGTGGCCGGGCGCACGTGCCCGTAGCCAGTTCAACTGACTATCAAAGTGTGTCCGTGTGCTCATTATGTATGCATGAAGGCCCCGGGCCATGTCACCCCAGGCAGTGGGTAAGACCTTGTACATTTAGCTCTGTCGTACGCAAGTCCAGCATAGGGGTGTGAAGGATTGTCCCGTGGCTCTGGGCGTGGTTCAGTACTGGAAATGTGCAAATGTGTGTGGCTATATTGCAGTGTGTGTCCCCGTTGGTGAGTGTAAGTGGTCCCTGATGGGAATTAGACACCACGTATGTAATCGAGTTCGGCTGCCATGACTTCGATCCGCACCCGCACCTGTTCAGCCACCTCCTTCTGGCAGTCTAACACCTAGCCATGGAATGCGATGTGTGCTTCGGTGAGGTGCTGGGAGCCATCCGTGGTGGTGTGTGCTTCCTGCTGTGTGGTCTGTGCAGGGGGTGGGGTCTCCTGGATGCAGCTGGGCTGCCCTGCTCCTGGAGGTGGGTTGCCTAAGATGTCCATGTGCTGTTGTAGGGCGTCGGTGTCGAAGGTGTGGAGATCCTCTTCATCATCACTGATGAGTTGT
This sequence comes from Triturus cristatus, assembly GCF_964204655.1. NCBI lineage: Eukaryota > Metazoa > Chordata > Amphibia > Caudata > Salamandridae > Triturus > Triturus cristatus. The sequence continues at coordinate 172,850,093 of NC_140582.1, read as the reverse complement.
CTGGTCTGCTCTACAGGAGGTGTTGATTGTCCCTCTGCTATGTGAAGGGGGATGCATTTCGACATTGTGTTGACATGTATGTTGACGCATTGTTCATGTTTACCTCGGGACTGCATGACAATGTACATTGTGACTGTTTCGGACGAGCTGACTATTTGATGCGGGACAGTGGGCATTTGGACCACATCACGGATGTGAGTTTGTACTTGTACATTTTCATCTCACAGTTTGCTGCTATGCCAGATGTGATTGGCCAGTTTCCATGCACAGGCGGAACCAGCTGTGTCCTCTGTTCTGTCATTGGAGTGTTACACTTTGTACCACATTGTCGTCAATGTTGATGTGCTGTTATTGCTATGTGTGTGTGCTGCATTGTGGGTGAGTCGCCCCTGCTGCTCAAATTTGGCTGCCCCGTTTCCCTTTCAGGTGGTGAGCCTTTGACTTCTGTGCTTCAAAAGTACTGGAATGTTTCAGACTTGGGTATATTGGGCTCTTGGTCAAGTTGTGACTCATGGGCATGGTTTGTCCGCAGATGTTTTGTTGCGTCAGGGGAGGTTTGTGCACATGGATGTGTCGGAGTGTGGCCTGCTCCTCTCCGGATATGGTCCACACTCAGCTACCTCAGTGTCGTGGCGTGCACATTGTCATGATTATTGGACTGCAGCTATGCTAATCGTCGAGTACTGTCACTTGCATTGTCGGTATGGTTCACAAATACGATTCTTTGCTAGGTTTCGCACGTGTGCACGTGTTGGTTGTGATATTGGTTATGTGTGGGGTGGAACTCCTTTGGGCACGTTTTGGATGGGAGCCTACTTGGTGTTTGTATGTGTGCTGAAGTGTGCCACGGGTGTCAGGGACATGATCCAGAGTCATTGTGGGTGTGCAGTGGGCTCTGCTTAATTGTGCATGTGTGCCATTGTACCTATCTCCCCCCGTCCCCCCAGTCCCTGGTCGGTACTTACCCTTTTGATGTTGTGTCAGGTCATGTTGAGCAGTGTCCGGTACCACAACTCCTGGCACCGTATCCCGACTGCTGACTGTGGCCACCATTTTCTCCATGTCATCCAGCTCCTGGTGTGCCGCTGGACCCCCACATCCAATCTGCGTTGCTGCTTTCATGTTGGCATGGGCTTTCTTCTTGGTTTTGGCCTTCACATCCTTCCAGCGCCTCTTGACCTCTTCCATTGTCCTCCTCAATGCTGCATCTGCATTCACATGGTCCAAGATAGTCTGCCATATTTGCGTCTTTGTTGCCAATGACACGTTGGATGTGACGAACCATTGTTGGTAGGGTTCGATCACCTCTGTGATGATGATCCCATTTTCCTGCGGACTGAACCACGTCTTCCTCTTCTCCTTGGTCTTCCCTGACCCTGAGGTTCCTTGTTGGTCGTCTGTGGGGCTTGTGGGTTTCGCGTTGTCCTCTGCACTCAGTCCGGGTGCATCCATGGTGCTACACAGTTTATTTGTTTTTGTATTTGTTTTACACTGCTTTTATGGTGCATTTACCCGCATAAGGCGTGGGGATTGCAGGCCTGTCGCTGGTTATCCCAGATTTTTGTTTCGCGATTTGGGACATCGCAACTTTTTTCGTGTCGATGTTTTGCACTTTTTGGGCGTCGTGTTGATTTTACCGCAGTCATTTGGTGCGTTATCGTGAGACTATCTCATGGTGCCGCCGCTTTGAGAATACAAGGTTAACACAGCGTTATTTTCCTGCGATAGACTGCGATGTGCAAAGTTGCGTTAAGGAAATTTTGTGATAGTTATCACATATTCTTGAGAATATCCCCCTTAGTATTTAAAATCATACTCAGATATTCAGCTATTACATTCCGAAGTGATACTAATTTTACACATGAATAGAATTTATGGACTAAATATGCCATACCATCCCTACATCGATGGCAACTGGAATACGGTTGTTTTCAACAACTGCACAGCTTTAGAGGGATACCTTATAGATTAAACAGTGTCTTGCAAAGTCAGCTTCTTAGCCTAGCACATAACAGAGTCTCCCTCGTTAACCTTAGAGATAACCGAAAACCTGTCGGAATGGTAATCAACCTGACAGCCCATTTCTCAAGTTGGGTGTCTCTGCCATCTAAATCGAGTTCAATAAGTAAATTATATAAAGTCCCAATTTTATCACCACCCCAAGGCTTAGGACTCTGTACTATAGCACTCTGATTTAATAAGATTACATCTTTTTTGAGTTTCAATTTAAAAAATCCCTGATTCGTAAATATTTGAAAAAACTATGCTTGTCTAGACGATATTTCTGCTGTAGATCTGCAAAGGAAGAAAGTTGACACTCCGCATCGAGATCCCCTATTTTATGATTCTCTCCTTTCTCCCAGAACAAACAATGGGGATGTTGTGGATGACTAGAGGAAACGGGAGAGTGCCAAAGAGGTGTATAGAGATTATGCTGAGAAATGTCTATTCAAACCCGCAAGGTGGTCCAGATTTTATGAGCCGCCTCAATCTTCTAAAACGTTACTCCCTTGTTGTACCTAGGTTCCAGGATGCGCAAAAAGTAGCCTCTAGCTTCCTTACCCAGGACAGCTGATATGTACTTGGGAGGTTTGTTACTAGAGGGCGCATACTACCGTTGTCCCCTGTCACCTGTTGCAGCATGGATGCCCAATGGTAATATTAAAAGTTAGGTATCAGCCACCTCTGTCCAATGGCAAAACCAGATATCTCAGAGCTCTTCTAACCCTCTTGTACTCCTAAATAAAACTGCTACATATCCTATCCAGCTTCTTCAGCAATTCCTGTCTTGTTATTAAAGGAATTGCCTGGAAAGCACCAGCCTCTTGATAACATTGCATTGGCCGATAAGTGTTAAATGTAGGTTGTTAATGCGCGCTAGCTCAGCCCTGATTTTGAGCAATGTGGGATTGTAATTTAATGGAATAATGTGATCCATTTTAGGTACTGTCTTGATTTCCAAATAAACCAGGAGGGCATTTTTCCTAGGACCGCGGATATTGCTATTACATAAAATTTGAGTCTTATCCCTATTTAGGAAGTACCTGGATAGTTGGCCAAAGCTAGCGGCTTCCTCCTCCACTGCTCAAATGGACTTCTCTGGATCCATGGTGTGAGAAATTGGGTTGCTGGTTGAGTGGGATGTTAACCCTGCTCAAGCAGCAACCACAATCCCTAGCAAGGTTAACCACACAAAAGTCAGTAAGTTAACCTGTGCTTAACCCTGGGTAGCTTGGCATAAAAAGCAGTCAGGCTTAACTTAGAGGCAATGTGCATTTATGAGCACACAAAAAGTATTAAAGTGAAAATCTATCCCAAGAAAAATCCCACACCAATTTAGTAAAATAGAGTACATTTTGATACATTATTGTACACCAAATTGACAAAAATCCAATCAGTAGAAGAGAGTTAGAAATGTGTTACATTTTTAGTAAAAACTAGTGCCTAAAAGATCAAAGCTTCATCCGCAGACATCTAGTCGTGTAAGACGGGGTCAAAGTCGAAAAATATTGTTGACAGAGACGGATACAAAAAAGTGGATTAGGCCGAGTCGGCACTTACTTTTGACTTAGAAGAAACTTTGACGAAATGTTGCTTAATAAGGTAAAGTTCAGCAGGGCAGGCCCGCAGGCGGTGTCTGAGGAGGAGGCATCATAATCGAGGAGACAATGGACGAAGTAACAGTGAAAATTTCTTTGTTTGGACGTAGGTTTTTGTTTTGGAAGACGAAAATCACCATCGAGATGAGGCTGGAGGCTGGTGCCGATGAGAGTTTCTTCAAGGCCGATAACTCTTTGGAGAAGGTCCAGTCAACAGGATTTGCTGCTGCAGAGAAGAATGTAGCAGGAGCAGCCACAAAGTCAGGCAGACCGGCGATGACCCTTGGACAGATAGACGAGCAGATTGGTCCTGCTCTCCTCTAGGTTCTCAGAGCAGTTTTAATCTAAATATTTTCTAAGTATCAAGATTCGGATTGTGGCTATCTGGGCATCTTTAACACTACCACTAAGAGTCCAGGATTGGAGGGGCACCACTTGGGGGTTAGGACACACTCAGGCTTGGTCCAGGTGTGGGTTGTAGATGGTTGGAGCCTTTTCTGTTCCTGAAGCTCTGATCAGGAGGCCAGCCAAATAGCCATGGTGTCACTCTGGTAATCATGGGTTCAAGCAGTGGAACAGGGCTCAAGCAGCAGGGCATGCCCTCTGAGGGTTCAAAGCAGGCTCAAGCAGCAAAGCAGTCCTTCCAAGTGCAGGACAGCAGTCTAATGGAGTACACAGCAGGCCACAGCAGCAGGCAGTCCTCTGAGAGTCCTTCCACAGGTCCAGAAAGTGAAATGAAGATGGGGACTGAGGGTCCTATTTTTATATCTGGTGCCTTCTTTGAAGCAGGAGAAGTTTATTGAGAATTCCATTTGCAGTACTTGAAGTTTATGCTTACCCTGCCCTGGCTCCTGGCTGTCTTCATGAACAATGAAGGAGTGGCAAGTCCTTTGTGTGAAATCAGAGCACAGCCTATTCATTCAAAAGTAGGGCTGTGCCCAACTCCGCCCTCTCAACCCGCCAGTGATGGTCCATCTAGGCACACCTAACCCCTCTATTGTGTGACTGTCTGAGAGGAATAAACAAAGTCCAACTGTCAACTACACCCAGACATGTGACCCAGGAACAGACTTAAGGCACCAAATAGTTTGGTCAGGAAAATGCCAACTTTCTAACTTAACTTAAAATCCAACTTTACTATTAAGCGGGTTTTAAATGAAAATTTCCCAGACACCAAACATGAAATGTTTACCTGTTTCCAATCAAACATTAGCACCTATTGCATGTATTAAGGCAACCCAATGTCATCCTATAGGAGAGGTAGGCCTCACAGTAGTTAAAAACAAATTTAGGAGTTTTCACTACCAGGACGTGAAAACTTAAAGGTAAATGTCCGTTCTTTTAATTACAAAGCACCCTGGCCTATGGGCTACGGAGGGCCTACCTTAGGGGTGACTTACATGCAATACAAATGGAGTTTAAAGCTTAGCAAGGGGGTTATATTGTCAAGTCGAATTTGCAGTTTAAAACTGTGTTCAGGCTGCAATGGCAGTCCTAGTACATGTTTTAAGGGTCTTCTTAAGTGGGTGGCACAATATGTGCTGCAGGCCCACTGGTAGCATTTAATTTACAAGCACTGGACATTTGGTATGCCACTCTGCAAAGGACTTAAAAGTAAATTAAATATGCCAATGAGGTGTGAGACAATTTTACTATGTTTAAAGGAGAGAGCAAAAGCACTTTAGCACTGGTTAGGAGTGGTGAAGTGCACTGAGTCCTAGAGCCAACAAAAACGAATTTCAGGAAAAATAGAAGGGTAAAGATTTGGAGAAGACCACCTTAAGGCTGACATGTCTAACAAGTGGTAACAATGGCTTTGTCATCTGCTTATGCTAACATTTTAGTATAATCAGGGTCCAGAAGTAACAACCTATTAAAAGTCCATTGATGCTGGAGTCTCTTGATTAAAGAGCGAGATAATTCAAAAACCCAAGGATTAGGGTCTGAAAAAACCTGAGGAAATTTAGATACCAGAACGCAAGAAGCGACCGGTAAATAATTCAGGTGGACATACTTTCGATGTGGAAAAGAAAAACATGTGAACCCTGGGTCTAGAGCCATTTGACTCTACCCAAGCATCCTTTAGCCATACAGCCCCAAGTGATGTTTATAACCCAGAACACCTTCTGCTTTAGTCCTCCATGTACCTGCATAGAGGATGATGCTTTTTCATATGACAGTTGAGGTCACCACAAAAAACTATCAGAGTCAGCCAAGATGCTAACTCACTTATCAAATATTTAATGACTGATGCATTGTAGACATTAGAGCCATACATGGAGCAGATTGCAAATCTAAACCCTGTCCTTTGACATCCTGTTAAAGCCTATCGACCAACTTGATCTGAAGTGCTCCCGGTTCATAATGAAGAAGCAGTTTCATGCAAATAATGTGACCCCCTCACCGTCGCTCTTTGTGTGGTATCCAACAACACACAGAACCTCAAGGTCCCCAATAAGTGTTTTTTATCCACCAAAATATATGTCTCCTGAAGGCAAACAATGTCATCATTCAGTGTCTTCAACCCTTTAGCCACCTGAGCACATTTAGACCTATCATTTAATCCTTGGACATTAACTGATGCAATATAGTCTAGATGATTAACCACCCTCAAAACTGTACCAGGAACAAGAGAGGGTAAGGGGCCAGGGCTGGACTAACCCTAGCAGGCACCCGGCGTTTGCCCTGTGGGCCTCCAGGGTGGGGGGCGGCTTTCGGCCCCTGAGGGGACGTTTTTATTACCGGCAATATCGCCCCCCCTGAAAGAAAATTGGCAGAAAACTGCCCTAACAAACAGCTTGGCAGCACCCCCCTCCCAGGGAGACTGGCTGAGCATTTTGCCAGGGCCGGTTTCTGTTCCTAGTCTGGCCCTGAAGGGGGCCCATCAAACCTGGTCCACCAAATCCACATTTTATTCCAAATACTACCATATAAAACTCCATTGATGAAAATGTTATCTTCAATCCTCATTTGATAGGGCTTTTTAGCCCACCCACTACCTTGACCCACCTTGCCTATGCCCACCTGATCCACCCAGTCCACCCTCCTCTAGCTCCCCAAACCACTCTCCCTCCCCCACAGCCAGCCACAATCAATCAATCAATGCATTTGTAGAGCGCACTACTTACCCGTGAGGGTCTCAAGGTGCTGTGGGGGGGTGCTGCTACTGCTCGAACAGCCACGTCTTGAGAATTCTCCTGAAGGTCAGCAGGTCCTGGGTCTGTCGTAGGTGGATGGGGAGGGTGTTCCATGTCTTGGCGGTGAAGTGGGAAAATGATCTGCCGCTGGCGTTCGCTCGTCGGATGCGGGCGACGGTGGCGAGGGTGAAGTCAGCGGAGCGAAGCTGGTGATTCGGGGTGTTGAAGGAGAGTCGTTCATTGAGGTATGTTGATCCGGTGTTGTGGAGTGCTTTGTGAGCGTGGGTGAGGAGCTTGAAGGTGATCCTCTTGTTAAAGGAGCCAGTGCAGGTCTCTCAGGTGGGATGTGATGTGGGCGAGGCGGGGGATGTTGAGGAGGAGGCGTGCAGAAGCGTTCTGTATGCTGTGTAGTCATTTCTTGAGTTTGGCCGAGGATCCCGCGTAGAGTGGTTGCCGTAGTCCAGTCTGCTGCTGACGAGGGCCTGTGTGACCATCCTTCTGGTTTCGTGGGGATCCCACTGTAGATCTTGCGGAGCATGCGAGGGTGTTGAAGTAGGAGGAGGAGACGGCGTTGACTTGCTGGGTCATTGACAGCGATGAGTCCAGCTATGGATGAGGTACATGCTGTGGACTGCGGACGCAACTATGTCACCTCATGCGGTGGGGAAGACCTGGGACGATGATGGGGAAGATGTGGCAAGTGCAACACACCCTACTGCAGATGCAGCACGAAAATCCCGAAGGGACACAATCTTGGACTATTTCTTCACATGAGCACGGTCAGCTCTTGTGCCCCTAACTCAGTGCACTGCGACTCACTGACCCTTCTAATTAGATATTGGGTGACCTCTGTACTTGCTCCGGCTACCAACATGGTGCTACGCAGTTGTTTGTGTTATGTTGGTGTTTTCTGTTTCCACTTGTTGCCAGCACCAACCACTCCCTGAGGACTGGCACACACTCACCCCACACCCATCCAGCAAAGGCGTCACTGGTCAGGTGACCCTGGTAATTAAGAGTGGCGGGGCGCACGTGCCCGTAGCCAGTTCAACTGACTATCAAAGTGTGTCCGTGTGCTCATTACGTATGCATGAAGGCCCCGGGCCATGTCACCCCAGGCAGTGGGTAAGACCTTGTACATTTAGCTCTGTCGTACGCAAGTCCAGCATAAGGGTGTGAATGATTGTCCCGTGGCTCTGGGCGTGGTTCAGTACTGGAAATGTGCAAATGCGTGTGGCTATGTTGCAGTGTGTGTCCCCGTTGGTGAGTGTAAGTGGTCCCTGATGGGAATTAGACACCACGTATGTAATTGAGTTCGGCTGCCATGACTTCGATCCGCACCCGCACCTGTTCAGCCACCTCCTTCTGGCAGTCTAACACCTAGCCATGGAATGCGATGTGTGCTTCGGTGAGGTGCTGGGAGCCATCCGTGGTGGTGTGTGCTTCCTGCTGTGTGGTCTGTGCAGGGGGTGGGGTCTCCTGGATGCAGCTGGGCTGCCCTGCTCCTGGAGGTGGGTTGCCTAAGATGTCCATGAGCTGTTGTAGGGCGTCGGTGTCGAAGGTGTGGAGATCCTCTTCATCATCACTGATGAGTTGTCTGGTCTGCTCTACAGGAGGTGTTGATTGTCCCTCTGCTATGTGAAGGGGGGATGCATTTCGACATTGTGTTGACATGTATGTTGACGCATTGTTCATGTTTACCTCGGGACTGCATGACAATGTACATTGTGACTGTTTGGGACGAGCTGACTATTTGATGCGGGACAGTGGGCATTTGGACTACATCACGGATGTGAGTTTGTACTTGTACATTTTCATCTCACAGTTTGCTGCTATGCCAGATGTGATTGGCCAGTTTCCATGCACAGGCGGAACCAGTTGTGTCCTCTGTTCTGTCATTGGAGTGTTACACTTTGTACCACATTGTCGTCAATGTTGATGTGCTGTTATTGCTATGTGTGTGTGTGCTGTATTGTGGGTGAGTCGCCCCTGCTGCTCAAATTTGGCTGCCCCTTTTCCCTTTCAGGTGGTGTGCCTTTGACTTCTGTGCTTCAAAAGTACTGGAATGTTTCAGACTTGGGTATATTGGGCTCTTGGTCAAGTTGTGAGTCATGGGCATGGTTTGTCCGTAGATGTTTTGTTGCGTCAGGGGAGGTTTGTGCACATGGATGCGTCGGAGTGTGGCCTGCTCCTTTCCGGATGTGGTCCACACTCAGCCACCTCAGTGTCGTGGCGTGCACAATGTCATGATGATTGGACTGCAGCCATGCTAATCGTCGTGTACTGTCACTTGCATTGTCGGTGTGGTTCACAAATACGATTCTTTGCTGGGTTTTGCACGTGTGCACGTGTTGGTTGTGATATTGGTTATGTGTGGGGTGGAACTCCTTTGGGCACGTTTTGGATGCGAGCCTACTTGGTGTTTGTATGTGTGCTGAAGTGTGCCACGGGTGTCAGGGACATGATCCAGAGTCATTGTGGGTGTGCAGTGTGCTCTGCTTAATTGTGCATGTGTGCCATTGTACCTATCTCCCCCCGTCCCCCCAGTCCCTGGTCGGTACTTACCCTTTTGATGTTGTGTCAGGTCATGTTGAGCAGTGTCCGGTACCACAACTCCTGGCACCGTATCCCGACTGCTGACTGTGGCCACCATTTTCTCGATGTCATCCAGCTCCTGGTGTGCCGCTGGACCCCCACCTCCAATCTGCGTTGCTGCTTTCATGTTGGCATGGGTTTTCTTCTTGGTTTTGGCCTTCACATCCTTCCAGCGCCTCTTGACCTCTTCCATTGTCCTCCTCAATGCTGCATCTGCATTCACATGGTCCAAGATAGTCTGCCATATTTGCGTCTTTGTTGCCAATGACTCGTTGGATGTGACGAACAGTTGTTGGTAGTGTTCGATCACCTCTGTGATGATGATCCCATTTTCCTGCGGACTGAACCACGTCTTCCCCTTCTCCTTGGTCTTTCCTGACCCTGAGGTTCCTTGTTGGTCGTCTGTGGGGCTTGTGGGTTTCGCGTTGTCCTCTGCACTCAGTCCAGGTGCATCCATGGTGCTACGCAGTTTATTTGTTTTTGTATTTGTTTTACACTGCTTTTATGGTGCATTTACCCGCATGAGGCGTGGGGATTGCAGGCCTGTCGCTGGTTATCCCAGATTTTTGTTTCGCGATTTGGGACATCGCAACTTTTTTCGTGTCGATGTTTTGCACTTTTTGGGCGTCGTGTCGATTTTAACGCAGTCATTTGGTGCGTTATCGTGAGACTATCTCATGGTGCCGCCGCTTTGAGAATACAAGGTTAACACAGCGTTATTTTCCTGCGATAGACTGCGATGTGCAAAGTTGCGTTAAGGAAATTTTGTGATAGTTATCACATGTTCGTGAGAATATCCCCCTTAGTATTTAAAATCATACTCAGATATTCAGCTATTACATTCCGAAGTGATACTAATTTTACACATGAATAGAATTTATGGACTAAATCTGCCATACCATCCCTACATCGATGGCAACTGGAATACGGTTGTTTTCATCAGCTGCACAGCTTTAGAGGGATACCTTATAGATTAAACAGTGTCTTGCAAAGTCAGCTTCTTAGCCTAGCACATAACAGAGTCTCCCTCGTTAACCTTAGAGATAACCGAAAACCTGTCGGAATGGTAATCAACCTGACAGCCCATTTCTCAAGTTGGGTGTCTCTGCCATCTAAATCGAGTTCAATAAGTAAATTATATAAAGTCCCAATTTTGTCACCACCCCAAGGCTTAGGACTCTGTACTATAGCACTCTGATTTAATAAGATTATATCTTTATTGAGTTTCAATTTAAAAAATCCCTGATTCGTAAATATTTGAAAAAACTATGCTTGTCTAGACGATATTTCTGCTGTAGATCTGCAAAGGAAGAAAGTTGACTCTCCACATCGAGATCCCCTATTTTATGATTCTCTCCTTTCTCCCAGAACAAACAATGGGGATGTTGTGGATGACTAGAGGAAACGGAAGAGTGCCAAAGAGGTGTATAGAGATTATGCTGAGGAATGTCTATTCAAACCCGCAAGGTGGTCCAGATTTAATGAGCCGCCTCAATCTTCTAAAACGTTACTCCCTTTGCTGTACCTAGGTTCCAGGATGCGCACAAAGTAGCCTCTAGCTTCCTTACCCAAGGACAGCTGATATATACTTGTGAGGTTTGTTACTAGAGGGCGCATACTACCGTTGTCCCCTGTCACCTGTTGCAGCATGGATGCCCAATGGTAATATTTAAAGTTAGGTATCAGCCACCTCTGTCCAATGGCAAAACCAGATATCTCAGAGCTCTTCTAACCCTCTTGTACTCCTAAATAAAACTGCTACATATCCTATCCAGCTTCTTCAGCAATTCCTGTCTTGTTATTAAAGGAATTGCCTGGAAAGCACCAGCCTCTTGATAACATTGCATTGGCCGATAAGTGTTAAATGTAGGTTGTTAATGCGCGCTAGCTCAGCCCTGATTTTGAGCAATGTGGGATTGTAATTTAATGGAATAATGTGATCCATTTTAGGTACTGTCTTGATTTCCAAATAAACCAGGAGGGCATTTTTCCTAGGACCGCGGATATTGCTATTACATCAAATTTGAGTCTTATCCCTATTTAGGAAGTACCTGGATAGTTGGCCAAAGCTAGCGGCTTCCTCCTCCACTGCTCAAATGGACTTCTCTGGATCCATGGTGTGAGAAATTGGGTTGCTGGTTGAGTGGGATGTTAACCCTGCTCAAGCAGCAACCACAATCCCTAGCAAGGTTAACCACACAAAAGTCAGTAAGTTAACCTGTGCTTAACCCTGGGTAGCTTGGCATAAAAAGCAGTCAGGCTTAACTTAGAGGCAATGTGCATTTATGAGCACACAAAAAGTATTAAAGTGAAAATCTATCCCAAGAAAAATCCCACACCAATTTAGTAAAATAGAGTACATTTTGATACATTATTGTACACCAAATTGACAAAAATCCAATCAGTAGAAGAGAGTTAGAAATGTGTTACGTTTTTAGTAAAAACTAGTGCCTAAAAGATCAAAGCCTCATCCGCAGACGTCTAGTCGTGTAAGACGGGGTCAAAGTCGAAAAATATCGTTGACAGAGACGGATACAAAAAAGTGGATTGGGCCGAGTCGGCACTTACTTTTGACTTAGAAGAAACTTTGACGAAATGTTGCTTAATAAGGTAAAGTTCAGCAGGGCAGGCCCGCAGGCGGTGTCTGAGGAGGAGGCATCATAATCGAGGAGACAATGGGCGAAGTAACAGTGAAAATTTCTTTGTTTGGACGTAGGTTTTTGTTTTGGAAGACGAAAATCACCATCGAGATGAGGCTGGAGGCTGGTGCCGATGAGAGTTTCTTCAAGGCCGATAACTCTTTGGAGAAGGTCCAGTCAACAGGATTTGCTGCTGCATAAAAGAATGTAGCAGGAGCAGCCACAAAGTCAGGCAGACCGGCGATGACCCTTGGACAGATAGACGAGCAGATTGGTCCTGCTCTCCTCTAGGTTCTCAGAGCAGTTTTAATCTAAATATTTTCTAAGTATCAAGATTCGGATTGTGGCTATCTGGGCATCTTTAACACTACCACTAAGAGTCCAGGATTGGAGGGGCACCACTTGGGGGTTAGGACACCCTCAGGCTTGGTCCAGGTGTGGGTTGTAGATGGTTGGAGCCTTTTCTGTTCCTGAAGCTCTGATCAGGAGGCCAGCCAAATAGCCATGGTGTCACTCTGGTAATCATGGGTTCAAGCAGTGGAACAGGGCTCAAGCAGCAGGGCATGCCCCTGAGGGTTCAAAGCAGGTTTCAAGCAGCAAAGCAGTCCTTCCAAGTGCAGGACAGCAGTCTAATGGAGTACACAGCAGGCCACAGCAGTAGGCAATCCTCTGAGAGTCCTTCCACAGGTCCAGAAAGTGAACTGAAGATGGGGACTGAGGGTCCTATTTTTATATCTGGTGCCTTCTTTGAAGCAGGAGAAGTTTATTGAGAATTTCATTTGCAGTACTTGAAGTTTCCTGCTTACCCTGCCCTGGCTCCTGGCTGTCTTCATGAACAATGAAGGAGTGGCAAGTCCTTTGTGTGAAATCAGAGCACAGCCAATTCATTCAAAAGTAGGGCTGTGCCCAACTCCGCCCTCTCAACCCGCCAGTGATGGTCCATCTAGGCACACCTAACCCCTCTATTGTGTGACTGTCTGAGAGGAATAAACAAAGTCCCACTGTCAACTACACCCAGACATGTGACCCAGGAACAGACTTAAGGCACCAAATAGTTTGGTCAGGAAAATGCCAACTTTCTAACTTAACTTAAAATCCAACTTTACTATTAAGCGGGGTTTTAAATTAAAATTTCCCAGACACCAAACATGAAATGTTTACCTGTTTCCAATCAAACATTAGCACCTATTACATGTATTAAGGCAACCCAATGTCATCCTATAGGAGAGGTAGGCCTCACAGTAGTTAAAAACGAATTTAGGAGTTTTTCACTACCAGGACGTGAAAACTTAAAGGTAAATGTCCGTTCTTTTAATTACAAAGCACCCTGGCCTATGGGCTACGGAGGGCCTACCTTAGGGGTGACTTACATGCAATACAAATGGAGTTTAAGGCTTAGCAAGGGGGTTATAGTGTCAACTCGAATTTGCAGTTTAAAACTGTGTTCAGGCTGCAATGGCAGTCCTAGTACATGTTTTAATGGGCTACTTAAGTGGGTGGCACGATATGTGCTGCAGGCCCACTGGTAGCATTTAATTTACAAGCCCTGGACATTTGGTATGCCACTCTGCAAAGGACTTAAAAGTAAATTAAATATGCCAATGAGGTGTGAGACAATTTTACTATGTTTAAAGGAGAGAGCAAAATCACTTTAGCACTGGTTAGGAGTGGTGAAGTGCACTGAGTCCTAGAGCCAACAAAAACGAATTTCAGGAAAAATAGCAGGGTAAAGATTTGGAGAAGACCACCTTAAGGCTGACATGTCTAACAAGTGGTAACAATGGCTTTGTCATCTGCTTATGCTAACATTTTAGTATCTAAGCCATTAGTCATCACAGTAGTTATATCGCTGATGTTCATGAGTTTTTGCAAGTAGGGGTCAATGTAAGACACAAATAATGAAGGGGGGCCACGGCACCCCTTTCTAGCCCCCCTAGTGATCTTAATGGTATTGGCCTCAATGCCCATAAACTGTAATTTTGCAGACAGGTTACGGTACGTGATGCGTATGGCAGCCTGGAAACCAGGCCTGCCTGTGATCTCTTGCGTATCTCCCCAAAATAATGTCAGGTGACGCAGTCAAAAGCCTTCTCAGCATCAAGCAGGATCATTTCCATAGGGGTCTTCCTAATCTCCGCTACATCAAATAATGTTATAGCCCTTCTAACATGGTCTGTCAAGCCATGACCTGGAACAAACCCATGTTGCCATTGAGAAACCATTTTGGCAATGATCCTGCCTAACCGAGATGCCAGAACTTTAGAATAAATCTTAGCAAAGCTATTCATAGGTGTAATTGGTTAATAGGACCTAGAGTTTGACCAAGACAAAGAATTTTGATAAAATTCTTGCAAGATCTTATCTGGTCTTGTGGCTTCCCTGGGTGCCAAAGAATCCAATGCTTCTTCTACTTCCTCTTACGTCAGCAGGGAGACTAGGCCTGACCTCTCTTCCTCACCTAGAGTAACCCCATCAACTTGTTCCAGATATTGTTTAATAAGATTTGATGTAGGGAATTGATCTTCCTGGAATGTAATTCTGAAGTAATCTGCGAAAACTCTAATAATATTGTGTAGGCTATTCAGCACCTGATGAGAGCTATCTTGAATTGCCTTTATAGCGTTCACCGCTTCTTTGTTCCAGTTGCTTCCCTATAGTGTCAGTGTACTCATAGCACTCTGCCTACAGAGCTGATATTTCTCAGCAGCTTTTCTGGCATATGTGCTGTGAATATCTGCTTTAATAGAGTCTATCTTCAGAAGACCTACATCATCCACCCGGCCTACTAAATATGATCTCACATGAAGTGATTTCAGCCGTGCAAGCTTCTCATATTGTTCTTTAATTTTATTTGTGTTGACTCTCTGACTAGGCATGCTGAAACTAAGGGCCTTATTTATAAGGCCCTGTCTGTGTCACATTTAGGCCGTCGTTGCGTCACTGTTTGTGATTGAGATGCCGTAAATAATGCGCCACGTTGCTCCATATTTACGAAGTGACGCATCTAGTCAGATGCGTCACTTCGTAAACCCCTGCGCTATATTATACCTGCATCAGGTATAATGTATGCAGGGTGGGCATTCCCCGCATCAAAGCCGCGGAGAAGTGGCACATTGAACTCTATAAAATTTCAGTGTGTCACTTCTAGGACGCCATTACAGCAAAACCTTACACCTGCCTCATGGCAGGCGTAAGGGTGACACAGGCCCTTTCACATGGGGCTTGCCCATGTGAAAGGACACATAGTTGGAGTTGCGTCTGTTTTCATACACACTCCAGCAATGCATCACTTTTGCGTCTACAGATACATCAGTAATAATGACGTATTTGTAACTCCTTGGGACATGATGCACCGTACTGTAAATACAGCGCATCCATGGTGTCGGAAGGAGGGCTCACTGAAAAGTGTTGCATCGCTGCTTTGTCGCAGCAATGCAACACTTCTCATAAATAAGTGTTTCACTCCTGATCTCTGCTTTAAATCCGTCCAATCCCACTCCTTTTGGAGCACTTCCTCTATAAATGTTTAAAACGTCTGTCAACCACTCCTTCATATGATCAATATAATCAGGGTCCAGAAGTAACAACCTATTAAAAGTTAATTGATGCTGGAGTCTCTTGATTAAAGAGCGAGATAATTAACCCTGGGCGTAGTTCGCGAAGTAGCGCTATGCGTAGCTACACAAAGTGCACTTCGCACTACGCGAGCTACACGTAGCACTTCGCGAACTGCGTAGTACCCTGTTCGCACTGTGCAAGATGCCGTTTTCAATGATTGCACAGTGCGGACAAGCATCCGGCACTGTGCAATCATTGAAAACGACATCTTGCACGGTGCAAGCTGTAGTTTTCTGCTGCTCAAGTAGATTTTTACTCGAGCGGCAGCTTTCTCAACGCGGACTGGTAGTTTCTCATCGTGAGCGGTCGCGAGCATAGGCGACCACTCGCAATGCGAAACCTGACCTCCTCGCGTTGAGAATCTCGCCGGGAGTTTTTTTTTCCATGCTCGCGATCGCCAACTTGATGTTGCTGATCGCGAACGAGGAAAAAGTCTCGCCGGGATGTCATTTTGTTTGCTTTGAAGGAGGTCAGTTGTCTGTTGACAATCTTCTCAATGACTTTCACTGAATATGGGAGTAGGGAGAGGGGCCGGAAGTTATTGAGGTCCTTCGGGTCCGCCTTGGGTTTCTTCAGTAAGGCATTGATCTTAGCGTGCTTCCAGCTCTCCAGGAAGGTGGCGGTCTCGAAGGAGTTGTTGATGATCTTGCAGAGATGGGGTGCGATGGTGGAGCTTGCTTTGTTAAAGATGTGGTGCGGGCAGGGGTCTGATGGTGAGCCGGAGTAGATGGTGGTCATGGTCTTGATGGTGTCGTCGTCGTTGATGTGGGTCCAGGAAAGAAGGGGGATGGTGTGGCTGGGGGGTGGTGAGTCTGAGGTGTCGGTGGCTGTCGGGGGGCCTGGTTGTTGAAGCTGTTGTGGATGTCTGCGATCTTGCAGAGGAAGAAGGTGGCTAGGGAGTCGCAGAGGTCTTGCGATGGCAGAATGTCGTTGGAGTTAGAGCTGGGGTTGGAGAGTTCCTTCACGATATTGAAGAGCTCTTTGCTGTTGTGCGCATTGTTGTCGATGCGCTCCTTGAAGGAGGTCCTTTTGGCGGTTCAGATGAGTCAGTGGTGTCTGCGGATGGCGCTCTTGTGATCTGCATTGCTGTCTGGTGTCTGTTCGTGGTGCCACTTCTTCTCGAGTCTTCGGCAGGTCTGCTTGGATGCCTGGAGGTCGGCGGTGAACCAGATGGCTTTTCTGTCGGAGTTCCTGTTTGAGGGTTTCTTGATCGGGGAGAGAGTGTTGGTGCAATCGTCGATCAATTGCCTGAGGTTGCGGGCAGCGGTGTCGGGGATGTCAGTTGGTGTGATTCGGGAGAGGGTGGCGATTAGCTGGTCTTCAGTGATTTTGCTCCAGCTGCGGCAGGGGGCCCGGTGCGTGTGGTGGTGCGTGGTGGGTTTCTAGAAGGTGAAGTGAATGTAGCGGTGGTCGTTCCAGTGGAGTTCGGAGGTGTGCCTGAAGGTGACATGGTGGCTGGCGTAGAAGATGGCGTCGAGCGTCTATCTGGCGGAGTGGGTGGGAGTCCTGACGAGCTGTTTGAGTCCGAGGTTGGCAAGGTTGTTGAGCAGGGTGGTGGAGTAGCTGTCGTTGGAGTTCTCAAGGTGGAAGTTCAGGTCTCCGAGGAGGATGTAATCCGTGGATGCAAGGGCCTGAGTACTGACGAAGTTGGCGATGGAGTCGCTGAACTGTGGCCGGGGTCCAGGGGGTCTGTAGATGTGGGTTCTTCTGAGGGTGGTGTTGGGGTCATTGTGGTTCTGGAAGTGCATGTGTTCGGTGGCGCTGAGGGTGTCGTCGGTGCTGGTCGAGATTCTGAGGGTGTTTCTGTGGACAATGGCGATTCCTCCTCCTGCTCCGTTGGTGCGGTCCCGGCGGGTGATCTTGTAGCTGTTTGGGATGGTGACGGAGAAGTCGGGTGCCAAGGAGGGGTTCATCCAGGTCTCCGTCAGGATGGCGACGTCCGGGGAGGAGGAGTCAAGCATGTCCCAGAGTTCGATGGCATGCTTGCGGGCGGAGCGGGTGTTGAGTAGTATGCATCTGAGGTGTTTGCGTCTTCCCCACTCCATGCGAAGCAGTCAGACCAACCATCTGTGGTTTGTGTGATTCAAAGACATCTTTTTGAATACATTTAACTTTGAAGGCAGCCGTGACCCGTTCAGGTAACAGCTGTGGGACGGTGGGCCAGGTCGGGTGGTGATTCGACAGACAACCAAATGGGGAAATTAAATAAATAAAAAAATTTCCCTCATGTTTATCTGTCGAAATCCCACCCCACCCGGCCCCACTGCCCCACCGCTTTTTTCTGCACGGGCTGCAGCTGTTTGAAAGAAGGTTCAGAGACTGGCATTGAATTCGAGCTGTAGTTTAAGGTGACAATATTTTTATTTCATCCGTAAAGCGGAAGCCTTTCAGTTTGCTACTCTTATTTTTGTGAGTGTGCGCTTCTCTACTGAACCCTTAAGTTTTGTCAGTCACTGTACTGCAGAGCAAATGTACCTGCAGTTTTATTACATCTTTGCGCTAAAGATTAAAGAATTATATGTGCATAATATTTTCCTTCTTGATATCAAACACATGCAGCTGTATAACACTCTTGGCTACTCTTGTAAAGGTTTACAACAGATCATGATGTGTGGTGCCTGACCTAGTACAAGGGATGACACATGTATAGTGTGCCCCAACATTGATGTCCATTGTGGAACTTCTAAAATTTAGTTTGAGATAATCAACACAATGTAAATATGGCGCAACTCATCTCAGATCAAGATTACCCAGAATCATAGACTTGCTTTGTCTCAAACTATCTTCAACAAAACAAGAACTCCAAGTGGAATCTTTCTCATAAAGCACTAACGATTTGAAACTTTATCTCACAAGCTATGCGAACTAACCTTTTCTATGACTTAAAAATAAAAATCCTGTTCTTCTAGCGGCATTTTCAACTGTGACAAGATCCTAGGCAGGCTCCAAAGGAGGCTGAGAGTTGAGACAATCATAAGCCATTGATGGTTGGGAGTATATGAGTCAACGTTAAGATGGTGCTATGACAGTGACCAACTTGACTGCGCTGTGCTTTCTGCATCTGAACGCTTTCTTCTTTCATTGATAACTCCAGTCGACAGAGACTAACTTTATCCCCTTTAATATGAAAACGGTCCCATACCCCAATGGGTTTGATTCACGCGATACTAAACTAAAAATAAGCGTTTGAAGTAGGCTTCCGTGTTTTAATCTGCTTCTGCTCAAGCCAAGGTCACAGGGTTCAAAGATAAACAGAAGCGACCAGCTGCGGCTCACCCACGGGTTGCCTGGAAGCCTGCATGTTCACATTATGGCCCTGATCCCTATTGAGCCACGATAGGTGAAATAAATCATTTCGATGAAGCATGTTTGCCTAGCTAATGTTTCAGAGTCCATTAATTCTCAGAAAAAGCTTGGAAAGAACTTGTCAAATATTTTAGATTCTGCCCAAGCCAGCTGCAGAGAGCTGGAAGGAAAAAAATCTTGGTTTATACAATCGTCACCCATCGCTATGTGCATTCGCCTACGATTACAAATTCACTGCAGGACCCGTTTTATTGTGTTGATTGTACACCTCTCTGTTAATATACAACCCAGATGACCTGTTTTACCTATCCTGGCAGATTATACTTACTATGCCATGATAGTTACCAGAGATGCCAAGTGCCACCTCACTGCAGGAGAGGGTCGCTCCTATTTGACTCAGTTGTGTAGATATGTGTTGGCTAGAGTTAACCGCTGCTTAAGCTGTTTTATAGAACACTTTCATGTGGGGAGCAGTTTATTTGCAATGTGACTCATTATAGATGTTACTCACTAGTCGCTTTGAATATCTTCATGTACAGGGGCTCTACCTACTACGTTGACAGAATTCAGTCGTTAGCAATGTAAAAAAACACAAAAGCACCACCCCCAGCACCCAAAAACAAGCATACAGCATGGTATCTTGCAAAGATGTATTTAAAATGTCTGCCTGCCCTTCTGTGTTTGCCCCCCCGCTGCTTTGTAAATCTCCTTCTGTGTCACTCTAGCCTACACAAGGCAGCATGTAAGCCCTGCCTTAGTTAAAGAGCTTTGGTGTCTCTCCAGGATAGGTCAGCAATATATAACTTATAACCACGTCACCCCCGCATAAAACAAAATAATTTTTTATTTTTTTTATTTTGATAACTCATATTATAGATTTTGCCTTTTACTCCCTTACCCTGAAAGGCAGGTTAAGCTAGTTGTGTTGGACTACAAAAAGTGAGTTGGAGAAATGCATAGGTGGGTACATAAATACACAACGTAGCTGATCCATTTTACCTACAAATATTGTATTGTATTGTACAAATCATTACCTTTTTTTATTTCAGATAATCTATAACCTCCAAGCAGCAGCAGAGGACTTTACTGGGGCCATTATTGTGTTGGTGTTGTTGTGTTTGGTGTAGCACTCTATGAGTTGGTTTGAACATGTTATTATGCATACTTCTATGATTAGATTGATTTCCATTACAGATAACCACAATTTGAGATAAGTTACGCAGAATCACGTCATGTTTTTAATCAATTCTCATTGCTGCGGTTGGAAATCAGACCTGCAGGATTTAAAGTTTGTAAGTTATGGAGGACTTCACTTGGACTACTATACTTACCCTATTAATTTTAGGGTTACCTCATGATCTTCATAAGGCGGTGGTTACTACCTAACTGTGCCACATCGTGGAGGATTCATGGGCTCAATGCAACTTGCTGACCAGATACATCTTGCTACATCATTTTTGTTGTCTGCATTTGGTTAGAGATCAAATGAGCGCCTTTTGTGCTCCCAATAGGATTTACACATCCACAAACCAAGGCAATTTCTTGCCAGGCTTTTGATACTCTAGTGGGAGAATAGGGCTGGCTTTTTGACTAAATTTCAGAACTTAGCATAATAAACATGAAAAAATCTAAAGCACAAAATACCAACAAAGTACAAGGACAGACACTGGTAAGAGCAGGAACGAAAGCCTTTAATAAACCAACTAAACATTGTCAAGACACAGACTAATTTGTTATGGGTTTCTTGATCCCCAAAATGTAAATTTAAAACAATCACTGGCAGATTAATGGAATATATCCACTCACAGAGCAGGAATGATCCTTCTGGGTGTGCTATATTTTTGTAACACAATATTTAAAATGCAATATTCTGGTAGTATAGCTCTAGCAAGTGAGGTGGAATTGAAGGAAGTGACCTGATTAGGGTCACCCGGGTCACTCGCGACCACCTCTCAGCCTTCCATACAAATGAAGAGTCGGTCAGACAGCAGAGAAAACAAATCAATATCTTTATTCTGATACACTTGAGTGGATCCCAGTCTGCCCAGTCACCTAGGATTGCTGCAGAGGGTCTGACATCAGCAAACATGGTGATACATTATGTACAATTCATCACCAATGAAGACATGGCCACAATGGAATTTTCCAAGCAGATGCAGTTAAACAAAGAAGTACAGATGGATAGGTTTCGATCCTGAGGCCGGGCACACACTATCTCCCATCCAAGGTCACTCTGTCCGTGCCCACCACTAAACTAGTGGGAGCAGGCCTCTATCTAGTGGGAAGGTATGCGCTAATAAGAAAAGTATATTCACTAGCAAAGCAAGGCCCAACCTTGGAGAAACGAAAATTACCAAAGCTGCTTTTCATGCAGCGAGAGAGATTAGTTTCGATCATGGCTCAAAATGGCGGCTAAACATAAAATAGTGAGCAAATGCTAACTTAGGTAGAACAATACATAATCAACACAGCAAAACCTTTTTTATTCTAACAGACCCTCCTTTTAGCATGAGCTAATCATGCTATGTTGTTATCAAGGAAGGTATAACATTTACAAGGATAAGAAACATCACTATAAGTAGTTGCTCATATAGTCAGTACTCAAATATACCCTAATCTCTCTGCATCATATCGTCAATATCTTTTTGTAACATAATTGCAGCATTAGAATCACAAATCAACATTTTCTGTTTGGGAGTGAGGATATTGACACAATAGGAGCAACAAGCTGGGAGACATTGCATGCAGAGGCAACATGTAAAGATGATACCGGCCACCACAACCAAGAAAGTGAGGATCTTCCCACCCCATGATGTTAACGTATTCGAAAACCATCTCGAACGAGTCCACGCACCTGTTTCTTGGTGTATCTCAGCTAATATTCTATTACATTTTTGTATAGCGGAATAAACATTGGGAGTGTTATCAGGTATATAAACACAACAGCTTCTTCCAATGACGAGGCAGCCCCCCCCCCCCCTATTTGCAAGTAAAACGTCTAGCAACATCCTGTTCTGCAAAGCGACTAATCTTGTGTTTCTTTTCACCTTCATTAATAAGTGTAATTTCCACTTTTGCAACTGCACTGGCGTAATGAAACTTGAGGGGCCACCTGCACGGTACATGGAGAGGCCCCCTCCGGAATCAATCAGGAGCTCTCTGTCAGAGTACTATGCTGAGGGGGCCCCCTTCAGCTTGGGGGCCCACCCGCACCACAGAGGCTAAGGGGGCCTGTGATACGCCAGTGTGCAACTATTAAAAGTGCATACCAATAGGTGCAATAGGAACTGTATGTTTTGAGCACCTGCATGGGTTGTGTGAGAACTTTGATCACAACTGTGCAGGCTGGTTGTTGAGCTCTCACAATGTTAGGTGAGCGTGCCCATATAAATTTGTTTGTTGAGCATGTTCTGGGAGGGAGGTTATCAACCAGACAAAACGCTCCTGTTGTTTTTAAGGACCTGAGTTAGAGTTGTATGTTAACAGAAAAGCCTTTTTTTGGAGGAAGTGTTAAATCCAGAAGTAAGTCAACTGGTCTAATTTAATCATAAATTGGGATCACGCGTGGAAGCAAGTCAATGGTTGTATGATAAAATAAACTGGTGGATTCCCCACCTAATTCTACCCTTGCTCCAAAAATCACAGGATTTTCAACTGCCACCTATCTCTAAATCAGACTCATGCATTTGCCCACTGGTAAAGCGGAAGAGGTGTTCTTTGATCCTCTGTTGGTTCCACTAGCTGAAGAGCTCAAGCAAACAACTGATCCATGGTTCGAAGGCTTCTCTGCTGAATCTTCTCATGGTGCTCTCCCTTCCAGCCCTGTTGTGCTCCTATTACTCCGGCCTGATTTGGAGCTGGGTGGTTGTGGAAAATTCTCCAATCAATTGAGGAAGTGCTATGTCCAGAGGAGACACATTAGTGGCATTTCTTTTACCATTATCTGATGGTTTCTCCTCCAAAGCGGTACAAAAGGGGGTGGTGATGAAGCTTGTTTCCGGTCCAGGGAAGGCATGGCTTGGCAGTTCGGGCTGGACTGTTCCCATGAGGCACAGGGTCAGACTGATTTGCATATGGCCATGTCTGAACTGGGGTGGCAGAGTGGGCTAAAGAACGGTGATGGATCAAACCCAGATCTGTTGACTGGGTGTGAGTGTTTGATTGGTTCTGATGCTCCATCCATCACCACCCCCTTTTGTACCGCTTTGTTCGTCATAAGTTGGCAGGGTATGCTCAGACGTGAGTCCCTTGTTCACTTTGCCTCTGGATTCAAGCAAGCCTGGCTGAAGACGGCTGAAATGCCAGAAACCGGTCCTAGGAAGCTTGTTTCCGGTCCAGGGAAGGCATGGCTTGGCAGTTCGGGCTGGACTGTTCCCATGAGGCACAGGGTCAGACTGATTTGCATATGGCCATGTCTGAACTGGGGTGGCAGAGTGGGCTAAAGAACGGTGATGGATCAAACCCAGATCTGTTGACTGGGTGTGAGTGTTTGATTGGTTCTGATGCTCCATCCATCACCACCCCCTTTTGTACCGCTTTGTTCGTCATAAGTTGGCAGGGTATGCTCAGACGTGAGTCCCTTGTTCACTTTGCCTCTGGATTCAAGCAAGCCTGGCTGAAGACGGCTGAAATGCCAGAAACCGGTCCTAGGAAGCTTGTTTCCGGTCCAGGGAAGGCATGGCTTGGCAGTTCGGGCTGGACTGTTCCCATGAGGCACAGGGTCAGACTGATTTGCATATGGCCATGTCTGAACTGGGGTGGCAGAGTGGGCTAAAGAACGGTGATGGATCAAACCCAGATCTGTTGACTGGGTGTGAGTGTTTGATTGGTTCTGATGCTCCATCCATCATCACCCCCTTTTGTACCACTTTGTTCGTCATAAGTTGGCAGGGTATACTCAGATGTGAGTCCCTTGTTCACTTTGCCTCTGGATTCAAGCAAGCCTGGCTGAAGACGGCTGAAATGCCAGAAACCGGTCCTAGGAAGCTTGTTTCCGGTCCAGGGAAGGCATGGCTTGGCAGTTCGGGCTGGACTGTTCCCATGAGGCACAGGGTCAGACTGATTTGCATATGGCCGTGTCTGAACTGGGGTGGCAGAGTGGGCTAAAGAACGGTGATGGATCAAACCCAGATCTGTTGACTGGGTGTGAGTGTTTGATTGGTTCTGATGCTTCATCCATCACCACCCCCTTTTGTACCGCTTTCTCCTCCAGGCTATCTCTCATAGTCAAACTCTAAAGCAGGCCCTAGAGACTGCTGGACTAATGATTCCCTTCCTGTGTTCCCAGTTTTGTGTAGGTAATTGCTTTATATTTGGGTTCACAGCAATGGTTTTGTTAATTCACACCCATAGGTTGCCCTCTTGGAAGCGGTGATAAGATTGAGCACATAGTGTGTGGGGGTGAGTGATGGGATTGAGCACACTGTATTGGGGAAGCAGGGAAGCAAATATTTAAATAAAGATAGTAGGGGCAGGAAAAGATGAGGGTGCAGGAATAACTAAGAGAGAGAGAGTGGAAGATAAAATAAGCCTTTGTGCTCTGCAAGGCAAGGTCCTGGTGTCACCACTTGAAAGATATAACACATACAACTAAAACACAGTGTGACTGAAATACTCCTTGGGTTGGACAAGAAAGACATGAAACAGTGAGATCCTAAGCTCATCCCACAACTACAATAGATACAGCAGGAGTTGGGATAGGAAGTCTTCTGTATGGCTCTGGAGAGCTTGTTTCCCTTTCCTATGTTGATCTCCTGGCAAGTCACTTGAAAGTACTGTAGGTTTTCTTGATCGCTACCTCAGTGAACATGACCATCATGCATGTTAACTGAGGGACTTCCTGTTTACATGGATTAAGACCCTAGAGCCTGGCTCTGAGGTCCAAGGGGTCTTTTACAGAGAATGGCCTCTGCCCTCTCTTCCCAGGCTGTGCTAGAATAACAGTGGTGGCAGCATTAATCTATACTCAGGGTACCTGTACCCTTCAGGAGGGGCTGCTCACCAGCTTCCACCTGATTAGGTCTGTGCAGTCTTTTCTTGATATGTGGTATGTAGGATGTTTCAGTTGAGAGCCAATAGGCTCACTGGGTGAGGATGGTGAACCATTATGATTAATGTGAGCCGCGCTGGTATCTGCTCTGCTGGACATTTCAGCTAATCCGTACCCCTCCCTTTTCTTAGTAGAAGCTTGATGGTTTGGAGTAGGCACTAGCTCTTACCTGTATTTAGTTAAGACTCCCTCTGCTGGGATGACCCTCTCCCTTTCTGTTGGGTGACGGTCAAGGCCTCTTGGTCTCTGGTTAATTAAAATTCCTCTCTGGGGGGTAGACAGACAGGTACCAAGAGACTGGGAGAGCCTTTCTTAGACAAAATGACCACGGACTAATCAAGCAGTGAACATGCATGACATATGCGCCAGGGTTGGAGGGGCACCCAGGATGCAAAAGTAGCAGACTGATTGGATTGGCCTGTCACTTAGGGAATTATAAAAGTCTTGTCTCATCAGCCCTTTGGTTGTTCAAGGCTGTTTTCTTTTCTGACAAAGCACCAACAAGGGGTCTCCCAGGATGCCGAGATCCAGGAGTGGAATCGAGGGGTTGGATTGCCATTCTTTTAGACCTGTGGATAAGGATTGAATCTAAGAAGGTGTCTCTGAGCGGATTACGGTGAAAGGAATTTGCCAGTCTGATGGAAGAAGCTGGGCTGCAGCTGGTCGGGCGGGGCACCAGATCAGAGACAGAGCTGACTGAGGCTTGCGGAGGCTTCTGTCCTATGAAGCACAAGAAGACTTCAGACAGCTGCTCTAGATAAGGAAACTTGCTGCACAGCAACATCAAGCAAAAAAGGGGGAAGCACCATGATGTCAATGAAGGTGAGACTGCTTTGCCTCTGACCCATCCCCTGTGCTGTGGGAGCCTGTGGGTGGTTCCAGTTACTATCTACAGCCGGATGAAGGGTGTCCTGTTGAAGAGCTTACCATTTTAACCTTTGGTACCTGTACCAAGAAGTGCATAGTCTCTAGCTTTGCACTAGTAGCAAGTGGCACTGTCCCTGTGGGTGCCATGCTATTAGAAACTTGAGACTGCAACCAGTGGGCTCAGTGGTACAGGCCCCCACCTCTTTTGTATCATTTAAGGGTATCAAGGTGGACTGGCACTTTCACCAGCCACTTCCCTCCTCCAACTAGCCCATTGGCTACTGGACTAGTGGGACTCCCGTAACTGTGCCAAGACACCAGGCACTCCTATCCAGACCTCTGGGACCGCTGCAGCAGAAAGCCTTTTAAATATTTCTTGCCACATATAATAATCTAATATCATTTGGCCCATAATGTTTTTCATCTGTTACCCACCATTATCATGCAACTTAGGTTCTCCAATGGATCTTTTTTGTTGAGCTGAAAGGGACTAGAATACGTGGAAGATGCAAGCAATTATCCTATGAGGACCTGGAATAGATGATTGCTAACATGACCATAACCTTCACAATTCAATAAATAAAACTTTCTTTAACCACTCATATAGATTACCTGGGATAACAACTATGACCAAAAGAAAGAGACAGAATCGATAAAGATAATTCAGGAAAAACATTTATCTAATCCCTCAGATTGCATAGACAGATCAGAAACACATTTAAGTTTGGATTTAATTATAGGTATGTTAATGGAAGTAATCACACAGTTTAGCACAGATCAATTATACTCCAAATGTTCTAGGTTTACACCCCCTTAACGTATCAATTCTATCAGTTCTTGAGGTTTTCATTGGTCACTCAAGGTGGGCTGTTGTGGGGTGATCAGTAAATCATACAATTCCGGATGAGTTTAGTAATCCTTTTTTGTAAATCTCATTAATATTCAGTGCTCCATTTAGATAGCATTTTGTCACTTCCACAGAAGTAGGACGTACTTGTATTTGTCCATAGTCAGTTCATTCCCAAGCGCCTTTTCCTGGGTTAGCAACATTATTTGCTACAGTTCTATCGAATATGCTTCTAGTGAGAAGTGAATTAATTGTTAACCAGAACAGAAGTGAAACTTTCAGAAAGTTCTCATAGGGCTTAGGTGACTGCCTCACATGATTTTACATGCAGCAAAACAGTGGTTCTGTTGGGAATCTACTTAATTTAAACAGCACTGAATGCATTTAATAACTGTTCCATTATTCCTTTAACAACAGTTATATAGACACACACATATAAATCAATTTAAAGGACACAACATGATTTTCTTTTCACTATGTTTGAATCAAGAATTATATATTGCTACTACACAGGACTGACCAACAATGACTGAAATGTAACATACAACACTTAGTGACTAATAGTGCTTAGTGACATGACCTTCAAACATAAATTGACATAAAAAATGACACACTTATACTTTAAACACAAATGGTCCAAAATAGGATAGCATATAACACCACAGTATATGTTATTCAGTGATTCAAATGGTGGAATTGCATGGACCAATTAGACAGGTAACGTCGACGTTTCGACCCTAAGAAGGAGTGCAGCTTTGTGCGCATCTAAGGCGGGTCTTCATCAGGACAAAAAGAAACACGTATGGCTGCCTGTAATTACAAAGAATAAAATCAAAACTATGTGTGTGTATTATATTTTAAAAAAGAAAAGGAAAAATTGTCCGAGGCTGAATGCTCACCTGAGGACTAGGAAAGAAATGAATTATCCTAGGGTCGCATACGGAGATGTCAGCCAACCTCTCAATCAGATCA
Source organism: Triturus cristatus (assembly GCF_964204655.1). Lineage (NCBI taxonomy): Eukaryota > Metazoa > Chordata > Amphibia > Caudata > Salamandridae > Triturus > Triturus cristatus. The sequence continues at coordinate 172,822,464 of NC_140582.1, read as the reverse complement.
ATACATTCTGTAATGAATAAGGCAGATTCATAATCATATGTAATCTACCCTATGGTAAACAACCGTTTCCTCAAAAGACACACGGTGTACACATACCTTAAAATTCGTTTGTTCACAGCAAATAAAGCGGTGCCGTCGTAACGATCAACCAGATCTGTGGATAGAAAGGCCAAACGATCCTCCTAAGTAATTAAGTACATTAGGTGCAAGAATCCTAGATTAAATCTCGTATAGTCCATTAAATGTCAACTACACATTATACCAAAACACCTTCAATTAAGGAGATCTATTCCGTGCGGTAGAGATGGCGAACCTTAAGCGTGACTGCTTAGTATTGGAGTCAACTATCATATAATATTGCCCCACCAGGTAGCATAAGGCACAGTCCAAGATTAAATAAAAAAATCACTTTCCATTCTGTAACCAATGTGAGAACCAGTTCAACTATTTAAAAGAAATAGCATGTATCTTTTAAGTAATATCAAGCATAAACGATATCTTACTACGCTAAACAATAGCATCAACTACTTACTTAGCGCACACTAAAAGAACGTCCGATGTCTACAAGGGCTAGGCAAATATTGGCACCGCGCGGGGAGAACGCTCCGCTATTTTCTACATACCCACGAGAACTGACGGGGAGCTACTGGAAAGCGAAGTGTGGATTCCCAAATCCACTATACGTGTCTATGGCCTCATAGTCTAAACCTTTACTGACAGCCACGAAGCCAGAGAGAACATATTTGAGCTTCGTCCGCTCCCTGTGCAAAGCAGTGTTAATTGAATACTCTATGTGTACACTGTCATAAATCCTAACATGATTTCGAACCTTTATTCCCAAAAAGGAAGGACCATGGGCATTACGGGCAAAATACAGCGCGATATGCGTGCGCATACGTAATGTATATTTTATAGGTCATATATCATTCGAGTAACTACGAGCGTGCACAATATCAACCACGCTAAAAAATATAAGCATCCAATACTCACTTGGCGAACACTAAATGAACGTCCGGTGTATACAAGGGCGAGGCAAATAATGGCAGCGCGCGAGGAGAACGCTCCGCTATTTTATGCACCCACGCGAGAACTGACGAGGAATCAATGGAAAGCATGGCCTGGATTCCTAGTCTGAAACTTTATTGACAGACACGAAGATGTAAACAACATATTTGAGCTTCGTTTCCTCTCAGTATACCGCGGTCTATATTAAATAAACTACGAGTGCATTGACATAAAACCTGACAATGATTTCAAAACTTTATTCACCTCAAAGAATGGCAATGAGCATGTATGCTCAAAATACAGTGCGCTGTTAGTGAAGTCATCCACGTGTGCGTAGACATGGAGCCTAACGTGAACTTTTCAAAGGACCGGGGAGAAAAGGGGCCGAGTGTCAAGAGCTTAGTGTACTCGTATTTCAACCGTAGTTCCCCTAACAGGTATACGAGAGACCGACAGACAAAAGATCCATGTGCATGAAGGACATCAGCGTTACCTGATAAAAATAAATCAAATCAATGCAATCCACCATGCGTCGTTGTTGTGAAACAAGTATAATATAATGGCAGAGACAACTGACCTATTTTGGCCTTAGAATATACACGTTAGTCATAACAACCTTGGTATATCTTACATGGACGACCAGTTAGGTTGGCATCAAATAAATTGAATAACAAACAGTTAGATTGACATTGGATAAACAAATATTGTAGATGAAAACAAATAACGTATGCATGTTATATGCTCATCTATAACACACATCTTACAATTCAATCTAATCAAGGGACCTCATTATAACAGTTTTATATTTACAGTTTACTAATTTGGATACAAGTCTCCTCATGTTCATTAAGGCCATGGATAACCGCCTCAAGGGCATGAATCCAACGGCATTCCTTATAGTTAAGGGAGGTAGCAATATTCCCTCCTCTCTGATGCAAAACAATTTTTTCCACTGCCCACCATTCAATATGTTCATGGGTGTGGCCCATCCTGGTGTAGTGTTCCACGAGGGGAGCTCCCTGTGTCCTACATTTTAATCTACTTACATGCTGTAGGATTCTGTTCTTGACTTTTTGAGTCGTTTGACCTACATAGATCAGTTGGCATGGACATCTAATGGCATAAATAACATCTTGGCTATTGCAGTTAGTGAATTGATTAAGACCATATGTTTTTCCCCGATGTGTAAAGCTTTTTCCAGATATAGTATAGTTACATGCTTTACAGCATGCACCTATGATGGCCAGTTATAGGTGGTAGACTAAGCTGTGATCTTATGTCAGAATGGGGAGGTGGTTCTAGATATGACGACACAACATGATCTTTAATATTTTTAGCACGTTTAAATGCAAACAAGGGTTGCTCTGGCATGTTGATTTCAGAACCAACTAGATTCCAATATTTTTAATAACCTTTTTTATCTCATTACTACGAGTATTAAAGGTTGTGACACACACCAACTTCTCCATTTCCTGATTTTTTGGTTGTATTTCAAGTAAGGTTTCTCGTGGTCTATACCAGGCTCTTTTTATGGCTCTATTGAGGAGTCCCCTAGGGTACCCCCTCTCCCTTAGTTTGATGATGAGGATGTCAGTTTCCTTGAAATAGTCCCCCCTCCTGCTGCAATTGCGACACAATCGCAAAAATTGTCCATACGGCAGATTATCCCTAAGGCTCCTAGGGTGATGGGAATTATATTGTAATAGTGTATTTCTGTCCGTAGGTTTTTTGTATAGACTCATCACTATTTTGCCATCTTCTTCTTCCAGTGTCAGATCCAAGAATGGAATTGAATCCTTACTGTGTGTTATGGTAAATTGAATGTCAGTACTGCAAGTGTTCAGCCATGTTAGAAACAACATCAGTTGATTCACAGTGCCCGACCACAGCATGATAATGTCGTCAATATATCGCTTCCAAGCTGATATATTATCGATATACGGATTTTGGTCTGAATAGATGTTTTTATCCTCAAAATGATCCATAAACAGATTCGCTAGACTCGGTACAAACCCTGCCCCCATCGCCACACCTTTGCATTGGAAGTAAAAGACATTCTGAAAGATGAAGTAATTCTTTGTCATGGCAATCTGTAACAGTTGAATCAGAAATTCGGCAGGGATCCAATGGGGTTTAGGGCCGGTGTCCAATACCTTACTGATAACTTCAATTGCCTCCTTTTGTGGTATGCTTGTATACAATGAACACACGTCTAGTGTAACAAATAACTGTGTGGATTTATCAAAAGGTTGATCTTCAAGCAATTGTATGGTATGCATCGTGTCCCAGAGATAAGATCTAGTCTCCTGAACGAATGGCTGTAAAAAACTGTCCAGATATTGATTTAAGGGTTCCAACACAGATCCACATCCGGATACGATTGGTCTTCCCGGCGGTTTTTGTAGACTCTTATGTACTTTAGGAATGGTATAAATTGTAGGAATCCTGGGATTTATCTTATTAAGGAACTTACATTCGTGTTCAGACAAGAAACCCTCCTCGATACCGCGATTTGTAAGATCTCTGATTAGTTTGGCAATTTCCTTTGTGGGGTCACAAGGGGCACGAGTATAGCTGGTCATGCAACTGAGTTGTTGGTTAATCTCATCAATGTAATCCTCTGTATTTTGTATCACGACTGCTCCCCCCTTGTCTGCAGTCTTAATCACGATGGATCTGTTTTCATTCAATGAACAGAGAGCTAGTCTTTCCTATTTTGTGATGTTATGTCTGATATATTTGGTGTTACTACTATAATGGTCACATGATTTTACATCAGCGTAAAGGAAAGGAAGACTCAGAGGCCTATATGAAGAACAGCTGAATCATTATCGCGTTAATATTCATTGAAGTAAAAATCATACATTTGCATCTTCATCTAATGTTCTTCATTAATTCACTTTTGACTAATTTCACGAATTACATGTCAGTATTAAGCGGTACTATTTTTTTCTCTGCCTCGTCTTTATTAGGCACTTTATCATGTAAGCATAATTTTAACGTGACACTTTTCAGTGCATGTATTATTTTTCATAAACTTTACAAAGACTCAAAATCGCACCATGTCAATTCACTTAAAGAAGCATTTTTGCATTTTACTAATCTCACTATGCATGTATGCATTTCATGTTTAACGCACACTTAAATGTTCTCACAAAAACTCTCTATGTTAACATTATTTTTCATTTTCTTCACAAGGCGTAAATGCATCTACGTGAAATGCTCATTTTTCTCTCTTTGTTTACATTCTAGTTTCATCATCTCATAAACTCTGGATGCTTTACGATGCACTATGTGATCTGACGTTTTTGACTTAGCAGGTTATCATGTCTCATCAGGTAGTATTTGTCATAATGATTTTTCCTGGTGAGAATTGATAAAGGCAGATGCTTGATAACATCTACGCTCCACCAGGACCCCCTGAGCGGTGTCCTCGCCAAGGAAGGGTGACCACTTCTGTTGCTTTGGATCCACCCAAAGCAACAGAAGTGGCCTCCCTTCCTTGGCGAGGATGGACCAGGATCATTTGACTTCATATCACCTGCTTTTTATAGTGCTTAGTGTCTAAGTGCTATATTGCTGTTTGCAGTCAGAACTCTGGCCCAGAGGGCGGTAGAGATTTCTGGTTTTCACAGTGTATCTTGTTTTTTTATGTGTAGTATAATTTTCTTGTGTGTGCATTAAAGTATTTTTCTTTTACAAAGTGGAGCACTGACCAGACAACTTGATCTTATTAGCTGGTATTATGGTGTAACCTGTATTCTGAATGTCTCACCTCCTTGAGTAAGCCTTCGACTGCTCTACCTTGCTACCATGAGAGAATCAAGTGCTGTTGAGGAGTTCTTGGTTATCTAGTTAGGGGTTCAATAGTACTGGGGTCCCATGCACGTTAGTGGCAAACAGCTCTAATTGATGCAACTGGAGCCTATTAACCCTTGACTGCCTTGGTGCTATGGGAACCCAGTTGTCACAGCAGGTTTGCTGCAGACAGCTGTCTGTATTCAAGATCCATAAACCACAGGTTCTTTGCTTAGTACAGATTCAAAACTGAGAAAGGCAACCCAGCTATCCTCCACTTGAGTAGCGCAGTGGTTTTACTACTTTATGTTTGGATTGTGTTGACACTTTCACAGTGTACCTTCGCACATGAAACCTGATTAAGCTCGAACAGGAAACAATAAACTTAATTTGAAACCAGCTGGGTTCACATTATGGTAGCTTTGTTTCCTGGCAAATCAATTTCAGAATGTTTTACCTTGTTACATTTAACTCTCTTCACCCACACTATCCATAGCTTTACAATGATTGATTCTCCGAGTAACGCATATAATTTTACACCCTATAAAAATATTACTGTTTACCTTTTGACGCTCTAGGAAATGTGCAGCCAGAGACAGAACTTTAATGGAGCTTCAAGAACAGTGCCTCTACATAGAAAGTATTAACATACATTCTAAAAAATATCTGTTTGACAGGCAGATTTAGCAGAGCTTTTTCAAAAGTGTGGCCCTGCATTTAGCATTAGTAGAGGCTCTGAAGAAGTACATTTAGCTTTATGCAGTTTTATTAGAGCTTTAGGAACAGTGTAAATATTGTCAGTGGAGCTTCAGGAATAGTGCGGATCAATGCACAGTTTTAATAGAAATTCTGCTAAAGTGCTGCTTGGAGGTTGGTTTTTTAACTGAGCTTTTGTAAAAAGTGCAGTTCCATGGACATTTTTTAATAGAGGTTTTGAAAGAGTGCTTCTTGCAGCATGCAGTTTTAACACACTTTCAGTAAAAGGACACTGCAACATATAATGCTGCTATATAGAACTTCAGTAAAAGTACAGTCAAACTTATAGATCATGTTTAATATAGTTTTGGCAATAGTGCGGTATGATATGTCATCAGTCTCAGTAAAGGTTAAGTAGACAACCAGCCTGGTTTCAAGTTTAAATGACAAGGCAGATTGGGGATATTTTGTGGTCCAAGATCATTTAAGTCTGAAAATTGTTTGTCATCTTACTGAGAGCTCGTCCAATTCAGTGACACAAAAATACCTAAAGTGAGAAATGTTGTTTTTATATATCAGGTTGCACTATACTATTGTTCTATTCAATTCAATTAAAAAAAAACTTTATTTCGGACAAAATGACCTAAAAAGTACATCACAGAGCAAACATTTTACATCTAAAATTTCATCGTATTATCAGTCATGATTAAAAGAAAAAGATAGAAAGCATTGATAATTATACACACATTTTCAATTTAGGAATACATTGCACTTGGGATATAGGATTTGGACAAAGGTTACACAATGACATCGAAAAGTGCATGGTGCAATAAATACATAAATTAGCTAAAAGAAATAAAAAAACCTCTGTATAAAAAGAAGTAAAAAGCTCTTATATATAAAACTATACATGAAACATCAGGGAGGTTATGAACTACTGTACTATCACATTTGCTATAGGGCAATCGATTCATTATTACGAGATCTCAGGTAAACCCTTCAAGTGCACCACATTGAAAACAGAAAACCAGCCACCGAGTATTCTATTGGAATGCTTGTATCAGATTTCAGTATCCTAAATGTTTCAAGGCAGCGCCTACTGCCAAGATTCCTGCTAAAAAAAACATTGAGCTCAGTTTCCTCGGGGTGGTCGCATGCCGGGCACTGAATCGTTTGTTGGTCTCTCCACTTAGCTGTAAAACAGCGAAGTGGAAGCACCCCATATCTATACTGTAAATAGAGCTTCCTAGCCGCTGGTGGCGTGATAAGATCTATTGCCGGCTCAAAGCAAGGAAAATCTTTTATTTCTAAAAAAACACTAGTACATTTCCCAGTCCCAGGAAGGGTATGGAGTTGTGTCAATCTGTATTCTTTATAGCATGCCTTCATATGACCCTTAGTTATTAGCAGACAGGCTGACTCAGGTTCAGACCAGCAATCCCCTAAACCCATGCTAGTTAACAGGGATTTTATGTGGTCAAGCCACGGAATCTTTACAGCACCCCGTAACCTCAATACCGCTAATAATTCCTCCCTATAGGATATAAGTTCGGGGGAGGTCCAAAGGCGACGCCAGTACATTATGGGCTTAAGACTCACTACTTCCGCTATTGGTATTATACCTGTGTCAAGACGTAGTGGAATCAACAGGGTACTACGAGGTAATCTAAATAACTGTCTTAAGGACTGATTCTCCACCTGTGATAGTTTTTTCAAATTTAGGTGGCCCCATAGCTCTGCGCCATATAAAGCCCCACCTCTTGCTTGAGCCCTATAGATTTCAATTGCTGGACTAACAGTTCTTTTGCTGGACTTATTAAAAACCTTCATTATGCCACCTGAAGATTGTGCTAGTTTAAGTGTGGATTTTGTAATATGAGCCCCCCATTCCATAGACTCGGTGATTGTAATGCCTAAATACACAAAGGATGACACTCTCTCAAGAGGCTTGCCATTTAAAGACGGGTTAGGACGTGTACTTTTTGGACAATTAAATGCCATAAATTTGGTTTTCTGTAGGTTAATTTCTAAGCCTCTGTCTCTACAAAACATCTCAAATTTATCCAAAACCCTTTGTATCCCCATAGGCGATTTGGCAACCAATAGGGTATCATCGGCAAACATCATTGCCGAGATTCTACGGGAGGCTAGCTTGGGGGCATCAAGGTCTTTTTCTGCAAGCAAGGCATCAATCAGGCCATTAATATAGAGGCTAAATAGAGTTGGCGCATACGCACCCCTGGCGAACACCACGGTTAATGGGTATGGGGGCTGTAAGATTACCATCCTTCCCATACCTAATTTGCGCATAGTTACATTCATGTAGACGTTTAAAAAGTCGAATTAAATAAACTGGGACCCCCATCTCGGCCAAAACCAACCATAATTTCTCCCTTGGTACTAAATCAAACGCAGATCTCAAATCTACAAAAATTAAGAAGAGACTACCCCCCTGCACATATACAGTCTTCCAATACAACCGTTGTAATCTTAATACTTGGTCCAGGGTCGACAATTTTTCCCTGAACCCTGCCTGGAGGGTGGAGAAAACATTCCTCTCTTCCATCCATGACTGCAGTCTAAGGAGCAAGACTCGCGCAAAAATTTTTTGGAGAAATATCTATTAGACTTATAGGTCTATAGTTGGTTGGGAGGAGTGGGGAGCCCTTTTTAAAAATCGGAATTATTTCCGCGCCAAGCCAGCTTGAAGGAATCTTCATGCCTTGCATAATTGAATTAAAAAGCATCCAAAGATATGGAGCCCAAATAGCAGGTTCACTCTTAAAGAGGTCTCCAGGTATCTTATCCAAACCTGGAGCTTTACCCGGAGCTATTCTTGCTAATGCGACCTTTATTTCTTTTATAGTTATGCACAGGCCCACATCACCATCAGACAGGGGCATTGGATCCCAAATACCTGCAGGACAAGGAACTATTGGGACACAACCAAGAACAGAATCATCACCGGGCTCCTTAGCATATAAGGTTTCAAAGTGCCCCCGCCAAACCTGTTTGTCTAAATTTGGCTCAACTGCACTTCGAGGGGCGGTTGTGCCAGAATTAGCAATTCCCCAAAAAGTCCTCATATCTCTGTCACCTAAAGCAGTTTTCATAGTGGCCCAATTTTCTTCTTCCCACCTTTGCTTAGCCTCTTGTATGACTGCTTTGTAATTAACTCTTGCTGACCGTATTGAGAGGCGATCTTTGGCTTTAATAGATGTTACTAAAGCCTTTTTAGCCTGACGGCAGGAAGTATTATACCAAGGGTGGGAGGGCAACTTATCTTGTTTCAAATTTTTATTTGGGAAAAAGAAATCATAGGTGACTTTTCCTAATTTATCATAATTAGATTGGGCCTGCTGAAGGTCAATGCCCTCCTTAATCAGGCTAGACAGGTTGGACGCATCTATAAAAACCGGAAGCAAAGCTTCATATAGACTGGCCAAACTTGCTTCTGATTGGCTAAAATTAGACCATTTCACTCTCTTCCTGCAATGTGTAATGACCACCCTAGAATCAGAGGGGTTATCTGTAACTGGCAGACTCCCCATGTTCAATGCTTTAAGTTCCACAACTAGTGCAGAATGGTCACTATCTAGACGTGGGATTATCTTAAAATCCATCATCCTATCCCAAAATTGTGAATTAATATAGTCCAATATAGACCCCCGATTTTTGCTGTGGAACGTATAACTATTCGATGTTTCGGATAGAGATCTCCCATTGCAAGCTCGAAGAGAATGTCTCAGAGTGAGACAACTCATCTGAATCACTAATGGGGACCATATTTTGACTCTTGGACATCCTGACTCTGGGATTTTTAAAAAGTGGTCCTCGTCAAACAGACCATCAGATGGTAACCCTTCTAGCAGCTCAAACTGACAATTAAAGTCCCCACCTACTATAATCAATTGGTTATTATCAATAGAGCCTACGAAGGTAGTTAGCTCTTCCACTGTATTTGATTCATTACCTTTTGGAGAGGGTCGTGAGTATACATTATTTAAGACCACAGGGGGCTTTAAAGGAAACCGTAACAGAACACTTAGAATATCACTGGACCCTGTGTCAATTTGGGCCGCTGAACATCCCAAATGGGATCCTACCCAGGTTGTAAGGCCCCCGGATAGTCTCCCTTTTCCCCCAGAAGATGGCGGAATGTTAAAACTAGCATACCCTGATTTGGAAACCTCTCTTCTTGCCCAGGTTTCTTGGAACATGCAGATTTCAAAATAATCAATGAAAGTACCCCATTCGGGGTCATCTAATTTACTGTTTAGTCCGGCAATATTCCAAAATAAAACCCTTGTTACCTGGGCATTTGGTGGGATCTTATATGGGGTCGCCAATAATGGCTGATTTGAAGAAGCGTTTATTAATTCACCAACATCCGGGGGCTTTGGAACCGGATCCGGCGATTGTTCAAGATTTTCACAATGGTTAAACCGAGAGGGAGGATGGCTTAGATTTCGGGAGCCGCTCATGCTCCCTCTGGCCAGTTCATTCTCAACCTCACAGTTTGGCCCTGTAAAGCTACCCTGACTCTCTAAGTTTTGTGTTGTTAAGACTTTTCCCACATTGTTAGTTATATTTGGTGCCTTCAGTCAGTCCACTCCTTCTAGGGGGCTGTACCTATTACCAGTTGGAATATTAAAAATTGGGTAATTATATAACGACTGGCCTGGATTTGAAGGTACCACTCTTTTAGGAGGAAAACTCATTTTCATCTGATAAAAGTGATCTTGATGATAAGGTCTGATAGGGGGATAAACATATCCTAGAGGAAGTAAGATAATACTCCCCCTGTTCCTCCCATATTCTGTCGCTAAAATTTGCTCAATGATGTTTGGGTTTCTAAAATTAATTACTACGCAATCCCCTTGAATATCCTTATGGTGCTTGCCTATCCATCCTACCCTTCTTGTAGTTAATATCTGATGGACGTTCTCATAGCCAAAAACTATTGAACTATTGTTCTAAATCCTGGTTGATCTTTGGATCGAAATGCGTCCCTTTTAACTTATTCACACAACAAATTTATGGCAATATTCCTTTATCACATGTATTACTTTTGATCTGATTGAGCCAGAAACAATTTGTTGTGGTAAAATCTGAAAATTGTGCAGCAGATGATAGATTATGTGGCAAATGCAGCATAATTATAGGGAAAAAGTGTTTTGTCGTTTGTCGGGTATAAAGTTCAAGTGAATGCCAACATTTGTGCCATATGTCAGAATCTTCTGAACAGGGACATCTGAGATTGAATGTGATACTGCACATTTTAGATGTTGCTCCTTCAAATGGTATGGGAAAACAGTATAAATCTTTCCTGATCCAAAATCTAAACAATACCCACTTTATATGGTTTGAAGGCATCAGTTGAGGGTAAAATACTACCTTGGGACAGTTCGCACCAGTGGCGTAGTAAGGTTGCCATGTGCCCTAGAGCATGCTTAGAAAATGCCCCACCTCTATCAGCTGTTTTGATACTAAAATAGGGCCCCAATCAGTGCATATTGGGCCCCTCACACCCCTGGGCTTCAGTGCCAATATGGAAATTACAATAAGGTATACTGTTATTAGGGGTCCGGAGTGTTAGTAGTCACCTAAAGCGTCTGCTATGTAGAAGCAAGTGCCATTACACCTGCTGCACAATTGATAGCCAAACCCTTGGTTCACACAGATCAAATATATAACCTGTACTTTTCTAGTGCAACTCTGTGGTTGTTCTGTTTGCAATGTTATGACACTGAATATGCTCTGTCAGGCCTGTAGAAAGAGAGTCGGAAGCAGAGGGCGGCTGTTTTGTAATGCTAGCCTCACTGAGAAGGAATGTCGTGGCATTAGCCACCATAGTGTCTCACTCAACATCCCTTCCCTCCAGCATGACTGATGACTCCCATCACTGACTATGATTTAATGATGCGGTGTGACCAGTGCAAGTGGTCACTACTCTAACACATTTAACTACCCTAGTAGTAGGTCCTCCTTCCGCCAAGAAAGCTGATGTCCATGAGTTGAGGGATCCAGGGATCTCTATCCTGCCTGTATACCTGAAAACAGTACCTTGGACAAAAACAGTATACAGACTCACAGATTGCAAGACTCCCTCCGTCCTGTTACTGCTATGAAGATGGCAAACTACAAGTAAGCTCTATTCAATTGTCTCTGTTCCTCCCTCCCCCACCCTCTCACGATAATTACTCATTTGTTTATTTGGGTACAGTTCCTTGATCAAACATGGATCCTGTTTCACTATAAGCACTGAACACCAGACTGGAATTGGACAGCTGGAACACCTATAACATTAAATACCCACCCAATCCAACAAAAAAGGCTTCCAAGAGCTTCAATTACAGACTTCTCAATTCACACCCAGAAACCCTAATCTCTGACCCCTACTTCTGAGAGTCTAAACAAACCTTAGTAAATGATCTCATCTTCTACACAAAAAGAAAAGCTCAATAGAGACAAGTGCTATACTCAATGCTCTTGATCACTACAACCAGGAAAACTTTGTATGGCCTAAGACTATCCGTAGCTCCCTCACCGGCTTTCACTGAAAAAGTAATCATCTCCATTAATAACAAAGGGATTATCCTCGTCCAGTCATCAGACCGCAACCTAGATGTATTCGATGGTTTCTTCCCTATCATCACTTGCAGTATCTAGTAAGGACTCAGCCCCCTCTCAAGGTCATCCTAGCTATCCTCCCGACCCATATGAGCCCCAAGTAGTGTCCTGGTAGAGTCTAGCCACGTTAAGCGCTCCACTCCTATCCCCTCATTGCTCCACTATAGCAGTCAGCCTACATATTACCAACTCTTCCACTCCTCCCGATGGGAAAGAGTCCCCCCCCACTGAATCACCAAATCAGTCGGCACCCACACACCACTGCTACAATAAGGTTCACAGAGTTACACAGCAACATGAATACCACCTAGACTCTATCCTTGATCTCAGAATACACCTTCGTAGATACTTTATCTTGTCTACGACCCATACAGCCCACTTGCCTCTTCACAACAAGTTCCTGGTCTCTACATCTCCACACCACAAGACTAAAACCATCTCCATGCAGATCTTCCCCCCCGAACTCTCTCAGACCAGCACCACTCCAACAACACAATCCAGAGCACTCCCCACCTCTCGGCTCTCTGTCCCAAACCATGACCACTTGCTCCCACACCTTGATAGAATCCAGACTTGACAAATTTACACAAGACCTACATCAACTCAAGTCTGACCTACAGAGCCTAGTTAATATCACATCAGAGATGGGTTACAACAGGTGGCCCAAAAGAATTCCAGAAAGTAATTGACACATCCACCCCAACCCACTAAATACTACTCATGACTGCTATCAATCACTGCTTCCAACAGGATTGCAACACTCTCAATGCCCCCTCTCATGAGATTGCGATCTATACCCTAACCCAATGCCTCCACACGGGCCATCAGGCCAAAGAATCAGCTATCAGACAGTGACATTCAGTCCCTTCTCCTCACATATAATCCTGCACACCACAACAACCCAGACAATGCGGCTCTTGTCCAAACAATCACCTCAAACTCACTTAGAAAACCTAGGCCTAAATCTAGAGATGTATACAAGTACAACCTTAAGCTAATCCCCACAAAACACCTGAAATGCATGCTTCTCAATTGCAGATCGACAATGAAACACGCAGTGGCCATCGTTGATCTAATCCTTGCGCACAAGCTTGAGCTATTAATCCTAACAGAAAAATGGCTAAATAACTCCTCTGCATCAATCCTTAACATATTAGTCCCACCTAGCTATGCCATTATAAGATCAAATAGACCTAACAGACCGGGTGGAGGCATCGCCTGCATATACCGCAATAACCTAGAGGTATATCTGTTACAAACCATCGTGCTATCCTCTTGTGAATATTTTTGCTTAAACATTGTGAGTAACAACAGACCACTATGCAAACTGCATGTGATCTACCACCCACCAGGTGGCAACCTCTCATTCCATAAACAAATAATGGAAATCATCACTACTAACGTATGGCAGCACTGCACCCAAATTATTCTAGGAGATTTCAACCTCCATTTGAATGACCCAAATGACCCCTCAGATAACAGCCTAAAAACCGTCCTAGCGGACCTCAACCAAATCTGCGTCAGTCCTACGTACAACCTGGGTGCAACCTTGGATCTAACCATTACTAAGGCAAACTGCATTCAACTTGGACCCATTGTCCCACACGACTGGACAGACCACCACTGCATCACCTTCCTCATCACTGAAACAGTGGGGACACATAAACCTCAACTTAAGAAACACAGTCACTGGAAAAGGAGCACTCAAAACATAAACCATAACAATTTGACACCCTCGGCAATAACATCTTGCCTCCTCCGCTGGACATATCAGATGTCCATGACCTTACAAACCACTACAACAACTCCATGACGACTATTCTTGACATAATTGCACCCTTACAGCTAAAAAGATTGCCCGCTAAAGACTAGGGGCCCGATTCACAAAACTAATCAGAGACAAAATCCTAATTTTATGACTTTCGGTATTCACAAAAGGTATTTAGGAGTAGTAAAGTTAGGATTCCTAACTTTACTACTCCTAAACTGAGACAAAATCCTTCCTTTGAGACTTTCGGTATTCACAAAAGGCATTTTGGAGTAGTAAAGTTAGGATTCCTAACTTTACTACTCCTAAACTGAGACAAAATCCTAACTTTACGACTTTCGGTAGTCACAAAAGGCATCTAGGAGTAGTAAAGTTAGGAATCCTAACTTTACTACTCCTAAACTGAGACAAAATCCTAACTTTACGACTTTCGGTATTCACAAAAGGCATTTAGGAGTAGTAAAGTTAGGATTTCTAACTTTATCTTATATTTATTTATTTATTTATTTATTCAACTTTTTATTTATCTTTTTATTTTATCTTCCAATCACCCTACCCAAAGGACCCCTAGACATCCAAGATTGTTTGAAGCATTTAACAGCCTTCAATTGCCTTACACACATTATAGATTCCGCAAGACCACTGGAAATAACACTTGACAAGAATCTGAACATGCAGGAACACATCAGCTCAGCCACCTAAGGAGCAAACTTTCAAATGAACGTTCTTAGAAAAATAAAAGACTTTCTCCCCTTCGATGACCTCAGATCAGCTGTGCAAGCTTTAGTGATCACCAGGTTAAACTATGGGAGTGCAACCCTATGTTGTCTGCCAAGATCCAAGCTGGCCTCAGAAAGAGCATCCCTTAACTCTGCTGCAAGGCTCACAACTGGCTCCAAATGAAACATCCACATCACTCCCAATCTGAAGGCACTAAACTTGCTCCCATATGAGGCAAGGATACAGCTGAAAATTACGTGCATGACCCATAAAGCCCTACATTTCAACACACCAAAGTACCTCGCTGATATACTGGAGCTATCTGGCAGCTGAAGATCCTCTAGAAGCACCAGCACCTTATGCTTGAAACCTCAGAAATTACGGAATGGCCCCTAGAATCTGTAACTCCCTGCCCCTTGAAATCAGACTGAACCATTCAATTACATCATTCAAAAAATACGTCAAATTGCTTCTGATATACAAACTCTACCCTAGAACCCATTGACTCACTCTGGATACTGATTTGATCAGGGTTATCATTGGCTGTCTAAGTCCTGGTTTATTAACTTATTGACTTTTTCCTGATTTGCAACGGGTTTTGTCATTGTTTGTGTTTCTTGGTTGTTTCTGTTTCTTCTTGCCTAACCATATTTAAAACTTTCTGATACCTTTCTAGGGTCAAGTTGGCCCTATTTAAAACGTTATAAATAAATAAACAGAATGTTGGAGTAGATTTTGTGGGGATCGAGGTCTTGGGGAGGCATTTGAGTGAAGATTGTCAGATGGTGTATGGCGCTGCTCCGCTTGCTGTTAATTTAAATAAATGTTTTTCTTAATCTAACTCTAGAGTGGATTCTTCTTCAATGAAACAGATGGCGATGAGCAGGAACTAGTTAAGTGGAGTGGAATGGCGTTTTTATTCAGGTATTTAACCCAATGTGATACAAGCAGTCTATGTTGCTCTGTGGATGTATCGGACCCAGCGTGATGCAAGCATACTACTTAGATCTATGGATGTGTATTGGAAACGGCAAGTTGGGGACTAATATTATTCTAATTGGGAGACTTTACCTTTTTGATAACTTTATTCTCCTGGGTGGATCGGTTGGGCCAATAGTGGTGTCGCAGGCATATACTCTGTTCAGTGATGCAAACTTTTCTGCACGCGCTGAGAATTGATGTGTGCTTTTCACCATGTAAGTTTAATTACTGCCTTAAGTTCTACACATTACGGAGTGACGTCATCACCCTACATGGGATACGCCATTTTGGTTTAAGTTCGGAAATTGCATCGGATCTACTGTGATTCGCACACCATCTTATTAGTGGAAGTTGCTGCATTTATGTTATTGTGGTGATTTGTTAAAAAAGTTATTAGAAGATTCACACACATTTTTAAGATATCCAAGTGCGGACTGTTAACTTATCTGTGATTTGTACACTTCACGCACATCTTATTAATTAACTGTGTTGCGTGCACATGATTGTTGTAATTTTAATATCAGCTAGTCAGTAATTTGCACATTTTTCAAATATATCCAAGTACTGATTGTTAATTTAATCAGTGATTCACACTACTTCAGATTTGAAAGAGTATACAGCTATGGTTACTATTCAACCTCCACTATTTGTTTTATCGGAACCGAGGGATCATCCGATGCAGTGGAAGTTATGGCTTGACTTGTTTGAAGCTTATGTGCAAGTTTTGAAAGAGGAAGCTTGTTCATCAGAGAGATGTTCATCCTTGATGAAACATAGACTGGGAGCCATAGATTTAAGAGAATTAAAATAATTGCCAATACTGGAGAATCAAGGTGATGCTGATGGGTATCAAATTGCTATAAAGCAATTTCATATGCGATATGGAAGGAAAATAAATGTAGTACTGGAAAATGTATCCTAGAGAAAAACAAGAAGATGAATCCATAGATCAATTTGTTGCAACATTATGAGGATTGGTAGTTACATGTAATTTTGAACATGTCTTACAACCAGGTGTTAAGAGATCTGGTATTAATGAAAACTAAGTCCAAGAAAATACAGAAGAAATTATGGCTTTGTGGTTAGTTAAGTTTAAAGGCAGCCTTGAATTTCACAAGGAGCATTGAGGTGTCTGAGAAATGTATTCAAACTGTGAAGGAGGACAATAGTAATGCTAATGCTGTAGCAATTAATGCTATCATCTGGGTTATCTAGGTTATATGAAGTCAAACGTACCATTAAATATTATTATATTTTCCCTGCCAATACTAAATCAATTTATTTAATTTCCTACAGATAACCCCCCTTCATTTTAAAGGTTTCATATCCCTCTAATTGTTGGTCCTGAGGAAGGTGGTTCTCCACCGAAACGCGCGTAGGCCAAGACCTTAAAACTACCATCACCATAGAGGAGTGGTCCCAGGAGATTCAGTACCATCAGAAACAATCATCAAAGTGTTTGTTTACTCTCCATTTGATTTTGCTGGACCTTGCACAGTTTTTGAATTTGTTGTTATTTTAAGAGTATGAGGATGATTGATGTATGTTTGGAGTAGTGAGTATGATGAGAATATTTTTGTGTTTAGAGTGGTGGGGTTGTTTACAATTTTGAATAATATATCTGTTTTTGTGGACTTTATGTAATATTTGTCTATTGTGTATAAAGTATCTGATGTTACTATTGAAGATGAATTCAAAAATTGAAAAAATAAAATGACTGTAAAAATTATTTTGTACTTTATGTGTTTTCAACCATAGATCTCTTGTTGGCAGGACAGAACCTGAATAGGTCTCTTTAAAAGCAATATAGGTCCTGATAGAGGTTTCTACTGTTTATCACAACAATGAATGGCAAGGATGGCAGGGAGAAGTGTGGAAACATATGAAACAAAGAAGCCTAGTACTATTCTGTGTTATAGATGTGGATCTAGTGAACATCTGGCAAATTCCATATTTTGTCCTGCTGTAAGGAAAGCTTGCTGTATGTGCATGAAGAAAGGGCATTTCAGTAGGGTTTTTAAATGTGTAAGAAAAAATTTAAACTATGTATCTGAGAATGATGATGGAGACAGTGAAAGTATGCATTGGGTAGTGTTGTGTTAAGTATAGAGGGAAGTATTAAAAATGGGGGGGTGCCTTTAGGAATGCCTGGTCGCAAACTATTAATTGATGGTAGTCCTGTGAATGCCATAGTGGACTCATGTCATGGTATACTATAATGAACAGAAGTATGTTTGACAGTTTGAATGAATAGGCTGAAACTATGGCCCTTATTAATAGACATTGGCACAAATCCACTGTTGAACAACTACCCACAGAACATTTTGAACCCAGCACTCGGTTAACTCCCTTATAGACACCTTAGTTTTATAAATGGTTTCACTAAATCACGTTTTTCTTCCCCCTATCTCTTTATTTAATTCATACTTTAATATACATGTCAGTGGTCTTTCTTCTTCTTTATCATCTAACATCAGTTAATTTTAAATTTATAGATTATCCCCAGACGAAGGCCAGCTGGCCGAAATGCATTGGGACCTAAGAAAAATGTAAATCAACAGTCATGCATTCTGGGAATTATAGTCCAAACATTTGGATCATGAATATATAGTGTTGTGATGAAGCAATACAATTGAACATTGAAAACAACTTTTGAAGTATTGTGCTTTATTGAACATTTGAAGAAATTAGGAAACCTTATTAAATCACTTGTGCCCGGGGGACATACCCCACGAGTATGGGGATGCAACCATGTTGATATCAATTACTCTCCGGTTCAGAGAGCGATACCCTGGAGCATGGCCCACCTCAACAATTTGTTTGTTAGAAACAGGCTGTGCACGTATTGTCTTCCATATTGTAAGTAATATTACTTCAGATTTTGTGATGGAATTTTTGGAGGATGTGTTTTCAATGGAAGGAGTTCCTGAAGTATTCATCTTGGATAATGGTGTGAAATTCATGTCTGAGAAAACAAAAGTGTATCTACTCGAGTGGCAGAAAGAAGCAGCAACCCTATAACATGACGTGTAGTGCCATGTGTGGTGATTTTACAGCGTGAGACAAAGTTCTGGCACTAAAAATCAGCACAAGCAGTGCGACTGTCCACATTCTGTCGCTCGCTGAACTATGTGGGTGCGGCAGAGTTTTTCTGCACTTCGCAGAATTCTGTGGAGCAGAACTCCGCCCTGGACTAATGGTTACTTGGCGGGTAAAGAGGATGGCCAACGTGATGATGAGGGGGATGTTGAGTTTGAGGTGGCAGGGAAGAATCAGACGGTCAGCTGCGGTCCGAGCAGGTAACAGCGGTGGGGTGGTGGGGCAGCATGAGGGGGGATTTCGAGGGACGATGCAGAGGGAAAATTAAATAAATCATTTATTCTCCCTCTGCATGGTTCCTTGAAATCCCCCGGCCCCCCCCCCCACGCACCCCCACCGCTGTTAGCTGCACGGACCACTGCTGTAGAAGGTTCCTGGTGAGTACGTGGCTATGCAGTTTGATAGAGGGTTGAATGTTCCTTGGGAACAAACCTAGTTAGTTAGGAAAAATGTATTATGAAGAAGATAGAGAGGGAAGAAGGAACCGTATTACCTAGGAAGTTATATAGTTGGATGAATTCCAAATAGTCTTGTTAGTTTGGAAAAACATAGAGTGAATATATTATTAATTCTTCATTCATAAATTGTCATGTTTTATATGAAGGTTTCTTAGTAGTCTTGTAGGTTGCATCATATGATGTTACAATATTGATTATTGTATTTATTTATGCATTGTTGTTGGGAGATGGAAGATGTGTGGTGTATGCCACCATAGAATGTTGGGGAAGAATGTGGGGATCGAAGTTCTGGGAGCGGCAGTTGTCAGATGGCGAATGGCACTGTTCCGCTTGCTGTTAACTTAAATAAAATGCACTTCTTAATGTATCTTTGGGGTGGATTCTTCTTCAATGCAACAATGAGTAAAGGGTTGTAAGATTGTGAGGCTCTAAAGGATCTTATGAAATCAATACCTGTATTCCAACAATGACTTTTAAGAAACAGATTAGATCCTAAAGTTTGCATTTTGTTTTCATTCTACAGTCGTTGCTATGAGATATGATTCACAGAGTATGCCTTGCAGGCATTAGAACCTGTCATCACACGGGCCCAGTGGCATAACGCAAAATGATGGGCTCCCCTGGTGAATGTGATGAGGGTCCCCCAAGTCTCCCATGACTCACAATATGTGTTGGCCAAGGCTAAACAGGGACAACCTAAAGGGTTGGTGCCCCCTTAAAGCGTACTCCTTTGCACTCCAGCGGCTACAGTGGCCTCTGTTAGAGCACTGCATGGGTCCTGTCTCCTAGAATATGAGGCAACAGCTGTGCCCTTGTGCCTGCACCATATTACAGAAGCAGGCACAGGTACACACAGGATTTTGAGAGGTGCAGTGGAGGTACACCATCAGACGGAACCCTTTGGGAGAGGGATACAAGTGTCTTGGCGATACTTAAGGCATCCCCACATAGGCACTGGGTGCAGCCACACTCTCCATTCACCAGTGGGGAGATTTGTGTCCCCTTCCTGAAATTCAGGCTGGGTCTGCTATCAGCTCACTGCTAATCCATATGTGATAGGCTTTCTATTTGAAGTACACCTGTGTTACATCTGTTTATATTACTTTTCGCGTCAGTCAGCGTCCCTATAAAATAAATGACCATCTGCATGTGAGACCTTGAAGGAGGGAACTAGACACAAATCATGTAAATGTCCCATGTCTAAGGAGGCAAGCAGCAGCCACTGAATGTTGTGAATCCAGCATGTGTTCTACAGTTGGGCAGTGTGCCTATATGTAAGTGGTGGAGTCTGTCATATTCATATCTGGTGATGTGATTCAATATCACTGTATGGGTCCTATATGTGTAGGTATTACACTATTTTATTGCTACTGGTATATCCATATAAACATCAGCAGACAGTAATCTGTTTATGTTCTGTATTTATTTATAAAAATCTGAAAAAAACAGAAAAATAATTATTTCATCACCTTGCTGTCAGTAGGCCTCCATGCAAATTGCAGTTTGGATTAGCAGGTTTGAAAATAAAAACTGAAATGCGCTTGCATGCAGCCAGGTTCTACGTTCATTCCATTCCATTCAGTAGTTGCCCATCAATCCAAAACAGCAATCATCTTCATTCACTTTGAGTCCAACTTTCTTTTTGTGCTTTAATGCTAAAAACCAGGTAAATACTGATAGTGATGAATGCAGTATTTGCTGAATGCTGTATTACCTCAATACTCAGAGTTCTACACATTGGAATGGAGGATAATGTTCTATTACTTACTGGTAAACTTCATTAATCTGATTCCTGGCTTCCTTGCCTCAATCCTAAATATAACTGGTGGAGAGGTGGCCCTTACCCGGGGACCAGCTTCCCTTGCCTTGCCTCCTTTCTATCCCACCTTTTTAGGTGGTCCTACTCATAGCTTCATCCCTAGACAATGTAGTTCCTGGAAGTCCCTCTATTCGTATGAATAACTAAAAAGGAAGCAAGTTCTGGAGGAAAGGGAAATGGAGTACTGGGATGAGGAAGCCAGTTCTCTGAATTATGAAGATTACTTGTAAGCAATTGAACATTACCTCTATGCCCGCTTCCTTGCCTCCAGCCTAACCATTTGAAGATGTACTAAGCCTCTCCTTAATAAATAGCAGGCAGTGTAATAGTTGAGTGTCAATCTTTAATATTCCTGATCACATGATCAAAATAAAATAAATCATGATTATTTAATGATTAACAATGATAAAAATAGCGGGCATGAGTCACAAAGGTAATTTACATGTAGTAAAGTTGCAAGTGCGAAGTCTTCACACTGGCGGCAGACTCTCCATATTCAGCGTGTAATCTCTGAATGGCGCACTGCAGAAAGTGCACTGTGCGGGGTTTTCGCCTCGAGTGCGGAGTCTCTGCACTCGTAACTACACGTACGTTATCATTGTAAATAGGGCCCAGCACACCAAATAAAGTTTGTTCCCTACTTACTTGTAGTCTATAGTGTTTTTACAAATGCATCAGGGACATACTAAGTTGCAGCATCTATAGCTCTTGAATTCCAACCCCTTTATTCTCCTCCTTGGAGGTACCCATACCGCTAGTAGACCTTCTCTCAATGTATTCAGGTAAACCTAACCCTGCAGCAGGATATCTTGTGGCAATTGAAGGATGTATGCAAAGTCTTAGAGTACTTACTGTGGGTTTCTAGAGGAGCCTGTTTTACAAAAGAATGTAGGGGCATATCAGCAACACCCGGCGATAATTATCGCTCAGCGCTCTTAGCGTGATGATAATTATCGCCGGGTAACGTGGATTTTTATCGCTGAGATAGCGTGCTATTAGCAACGCTTATCTCCTCAGCAATAAAAATCCTCACGCTAACTGCCTAACGTGAGATTATCGCTGGAAACCCAGCGATAATCGCACGTAGTGTGGCGTTAGCTTGCTGATAGGGACTCACAAACTTAGCCATGATATCCACCTTCCATAGGATATCATGGCTAAGTCAGTCCTGAAGCAGGCGAAAGGAAAGTAGCGTTAACAGGGGTTATTGCTACTTTACCTGCCGCTATGCTTCATAGCGTGGGGCTTGATGATGGGAGAAATGTCGCTTAGCGACATTTCTCCTGTCATGTTAGGTCAGGAACACCCACTTTGCATCTCATTAGAGATGCAAAGCTGGGCGATAGGAATCCCCACGCCAAAGCAAGGTTTCACGCGTTAGCGTGGCCTTGCTAATTAGGCGATAAAATTATCGCCGCTTTTCGGCCGAAAACGGACGCAAAAGCGGCGATAATTTGTTATCGCCAGCTAGTAAATATACCCGAAGTTCTTTCAGTGTACATAGACAAAGCTCTGTCAATGTCTACATTATGTACATCCACCCCCTCAGGAGAGGAGTGGTTAGGTCATAGGACCGGAAGGCCTACTTTTTGCTGCTTCCGTAAATCAGAAGCTATCTTTGGATGAATATACGGTGTAATGTTTCGGACCACCTCCTCATCAAACAATTGTACATATGGGGTTTGGCGTAGTAGAGCCCGAAATTCTCTTATCTTTCTAGATAATGTAATTGCAATTAGATATATGATATTAGGAAGTAGGAATTCAAAAGTTACTAAATATAAAGATTCAAACTGCTCATTTTGCAGAGCTTTTAATACTAATAGTAGGCCCAGTAAAAAGGTATAGGAGAATTTTCAATGAAGCGTAAGTTAGAGAAGCTATATAGCCATGAGCTCCGAAAGAGGAGACTGAGCAGAGGTCTGAGTATTAGCTCTTAAAAGTTCAAATAGCTGCCCATTAGACTCTCAGGGTTAATACAGTTATTTTATAAAACACATATTTTTAAAAGTCTAACATTTTTAATGGATGCAAACTTTTAGGATTAATGTTTATTGATGAACACCAAGCTGTATGCTATGCCCAATGCTTTTCATAGGATTTCATGGTGGAGGGGCATCTATCCTGTTATAACATTACAGCTGACTCTTCCTCACTGCTTAACAGAGATTTACTCGTTCTCCAAACTTCTAGCTGAAGATACCTCAATATTGTGATCGTAACATGAGAGAATCTCAGTGGAGATGGATATAGAGCCAGTATCCAAATAGGGATGAGAGCTAGCCGAGGAAGCAGTTGGGCAAGGCCATACTAGAGCATTCAACACTACCTCTGCTCTGCATTGATGTATCTTCAATAAGACTTGAAGATTTAGAGGGATTTAGGGGATTGCATAAAGTATGCCTAGTGGCCAATGACTGCTAAGAACATTCTGAGCGCAGGTCTAGGACGTTGGGATCAATGTTAAAAGCCATGTAAGCTATCCTGCAGAAGGCAAAGAGATTTATTACTGGTATCTGTTGGAACACTGCCTGACTGAAGCAGTAATGGGCTAAGGATAGTATCTGAAATGATCTGCAAGCTAATTCTCACTTGCTGAAAGATATACTGCAGCCAGAGAAAGGAAATAACTCTCTGCCCAGTGAAATCTTTGCTTAACAGTCTGGGGTAGATAGGGATTTATGGTTGCCCTTGCCTATTTATCAAACTCCTGACTATGGAATTCTCTTCTGAGTAGAACATGTTGTTTAGTTATCTGATTAATAGAATATTGTTAGGTCTTCTGCATGGCATAGAGTTCCCTTAAATTGTAATATTGCTGACTCTGCAGGGGAGACCAAATACCCTGGACCTGCAGATCATCAAGGGTAGCCCCCAACTTCTCAGTCCTGTGTCTATTGCTAGTCTTATAAATTAAGAGGAGTTAGGGAAATACTTAGCTGGAAGGTTACTTTCTGTAATGACCTGCACATTGACTCTTGAAGAAGAGGAGTCATCTGAATTGTTGTTTCATAATTCCAAAAGGTGGTGACAAATTCTATAGAATTTGGTTTACAAGAGGCGTCAAATGATTACAGGCCCATGGGATTAAATCCCTGAACTTGCCATACACCCCACAATCTGCGCAATTCTTCAATTGGGGCAAATTTCTTCTGCATTAATGATCCTGAAATGTTCTCTTCTTGGTGAGGCTCATCATTCCAATGCCTACCATGACATGTGCGACTATGATGGTTCCATTCTGAGAAGGCTGAAGATAAGATTTCCCTTGACTAAATAGAAGTCCATGTTCTTGTACAGGCTGCCAAACCTTCTGGAAAGTTTCTCTTGCTGTGAAAATGAGGAAGCAGCAATAATCCTACATCCAGGTAAGGAAAACATGAATGCAATCGAAGAGATCAATGGTGATTACAAAAGGGTCTGAGGAAAGTCAGAAAGGGAGTGCCTGAAACTGCAAGTGCTTGTTTTCCTGCACAAAATGTAGGTATTGTTGATGCCTTCTGTGAATTTGGATGTAGAAGTATCTATTGATGTTAAAAACCTTCTTGATGATGCAGAGGAGGTACGGTTGTCATGTCCTGCCAGGCTTGGATACAGTTCCTTGTGCTGACCAAAACATGTAACTTGCAGACAGAACAGTAACACAAACTTTGATCAGGCAACTTTCCAGAATGCTTCTGAATGATTTGGTACATTTTGAAGAGCTAGTTTGTTGTGAATAAGGTTGTCATCTTGAATCGTGTTCTTCTGGACAAGGCTTCCTATTTTACAAAGGAATGGGAAAAAGAGGTTGCTCAGAATTTTTTGTTGTTGAAATTGAAAGTCTCATTTGAGCAAAACCACTGACTCTTTGTCAGTGAATTTGCTCTCCCACCCTCGCAGCTCCACCATTGAGTGAGGTCTCCCCCGAGTCCCCACACTCTCTTGTGTGGGTGTTTGAGGCCCTCCTCCACCCGCAGGTTCACCTGGGCCTCATCTCTGGTGGTCCAGTGGACCTCTGTCACCCTTTTCTCGCTCTGCTTTCCACTCTGTTTTTCACTCGTTTTCACCCTCTTTCCTAAATCTATTTTTTTGCACTTTCCTGCTTTCTGCACCTTCCTGCGTTTCTGCTTGTTTCTCTGTTTTCCCCTTTACTCCTCCTTTCCCGCCCTTTATTCCCTGCCGCTGCTACCCCGAGGCCCCTCCCCCAGCACAAACAGCGCAACCGGCCCAATCCATCTCCCCTCCCCGATCCCGCCTCCAAGCTGTCCAGCCCTCCCCGACCCCTACTTGATGGTGGCCGCTGTGCGTCTGCACCGCTGGCGCACCAAAGGCAAGCTTGTCTGTGCCCATCTGCGATCAGCGCCAGAAACCCTGGACCTCCGCTCTGCCAACACTACGACCCTGCAGCACTCCACGCTCTCAACCCAGGCCGCAACAGCAACTGAAAGCGAGCATCACCAGCCGACACAGACGGACACTTCAGCTGTCACCGCTGCCAGCACACCTGCAGCACCACCGAGAACACAGACCCAGCACAACCTGCCACAAGAACACAACCGAACCGAAGACCCTGCAATGCCCACCGAAATCTGGGACCTCTTTGACCGCACCACCCCGGACATAGTGTTCCTCACCAAAACCTAGACCAACACCACCTTGGGACCATACATCGCCATCGCCATTCCCCAAGGATACAAGATCTCCAGGAAGGACAGCCCCACCCGCCCAGGAGGAGGAATCAACATCGTCCACAAATCCACCCTCCACCTGAGCCCACTCCCCGACAAGCCCACAGACCTGATGGAACACCTTCAATTCAAGATACTGGCCAGCCCTAACACCAGCCTCTGAGGAGCCCTGGACCCTGCGGACCCTTTGCCAGCTCCATCATCTCCCCACAGGCCATCACATCAACCAGCTACACCCTGCTGGGCTCCCTCAACTTCCACCTCGACAACCAACTTGACCTCAACACCACATCCCTCCTGGACAACCTTCACAACTTTGGACTCCGCCAGATCGTGACCGAGCTCACGCACTCAGCAGGACACACCCTCGACCCCCTCTTCACTACAGGAAACTACATCACCTCCAGCCACACCACCAAACTCCCATGAACTGACCATTGTTGCGTCCACTTCACCTTCAGAACCCACACCATCCACAGACTAAAATGACAGACAACCAGTTCACCTCTTCACTCAACAAATTCCACCCCAACCATCGCGGAAAACGATGACCCCAACACCTCAGCACGAACCCTGCGTAGATGGATCTCGGACAGGGCCAACACCATAGCCCCCCTCAAGAAAAACAACAACACCCGCACCAAGAAAGCCAGATGGTTTACCACCGAACTTCAAGAGTCCAAACGCACTTGCGCCACCTCGAAAAGACCTGAAGGAACACCAAATCCACAGAAGCCCACAACAACTTCAGAGCTGCCACCAACGCCCAGCACCAACTCATCAGAGAAACGAGGAAAAAAGCGATTGAAGACAGAATCTCCACACACGCGTACAACAGCAAAGAACTCTTCAACATCATCAAGGAGTTCACCCAACCCACCAGCGAGTCAACTGACATCCCTCCCTCACAAGACCTCTGTGACAAACTCAGCACCTTTTCCACCACAAAATCAAGAGCATCTACGACAACTTCGATGAAGACAACCAACACACTGAACCCTCACCAACCACCCGACACCCGAGACCAGCAATTGACAACTGGACAGCCCTCCCCACCGAAGACACACAGAAGACAATGAAGTCAATCCACTCCGGGGCCCCCACAGACCCCTGCCCCCACCACATCTTCAACAGAGCCGCCATCACCATCGCACCCATGCTCCGCCACACCATCAACCGCCTCGTTCCCCGGCAACTGGAAACACGCCGAGCTCAACCCCCTCCTGAAGAAACCCTCGGCGGACCCCACCGACCTCAAAAACTACAGACCCATCTCCCTGCTCCCGTTCGCACCGAAAGTCATTGAGAAAGCCATCAACAGCCAACTCGCCACATTCATTGGAGAGCACAACATCCTCGACTCCTCCCAATCCGGCTTCAGAAAAAACCACAGCACGGAAACCGCCCTCCTCGCCGCAACAGATGACATCTGCACCCTACTGGACAAAGGAGAAACAGTAGCCCTCATCCTCCTTGACCTCTCAGCAGCGTTCAACACAGTCTCTAACGGCACCTAATACGCGGACTCCATGATGCAGAAATTCCAGGACAGGGCCCTTGACTGGATCTGCTCCTTCCTCTCCGGCAGAACGCAGCGGGTCAGACTCCCCCCTTTTCTCTCGGACCCTAAACCTAACACCTGCGGAGTCCCCCAGGGTTCCTCCCTCAGCCCGACGCTCTTCAACGTCTACATAACCCACTCGCCCCCATCGTCAGAACCTACGGGCTTAACATTGTGTCATACGCAGACGACACCCAACTCATCCTCTCCCTATCCAACGAACCCAACACCACCAGACAAAACTTTCGAGAAGGCATGGGAGCCATCGCCAAATGGATGAAAAACAGCTGCCTACAACCAAACACCAACAAAACAGAAGTACTCATCATTGGCCCAAACCCCGATGCCTGGAACGACACCTGGTGGCCCCCAGTCCTCGGAAACTCGCCAACCCCCATGGACCCCGCACGCAACCTGGGAATCATCCTGGACTCCGAGCTCAAAATGGACCACCAGATCAACTCCGTCTCATCCTCCTGCTTCCACATCCTCCGTCTCCTACATAAGACCTTCAAATGGATCCCCCTCGAACACAAAAAGACAGTCACTCATGCCCTGGTTACCAGCAGACTCGACTACGGCAATGCACTCTACGCCGGAATAAACAAAACCTCACCCGCAAGCTACAAAACATCCAGAACGCCGCCACAAGACTGGTCCTCAACCTGCCAAAATACTGCCACATCTCCCAGCTCCTGTGCACACTTCACTGGCTCCCCAATGGGGTTAGAGTCACCTTCAAGATGCTCACCCATGCACACAAGGCCCTCCACGACACAGGACCAGCATACCTGAACAGCCGACTCAAATTCCACGCACCCCAAAGGACCCTACGATCAGTCCAGCTCTCCTTCGTCGTGGTCCCCCACACCAGAAAGACCAGATTGCGAGGCCGCTCCTTCTCCTTCCTCGCAACAAGAGCCTGGAACGCCCTTCCGCTCCTCCTCAGATAAACAATATCGCTCCCCATCTTCGCAAGAAACCTCAAAACGTGGCTCTTCGACAGACCCCCTCTTTGATGGACTGGAACCTGCACCCCCCCCCCACTAGCACCTTGAGACCCTTATGGGTGAGTAGTCGCGCTTTAACAAACGCCTGATTGGTTGATTGATTGAAATACCCCTAATCCATTACAAACATCTGCCAGATCTTCCACTGGAGTGGTCTTGCCAGCTCCCCACTCACTGCCAGTCAACGCCAGAAGACTGCCGGACTGCTCCTGCCCTAGGGAGCTAGCCTCGCCAACAAGCAGATTTTTCCAGGCCTCCAGTGCCTCAGGATTCCAGTGCCTAGGTTTCCTGTGCCCCAAGGTGCCTCACCATTCATTGTGTCATTTTTCCCGCTCTATCCGCCTCCCCAGTGCTCCTTCCTTAGACTTATTTAATGAAGGCCGTAACGCGGCCCTTCTGAGAAGGTCTTGCCAGTTCTCCCCTTGCTGCCAGTCAATGCCAGCTGACTGTCGGAATGCTCCCGTCTTAGGGAGTAAGCCCCGCCACCAAGCAGACTTCTTCAGGCCTCCAGTGCCCAAGGCTTCAAGTGCCCAGGCTCCATGTGCCCCAGGGTCCTCACCGTTCGCCACCCCATTTTCCTTACTCTGTTGCCTTGCACCTCCCCAGCCAACCCTACACCCTCACTTAGACCTATTTAATGAAGGCTGCAGCGCAGCCACACCGGCGCTCTGCCAAAGGTGCGCCAAAGGTAAGCCGTCTGTGCCCATATGTGCCTGGACCGTGCCCAGTGCCAGGAACCCTGGCCCTCCGCACTCACACATATACTCCGCCATAGATCTCCCTGACCTGGATCCCGGACAAAACAACAACTGTTGCCTCACTTCCCCTAGCTTCACAGCAGGACCCTTCCCTTGCATCCACTGCCAGTTCACCTCCACACTAAGCTCGAACACCATCGCAGCAAACTTAGCTGTCTCCTGATCAACACCAGATTGCTTTGCAAACATGCCACTGAAATCTGGGACACCATCTCTACCCTCGCCCCTGACTTGACCTTCAGTACAGAAACCTGGCTCACCCCGCACCCACCCTGGACATTGCCACCACAACACCCATCGGCTACAAAATGAAAAACATTGCAACTGCGCCAACAGGCACAGAGGCGGCATCGTACACAAAGAATCAATCATCTGCACCACCACTGATTACAAGACCATAACGATCATGGAACACATGAACTTTCAGCTCTGTCCCGATGACAAAACCACTATCAAAGGCACACTCGCTTACACACCCCCAGGACCTCAAACTGTCCTCTGCAACGCCATCACTGAATTCATCACCCAGCTCGCCATCTAATCCAAACACCACGTCTTTCTGGAAGACTTCAACTTCCTCCTGGATGACCCCACTGACACCAACTTCACAGACCTCATCGAATGAGTGGACAACACCAGCCTCAAGCAGCTGGTCACAGACCCCACGCACAAAGCAGGACACACAGTGAACTTCATCTTCACGTCCAGTAACAGAATCAGGTACAGACACACAAAGGAACTCACCCGGATGGGCCACTCCATCGTACATTTCACCATCCCCAAACCTCCCCACACTACCCCCAACTAACACAGCACCCCTTCTGCAGCTGGACCAAGGTCAATCAGCACCAATGCACTGATGCCCTCAGCACCATTCAACCCAATGTCACCACAGACCTGAACCCGGCCGGAGAGAACTTCAGCACCTGGATCACCAGAGCTATCGACAGTGTTGCACCCACCAAACCGGCCAGAACACACAGATCCAGAAAACGAATCAGTTGGTACACACCGGCACTTAGCAAGGCAAAATACAGATGCAAACAACGGGAAAGAAAGTGGTAAACCAGCAGGAACAACACGGACCGAGCCACCTTTAATTCGGCCTTCAACAACTACCACCACCAGCTAAAAACCATGCAAAAGGAGGTCCTAACACAAAAGATCAAGACTAGCACCAGTCAAACCAAGAAACTCTTCACCATCGTCAAAGAGTTCACCTGCCCCATCAGCCACTGAAAATACAATCCCCTCCTCACAGGAACTCTGAAACGCCGCTGCCAACCACTTCCACAACAAGATAGCAACCATCTACAGAAACTTTGGTCCTTAACCCACTGACCTCCTCAGCATCCCATCAACCACTGCCACTGACCATCCGTTCATCGCCTTAGAACAGTTCAGTACGCTGGCCACAACTATTCTAATAAACTGCATCCACTCTGGAACCCCCACCGACCCATGCCCCCACCGACTGTTCAACCTTGAAAGAAACTAAATCAACCACCATCCTCAACACCTCCATCACCAGACACATTTCCCGATGCCTGGAAACACCAGAGGTCAGACCCCTCCTCAAGAAACCACTGGCAGTCCCTAGCGAACTCCAGAACTACTGTCCCATCTCGCTGCTCCCTTTTCCTGCCAAGTCCTGGAGAAGAACATCAAACTCCAACTCACTGAACACCTAGAGAGAAACAACCTGCAGTACCTGTCCCAATCAGGATTCAGAGCATCAAGACAGCCCTGATTGAAACAAATGATGATATCCGCACCCCACTCGACAGAGGAGAATCAGTCACATTGACCCTTCTCGACCCCTCCATATGCTTCAACATCTTCTCCCACCACACACTTATCAATTGACTGTGACAGATCGGAATCACAGATGACACACTTAAATGGATGAAATCCTTTCTCACAGGGCCTGCTCCAAAAGACAGTATTATCTTGTCGTCAGACCCACCTAGTAAAGGACATCCTGGAGAAAAAAAGACATATGACTTAAAATGGAGACAGTTTTGGTAGCTGTTACAAGGAAAGTATGTATAACTATATGTAAAGGGTTATGTCAACTGTGCCTCCATAACATTAGATCACCAGAATCCCTCCAGGATACTGAATCTTTTGCCTACACTCGCCAACATTGCTAGTCTTTTTCTAAGGACTTTATAAAAGGGCTGTCTTCATTGTTTGGGCACACTACACTTTTGGGGTCTGATTTAGAGTTTGATGGACCAGTTGTTCCATCACAGACATGGTGGCTATTCAGTCTGCCTTACTGCAAGTGCTATAGGCTATAATGCACTTGTAATAAGGCGGACAGGATATCAGTCACGTTTGTGACAGAATAACCTGTCAGCAAAACTATGCATCAGGTTCTCAGTCATCATCAATTATTTTGCTAAGTTTGCCTTTTTTGTACCACTACCCAGGATACTTTCAGCTCCATCCCTGACAAGGACAATAATAAAAGATCTTGTCTGATAGCACAGCCTCCCAGATACCATCTTAATAGACTGAGAACCTTAAATATTGCACTCTTCTGAAAAAGATTATTGAAGAAACTTGGCACAGTAAATCACAAATCTTCCAGATAGATGGCCAGGTGCAGAAACTGAATTAGATCTTAGAACAACACAAGATATTTTGAACTAATAATCATCAAGAGGATTGTTACAAGTGTATTCTGATATCAGAACAGCAATATAACAATTCTTTGCAGTGGGCTTTGGGTGTTTCTCTTTTTTATTGCATGTACAATCAACCACAGCCTGTGCAGGTAAGAGCGGTAGGGCTGTGGGGCTGGGTTGAGGGGGGACTCGACAGACAGCCACGAGGGAAAATTAAATAACTAATTAATTTTCCCTTGTCGTCATCTGTCAAAATCCCTCCCACCCGCCCTACCGCTCTTACCTAATCGGGCGGCAGCTGTGTACCATTTTCATCCAAAATTTTAAAATCATTAGCACTGGTCACTTTGAGTTCATTAGTATCAACACTTTTAATGACTCTTGCCTCAGTCCTAAAGCCTAACATAAAAAGTAGTTGATCATCATCATGGGTCAGCTGCAGCATCATGCAATTGGTCTGAATTTCTACTCAGTTTCTATAATCTTGTTTTGTGGGTCCATTCAAGGTACTTAATCCTGCAGTCCTGAGTGCAGTCAAATTGGCTCCACTCTACTATCAGCATATCCATCTTGTTTTTCACCTGCATTAAACTGCCACTATCGCTACCACTACTATCGCCTCCACCACCACATGAGATTGTTGACATTTTCCTTGAATATGAGGTTGAGGGAATTATGGACTCTAATTTCTGGTACAATTAGCTATATTTTTTGTAGCATCGAAAGGCTATGATTCCTCCTGACATTTGAGGGAACCTGCCTCATTTTTTGATCCACTACATTTTAAGTAATCTTTTCTTTGTTTGTTTTTGCACAAACCATACCCTAAGCTGGTATTCCTTGGAGTTAGTTCCTTTCCTGGGTTGGTCTAGGTCTGTTGGGCATGAAGGGCTTGGCATGTGCTAATTTTGCAGCATGCTTTAAAGTACTTGGCTACTTCAGAGGGCTTAGCTGTGGGAATAAACAATACATCAGTGTGGTAAGGCAGGGAGGTTGGAATCCAGAGAGGTGGGTGAATAGCCGTATCCAAAAATCCTTTGAATGACAACCACAGAGAAGTGTTGAGTCCAATTAAAGGCAAGTCAGAATAGGCCAGTCTTCAAAGGCTTTCAGAATTGCATGTACTTTCGTTCATATTTAAGACTCAGGTGGAGGAGATTCTAGAGTCTAGCTTTTTGAAAGCCCACTGATAGTCGTTGGTGTTTTAATGATCTTGGGCAATGGCCTAATCTTTGGCAAAACGGGGATACCCACCTGGCCCATGAGGTTGTCGCTGTATTTGAGGGCAAAACATAGACTTCTCCGGTGCGATCACTGATACCACGACAGCCCCTTCTGCATATGGATTCATCATCAATGCTCACACAAGTCTTGGCGCTTTGTCAGACAGTAACATCTGTGGTGGCTCCTTCTGGAATATGGTCACCGCAACAAGGCAGTACAAGCTTGGCTCAGTCCACAGTGATCCTTTTCAGGCATGCGGGGGCCGCTGAATCACTCCTGTAGAGGGCAATGCTGGTTTAGTGCACACACATCTCCTCACATCTCGCACCGGGAGTCCTCTTGGTAGGGCTCACCACTGGACCTTGCTTCCTTCAATGCTCTCCTCTTCCTCACAGGGCACACTGATCTTGGCAAGCAGGTAGGCGCAGGTGCTCCAGAGCAGGTGGTATTGGTTTTCCTGGGTGATGTTCCCTTACCCAGCAGTGAGACTAGGTGGCCTTGGCCCCCAGTTCTGGTCACAGGCAGACATCTTGCGGCGTTTCCCTTTCTCACACAGCCCATCCGGCTGCTTGGTAGATGACACATTTTGGGGTTTGAACCTCCCCTTCTTAAAGTTCATTTCCAGACCCGAAATGTCCTTTATGGTCTGGGTCTTTGAAGTTTTATGTTGGGTTCTCCTTCTTTTGAAGCACACATGCTTCTTTCTTTTCTTTCCTTGTGAAAGGCTTTCTGCCACAGCAGGAAAGTGTCCGAAGTTGATAGAGTCACAACACTGGCCGCAGTAGTTATTACCGTTAACACCTGGTTGTCAGCCACAGTGATATTTGCATCAAAAGGTTAATTCTGTGTTCCCAGCCCTACTCTTTATGATTCCCTTATTAGCCCCATCTGCTTTCTGAGATGTGTCCAGGCCCCTTACTTGTGATCTCTCACTGAATCAAAGATCACCCATTGGAACTGTACAGGGGGAGTCTCTTTCTATCCCTTCCTCCAGTGTGTCCCACCCAGCTCACAGGAATCCAGCAATACACAAATGTTATACTCTCCACTACACCTTCTGCAAACGCTTTAGTCACCCTGACCCCTTTTACCGGCCAGAGTCACCAGTAAAAGTCACAAATACAGTTGGCCGGTGGACAGGTGCAGTAAGGGCTAAGAGAAGACATTCAGGTGGGAGAAAGATGTAGATACAATTGATGCCTGCACATGTACAGTATCGAATCCAAGATAAAATGTGAAACAAACTGGATAGGGGCATTCAGGAGTGGTTCAGCTCCATTGGTACTATGATCACATTTTCCTCAAATCTAGAATGTTCCAGGACTTGTTCACATGCCAGCAGGATCTATTATGTACTATGGACACGTTGGTCCCAGTAGAATGTTTCTGAATATTCCACAATGTTCCAGAATATTCCAGAAAGATCTAGAATATTCCAGGACCTATTTAAGGCACACCCAAAGACTGTTTAAGGCACACTCTTTCGGCTCAGCCCTGCTTGGCAATCGCAAATAACTGCTTGCTTTTCCACTCCAAGTTTCCAGCACTGACCTGAGTGCGCACCACCACTTCCGAAGACTGCAGAAGCCTCTCCTCATCAAACCCAAGAGTCTACAGTCCCGTCCAACCCCTTATACGCCGCACCTGAACAGAAAAAGAAAAGAGACTTGATCACTGCGTCCAGGGACAGATGAGTAGCACATGCAGATAGCTAACAACAACATGAGTAATCATCTGAGGGTTGCTTGAACTATTTTATGAACACTGACAGTGTTATTATTTCAGGCTCCAGAGCAACTATGATAATTTCTTGGACCATTTGCACACAAGCCTGAGAGACATGAAGACTTGTTAGGTGTTAGACAAACATGCAAGTCAAAGAAATCTTGAACATATGAAACAGTAATTTGTGATATTTGGCATTCAAGTAGAAACCAAGTCTAAAGGTAAAAGCAAGAACTATTGGTGTTTTAATAAACTGTGGAGTACATTTTGTGAATGTAGGGTCAAGATAGAGGGTTGGGATTAATGTCATGTTATGTTAAGGGTTTTGTAGAACGCTTGATTACTCCATTCAGAGTGTCCCCGTGCTGGGCTTCAAGGCCACCATGTTCAGCATTGAATCAAGACATTCATTGTTGTCTAAAAAAAAAAGTTTTAAGTTTTTTTCAGAAGGTTGTTTCGGAGCATACTAAGCTCAATTCAGAAGGGAGGGAGTTCCACAGTTTTGGTAGAAAATAACTGAAGGAGCGACCACCCAGCCATGAACGTTTTATCTTGGG
This sequence comes from Triturus cristatus, assembly GCF_964204655.1. NCBI lineage: Eukaryota > Metazoa > Chordata > Amphibia > Caudata > Salamandridae > Triturus > Triturus cristatus. The sequence continues at coordinate 172,787,349 of NC_140582.1, read as the reverse complement.
GATCACTATCAGTGCTGCCCCTGAGGTCCTTAGACATCTATTTGGCTGGAACCATTTAATCAGAAAGATAGGTAGTGAGGACCTCCCTGGTTCAGAATCTTTTGCCCAAAGAAAAGAGCTTTGAAAGATACTCTTTAACTTATAGGGAGAAAGTGGAGGTATTAGAAAGGACGTTGCCCATGGGAAGAATACAGGGATATTTTGCAGCAGCTGGGCGGCTGCATTCCAAACCCTCTAAAGTTTCTTCAGTCTGTCCTGCGTTGCTTCAAGATGAAGGCAATTGAAAAAATCCAGTTTGGAGACCAAAAGGGCCTGAACTACTGTCTTCCTTGCCAGTCCAGGAAGGAGCACTAGGATGTTGCGAATGTTTCTAGAATGCCAAAGTCAGTTCCAGCCAGAGCCTTTACAAGGTACAGTCAAATACAAAGGCAGATTTTTTACTTTAGGCTTAGGCATAGGTGTAGGACTGAGATTGTCTGCCACCAAGCTAAGGACCAAATCAAGGGTTGTTTCCCCACAACCAGGACTTCAGTATTATCAGCATTTAGTTTCAGGCAGCTGGTGTCCATCTAGACTAGATGCACTAGACATGCTCTGAAACTATCCACAGCGGTGCCTTCGTCCTGCGCCAGAATGATAATTAGCTGAGTGTCATCCGCATATGACACGATCTTCATGCCATGACGCTCAATCATATCAGCTAGAGGGCGCATATAAAAATTAAAAATAGGGTTGGACTCATGGCAGAACCTTGCGGTACTCCTTGCTGTAGTGGGAGAGTCTCTGGGTATAGGGCTGCAGTGATACCAGGAAAGTTCGAATCTGGATATAGTCTGCAAGGCATTTGATTGCCTGACCCCTGACACCGTGCTGCTATAGTCGTTCCATTAGAAGACCATGGAATGATGTCGAAAGCCACAGTCAGGTCAAGCATGACTAGGGCTGCTGTCTTACCCTCATTCGCAACAAGTCTTAGGGATTCCGAGGCCAGTAGTAGGGCTGATTCTGTACTAAATTTAGGTCCAGACTGGGTTTTGTTCAGCAAGCCATTTATCTTGATATACCTCATCAGCAGCATACTGACATGTTTTTCTGCAATTTTTCCTGGAAAAAGAAAGTAGAGAAATAGGCCTGAAGTTCTCTGGCTTAGATAAATCCAGAGTGGGGTTCTTTAAAAGTTGAACCACAGTTGCATGTTTCCATTGCAAGGGAACTTGACTGGTGGTAAAAGACAGGTTCAGCAGTTGACAATGCAGCGGGAGAATCGCTTCCATTCCCCGATCAAATATGGAAGGTGAGGCAGGGTCGAATGGGAAACCTGATTTTACTCTGCTAGCCAGGGCCCGGTTCTCTTTTGTAGATAATCTTGTGTCATTGCACATGCAAGAGTAGTGTGAAGCAAAACAAAGAATCCCGTAAGCAATGAGAGAGAGACATCTCGCAAACATACATGTACAGCAGTTAAGCCGAAGACAACAGCAACGTCTTCTCCCTCCAGCCCTTGTTTCTTCTCCTGTCCCCTCAGTGCCAACAAAGACTAGTGTGAAGTGAAGTGACTTAAAGAACACTCATTCTGGGGAACACTGTTGCGAATCAAAGGCCCATCTTCATACATCGCTCCCACTGGGCCAGAACAACACAGGTTAGTCAATCCACTTGTGAAACTTTTCTCTTGTGTCTGACAACAAATCTATCTGGGGGACTCCTTCACTCCTCATGTCTTCACAAGGCCGGCCTGAGTTTCCCAAAATGAAAACCAGGGCCCCTCATGTAATGTGCCTTTCCAGGCACATTTGCACTCAGTGTACATAGACAGTACACACACTGTCCAGTATTATCACTTCCATGTATTGTACCACTCCAGGGGCACATACATCCTGTACACACAATAACTCTGTGTGCACTGCCTAGTTCTGTATCCTTTCTGTATTGTGCCTTGATGTGCTATTTAAAAACTCACACCCTGCCAGCACACACACTCACCATGCATGTGATGTACAACACTTGCAAGGACACAAGCACCGAGCACATGCTTCCACTGTGCACGCACTGCGCAGCTCTACATCTCCCTTGTAATATCTCATAGGCATATATACACTCAGTGTATGCACTAACTATGCTTGGTCTGCAAGGCACTGCTCTACCTCGTACTGTACCCTCCCCAGGCACATACTTCCAGCGTAGAATCACAACTCCTGTGCTGTGTAGCACTCTACTTCCAACTCATATAGGCCAAGGGTGAGTTAAGCACACAGCAGCTGAACTTTATAAAGGCCAGTGAGCTTGTAGGCCTCACTCCAGTGATACAGGGTAAAGAGGTCCATTCACTATACGGTATGATGCCACCACCATGCTCGTGCTGCTTAACTCCTGGTGAGCAAAAGGTCCCACCACTATGAGGGTAGCGCTTTGGACGCGCCTCCCAGTCCAACAAGAACTCAATCCATGAGACAGGCCTATGTCCTGGTGCACACTTATGATCTGTGTTTGCCTATGACAACAAAAATCAGAATTAAGGATCCAGACAACAATACAGATGGGCACACAGGACAAGGGTACACGTCTTTAACCATTCAGAGCACTTTTTTGTCCCAACACCTTCCATTTCATATATAACTGACAAATATTTCGCTCTGTTGTGCGCAGAGACAGGGTTGGGTTCATTGCCTATCAGCTTCTCCAGTGTCTCTTCAGTCTCTATCACCCTTTGGCTCTCTCGGTACAGTTCCTATTGTGCGTCCGTTGTAATGCCCCTCATATAAATGTACACTGCCTCTGTTTGAGGGTATACCAGCTGTATAGGTTCCTGTTTCAATTCTAGAAACCCTTAGTATTCTCCACTTTCTGTCATCCATCCTATATGTGTCTGCACTTCTGCTTCACTCCACTAGAGCAGGTCCTTTCTCTTTGCTGCCAGTGGAAGCCAAAATGCTCCGTTGTGCGGTCTGTTTCAATCTAGGCGGATGGTCCTATGCATCCATTAACATTGGACCATTTTGCTTCAAAAGAACTGAGAGAGATATGCAATTTGTATTTGAAGGTGGGGGTTCGATTTTGGACATCAATGTCTTCAAGGGGATAGTCTGTGAAAGGAAAAGGAGAGAAAACAAACCTATGACAAACCTGACTACTTCTGTAGGTTTGTTGGATACTGTATTATTTTATGATGAGATGTGTGTTTTTCACTTAGTTGATGAAAAGGGGGAGAGTCTTGAAGGTGGAGGTTCTATGACATAGGAAACTTATAATTACCTTAAATATTTCTCTAGGTCTGTTGCATGCTATGTTATTTTATGATGAGACTTCAGTGTTTCTCATAGTTGAAGTCAATATCATGTTCAATTATTGGGGTTTTGTAGCCCACCTGGCCATTGGGTACAATTTCCCCCATTTCCTTTCTTGTCTGAAATGCATGACTTAAGAACCAGAGTTATATGAACAACCCTTCTTCTGTTGAATGCTACTTGAAGGCGAGTCATCTTAAGTGGCGCAGTAGTGTTTAGGATGTCAGAAAGTTCAGAATTGAGGACATTAAAGTGAGTGGGTAATTGTATTTGAACACATTTTTGTTGGTGTACTTTAAATTAGTTGCAATCACTTTTAAATCAATGTGCTATTATAATAGCGTTCTGACTTATTTGATGATGATTTAGATTGCAGAGATGTTGAAAGGAACTTGGATATCAACATGATCGAGATCAGACCATCCCATGTGATTAAAGTTAGAGGCAGGACATAAAGAAAGGAGTAGGACAAGAGTGGTTTCATTTTTCCCATTTAGCCATTGGAAATAATAGAAGTTTTGGAAGCATGGAGATGATTTCCAGAATGTGTGTGTTTAGATAAGGGATCCTAACAAGAGACAAATGAGTTCTGCCCACCCCCACTTCTCATGTCCAAGATGTCTGGTGTGAGAAGTTGGAGTGATAGTTGTGGGGTGGTGGGTGTTAGATCTTCTCACGCAACAGCAACAATCTTTGTGAGGGGGTTTGCTGGAGATTTCTATTGGTGGTCACTGTGAGCTATAGATGTTGTAGCATGAAGTACAGATCTCACTGTACAAGTCATTGCTGGCAATCGCTGTAGAAAGAAGAGACGGGTTCATTGGAGCTTTGCATTGTCAGTCGGCACGGGCAGCAATATCTTGGTGCAAACAGGCCAGTTCTGGTCATGAAGAGCCCAAAACTATAAGATTTCTCCTTTTCTTCTAGCAGAAGCTCCACAGATGCCACACCAATGGTACAGGACCTGGGAGACACCTCTTGGGGATCAGGAACTTACTCCAGCAGAGGCCAACAGGGCTCAGGCAGTTCCAGTTGCATGTCTAGGAAGGTTCAGTTGCAGCACGCCAGCTGGGCAGTTGCAGAGACGCCTCTGGAGACTGTTATGTCCCTGTAGCTCAGAACAGGAGATCAAGTCAGCTGACCCTTGGAGTCACTTCAGACTGAGATAAGGGTGCATGGCTAATCTTCCTTCTCGGACAGCAGTGCAGGCCTCAATGAGCAGGGTAGGCCTCTGGCAGAAGGGCAGTCATTCTGTAGTATTCACAGGTTGAGGAATGTACTGTAAAGTGGGTCTGAAGGTCCTATTGCTATACTTGTGCCGGCATTAAAGTGGGACATGTTTATGAAGTTTTCTCCTTTTAGAAGTGTCTGGAATTTTCTGCATCCCTTACCTGGTCCCAGTCGGTCTGGGGGCACAATAGGCTAGTGTGAAGTTATATGTGAGTGTGGAGGGCCAGTGCTTTTCAAGTGCAAGAAAGGATGTCCCATCTTGCCAACACCCAGTCTGGTGAGAATACACAAAGGCCAACTACTCTTAGTCATGTGACCCAGGATACAAGCCACACACCCCAAATAGTAAGGACAAGAAAATGGCAACTTTTTAAAGTCAACACAAATAGGAGGCCCAGGGGAGATTTATAGACCTGCAGGTGTTCGCTCCCAATTCATATAACTATGGGATTACCCAAGTGTTTTTTTTTGAGCGATGACTTTCTAAAAGTGTCATTTTTAAGAATTGTGACTCAAAATCTGACTATACCATTAAAAAGGGTTTTAACATACAATTCCTCAGACACCAAACATGTCATCTCTAATTATTCCCAAACAAACATTATCACTATTTAAATGTAATAAGGTAATTCAATGTTATCCTTTGGGAGAGGTAAGGCATTGCAATAGTGAAAAACAAATTTGAGAATTGTTCACTAGCAGGACATGTAAAACTTAAAAGTTCATGTCCAGCATTTTAAATACAATGCCCCTACCCTACTGGCTGTTTAGGGCTTACACTAGGGGTAACTTATTTTTTTTTTAAATGAACGTTTAGGCCTTGCAAAACGGTTTTTGGGCAGGTCAAAATGGCAATTTTAAACTTTACATTCAGGCTCCAATAGCAGGCCTGGGACATGTTTTAAAGGGCTGCGTAAGTTGGGTGGCACAATAAGTAATGTGGGCCCACCAGTAGCATTTAATATACAGTCCCTGGGTACATTTATTACCAATTTACTTGGGATTCAAATGTAAGTTAAATGTGTCAATTGGGTGTAAGTCAATTTTGCTACGGTTAAAAGAGAGAGCACAAATACTTAACCACTGGTTAGCACAGGTACAGTGCACAGATACCTAAAAACAAACAAAAATGGGTTCTGAAAATAAAAGGAATGAAGTCAAAAGGTTTGGGGGTGACCCTGCAGCGAGGGTTTGGTCCAACATCTGGTGTCATGCATTGAGGTCTGCAAAGTAGAATACTGTGTCACAGCAAAAACTCAGTGCATATCTAGAAAGAAAGAAGTTTGAAAAAAGAGTAGTGCAATATTATCAAGGGCCTCTAAAATTTGGGCTCAAATTTACAAAATGTTTGCCTGGTGTGGTTTTATTTAGGTGGCAGGTTACAAAAGGCATACCTACTGGAGGTTTTGTGACAAGGGTCTACCATTTTAAACTTGTTGAAATGCACTGTAGTGAATGTCTGGTTTTGAGGGTCACAAAAAGGAGCCCAAATAGAACATGAGAACTGATTTCAGTCACAAGATAATCCATTTATTGGTGGTGCCACATTACCTGTAGGAATTGTGGTGAGTTCTAAGCTGTTTTAACCACATGAAAAAAGCTGATTCTCTGCTTAAATCTGATGAACCATGTTTGTGAGAAACTGGTTTTGTCTCATTATTTTTTGTGAAGCTTATGATAAATGCTCCAAATGCTAAAACAAGGACACATTTTCTGTAAATTAACAAATATCTTCCTCAGCAATATGAGAAAAAACATTAACATGGGGAGTAAAATGTGAGCTTCCAACAGCAGCTGCAGTCTATCTGCTAATTCCCTAGTGTTCTTCTGCAAATTCTCCACTGTATTCGAAGAAACAACTAGCAAGCTAACATTCTATATTCAAGACAAAAGTGAGGCACATCTGAACACCATTTTGCTGGAATAGGAGCTGTTGAATTTAAAGTCTGCACATTAAGGTGGTTTGCAGATATAAAGCCAGCTGCTTAAAAATGTGAGGGCCAATACATTTTCCAAGGGCTAAACCAGTTAATGAAAGAGCCCTCGACGAAAGTTCAGCATCCCTTTTCTACATATGTTTCCTTAGACTCTCCATTCTCTCTTTCACTTTCTACCTCCTTAATTTATAATAGTAACCTTTTGGTAGATATGAACGTTCTGCATTCTTCAATTTATATTTTTATATATGTATGGGAGTAGATTTTTAGATGGTCATTTGCAGACTGATTTCATTTTTTAAATAAGTAGATCTCTGCTCCTATGGGTAGGGAGGCCCTCTGAATGTGCTGCTATTGGACATTTAATTATTCTTTTTTACTTTTTCTTAATTCCTTTTGCCAGCAGTTGCAGCTCGCTGCATGAATGTGAAATTGCTTCTATACTATTTTAATTTAAAATATATATTCATTGCCTAAATAATGTTTCTCTGTACACTTTATAAATACATTCAGTGACCGTGCAGTCAACAAAAAGGAATCAAAAAGGGTAATTGCTAAACTGAACACATTTCATCCTTCTTTTAGTGACACCTATTAGGCCTTCAATCTTTGCAATTACATACCAAACTTGGTGGCATCTCAACATTCCCATATATCTCCAGGAAACGACCTCCTACAGAAAACCTCTTTGTTACCTGTGTTGGCAACCTCTTGTGGTACTCAGTTGTTATAAATTGAGTCTATAGTTGGCAGCAGTATGCACCCGGTTAGAGACCACAATCCATAGTCGTTACTCGTTCTGTGGTTGTTTTAATAGGGTAATGGCGCTCCTAGGCAGTACACAGGCGCTATTTGGGTGTAGTTATGTGTAAATGCGGTGCAAAGCGGTATAGAGAACTACCCCTCTCCCTAAACTGTGGTAAACCACTAACAGAAAACACAAAACTCCCCTGCAAATGCTCGTAGTTTACAGAACAAATTAATGACAATGTAAAAGACACTCTTCATCCACTGCTTGATTTATATCCAGGATTTATTGTTCCTCTCATGAGCACTTTTGTTCAAAGCTTTAGCCTAGCCAACACATGTTTCATCGCATCCGAAAGAGTAAACAGCGACTTCTTCAGGGCTAAACTCCTATAATTCTGATCCTTAATATCGGTTGTAATTCCATTGTGAAGGGTTGTCCACGTGTAGAGACCAGTCTTAAATTCCTAGTATCACATCAGTGACATTTTCTGTTCAAGTGCAGAGCTCAAAACCAGTCGTTGCCAAGAAAGTGGTTCTCTATTAGTTGCAATTGTAATCCCCAATGTGTGTTCCTCCAATACCAACTGATCCCCTTCTTTAGTGTTGTGGCAGTGGGCCAACAGCAAACCTGTAGCTGCCGGTCACCCGATCTGGTAATCATCTACATGAATCCTCCCACGTGTGGATGGGACAGCTTTCCATACAATCTATACTCAGGGTAAACTAGATACACACTAAAAGATAACCTTTGCTCACCCTGTGGTAGCTTGGCACAGAGTAGTCAGCCTTAGCTAAAGAGGCAATGTATAAAGTATTTGTGACACACACACACACTAACAGAATGAAAACCCCACAAAAATACTCCACACAGATTCAGAAAAATATAGAATAGTTTTTTTGTAAAAACAAGACCAAAACAACACAAATTCAATAAGTAGGGCTGGAGTTATGAATTTCTAAAGAATAAACCAAAAATAGTGCTTGGGAGTCAATAGTGCTAAGGAGTAGCTTGAGGTTGTGCTAGACCGCGGTAAATCCAAAGTTCAGGCTGTCCACAATGGAGGGCAGGCCAGCTACAGGACCCAGGCAGGTCCCACTGATAAAGTATCTTGGATGGAGCAAGCGTGGACGCAAAAGACTTGATGCGAGGAGTCGAGGAGGCACTGCGTCATCAATCCCGTGGATGAAGGCAAAGCATCGTGCCAATCCATGCAGTCGAGGGAGGCTTCGGCAGCAAAACTCTTTATGATGCAGGCACTGCATTTTCATCAAGCCAGCCTGTCCGATGTTGTTGAGCCGCGTAGTCTGTCGAGACGATATCATCCATTGGCTCCTGTGTCTGCGTCAATTTTGATGGTTTTGGACAGCAGAAATCGCCTTTCAAGGGCCCAGGACTGGATTGTCAACACTTGGCAAGGCAGGACTCACAGATGGCAGAGTCCAGATGCTGGTGCCAAGTTGAAGGAAGTTTTTGATGGCCCTGAGACTTCAGAACACGGGCCAAGCCAGCAAGCCCTTGGAGTCACTCTGGGTTCAAGTGGGGTGGGTCCAGTCCTTGTCCTCAGCAGTGCAGAGATCACAAGGCAGCTCATTACCATTGCAAAGACTATGAAACATGATGCCGCTACTCCTTTCTAAGCAGGAATTACAGCTTAAAAAGGTTTGAAGGAATTCCCAATGCTAGCCAATGAGAGAAGTAGGCCTCACAGTAGTGAAAAATGAGTTTACCTGTTTGTCACTACCAGGACATGTAAAACTTAAAAGTACATGTCCTACCTTTTAGTTTCTCAGCAACCTGTCCTTAAGGCTACCTAAGGCCTACCTTAGGGGTGTCTTATCTGTAATAAAGAGGTAGTTTAAGGCTTGGCAAATGGTTTTAAATGCCAAGTCGAAGTGGCAGCAAACTGCAACAAAGGCCTTTCAATGGCAGGCCTGAGACAGGTTTGAAAAGCTACTTGTGTGGGTGGCACAACCAGTGCTGCAGACCCACTTGTAGCGTTTAGATTACAGGCCCTGGGTCTATGGTATATTACTTTACAAGGGACTTATAAGTAGCATAAATATGCCAATCAAGTATAAACCAATGTTGCCGTGTTTAAGGGGGAAGCACATGCACTTTTGAACTGGTTAGCAGTGATAAAGAGCTAAGAGTCCTAGGGCCAACAAAAAGATACAGCAAAATGAAAAGGTAAGCAGGCAAAAGGTTTAGGACCACCACCCTAAGGTTGACAGGTCTAACATAAGTATGATTGTAAATGGCCAAATGTATATGAATTTGGCATTTTGGTGGCTGTACTACCGAGTACAATAAGAGATAAAGGTTTTAGTGAAATACTATTTATGCAACATTTCATATAGTTTATAAGATTGGACAGCACCCATGGGATCAGTAGAGGACTGTTCAACATCTGTAAATGCAACAGGCTATTCCCCATTTACAAAGTGCAGCCATCTCAAACACAAACATTAGCAGAAACCATTGTGGACTAAACTTCCAAAAGCATGATCCCCAGCATGAAGCCTAAAAGGAGATAACATATAGGTTTACAGTTTAAGATCTGTGTATCCTCTCATGTGTGGCCAACAAGGAGTTTGTTATACTCTCGGGGAGGCCCATGGGAACCAACCCTTGTTTACAATGGTATGGCTGTGTAAATTCATCTGCACCAGAGTCAGTTTTGTGACATGTTTCAGCTGTATCCAGGTGGCTCTCTGTTGGAGATTATTGAGCATTATTCAATGTAAGGGCTTGATATCTTTGATTGCTTGTTAGTTTGTGCCCATCATTGACAGCATCTGATAATTTGTTTTAGGAGAGAGGTTATCAAAGGGGTTGTACTCAAGAAACTGACCAGCACAACCCATTATTATGACTGTTCCTTTATTGCTGTTTCTGAGTTAGTCGTAATGGTGAGGAGGTGATGTGTAAGGGTACTCAGACACTTCATGTATGTCAAATACAAAGTATCCATTATGAGTCAGGGAGTCTTGTACTTCAATAAAGAATAGTCATTGGGTTGTACTGTAGCATTAACATAGTGTTTGTTACCCCTGACAGGGTCACAAGGTGTTTCAAGATGGGTTGGAATCCCTTTTCAGAATACACTGTTGAGCTGGGTGTTCGTTGTATTGGAGGTGTGAAGGAGCAGTATGCCGGGTATATGGAATGTGTTGGGTGAGGTGCTTGAGGTTTCAAGAGGTGCTCTATTTAAAGTGTGACAATGTCACTGTGCTGATCCATGATTTTTTATGGAGTAATGTGAGAACAGGCACATTTTTGCATGCACATACCATCCAATGAAGAGTGGATTATAATATAGAATACATAAATGCTGGAACAGTCAGGTTTTTAGTGTTCTTTGGAATTCAACATGAATGCAAATTACTTTTATTCTTGCATGAAGTAAACGCCATATCTTAGCCATGTGGACTTAGAGGGGATTTCTTCAGTACAAGTTTTATTAAAGGAGGGACAGATAGGAGTGGAGACAGCCTATATTGAAAAGGGATGGATTTGGGTTGGTTTGTGCAGCAGCGGCGGGCATGACCCGCGGGTAGGGGGGTCGGGTCGCAGGGAGGGATATGAGGGGTCGTGATTGCGGGAGGGAGGGAAATGTTTTTTTTTTATCACTTGCCTTGCCGCCGCTCTGTCCCGCCTCGCTGCTCCTGCTCTCTGGCTTCTGATTTCAGGAACAGGAAGCAGGCAGCCAGGCTCCCTCCCAAAGCAGCGTTGTGAAGGTCTGAGCCAGGGGCTGTAGGGGTGGCCATGTTCTCCATGCAAGCTGTAATGCGGCCTGCATGGAGAAGCCGGAAATTTCGCATGACTAGATTTGGGCGGCCCGAGAGGGTCGACCAAACAGTCACTGCACACTTTTAGGATTGGGTAAACCACTCCTCCACTGCCCTGCTCACAGACCAGAGCAGCCCCGCCCACTCTCCCACCCGCAATGCAGGCAAACATAAAATGATAGTAATTGAAAGTTATATTCCTTTTAAGTTTTTGCTTCTGCATTGCTTGACCGCGGTAGGGCGACGCTCCTCCGCCAAAACGGAGGAGCTGCCCCTGGTTTGGTCTTATTTTCTTAAAGAAACGAGACCTGTTATGTGGATAGCTAGATGGCCAATGCATACTACTGTAAACGCACAAGAAAAATAAGCAATAGGAACTTTCATGTACCATCTTTCAAAATAACGCTGTCTGTTAACCCACTTGAAACCTTGAAGGAATAGATAATAAAAGAGGAGTGAGTATTTGTTGCTATATACAAATGTGCTAATATGCCTACCTACAGATGTTATTATATTGTGCACAATTAATCAGACTGTCAAAAAATTAATATGCAAGATATTTAATTTTCAGAAAATTCACAAGCTACTGCACAGTTTGTATCAGTGATTTATCACACCTGGAAGTAAAAGTATGTACAGATTTTCAAGCTAAAATCTACACACCTGGAAAACGTTTTAGCTCCATTATAAGATACTGTGTTTACATAAGATAGATTTGTTATTGCCATAACCACTTACAGAGCAGTGACAGTTTAGGCAGGACCATTGTGCAATGGTACGAAGCTCCAGAACCTTTTCCTTGCTGCCACTAGCAAGATATGTCATGTGTAAATACTTGATGTAGGAATGTACAATGCTATTTTTTGCTACTTTGATGAGACACCGACACGCAAGACAATACCTCATTGGTGAGCAATAGCCCATACATGTCTTGATAGGCCTAAACAGTTTTCAAATGTCCTTTTTTGGGCACTGCATTCTACATTAGCATTCTATGGTGATTAAAAGGTCGTGTGCTCTTACTTGGGCAACCAGGAACCCTCTGGTGAGCTAAACAAAATGGAGGCCTGAAACTCGACTTACATTTGCGAGATTTAAAATTGACCAGACATGCATATGAAGCACACTACTTCACACAGAACTCACAGTGATTAGAGACACTATATTTATTTTCTGCTAGTTGGAAAAACCTGCAAAAGGCCTTGCTCAAATGACTTTGTTGTTTTTGACCCTATTAAGAGGAGTCCTACAAAATAGAAGGCAAGATACTGCAAAATCTGGGCCTGGCATTGAAAGATGTCCACTTAATGACTGCAGAGAGTTTGGAAACAAAGGCCCAGTGCTAGGATGGGCCAGTCACCACCCCAAATATATATTTTTTTATTTGTTATACCCTTGGTCCCTTTTGCGCTTTCTGTTCACACAATTCTGAACCTCTGACAGCAGAAAGACTGTTTGGGCGGTTGTGGCCAGGATTGTGGCCCAATGAGAGAATAAGCAAGCCCTCACCTCATTGTTTTTTTATAAACATCCAACTCTAGTGCCTGGTGGGTGTCCTGGTGTACTGTGTATCAGGAACACAAACAATGGCACACCTCTGCCTCTGTTCGTGTTCTCAATACAATGGTGCACCAGAACACTTGCTGTTATCAGGCACACAATGGCCCAACCTCCAGACAACACAACTTTCGTTTCTGCCCATCAGCTGTCTAACTTCTAACATAATATCGCAAACGAGTGTATGCTGGTTAAACACAACCTCCCATGTTGTCAGTTTTTGAAATGCTGCCGCTGTGCCTTGGTAAAGATGTTATTGGCGAAACATTTATTTCTGGCTTGCACAAATTTAACAGATTGTTGCGATCCTACTGCACCTTAGAAATTGACTCTATCATCACATGTGATAAATGGAACTTTAATCAAAGTAACTATTTTTGGTTCATGTGTTCAACACGGTGGTATTAAAAAGATGTTGTCTCTAGAGCATTCTTCTCTTCCTTGGAGTTTTGTTTTCGCTCTATCAAGCAGCTAAAGTAAAATCATTAAACATATTTGGTCTCCTGAACTTGCAAACCAGCCAAGACTAAAAATAGATGGGTCATCCAGAGTTCCCTCCATACCCTTGGTTCAACCTTAAGAAAACGCATCCTCTCCAGCTCGAATACAATCAGGCTCGCAACGCCCATAGGGCTCAAAGGGCTTCTGTCCCCACCCCCCCTCCCCATCGTGTGTGTCAGCCCGGGCTGAGACATCTTCCGAGGCACACACACAGACAGCTGTAGACTGGCTGGTCTGGTGTCCCTCTTATTGCAGCCGCACCCGAGTACTTCACAGGACTTTAAAAGACCATTTACTTGTTAACGAGGCTTTGGTTTTTTTTCACCCCTTCTTGGAGCACCTGCATCTCCACTCTGCCTATTGGTGGAAGAAATAGCCCCCCCCCCTCCCCCGAGATTTGGCTCTATTTGCGATTTGCGGCTCTGAATACAATACAATATGGGTCTTTTAATATTTATAAATTGATCTACTCCAAGGTCCAAGGAGCCTGCTACCCATGATTTTCTAATGTCTTGAATAATTGGCACATGGACACGCACTGAACAAACTGCCACAATCACCGACGCCTTATCAGTACTTTGAAGAAATTAGAAATCAGCGTAAGTGCTATACAAGAGGTATAATTAAAAGAAATATAATAAATAAACAAGTGTTTCACAAAAAATCTGGCAAGGGCAGATATCTATATGTTTGTAGACATGAAATAACATATGTTTAAATCGTTAAAAAAATCAGGAGAAAAAATGCAAATATATTGGATGAAAAAAATGCATATATCAAAACGGGAAGGAACCAATTAAGTGTAGAAGATTGGGATGGTTGAGAACATAGTAAAACTAAAGGGAAGGGTAATGGTACATAAACCACTTGGCAAGGTTAAGAGGAGAGGGCACAGTAGTATTCTCGCATAAATAAAAAGTAAACACAAATATATAGTAATAATACATCAAAAAAACATAAATAACAAAATGGTGGCAGGATGTTCCCCCCCATAATAATATGGCAAAGATAAATAAATAAAAATGTACATAATACATAAAATAATAGCGAAGCAACATACTTTGTACATAAAACAACAATATTAATTATATACCAATGCAAAATTAAAGCAAAATTAATAAACCTATGTCAATGTAAAGAGAAGATATGATTAAAGATTGTTTACAAAGTCAGGAGCAATATAATTTGGGTAAAATCGCCCATTGCTGGATCACAAAACATTTTTGACTGGTGCGATTTCATGTGCTTTGAGGTAACTTAAGGCAGTGCTTGGTATAAACACCTTTTGCCTCTGTAAAATTAAAGCAGGTTTCTAGAGGAGGTAATATGAGGCAGGAATATTTGTGAATACTTGTATGGCAGTGGTGGTGATGTTATCTGTTTTGTTTTTCTGTGCTTCTGTGTTTATGTGCTGCATTATTGCAAAGCGATGTTATATTGCATTGTTGTTCTTGTGTTGTATTCTGTTTTGTCTGGTTTATGGTAGTGTGCTCTCTTACGTTATTATTGTCTTAGTATGTTACTTTGTGCATGTTACATGTTATGTTCTGTTGTTTACCTAGATATGTCAGTGAATGCTACTACATTTCTAGCCAAAAGCAGCACATGTTTTTATTTTTTTAATGCAGATTTTATATAGCGCGAACTCGACCTGAAGGTATTGGAACGCTTTACATGAGCACCGGTTACCTTACACATTCAGGCACGGGGAGATTAAGTGGTTTGCCCAGAATCACAGGAAATGGACGCAACCCTGAGGCTCGAACCCTGGTTTCCAGCACCAAAGTCGGTAGTCTAGCCGACGGACCACATCCTGTCCCCTTAACCCCTTCAGTGCCACGCCCTTTCCCCCTCCTGTGCCGGGCGTTGCACTAGTGGGTGGGGTTCATGACGAGATAGTCTCGTCATGGGCACAGCGCAACCGTGCTCCATGACGAGACTATCTCGTCATGGGCACTGAAGAGGTTAAAAGATCCTGTGACAAACAGCCATAAGATGGTACAATGGAGCCGCTGCAGCTATTCAACTGTTTAAGACATCAGTCAAACTAAAGCTATAGCAGACTGTGTCTTAAATTAGCCCTTGCAGTGCTCACTTTGGGCTCAATTTTCTAATTTGTCACACAATGCAGTGCAGCAGCCGAAAAGGCTGCTCTGTCTTGCATGAGAAGGAGAGAACAGGGGAGCACCATATCTACAGAGATATCTCTGTTTCTTCCCCTCTACCTAGCACTGGCGCAGAACTTTACTGCTGAACGCCACGTACATACCTTTGGGTCATAGTGCAAGGGTGTGTGCATGAGTCTAGTATAGGTTTTGTACAGTAAGGGTTCCGTTCCAGGGAAAAATACTATGCCTAGGTAACATTTAAAACGTTCTCTACTTTGTATGTGTGCTGAAAAGTGCAGCACACATAAAAAGTCGGAAAAGAAAGGAGAAATTAAAAAATGTCTTCTTTAAACGCCTGCTTTTAAATGGCGTTAATTTTTTATGCAAAACCCTATCTACTAATGTTAGTATATAGAATTTTGCATCAAAAAGCATTGGTGGTTGCATGGGAAGGCCTATGCACCACCCATGTTACGCCCCCGTGATGCTAAGTAACACAAAACAGCGCTTTATGCTGGCTTGTGTTACTTTTTTTTACAAACCAACACAGATACCATTTTGCGTTGGTTTGTAAATCCCCCAAAAAGGTTTTCCGTTGAGATTGCATTAAAAAAATATCACGCAAACCCGCCGAGCACCTTTGTAAATCTTGACCTAAGAACTAAATATACATTTACTTTGCTTCTTTTATTGAGACCTTTTGACGAGGTCTGTGTGATAATGTACTTATGCATTTCTGTATAGTTCTGCAATTGATGGGAAGAGCGACCGAGATTTCACCAAGGATTTTCAATTATGGAACTATTTCAGATGAAATGTACATTTTTGAAAACATTCACTTCAAACATGCATTTGAAAAACCATGACCCAAAGAGACATCACATTGTAGCAACTTCCTTGCCGTCAATGTCATGCAACAAATCTACCTATATTAAAAGAAACGTGTCACCAAACAAACCCAACAGCCAATAATGTTTGATTTGTTTCTACATAACTAGGAAGGCAAACGGTTTATGATGAGGTGGTAACATCTTTGTTGATATTCCTCGCCATGCCATATGGCAGGACTTTATCATGCAAATGAGAAGTTTTACAATAGCATTCCTTGGCACCTTGCACTTCCCCTTTTGTTCACTGGCAATTTTAATTGTTCATAAATCCATGATGCAAATGCTTTTGTACTCAGAATTGCATGCCTTGTTCTGTGGCTTCAGATTTTTGATACTTCACTTATTTTACTATTTGTTTTATAAAAACAGTCTTTAGTTGTTCAGTATGGTAAAAAGAAAATGTAAAATGTCTAAAAAAAAAAAAAAAGGAAGCTCTGTAAAATAGCCTCAGCAGCACAGCATGGGGTCTTGTTTATTTTAATCAAAGTGAATGTGTTCATTAGAAAATGTGACTTACTTAAAAGAATTGGCACCGGCATGAAAATAAACTTTCCCTGTTCTTTCTAGTTTGTACTTTGACCACTGACACCATGTTCACCAGTGCTTCGAACAAATAGGTTTAGATACATTTAATACAAAAACAAACAGATGTATATATTTATAACTGAAACCCACATCATGATAATTAGCCACAAAGGTAAATGATTCATTTCAATTCACATTCATTATGTCGCATTTTAGCGACACTTGTTTAGCACATAATGTTGTTCACACTATGAATTTTTCGCACAGAGTGGTGGCTGGTGCTTTACTTTCATAATTGTTTGTCTACGAGACAATGTAATGAAGTAATGAAAATGTGCATATCTATGCAATATGTTCTGAAACTGTTGGTAGTAGCATATTTAAAATGTATTATAGATGGATCGGTGCTTCCTTTGTTAAGAATATGAAGAGCTTGGGTTGTGAAGCTTCACTTTTTATCACTGCTTCCTTTATGCTAGTGACATATCCGTCAATAAAAGAGAAAAGTAACAGCCTGAAAGTCCCTGAGTCCTAGTCTTTCTCGTCACAGATCTTGCAACTAAAGGTTTGCCTCATTAGACAGACAGGATTTACCTACCTTTTCCCTAAAATAAAATTAAAAACAAATTCTTATGACCACTTCCTAACTTAGGCTCCACCTCCTCTCTGGGAGTCACAAAGTGGAATTGCACCTATCATATGTCCTGCAATAACAACCAACTCAGCCGCCCATGTGATCAAACCAATCACGCTGTTGTCTAGAATTGTGACAAGGAAGGCTTGGTTTCAGAGTAATGGAGTTTGCCGGTAAGTGATCGGGGCATTCCCTCCTTGTCCATCTACCTTGACCCAATCCTTAAATCATGAGGATATAACAAAGCAGAGATCCCTGACCAGGGGGATGCCAGGAAAAACCCAGAGGAATCGAGAAACAAAAAATATTATTGGAACTATTAAATGTGATTTTTTTTCTCAAAGTCAATAAATAGCAGCCCTCGCAGGCCAGTATTTAAGGAGTTACCACATCAGAAATACTCTGGCGCATATCAACAACAACCGGCGATAATTATCGCTAAGCGCACTTAGCGCTAGGATAATTATCGCCGGCTAGTGTGGATTTTTATCGCTGAGATAGCGTGCTATGAGCAACGCTTATCTCAAAAGTGATAAAAATCCTAGTGCTAACTGCCTAACGTGAGATTATCGCTGGAAACCCAGCGATAATCTCACGAAGATTGGCGTTAGCTTGATGATAGGGCCTCACAAACTTAGCCATGATATCCACCCTCCATAGGATATCATGGCTAAGTCAGTCCTGAAGCAGGCGTAAGGAAAGTAGCGATAACAGGGGTTATCGCTACTTTTCTTGCCGCTATGCTTCATAGCGTGGGGCTTGATGATAGGAGAAATGTCGCTTAGCGACATTTCTCCTGTCATGTTAGGTCAGGAACGCCCACTTTGCATCTCATTAGAGATGCAAAGCTGGGCGTTAAGATTTTGTGCGCTAAAGCAAGGTTTCACGCGTTAGCGAGACCTTGCTAATTAGGCGATAAAATTATCGCCTCTTTTCGGCCAAAAACGGCCGCCAAAGCGGCGATAATTTTCTATCGCCTCGTTGCTGATATGCCCCTCTGTTTCCCCTGCTCTGCTTGGAATGTTTTAAACAGGGAAACATAAACACCTAGAGACTTTAGTTCTAAAATCGTCAGGCAAAATCCATAGTTAAGTCCTCCCCAAGCTAGATCCCCAGAAGGGGACACAAGGGAATACCAATTGAGGCTCACAAAAGAGAGAACATGCAGCCAGAAGCCAACTTGAAACTACCAAAGAGAGAAAATAGTGCCTTGAAGGATGAAAAACCAACCAGGGTTGAAAAAAAAGGTCTTTGGCCACCTAAGAATGCAAGAGTCTATATTATGCCACCATGACCTAATGAAGAATTGTCCGAGCCTCAATCATCACAGAAAGATAACAAGAAGTACCCTGGAGCTGAACCGGTGAAACCCCACCATAAAAAAACAAGGCCGCAATAGACCCTTGACGATCTACTTTTAGGCACAGGATACCGGACGTTGCGAGGAAATTCTTCCCTGGTGTGAGGGCTGAATACCTGATTAAACAATGAGGAGAGATGGGAAAAACGATTTCATAGCAAGAAACGTAAGAACATACAGGATATTTATTTTAGACTCGTATAATTGCAAACATGGTTTTCAGTTGATCGTGTCATTGTCAGTAATGTATCTGTTGTACGTTTTAACTTAAATAAGTACTTTATGTTTTACTACTAAAGGTTGTGCTAAAATATAAATTGGATCAATAATTCATAAAATGCAAATGTTTGCACATGGAGTGAAGGCTATGTGTTAATAATGAAATGATTTGTTTTTAATGTATGGCTAGTGGGGGCCATTTCCCTGGGTATGATATAGTGGTATATTAATGCCTTGCCCAGGGCGGTAACAGAACCATATCCCGTCTCGGATAAAACTCCAGTGAGGCATTGAACCACAAGCCAAGCCATTCTGGGGGCCGTGGGTGTTACGTCCTGTGCAGGACTGAGAATGACAGCGGGCAGGTAGGCGGGCAGCATGCACTCCGGGATCGGGGAGGAAATATAAACACACACCTACGCTTCGTACTGCGCTTCGGTGCACTGACCCGGATCATCCGGTCCAGCCCCCATTTATTTAACTAAGCCCTTCCGGGTCACAGACGGGACCACCCTCGCGTAAGCGGGGGGGTGTTCCCTTGAACATAACATTCCTCCTTTATCATGGCACAACAAAAACAAACACAACACCGGTTGGAAGGGTGCTCCAGTTCAAAGCGAGAGAGAGAGAGAGAGAGAGAGAGAGAGAGAGAGAGAGAGAGAGAGAGAGAGAGAGAGAGAGAAACAAAAGAACGGGAAAACACTGCATTTCTTTTCCTTAGTCCATTACAAAACCTCTCAGTCGAGACGACACCGCTGGATTGGCTCGGAGATGATATCTGTGTCCACCTCGACCTTCGCTCCCATCTCTACGGCCTTCAGCTCCAGCCGCCCCTGGTGAATGTTCCACAACTGCCCCAGGCAGTGGGGGGACTGGCCCAGGTGAACCACTCTCCTCATCGAGAGCGTCGCCCGTCGGTTCGCCACCCTCAGACTCTGGCACCATCTCACTTGGTTGTGCCGGACACCGGTACTTTTTGAATTGGGAGATGTTCCTGGTGACTGTCTCGTGGCCCCTCTGGGCAGTGACCATCGTGCCCTTAATTGTCTGAATCACCCAGGGCTCCGGTTCAAACGGAAGGGAGAACTTCCCTCGTGGGTGTCGATTCTTCACCAGCACCAGGTCACCGGCCACCAACGCTTTGCTCATGGCATGGCGCCTCTGGGACATTCGGTCATTCTTAGCCCGCCTCTGTCGGAGACGTTCGGATGCTTGACGATACGCAGGCAAGGATGGTGTCACCTGGGGAAACACATCATTCAGCACCCGTTGATTGCACAGAAACCCAGGGCTGGCCATGGTGGTCGAGTGAGGCGTAAGTCTGTATTCTTTTACGAAATTGTACAGGGCACACTCCATGTTCTGCTCTCGAGACATTGCTATCCGGAGCACTTTGTTTAGGGTGCGCATGAAACGCTCGGCCTCACCATTAGCCTGTGGCCACCGTGGTGTGATCTTCACATGACGGACACCTCTTGATCGGAGGTATTCAGAGAACTCATGGCTGGCGAATGGCGGACCATTGTCTGTGCGTAGCTCTTTGATTAGCCCATGGCTGGCCATAATTTTCTCGAAACGAGGTATGGTATTGCTCGCAATAATGGAGTCCAGTATCTCAACCTCGGGGTATTTTGAGAAGTCATCAATGACGACAAGCATGTGTCGGCCATCCGGTAGGCTCCCAAAGTCGGCACTCACCCGGTGCCACGGGTGAGGAGGTATGTCTTCCGTCAGGATTGGGGCCGGCGGATCCGCTGGGCCTACCGCTTGGCAGAGCGCACAAGACCGGACAGTCCTCTCCACCACACTGTCCAGATTAGGGAACCACACCTTGCTCCTCAGACGTGATTTTGTCTTGACTACCCCTTGGTGCGCAATGTGAGCTAAGTCCACCACTCGCTGCTGTAATGACCTGGGGATAACCAGACGCGTGCCTCTCATCAGACATCCCTCGGGGGACACGGCCAATTCGGACCGGACGTTGTGAAGAGCCCTTAACGCCAGTTGTGCATCGTCCGTGCGGTGTGTCAGGTTCTCCAACAGGGAGTGCCACCTTCCTGATCCAATCGCTGATATCACCAACTCCCAGCAGTCATCCTGTTTGGTCGCCTCCAGGATGTCCTCGAGCCTGATAGGCAGGGGCCGAGAGCGTTCCACCACCAGCCTAACATACTCCTCCGTCTCCTGCGCCTCAGACTCCTCTTCTCGGGTAACTGGCCGGGCATGTCTGGAGAGGAAGTCCGCCGGGTTTTGCGTCCCCGGGCGGTAGACCACTTTGAATTGATATTCCTGCAGCTGCAGGATCCACTTTTCGATTCTTGGGGGTGGTTTCGACGACACGCCCATGAAGAGAGGAATCAGCGGTTTGTGGTCAGTGTGAACCGTGAATGGCTGCCCATATAGGTAGAGGTGGAAGTGACGACACCCCCAATGTATCGCAATCGCCTCCTTTTCGATGTGGGAGTACCTTTGCTCAGTTTCTGTCAGAGCCCGGCTCGCGTAGGCAACCGGGGCCCATTCACCGTCCAGTTGCTTCTGGGACAATACAGCACCCAAACCGATGGGACTGGCATCCACCGACAGTTCGGACTCCCGGGTGGGGTCAAAGTACGCTAGGGTGGTTTCGGCGGACAGAGCGTGTTTAGTGTCCTGAAAGGCCTTCTCTTGAATGGGGCCCCATTCCCAGGTTGCGGCGTTCTTCGTGAGGTCCCGTAGAGGTGCTGTTAGATTCGTGAGGTTCCGGATGAATCGACCACAGTAGGTGACCATGCCCAGGAAGCTTCTCACTCCGGTGACTGTGGTCGGGGCCGGTGCCGTCTGGATGTCACGAACTTTGGCAGGGTCGGGCGACACTCCTTGTTGTGAAAAGTGATATCCAAAGAACGCTATCTCCTTTTTTAGGAATTCGCACTTCTCGCGATGCAACGTGAGGCCACTGTCCTGGAGTCTCCGGAACACGCATCGTAGGCAGTTCATGTGTTCCTCCAGAGTCGGCGCATGTACAAGAATGTCATCACTGACATTTATGACTCCACTGAGGCCAGCCAACACCCCTCTGATGGTATCCTGAAACACTTCCGCCGCGCTGGACACCCCGAAACTGAGGCGCTTGTAGCGGCGCAGGCCCACATGGGTGGAGAAGGTGGTTATGGCCCTTGACTCGGGATCCAGCAGGAGTTGATGGTAGCCCGCCCGAAGGTCCATCTTCGAGAACCAGCGCGATCCGCTGACCTCCGCAACAATGTCGTCGACTGTGGGTGTCAGATGGCGTTCCCGCTTGATGGCGTGGTTCGGCAAACGCATGTCCACGCATATCCGGACTTCACCTGGTTGTTTTGGTTTCCGGGCTATCACAATGGGGGAAACCCAAGGTGTTGGTCCGTCCACTCTCTCAATGATGTCAGCGGCCTCCAATTTTCTTAGTTCCTCTTCAACCTTGGGCCGCAGATGAAACGCTACTCTCCGATGCTTGAGAGCAACTGGTTGTACTGATTGGTCTATATGCAGCCGTACCAGGTGGTCCTTCAGGCAACCAATTCCGTTGAACAGGTCTCGAAATTCTTCCACCAATGACTCGACATCCTCCAGGTGCACAGCGAATGCAAAAACCACCAGTTGCAGATGTTCCGCCGTACGACAGCCCAACAGCATCCCCGTACCCTCCTTGGTGACGTACACTTTGGTGCGGACGGAGTTGGCCTCGTGGGCGATGTCGGTGGTGAAGACGCCTACCACAGTGAGTGGTGTGCCGGAGCCATAAGCAAACACCTGTATGGACGTTGGCTTCAGGACGGGCTGAGTCGGGAAGGATTTCAGCATGGACTGGGCCATTACGTTTATGGACGCACCTGTGTCGATCAGCACCGGCGTCAGATGCCCTGCAATCTTGACGTGACACTTCGGTGCCCTTCGTCTCGGACATCCATCAGGCTGTAGGGCGTGAATTACATGGACCGTGCCTTCGTCCTCATCGTCATCCATGACGTCTTCCTCAGTTTCGGGTGGAGGGGCATCCACCGCATTGATCTGCCGACTTTGCTGCCGCTGACGTCCCGCCGAGCGGCACACTTTGGCTAGATGGTTCAGACGACGACACGCCGAACACCTTTTTCCTTGCGCAGGGCATGGACCTTGGTGTGGGTACGGTCCTCCGCACATGTAGCAGGAACGAGACGAGGGTGGTGGTTTTCCGTGTTCCGGCTTCTTCGTAGACGCTTTCTTCGGGGTAGTCGCCACCACCGCGTTTACTGGCTCTGTTTTTACTTGACGTTGGAGGGCCGTCTCCATATGTGCGGCGCGCACTTTGGACAATTCCTTGGACCGGCCCATGGTGAGAATGTCAGCCATGGAGATTCCGGGCAGTTCGAGGACCCTTTCTCTCAACTTCACGGACGAACAGCCTTGGATGAACTGCGCCCGCAGCTCGTCATCTGTGTCCGGTAGAGTACAGGTGCTTGCCAGTTCTTTCAGACGAGCATAGAAGGTGTCAACTGATTCCTCCGGTTGTTGCCTTGCTTGACGTAGGAGAAAACGTTCGTAATCTGGATTCGCTAGGGGCTCAAAATGTGCGGTCAGGGCCGCCTTGAGCGTGGCATAGGTGTAGGGAGGGCCGGTTTCCACCACGGACTTGGCCAATCGGTGAACTGCAGAACCACCCAGATGCAGGAGCATGGGCCGATGTCGTTCAGGCTTGAGGCCGACTGCGGCAAAATAATTCTCCAGGCGCTCCAGCCACTCTTTCCACTTGGCCACCTGGGCGGACGGCGGGCCGTCCACAATGAACGCTTCCACCGGGGGGACCGTCGTCATCTTGACGCCGACTGGGCGGGAGGACCAAAGTAGCAGGTGTAGGCAGACTTGTACACGACAGCGGAGGCGCTTCAGGGATGGACGCAGTCAAGACAGTCACAACTCTGCACTTCCGGCGCAGGCCGCGGCAAGATGTGGCCTACAGGCACCCAGCATCCAGGCCACAGGGACCGGGTGTCGAGCGTCGGAGAGCACACCCCACGTGGCACCAGGCGGCGGCAGGTAAGACCCCCTGGGCAGGAATCAGCAGACACGACCACCCCTCCGCCTCACAGCAGCCTATGCGTCACACCGATGCCGCCACCACAGTCAGCAAACCACTGCAGAGACACAGACAGCAACTGACCGGGAAGAGTAGGCTGTAGGGGGGGCGTCCTTCAATGCAGCACCGCCAGGACACAGGCACATGCGATGGGGCAGCCAGGCAGCAGGCCGGTCGATGAGAGTGCTCCCACGTGCTCTTGTTGCACGACGGCAGCTTCGATGCGGGCCGAGGAGGAAGAGAACACAGCACCGGGAGCTGGGAGAAGGCAGAGAGGCGGCAGGGACAGGCCGCGTGTAGACGCACGCACGTGCGAGCAGCAGCGCTACGTGTGGCGGCCGCCACCGGAGCGGGTCAGGCAGCGAGGATCCAGCCGTCGTGTTGCGAGAGTCCGGAAAAGACCCCCTCGTCGCCAGTTGTTACGTCCTGTGCAGGACTGAGAATGACAGCGGGCAGGTAGGCGGGCAGCATGCACTCCGGGATCGGGGAGGAAATATAAACACACACCTACGCTTCGTACTGCGCTTCGGTGCACTGACCCGGATCATCCGGTCCAGCCCCCATTTATTTAACTAAGCCCTTCCGGGTCACAGACGGGACCACCCTCGCGTAAGCGGGGGGGTGTTCCCTTGAACATAACATTGGGCAGGGCCGCCAAGTGACCTCCCAGTCGCTGGGAAGCCAGTGAGCACCATACCTCTGGTAACTGCTCTGGTCTCAGCCTCCGACTGATCATATGTGGACTGCCCGGCCATATTTCCTTTTTGTGGCAGGGCTGATATTACATATGCAGTGTAGATGGACGCTGCAGGGTTTCTGTTCTGTTAACCGCATTGCAGTCAGCACCACCATTAATCAATAATGCTGGCGGGCACCATTCCATTAAAGATGTATGCAGCCATTTTGTAGGCCCACCCCACACAATGAGCTCTGCCTGTTAGTTTCAAACCCTCATACATGCATGTGCCAAAAAGACACATACATGTTTAATTTATTGTCCTGCTGTTATTCTGAGGTTCTGAAGCTGTGCAAAGGCCAGATATTTTGGACTAACGGAAACAAAGGAGAGGCAGCACTAGCTTCCACTCGGTAGGGCATAGATTGGAAAGAGTATTGTCGGTAGGGAGGTAGGGAGGGAGAATTTAAAAATCGGCCTCTAGTCCACCGGTCCAGCAGTGTCATCTCTGGCCAGTCTGTCTCCAGAAAGACTGACAGTTTCTGTAAAAGGTCCTCTGATCTTTTATTAGAAGAATTTACATTTCATGTAGAGTATTTACTGTAATGACCCTCTTGTGTAACACTAAAGCAATAATCAACTCGTTTTTTAATTTAATTTTTTAATTTTATGGTTTCCTGAAAATGTCATTCCAGTTCCCAAATAGGGAAGTGGCAAACATTTTAACATCAGACATATTAACTTTTCACAGCTAGTTCAATTAATGCTAAAACATATCATAATAATACATTCATCAAAGTCTTCAGGAACATTCTCCTCCCCTCACTCTTTTAGAGTAAAGCTTTTCTTTAGTAAAGACAATGTTCAACTTGTTAAGCAACATTTTAAATACTGAGGAGTCATTAGATTTCCACTAAGTTGTAATCACAGAGCGAGCTGTTACTATCGAGGTGAACCACCAGGTACGACCGCCTCTTGATCTAACCGCCAAATACCCTGAACTATCGAAAAGAAAACCACAACCCCAAAGGAACTCTGTATGCATGCAAGAACCTTTCCTCAAAATACTCTTAACTGCTGTCATCCTAAAACCTTGTGGACTCATGTTTCAGATTCACAACATCTAGAGCAGTAATGGGAACATTTGGATTCAAATTATGTATGCTGGGGTATAGTATACCAGTCAGTGTTTGTGGATCTGCGTTTGTCTGAAATGTGGTCCTCTTAACCCTGTGCGGTTCAGATGCGATACTTGTACCTATTCTTCCTGCGTCAAGTGTGTACCTGTTTCTTTTAGTAATGTACTCTGAACGACTCAAAACAGTTGTGCTAAATCGTTTTGAGAGATCCGCAGCCATCATACCAATTCACCAGTCTTCCTGGAGACATTAGCAGGATTAAATAAATCTGCTACTATTTCCCTTGAGGTTTCTATTTGTAGAGGCGAATATTTATTCAATATGCTCCAAATCTGCAAATATGTGAGCATGTTTTAAATACACGATAGTGGGAGTTTTGTTTGGACAGTCCCCTTATCTCATCCTGCAGGTCCTGCGTACATAGGGGCATATGTACAAGGCCCTATCGCAACAGGAATGTCACTTTTGTGACATTCCCGTGGCGATAGGGGCCTTGCCTTATGAACAAGGCATCGTTAAGCCACTCAACGTGGCTTAACGTACATAAGGCACCCTTTCACGCTATGGTTAGCGTGAAAGGGTCATGCAGTGGGTGTTGCGGTGGGCGTTCCACCGCAACACCCATTGTATTTGACGCTGCCCCCTATGTACAAGGGTGGCCTACATAGGAGGCAGCGCCAAAATTAAGACCAGGAAAACCCTGGTCTTAAGTTGGTGAAACGAGGAGAAATGCATTATTTCTCTTCGTTTTTGCTTTTTCCATGTGTGCTGCCTTGTGCAGCACACTTGGAAAAAGCAAAATGCAATGGTTAGTGTATGTACAGGAAGGTATCCCTTCCTGTACATGAACACACCTTTCAAAAAAAATGCAATTTTGTAACTTCCATGTGTGCTGCTTGAAGCAGCACACATGAAAGTTATAAAATGGCATTTTAGGATTGTTTATGTGCATGAAGGGACACCTTCCTACACATAACCAATCCTGCCCTGCACACAGACACCCTTGCACTCTGGTGCAAGGGTGCCTGCGTTGGCCCTAAGTTTTTAAAATGTTTTATTGAGCAGAGCAAATTGGACAAAACAAAAGCTATTGATAACAGCTAGTTTAAATAACACTCTAATAAAAAACCTGCACGTTATACATAAAACCAACATGGATTAGGTACGAGAGAAGTAAAGAAAAGCATAATACAACAGTAATCTGGCTACATCCTTGCTTTTCGAACAGTACTTAAATCAATATCACGACTATATTTCAAGTGTGCAAATCGTTCATATTAAAGTGCTAAAGTGCTAAGGTGCTACAGTACTCAAAAAAAGTAGTTGCTACTATAATCTGGCAACAGTCTTAATTTTCCGAAAAGCTTTGGTTACTGCTTTTCATAAATGTGCAAATCTAGCATGCTAAAGTGCAACGTGCTAAAATTCTAAAGTGCTATAGTACAAGAAACGGTCAAAAAATATCTATAGAACTTCTATTTCCACCATAGTTTCAAGATTCGCTAAATATTTCAAAACAGCAGTGAACTTTCTTGTAGCACCTACCCTCCTAGCATATGCTTTTTCAAACATCATAGTTCGTTTCAATTTGCTTAACCACTTCGGGTAAGAAAGTGCGTCTGCCAACCTCCAATTAAGGATGGAGGATTAAGGAACGAGCAAAAAGGGAGCAAATCGCTGTAAAAGTCTTCTCTGCTTTTGTCAGGTCTTCCCTTACTCTAGTAATGCCAAAAAGGGCTACCTCAGCCTCTGGATCTAGCCTCTTCTGGATTGCCTGAATAATGACCAGAAAAATCTCGACCCAGAATGGCTCTAATTTTGGACACGTGAAGAATATATGTAACCAAGCCCCTTCCACTTCTGCCCGGCAGGGGAAACATCTATTCTCCACTTCAGGATATTTTTTACAACGTATTTTTGGAGTATAGTATGCCATCCACCGAGACAAGAAGGCCATCCTTTTAAAATTGGCAGCTCTTAAAGCCTTACTGCCTAACTGGGATATAGACTGCCACTCCTGCCTTGACAGAGTACAATTGGTTTCTCGAGTTACTCTTTCTAGAAATTTCTCAACCATAGGGGGAATCATTTTGTTTACACAGCTGAGAGTACCAGTTGCCCACCCCATTTAATTTGGCTTGAAATAGAGTGATCACCTGCTTGGTCGGGGCACCACTAGACAAAAGATTGTATCTATTTAAAAAATGTATGCTCTTTAAATACTCAAAAAAGCCAAGTTTATTCCGTTCACTGCATCTATTTTGAACTTCTTGCTAGGTAATTATCTTATTTTTCGTAAAAAAGCACAGTCTTTCCAATTTTTGAGGTGATTGGATTGGATTTGGAGACCCATACTTTTACATTCCCCTAACTTTACATAGTGAAAACCGGAAGAGCCGGCTTGCTTAAAAAAAGATTGTAATCTAGAGGCATAGTCTTGCAGAGTCTTGTATCTAGTCCTCTTTGGCAATTTAGATGTTTTTAGAAATATCGGAATTCGTGAGCCAGATTGCTGTACCATTTTGTCTAAAAAAAATGTATCTAATAATCCATTTGATTCCAGCAAACGAGCTGTAAGATCTAAAATCGCTGCTTCATAATAAGTTCGGATTTTCTTCAATGCTTACCCACCCTTATTGACATCTAGTTGTACTGCTGCTAGCTTGACCCTGGAAGTTTTTTTGCTCCAGACAGACTCTCTAAACATAGATTCTAGCTCTTTAAAATAGTTAGTGTTAATTTTTAAAGGTACATTTCTAAAAAGAAACACGAGTAGGGGAAGTATGGACATTTTGATGAGGGCTACACTGCCTATTAAGGTTAATGGTAAAAGTGACCAATTATCCAGCAATACTTAATTTTACTGCTCATTGCTTGGTAGTTTAATTTAAATAGCTGCTCAAAATGATTGGAAACAAATACCCCCAAATAGCGTATTGGTTCCACTTTTAAGGCCTGAGGTTTAAGATTTGAGGGAAGAAAATCACAATAAGTATTCAAAGTTAAAATCTCAGTTTTGTTTTGATATATTTTGTAACCCCGATCAATTTGAATTGACTGAATTCTATTAATTCCCGATCTAGATTCAAGCTCTCAGGGCTTAAATAAAGAATTATGTCATCCATGAACAACTTTACTTTGGCCATGCCCTGTATTAGTGCTCTGATTCCCCAGTTGTTGCGGATTTTTGTAGCCAGGGGATCAATAAAGAAGGTGAACAGTAGGGGGGACAACGGGCACCCTTGTCTGGTCCCACGATTGATATCTACAATCCCTACCTAGTTAACATTTATCACCACCTGGGCCTGGGCCCCTGATGTTCCTCAGCATTTCTATACCTGGAAAGGGACACCAAACTTGCCCAGACCAAACAAAAGTGCGTCCCAATTAACCAGGTCAAACGCCTTTTCGGCGTCCACCATCATAATGAGCGCTGAAGTACAATTATTATTAAAAAAGTCAAGAGCCTGAATTAAAAACCTGGTGTTAAAGGACATCGACCTTCCGGCAACAAACCCAGACTGATCTCTATGAATCAATTCCCGCGCTAAGGGAGTGAAACGTTGGGCCAAATTTTCATTAGAATTTTATAATCGGCATTTAGAAGACTAATCGGTCTATAGGAATTAACATCTTTGGAATGTTTACCCTTCTTCACAAAGCTTAAAATTATAGACTCTTTAAAACATGATGGGACGGCACCCCCATCTTAACATATTTAAGCATCTTCATCACGAAGGGTATCAATTCCTTGGCAAATGCCTTATAAAATTCTATAGGCAGCCCATCGTTTCCACAGACTTTTGCCCCTACGGAAGAATTTAGAGCTACTAAAGTTTCTACGTCTGATATTTCGAGTTGAATCTGTTCCGCAAGGGAATTAGACAAGCTCAGAAGGTTTACAATCTCAAAATTTTCCTGGATTGAGTCCTGTCTAACCACATATTTAGTAGCATAGAGCTGTTGGTAATGCTCCATGAAAACTTGGGCAATTCTATCCCTATCTGTTACCACAGCTCTAGTCTTGGGATCTATGACCTTGGTGATCAAGGCCACTTCCTGTCTAGTCTTGGTTAACCCGGCTAGTAGTTTACCAACAATTTGGCTTTCCTCATTAACACATTGTTGGAAAGTCCTAGAGCTATTTATCTCTTCAGTTAAAAAAAATTCCCTGAGTGTCATTTTGGCCCTTTCGTGCTGTCGCCCTGCTTCCCCATCTCCCTGAAGAGGGATAGTTCTCTGGCTCAGGGCACTGTCGACAGCCTGCTGGAGTAAGGCCATTTTTGCACGCTGTGGTTTAGACTGGGCGGCAGAAAAGGCAATCATTTGCCCACGTACAGCTGCCTTGAACCCCCCCATCTGAAAATAGTTCCGCCGTTCCTTCATTGATCTTAAAATAGTCCATTATCCACTCTCTTAAATCAGCTACCCATTTAAGATCCAGGAGGAGGAGATGATCCATATGCCACCTGAATCTCATCCTCATTTCCTCCTCAATTTCCAGCTCTAATTTTACATAGGAGTGGTCGGAGAATGAATTAGCCCCTATTTTAGCATCTATATAATTCAACGATCGAGATGTTAGAAAAAAGTCGATGCGAGAAGCTGTTTGAAATTGGCGGGAGTAGCATGTATACTCACAGTTTATCTGGTTGGCTAAGCACCAGAGATCTTTCAACTGGTACTCCTGTTTTATGGCGTCTAATACTTTTTAAATTTTTGGCTTCAATTGCTTCTTATTCTTATTGGAAGTGTCTTTTCTCAGGTCTTGGATAAAATTAAAATCCCCTCCTAGTATGACCTGGCCAGATGTCCCCCTAAGTTGCTCGCTGACCTTTGTTAGAGCTGAGGGATCATCTATTACTGGGCCATAGTAGTTCATGAAATTTAGCATTGTCCCATTTAATTTCACCATGACCCATAACCATCTTCCGTGAGGGTCTCTCCGGACTTGAACAAACTCCCATGCCATACCCCCATAAAAGTAAATAGTTACACCTCTTTAGGCCAACCCATCAGACGCGTAAAAGGCATTTGAAAAGACTCTGGGGAGAAAGAGCTTAGGAGAATTTGTTTTAAGAAATAAATCTTGCGGCGTAAAAGAGGCCAGCCACCTTATGAGCCCTCCATACTTTTGTTAGTTTAACATACCATTCACATTTACCGACATAATACAGCATTTACTTACCATTACTACAATTTTTCTTACAGCATACATTTTTTTATCTCAAAACCCTGTTTTCCTTGCCCCACTTGCTACTGCTCTTTTTACTGCTGTACCCTTCGCAAACACCTCCCTCCCACCCCACCAAGCCCCCCTCCAGAAATGTGGAAAGCCACGCCAGCCACATCTCGCCCCCCCCTACTTCACTATTGAGTGTCATGGTACTATACCATGGGTGACCCTCCTCCCCCCGACAATAGAGATCTTCAGCAAAATGCTATATATACTTTCACTTTAGAGAAGAGATCTCTTTCAACAGGTCCTGAGTATCCTCCAAATTTGAAAACATATGAAATTTCCCCCTCACAAGGACACGCAACTTGGATTGTTGGGCTATTGAAGCCTGTGCACCTTGAGCAGTAAAAAGATAAAGAAGTTTAACAAACTCTTTACGCCTGCGTGCGGCTGCAGTGGACATATCAGAGAATATACGACATTTCGAGACTTCATTAATGGGAAATTGTCTCTGCTGTACTGCCATGCCCAGAATCCTTTCTTTAATGTGATAATCAGCAAAATGAATCAAGATGGTATGTGGAATCTTTGAGTTGGGCAGAGGGTGTGAGGGAACTCTATGTGCCCTTGTAATTGTAAGGTCTCCAGTGAGTTCGGGCAAAACCTTCTGCTTAATAAATTACTCTACCCATTGGAGTGTTTGAGATCCCTCACTCCCCTCGGGAACCCCTACTAATCATGAGTTCGACCATCAAGAGTGATTTTCAAGTTCCTCGAGTTTATTCTCTAGAAATGTTTTATCTTTGGTATCTTCGTTTACTCTCAGAAGCATGGTACTCATTTGATCTTCCAACTGGGCGATCCTTGATTCCGCCTCTTGGATTTTTGCTGGAAAATAAGCCAATGCTTCTTCAATTTTCCCAAGACGCAGGTGAAAAGAGGCTATCTCGTTTTCTTGGGATCTCTTCATTTCCCTTATCTCTTCCAAGATAAGATTCAGCATGGTCTTGATATCAATCTGTTGAGTGGTGGCTCCTTCTATTAAAGATTCCAAAGATTCCAAAGTGTCCTGCTAAACTTTCGCACCATCCTTCTGAGCCGGTGGGGGCTGGCCCGGAGATTCCATATTATCTCCACCAGACGTCTGAGGCTGAGTCTGCAGCTGTACCTGAGTCCAAGATTGTGGTTCTATTGACTCCACTGAATATGACTGGTCTGGCTGGGGGTGGGTGTGAAGCCCTGGAGGTGTTAGAGTTAAAGGTAAAGCCTGTCTCACCGAGGCTTGACCTGATTCTTGTATTGCGGGATTAGCTGTGGAGGGAGCCTGCCCATTCGCTTGGACTTGTGGTAATGAGAATAAGGATGAGATCTGCTGCGGACTGCTATGTACATCTTCTGACCCTTCCTCCATTAACCGCAGAGATTTAGCTGTGGATTTAGGGGGAGCTGCCTGGTATGCTTTTTTAGAAAATAGAGGAGAATCTTCAGGGCGTTATACCTCGTTTTTGTTGGGCCCTGCTATGGACTCGGCAACCTGTTTCTTCTCCATAATAGCTGATCGATCTATTTGCTTCTGCAGAGCAAGAGCCCCGTCTTCCAAAAGTAGCTCGAGAGGCTCTTCTTCAGAGCTCTCGAAACTAGAATTGAGACCAGGATGATTTGCAGTATGACCAGCTCTGGCCGCTGAAGATATCGCTTTAGCCTGCGCTAAACAGGTTTTTGCTTTCAGTTTAACCGCTGAATCAACCTTTGCAACGACATTTGCCTGTTTAAGATGTTTTCCCATTTTCCTCCCTTTTTTTTCCTCTCTCCTCCTATATCCTAGGTTTTAGATTTAATTAAGTTCACTTGCCCAGCAATGTTCTTGATTTTGAGTCATTGACCCCAATTCCTAGGGGGAAAACTCCTAGCTTGAGGACAGATCATCCCATGAGAGGGGAGGGAAAGTGCATATCTCAGGGAGATGAAGGGCCTACTCACTTATAATATCATTCAGCTGCAGCTTGCATCCAAGTCCAAATGCAGATCCCAAATCCTGAATCTAAATCCAGATCTTTCCTGGCAGGCTCACCTCATCAAAGAACCGGCTCCCCTTCCAGCACACGGCCTCTCCACTCTCAGGCATAGTTCAAGCACTGCACTCCATCACGTCATCGAGCGCCTATGAGCCGCGATCAAATTTCCAACAGAGCTGTCACTATCTCACCGACAGCCCAGTCTCAGCGAGCCCAGTCTTGGCTCCTTCTCGGCCCAGCAAAGCAGACTTCAATCACCGGGCACGTCAAGAGGCGCGTCAAGAGGTGCCGGTCAGCAATAAACGCTCTCTCCATAGTTCAGAACGCCAGAACGTCAGCGGACTCTCCGGACTTTATTGCAGGGGGAGGAGCGGCGCCACCTGTGGCTACGCGGAGGCGTGGTTCTTAATTTTATCCTTGCAGAGAACTTTTGCGTTGGCGCTAAGTTGTTAAACTTAGCACCATCGCAGGGGAAAACACAAGGCAGCACCACATTCTTGTAAATATGGTGAAGCCGTGCATTTCCGAAATGGCGGAGCGTGTCGTTAAGCCAAGGAGGCTAACGACATTGTACATATCTCTCATAATCTTTTTAGTGAGGTTGCTGCATGAACAGCAGGAATCTTTAGAAACTGCCAAAGTCGTGCTGTTGTATTTTATCAATGTTTTATTTTAGACTCAGAAAGCAGGATAGGCCAGATAGGGGAAGTTCCTTCTTTTCATCCCTTGCATATGTCTTAGTATCTTGTTGTAAAGTCAAGCTTTTAATATTAGAATGGCCGCAAGATAATATGCCTCCCAATCTGGGTGGGCAAGATTATTGATAATACTGCCATTTGATTGAAGGAACAGTATCAAATCATCAGCATATAATATGAGTTTAGAAGCCCCTGGAATTACTGCTTTAATTGCCTTGCTTTTTCTCAGGACACAATCCATTGGTTGTATAAAAGTAGCAAAGAGCAAAAGTGAAAGGGTACAACCCTGCCTGGTGCCTCTGGTGATTCCTATAGGATCAAACTCTACCATTCTAAGCCAAAGACGTGGTTGATCCCAATAGGTCAGTATTCCTTTTCTAAAAGAGGGTGGAAGCCTACTCTCATTCAGAATTCGACTAAACAGATTTATTAGAGGGTTTTGTAGCTGTTGGAAGCTGACAGAAAGCCGCCTTCGCCTGCGGCTTTACGTTTGGTAAGTAACTTGCCAATAAATTCTAGAGCAAAGGGATTTCGACTTGATTAATTATGTCGATGTCTGTAGGCTTTAGTTCTTCGTTATAGTTTTTTTTTTAAATACTGAAGATTTTTTTGTGGATTTGGTGACTGTCTGCAACCAGCGTACCAGTATTGAAATCTCTGATTTTAGTGACAGTTTTCTGGATTTTATGGTTTCTGTTCCACAACGATAAAATGTTCTCACTGAACTCCCCCTCCTCATACAACTGTTGTCCAAATGTTTGACCATCAAGGACTTCCTTTTCAAGTAAGAAATTCTGCAACTGCGGTTTAGCAAAGTCTCTAGTTTGATAGATAAGCTGGTGATCTGATTGATGAACATTATACTCAGCTAATTGGAAAGCACCTGAAAGAGCTCTATATTTGATTTTCAAAAATGTATTGAGGTTAGCCTGGAAACCAATTATTTCCCCCCTCTCAGTTATTTTATAAGATTTTCAGATGGTTTCTATGGAAGCATAACATTTATTTTCATCAAAGAATAGCCGGGGGCAGTGCATTTAAAATGTTGGACATGTACTTTTAACTTTTACATGTCCTGGTAGTTAAAAACTCTTAAATTTGTTTTTCATTACTGCAAAACCTGTCTCTCGCATACGATAACATTTGGTTACCTTATTACATTTATTTAGTGATAACGTTCAATTGGGGGCAGGTAAGAATGTAAAGTTTGGTCTCTAAAGACTTTGTAATTTAAAACCCTCTTTAATGATAAAGTTGAATTTTAAATCACAATTCTGAAAATGCTACCTTTGGAAAGCTGGCAATTTCTTGTTCCAACCATTTGGTGCCTGCGGTCTGTATCCTGAACCACATGACTAGGTGTAGATTGGCGTTGGGTATTTGTGTATTAGACCCAGACAGGGAGACAAAGAGGGCATAGGTGTTGGCAGGATGGGCCATCTCTGACTTGATAGGGAGTGGAGCTGTCACATAACCCATTTGCACATCTCGAATACTCTGCTTCAGCACACTGACAAAGGGTTTTACACTAGTCTTTTGTGCCTCCAGACAAACTGGGGCCTGGGTAGTGAGGCAGGAAATTCCAAACATCTGTAGGGGTAGCGACCTCCAGAACCTTCTTCTATTTCAAAGCTGGCCCCATATATAAATATTGGACCCTCAGGCCCAACTCTTCAGTACACCTCTGGACCTGTGGATTACTCTGAAGGACTGTTGTGCTGCTCTGCTGCAAGAAGGACTGCTACTCTGAATCCCTGCTACTCTGCTTTCCTACTGCCCTGCCACCTGAATGTGAAGGACTGGACATTCATCTTGAATCCAGGACCAGAGTGACTCCAAGGGCTAGCTGGCTGGCCTCCTCATCAGAGCCTCAGGGACAGAAAAGGCTCCAACCTCCTTGAACACTGCACCTGGACCCTGCCTACTGTGAGTCTTGTCCCCGAAGTGGTTCCACACTACTCCTGGACCTTTGAAACTGGGCCTGAAGGTGATCTGCCAGGCCATCTATGGTCTTTTGGGCAAAAGCAACACATCCCCTCACAGCCCGAATTGGATAAGGCCACTGCGCCGTGCATTCCTGATGCAGTACCCCGCAGCTCTTCGGAACCACCACTGTGCGACACATCCTCGATACAGGAGCTCTCATCGCAGACTCACGACTCCTTACAAATGCTGCTGCATGACTAATGCTCAATGAAAGACCTCACACTGCAGCCATGCAGCTCCCCAGAATTGCCTCTGCCCAATGCATATTCTATGCAGCCTTGATGCAGGACCTCACTTCACAGCCTGCAGCTCCCTGGAATCGCCGCTCCATGACGCATCCTTATTGTGGGATCGTGCAATGCTCCGCAACCAGGATGTAAAGTACTTTGTTCAGCAAGCCTATCTTGGTCTCTGTATCTGACCCGTGCTTCATCAGGGTCAGCTTGAACTTGTAACTTTGTACCAGTCCAGCGCAACCAGATAACCACAGTTGGTGCTTTGTGCTTTTAAGCACCATTTGTACCTAAATCTTTCAAATTGCACATCTTCTGGTTCTACTAATTGGATTTTTGTAGTTTTCATCTCAAATAATTAAATACATTTTGTTTCATTTTTCTAAATTGGTGTGGGATTTTTCTTGTGTTGTGTTTCACCTTTATTACTGTTTATGTGCTGCATAAATACTTGATCTATTGCCTCTAAATTAAGCCTGACTGCTTTAGTGCCAGGCAACCTGAGAATTAGCCATAGGTTCATTTGGGGTTTGTTTGTGCTTTGCCAAGAATTATGGATGCTGCTTGAGTAGGGTATGCCCCTCCTCAACCAGTAACCCAATTTCCTACAAGTATTAATTAAGGCTGGTAGGTGCCCCCCCACCCCCCTCTAATTGGCTTACCTTGAGCACTGTTCAGTCAGTCTCTCAGCTCCTTTGGGGCAGTGATAGGGCGAGGGAGCTCCCTGACTGCCTACAACTGCAACACATCTGGAAATATTTCCACTTAGAACCTCTCTTAAGTTGTCTTTAGCGCAAAGCTCTGCCAGGTAAGGTGCCAGATTATCTCAACAAGAAGTGCTGCCCTCACCAGCTGACTTAGGCAAGAAAGATGGCTTGCCCAAACTTTAAAACAACCAGCCTAGTAAATTCGAGCCGAGGATCCTTCCATATCAGCCCGAACCTTCTAGAACCATCTCTACTCACCTCAAGTTTGAGGACCTATTTGTTCAAGGTCTCCTACTTCCTACAAGGGCCTTAATTGCTGAAGAAGTGCACGTGAGTTTTCGGGTTTTTCCTTCATTGACGACCTTTGAAAAGATGACAAGGCAGCCTGATCGCTACAAACGAGTAACAGAAGAAAATATGCGCGTGAAAATTTTGCAAAATGCCATTAGATCATTTTCGATGCACAGGCTGGCAGTTTATTTAATAAGACGAAAAGAGCTGAGCATTATTTAATTTGAAGAAAGATGGTCTTGTAGATTTTTTTCGAGAATGGTGACGATTTATTTGCATGCTTCGTTACCATCCCCACTCTGAGATTGTATAGGTCTCTACATGGACCTTTTCTCACCTGCCTCAAAAATAAATCTGTTAAAGCAATCTCCAGTTTTATCATTTTTAAAGGTCCGCAGCTGGGGCAGAGCGGTTCCCCGTGACCCAGGCAGAGTTGTTTGCTCTCTGCATGTTATGATTAATCCACAGACAGTTTAGATGGCAGGCTCTTCGTGTGCCATACCCTTGAGAACACCTGCCTAATGTTAACAAATCATTATTAGGCTGCGGCAAATACCCTGAAGTTCGGTTACAATAATAATAAAAAACTGTTTATTGCACAGGGTGTGTCAACTTAAAATTTGTGATTGCTCCCTGGAAGCTCCAAAGGTTACATTTGGTAGACAAAAACAGACATGCTTAGTATCACATAGGAGAGGAATTAAATGTTTTTTTTGTATTTCTCATGAACCTATTTTTTTAGCAAATGGTTTTAAGCCAGTATTTAGTTTATAGGAGTAATGAACTAAGCGTATATTCTACAAAAGAATGGTTCCTATAACTGGAAATACCAAAAAACTATAAGAAAATTGAAGCATGGTAAATGTCTCCTTATGTTTTCCATGCTTTGATTTATTTTGCTGGATTCACAGAGCCCAATACTCACAATCTTTGGCATCTAAATACAGTTTAATTAAACGGAGCTTAAATTAAAGGTTTTGCTCTTGTAAATCCACGTTTCAGATACACACAAAAAGAGCATTTACACTTGCAAAAAGATTAATTCACACATACTTTTTTGAGTACAATTGTGGAAGGGAGTGGAACGTGTGCACTCTGAGGTGAGAAAGTCTGGGATGTTTGTAAACACTCAGGGCTATGTTCTCAAGAACGTGTGATAACTACCGCAAGAGTAGCTTATCGCAACTCACCTCATCGCAGTCTATCACTGGAAAATAACACCTTCATAACGTGGCATTCCCAAGCCGGCGGCACCATGTGATAGTCCCACGATAACGCTTCAAATGTCCGCAATAAAGTCAATGTGACGCCGCAAAAATGCGAAACACCAATGCAAAAAAAGCTGTGATGAGGCCAAGCACGATAAAAAAGATCAGCGAAAAGCAGCCACAGACCTGCCAATGCCACGCGTCATGCGGGACAATGCACTATAAAGAACTTTAAAAAAACACACCAAAACCCAATCAAACTGCGTAGCACCAAGGATGCACCTGGACCTAGTGCAGAGGACAATCCGAACCCCACAAGCCCCATGGAGGACCAGCCAGGAACCCCCTGCTCGGGGAAGGGCAAGGAGAAGAGGAAGAGGAAGACGGCGTTCAGTCCGCAGGAAGACTGGATCATCGTCACGGAGGTAATAGAACACTACCAACAACTGTTCGCCACCTCCACTGTGCCATTGGCAACACAAACGGAAATATGGCAGTCCATCGTCACCAACGTGAATGCAGTCGGAGTGTCGGGGAGGTCAATGGAGGAGGTCAAGAGGCGCTAGCATGAAGTGCACAGCCTAACCAAGGAGAAACTCGCTGCCAAAAGGAAGGCAGTAAAGGCGACTGGAGGTGGGACCCCTGCGCCACAGGAGGAGCTGGATGAGCTGGAGGAAATGGTGGCCACAGTCATGGGTGCAGAGATGGTGCAAGGAGTTGGGGGTCTGGACACAGCACGATATGACCTGACCCAACAGCAACAGGGTGAGTAACGACCAGGCCTGGGGTGACAGAGGGAGATGGGCACAATGGCACACATGCACAATCATGCCCAGCACACTGAACACCCACAATGAGTTTGGAACATGTCCCTGATATCCTTGGCAAACTGCAGCACACATAGAAACACCAATTAGGCCCCCGTCCACAATGTGCACAAATGGTCCCCCCTCCATATCGCCAATGCCACAACCTACCCAGTCAGATGTGCTGAAGCAAGAAAAGCTGTGGCTCTGTGAGCCACACGGACTATGCAACTGACACTGCATGGCAGATAACATGACTGCAGTCACAATACATGACATGGTGCACAAGACGACTTAGAGCTGGCTGAGTGTGGACCACATCCGTAAAGGAGCAGGTCACACTCTGACACATCCACGTGCACCCACAACCCATGACGTCAAAAACACATCTGCAGACAAACAATGCACAAGAGTACAAAAATATGTCCAACTGCACAAATGACCCAAGTCGCAAACATCACAGCCCCCGAAAAGCACACAAGTCAAAGGCACATCGACTCATAGGGATGAGGTGCCACCAAATCAGAGCTGCAGGGCCGACTCACCAACATGCAGCACGCACACATAGCAATCACAGCACATCAACATTGATGACAATGTGGTACAAAGTGCAACACTTACACCACAGGACAGAGGACACAACTGCTGCCACTTGTGCGTAGAAACTGGCCAATCACATCTGGCATTGCATGACACTGTGAGATGATGATGTACGAGTACAACCTCACATCCGTCATGTAGTCAAAATGTCCATAAATAGGCAGCTTCTCCAAAACAGTCACAATGTACATTGTCATGTAGTCTGTATGTAAACATGTACAATGGGCAACATACATGCAACACACTGTTAACCTGCATCTCCCCTTTACATTGCAGAGGGCCAATCAACACCTCCCACAAAGCAGACCACACATCTCTACAGTGATGATGAAGAGGACACCCTGCCCTTCTGCTCAGACACCCTCCAATGGCTCGAGGACAGCCTGAGCACCCCACCCCCAGGAGCAGTGCAGCCCAGCTGTATCGAGGTGCCCCACCCCCTGCACAGCCCACACAGCAGGAAGCACACACCACCACGCCTGGCCCACAGGACCCCCATGACCAACACTTTGAATTCCAACGCCGTGTGTTAGCGTGCCAGGAGGAGTTGGATGACCAGCTGCGGGTGGGTTTCGACCTCGTGGCAGCCAAACTCAATACCATACGTGGGTGTCTGAGTCCCATCAGGGACCACGTAAAGTCCCTAACGGACACCCCCTGTCCGCACCATGCTCGCCGACAATACTTGGCTGACCTCGATGGGGCCATCACTCGGATACAGGAACTGCCTAGTCAGACAGGCTCCAGCGATGACAAGACAGAGTTGGCACAGATGCGGAGAACAATGGAGACCATGGAGCAGATGCAGGCTGGCAGTAGGGCTGCCATGGCTGAACACCAGCGACATGTAGCTGGGATCTTCCAGGCCTTGCATGTGTCAGTGGCACACAGTGATGCGGCCATTGCACCTCCGCACCCTGATGTGTCAGTGGCCCTACAGTGATGCAGCCATAACACCACCACACACACCTGGCACACTGGACACAGAAGAAGTCTCAGAGGAGTAAGATGTGGAGTGCAATAACTGTGTGAGGAAGGAAGCAGTAGCAACCATACCCGCCACATGACCGGTCCCTGCATGGTCCAACCCCATGCATCATGCCCTGGTACAATGATTCCAACTGTCCCCGGAACACTCTGCGACATTCCCCTGGACCCCAACATGGACTGCCATATCTGCCCTTGTACCAATGACACAGCAATCTGGCTGAGGACTGTATTCTTCCTCTTCAGATCAACTTTGCATTCCCCCAAGGACTCTGGTTGGCCCAACACTGGGCAACCACTTAATGTTGGCTTGAACTGGACATGTACCCCTCCATCTCGGAGACTCCCCAGAATGTGAATAAAACATTCCAAATCACACAGATGTGCCATGTCTATGTTCACCCATGTGTACAAGTATGGGTTAATGTAGGGACGTTGATTGCACTAAGAGGTACACCCTGGTAAATGTCAGCAATGCACTAGTTTGATCCTGACCCACATGGCCAATTGGATTACTGTGAAGGTGTGAACTAGCTGTGGCCTCATTGCACATGCACAACAATCTCGCATCCCCCAACGTAGCCCCATGTCCATGTATCACATAGGGCTGTCTGTGTCAATGTCAGAATCGGTAGCCCGCCTGAAGTAGTGTCCCCCATCGCATGTGGCTACGGAACTCCTCTTCGTATGACGTACTCACACACATCAGTGCGTACACGGTCTGCTTCAATGGATCATGTCGATCCACAAGGCAAGTAGTTTGACACCATACTCACATTGCTGAAGACATGTTAGGGCACAGGTCTACCAGCAACTATCCCAAACACAATGTGTGGCTCACAGAGGTGGAGCTGCCAATAGGGATTCACCACCTACGTACCACAGGCAGTCTGTCTCTCCCTGTGTACGGACAATGCTCATTGATACACACGATTTGTCTAACTAGTCAACACTCATCACAGTTGTACACTGGTGAAATTGCGTAGGCTTTATTTGCATGTGCTTGTCAGAACGGGCAAGTGATGGGCCCCAACAGGCAGACAAATGCTGAATACACTTACTGGCAGAATGGGAACATGTTGAGGTGCATGGAATGGGGTGGCAAACATGTACACATATCCTTACGGTTGGCAACAGTCTCAGCCCACCTTGCCTTGCTGGTCGAGTCATGTGATGTTTGGCGTCTGCTCATTGCCCCGTGTTAGGAGACACGACTCACAGCCCATGGGATCTGCATGGAGCTTTCCGACCGGACTGCGCCGACTGTGTGCTCTGCTGACAGTGAGCAGGTGAAAGGGACCAACAAGGTCACATGTCGTGCCATATTGGCATGTGTGTAGTCTCCCTCCAGCAGTATTTCAGATTTGGTCACTTTGCCAAACGACGCTGTGCAGCTCCGCCCATGGGGCTGCAGCACCTTGCACAGGTGTGTGACAACACACGTAGGTGCACTCACATGCATTCTGAGTCTCTGCGAATGCAGAATAGTCCACTTTTGTACTGGCTTATGGGACCAATCCTC
This sequence comes from Triturus cristatus, assembly GCF_964204655.1. NCBI lineage: Eukaryota > Metazoa > Chordata > Amphibia > Caudata > Salamandridae > Triturus > Triturus cristatus. The sequence goes on along the minus strand of NC_140582.1, from coordinate 172,745,447 downwards.
CACGATGCAACACAGTGTTGGGACCTGTGCTCTGGGTGTCAATCAGTTGTATATGCAGGAAGGTAGTTACTCATCCATGAATGCGAGTGCTGCTTCGTAGGCAATCAGTTCCAGAAGTACGTTGTACTCGGATTCAAGGAATACGAGGAAGAGCCAAACCATTAACTGGTCCGGACAGATGTGCTCCGAGCACACAGTTTCACCAATCCGCAGCACAGCCCAATAGGGGAGCACCTCGATGTGGTCACTGCACACAATGACTTGTGCAATCTCCCATCCACAGCTGCCGGCACAGACACCACATATCAAGCCATCCCATGCCCGGATATCCCGGTTGCACTCCTGTTCGTGTACCAACAAGGGTGGCACACACAAGTCGTAATCCAGTTCAGCTACCGTTGTGTTGGATAGGCAGACCTCCATGGGCCACTCGAATGTGCATGATCGACAGTGGAACCATGGCTGGACGCATGTGATGTATGCAAGCCAGAAACTCAAACGGTTACTGATTCGCAGAAATGCCATTGGCGGAGCTCCCAACAGATGCAGCATTCGTGCACTGTACAGTTCCACGTGACTGTGGTTGTGCATGTGCCCCGGATTGCCTGCCATTGCGCTTGTTGGTCTCGTACCACCGGCACTCCTCAGATTGGCGGCAGTTCTGTGGAGGATATTCCACAGCTTGGAGTAATGAGTCCTATGTGTGTTCAATGTTTTGGCATAGGGGTTGTCTCTTGTACCGATTTGTTGGGGGCATGGTTTTGAGCATGATTTTGTGACATTAATGTGCATTCTCTTGGTCCGGGGGAGGTGGGGGGTGGCCGGGGTGTGGCCCCGGGGCTGGGGGGGAGAGGACAGCGGTGTGGTGGTGGTGGTGGGTGTTGTTTCCGAGTTGGGGGTCCGAGCTGCATGATCGTTGGCTCCATGGCATCTGTTGTTCTTCAGGTGTGGTTGTGGTCTGGGCTCCCTTTTCTGTTGCCGGTTGTCGTCCGACTTTGCACCAGGTCAGAGCAGGTGTTAGTTTCCTGATGCTATCATGCCTTATCGCATGTTTTGTGATCTTATCGCTGATCTGGCTGGGCGTTGAGAATGTTGTGGTGTGATGTTGTTGTGGCTTTTTGCTCGGGAACTGGTGAAATGGGCTGTTAGCACCGGCTTGTGAATGGGGCAGTAAATTTATCGCGAGTTTGGCTACGCTAAAGTGCCGTTAACTCGGCGATAGCTCCTTGAGAATATGCCCCTCAGAAAAGTCTATGGAGATGGAGAAGTGCAACAACAAGCAAATATCACTGCCCCAGAGGTGTTGCTGCAGATACTTTGAGTCAACCAATATTGCAAGGAAAAAACATGATCGCCGTATAATTACTGGGGATGCGAAGCAGAGTATGTGACCAGCAAACGATGGATTCATAAGAACCGCAAGGAACATTTTCAGAGGTCACACTGGATTTTGAATATTGTTCACAAACACCTTTTTGGTACATTTATTGGAAGATCCTTAAAAACCACAAGTGTTTGAGACTGTAATGTAAAGAAATGATTGAACCTGAGTGTGACATGAATATTTTTGCCATTTGATGTCATTTATTCAAGATGAAGGCCATAGCATAACCTTGCTTTAGGTGTTGAAACGACACTGCTGATAAACAAATCTACTGATTTTGATGTTGTATGCCCCCCATCTAGGGAAGGCAATCTGTTTTAAAAGTCTCCTATTAAAACATTTTATGTGCTGGCATACAGTTGGATTTCTATACATTTCCAGTGTAAAATAATGTTAGAATTTGGGTTCAATACAGGCACCTGGGTATATGTTTTATGGTCATTTGCTAGGATTGAGCAGCATTCTACGTATAGTTAGTTATATATATTTTGGATGCAAAAATCTATGGATCTGATTTACAAAGCAATTTCAGCCATAAATGTATGTTTATGGCTGAAAAAGACTAGATTTATGGCTGTCTGGTAAACCCTACGTAAAAATGGGGATTGTGTGAATCATGTCATGGCTTTCCTTGTGGATTTCTGCACAGCCACAAACCTGTGACTTTGGGGGTCATTATAATGGCGGGCGGACTCGAGTCTGCCCGCCATCGTAGCGGTGACTGGGACCACCCGCCTGTGAGGCATTAGACCCGCACCACAGATTATGGTGCGACCACCACCATGGCTGTCGCATCCAGCAGTTTAACATTGCCGCGGATGCTGCTGGCTGCAGCACCCGCCGCACCTCTAAATAGCCATGTCGTGCATTTCCCTGCACAAAGTGGCAGGCACCACGCAGTGCCTATGGCAGGGGGAAAATTGCTATCAGATGGCGGTGGGGCCGCCACCGCACAGCTGGCGGTGGCAGACTCTCCGCCATCATAATGAGGCCCTTTATGCATTTCACAAACTCTCCTCTTAACCTTTCCCATCCTAGCAATGGTCCTAGATTTTCTCCAGCAAACAACTGAAGTAAATCATGTCCCAAGATGGGATGTAGAATTGACCAACTTTTTGGGGATTTTTATGCGAGGAGGTTTCTTCATGGAGAAAATAATTTTCCTAGGTGGGATTGTACTATGTATACAATTCCTTAATATGGAAATAGCAATAAGTATAAATGCTGCATTTCATTACCATTAATGTGCCTTGAAACCTGTGACTAGTACAGCTTTCTATTTGTAGTTCTGTAATGTTATGTTAAGTTATTTGCATTTGTAGGCGCAACTTATCACCAAAAAGGGTATCCATGTGCTGGAGTAGGTTTATATGTCTGTTGGGGTTTAGTTGAAGGGCCAGTCATTCAGCCTCTTGCAGATTTCAAGAAGTGAGTAGGAGGCCCTCATGTGTAGAGGGACGTTTTTCTATGTTTTGGTGCAAAGTAGGAGAAGGCTAGGCCACCCATTCTGCTTCTGCAGATATGGGGGGTGTGAGTAATAGAGTGAAGCAGAGCGTCGGTGTCTAGAGGGTTGGTGTGAGTGAAGGCGGCAATTGATGTATGCAGATCATGCACTTGGTGACATTGGATCTGGTCATGTAGGACAATACAATACAATGCATTTCTAAAGCGCACAGCTACCTTACAAGGTGTCCTTGCACTAGCAGAAAGGATCGGCACACTGTAAGACTACGAAAACCAGAGTTAAGAAGTCATTAAGGCAGAGTCAAAGGGAAGCATTTTGAATCCTTTTCTAAAAGCCATTTCAGAAGGACACCTTCTCAAAGCCAGAGGCAGTGCATTCCAAAGTTGGACGTTAAGTAGGCAAAGGAACGGCCTCATCTTCTAGATTTATATGTGCGGGAAGTTTGAAACAGGTTGAGATTATTGGAACACAATGAGTGGACCTGAACTGAAGGACTTTTCGGACATTGAGAGGATGAGCTGAATTTGCATAGGAAATGATGCAGATGCTAGGAGCTCTGATGACGTCAGCGAGTGGTGTCATGTAAATGTAGAACAGGATAGGGCTGACAGATGATCCTGGAGGGGCTCCGTAGATCAAGTTCTTGTGTTCGGATGTGAAGGGTGGGAGTCTGACTCTCTGAGTTCTCCCTGTGGTGAAGAAGCATAGGCATTCAAGGACTGGAACTTGGATGCCTTTAGCGTGTAGCCTTTTGATGTGGCTGGGGTGTAACAGTGTCAAATGCAGCTCTGTTAATGATTGTAAATTGTCAAAAGTAGAAAATCTGTTTTCGTTAATTGGAATGCTAGCACAAGTGTAGTTTTACTTCTTTTTTGTGAATTGAGGCCCTAGAATTTAATGTTCGTTTTGCCAGTTGATTTCATTTTTTCTTAAATGTTGATCATATTTAATCATGCACATTGTGACTACCATAAGATTTACAAGCTCTCCTGATAAATAAATTCTCTTTAGTTCGAACATGCAAAGTATGAGGCACAAAACAAATACTCTAGTAGACATTATTTAGTACTAGCTCTAAGCATTATAAAACATAACAAGTCTAAAGGAAGAAAAACGTGGTTGAAATGTCCTCTAACACAGCACATCTTCTTTCCCACTATGTCCATTGCCTTGTGCACAGCTCTCTTGCATGCTCAAGCACAGCTTCACTCCTATCCCACACACATCACCCAGTCATATGCATGCATATCACCCTTCATTCTCACACTCAAAGTTCTTTACACAGCCCTACTGTAGGAAATCCACCATTTCTGTGTGTTCACCTCGGATTTTTCGCCTGTTGCTGGACCTATATTTTCTCTGACTTTAGAACTCGATACACTTTACTCCTGTAATTCACTATAGTGACAGTGCAAACATGGCCTCTGGCCTACACTGTGTAGCCTGACCATTGCAGTGTAAACCTGTAGCGTGATATGTCAAAATAACCAATTTTTGCTAGTAAAATGTCCATTTTAAATATTAGTAAGTGACAAGGCAGGATGCATGGTATTTAAAAGTGGAACATGTAGAAAATGAAGGTTATAATGTCCCTACAGTGAGATGGTACTAAAGGTTATTTTCATTGTGGCAGGCTAGCTGTCCTATGCCGAAAACCACAGTACAGACTAAAATGCAAATACAGATAACTAGGGAAAGGACATCGCTAGAAAAATAATAAAACTACTACTTTTAATAGTTAATGCAAATCCAATTCAATGGTGAAGTCAGAAAAATTAGGTTTTAGAAAATTACACTTTACCTGCCTGAACTGTCAGAAGGTTAATTAACATAAGACTTTGTCTGTGCTTAGCCAAATATGGGTGTGAAATGTCTCCCAGGATCAAACAATAGGCTGATTTGAAAGGACAGAAATGATCCTCTAAACTCCACAGAATATGCAGGATGTGGGCTGTGGGTATCCTAACTGACACTAGTGTCAAATCCTTTATGACGGGTCTGTTGAGCCACATGTAATACTTGGGGAACACTTGAAATGAACATAGGTACAGTGCCTGCATAAATCTGGATTTTAGTGCTAAATGTGGAAGGTCACTAGGCTACTATAGCACACTCCCTACACACCCCCAGCCCTCTGAGCCCAAGTTTAGTGTGAACAAAGACTTTCGCCATCTTGAACATGCCCTAACACATGCCATGCTAAGCCTGTTTGCAGTAACGTAAACAGAGCCTATTGAAAAAATGTCTAGGGCTGGCTCAGGGAGATTTTACCGCATTGGTTAGGGAGTGTCCTTAAGTTAACCACTCACTCTCACTAACTTGTGCAAAGTATAATTGTGGTACCTCCAGTTACCCAATTCAGAACACTTTCTGGACCTGCGGTCTGAGACCTGAAAGAGCCCTTCAGGTCTTGACCTGTTCCCTCGTGTACCCAGGACAAAGAAGTGAACTCCAAGGGTATGGCTACAGGGAGACAACAGGCTGCACAAAGCCTTTTCCTGAAAGTACCAAGCTGACCAGTTTCAAGAGGACCCGGATTGGAGCCTTGCTGTTGGACTCTGCCTGACACCCAGTGAATCTTTATATTCCTCTGCTCTTGGCGGCCTTAGAAGCCTTAGAAGTGTACTCCTGTGGTGGACTGGGACTTAAAAGACTAAGGGCCTAATTTGGATGTTGGCGGACAGGTTACTCCATCACAACGGTGACGAATATCCCATCCACCGAAATATAAAACCTATTATAGCCTATAGGATTTATATATTTCGGCGGACGGAATATCCGTCACCTTTGTGACTGGGTAACCCATCCACCGACATCTAAATCAGGCCCTAAGTCAGAAGATAAAATCTTTCACCAGGATGAACCTGGGTGGTATATCTGACCTGTTCTCCTTTGTGGCCCACTTCATATTGCAGCTAAGGTCCCCATCTACAGTGACAGGGACCATTCATTGATTGACAATTATTGGTTCTTTACTTTTTCTTGGCATTATTTCTAATTAAAACTTTAAAAATTCATATCTTTGGTTTCCATATTGGATTTTTGACAGTTGGGGTTGTTTTGTTTAATAAAGTTTGCTCTATTTTTCCAATTCAGTTTAGGATTGTTATTGTTTTGCATTTTGACTTACTATTGTTTTGGTATGCATAAATACTTTAAAGAATGCCTTAAGTTAAGCCTGTCTGCTCTGTGCCATACCTACAAGAGGGATGACCGTATGTTAATTTATTGACTTGGAAGGGTTCACCTTGCCAAGGGTTGTGATTATTCCTTGGAGTGGGCAGTCGTCCACCCCAAATATTAATATAATTTCTTACAGTCAAAACCTTCACACACAGCACCTCTGCTCCCATATTTGGCCCTGATATAATTCCATGGCTCCTTCATACTAAGGACCCTTTAGGTGTACTACTTATCCAGCATAAACCTTCTCTTTAACTCTGTGGTACAGGACAATTCCAGCATCCCCACTAATGCAGTGACACCTCTCTGGAGCCCTCTACACCTACATGACTCTTAGTTCAGTGCCTCCTGCTTAGATGTCCCCATCCCAGTCCCTTCACCAGCTCACACTGCTCACTGTGGGGACTGAACTTGAGGGCACAAGTTGGGAAACACAAAATGACACCACACAATATTGCAGGTAAAGTGCAGTCAACAGAAGCAGAGTGTGTGCAAGTCCATATCCCAATCCACTGCCCATTTCCCTTGGGTATCGGGTGCCATTAATTGTACCCATGTGGCACGTCAGTCAACCTGCCACAGGGAGCATGGTTTCTGCAAAAGACACCACAGGCACTCCATCAACATGCAAATTGTCTGCAATGCTTGAGGGAGAGCTCAGTGATATGTATGCTGCCTCCCCTGGAAGCACACACAACAGGTATTTATTCCATTAATTATCTCTTGCATGTCAGTTGGTTGATGGAGATTTTGGTGACAAGTGGCTAATTGCCAAATGAAACACACTAGCACAGCATGTTTAACTGGGTGATGGCATCTCAAACATAGTCACCTCAGTAACTTACCACATCACAATGACACACATAATATTCTTTTTAAATGCATGCATGAATAGATTACTTAGAACATTTGTAGGGCAATGTCTTCTTTGGTAATGTTGCATAATTTTGGTGTAGGTGATGCTGGGGATGTCTTCTTTCCCCGTTCCTCACACTGTTTGGTTGCCCACCACACAGCCTCAACAGAGGTGCAATAGGTCACACATTCGTACATCATTTCACACACTAATGGTATTCTTAAGGTGTGATTTAGATGTCTAGACTATACAGGAGGTGCACCAGTATTTCCTAGAACTTGTGGAAAAAATGTTTGTAGCCTCTTGTGTGTTGCACAACAGCTTAATGAAACATGACCTACATGTAGATATAACACTTGAACTCCATTCAGGTTTCCAGGAAGATATGCAGAACAGAGATCAGGGTCTGCAGGTGGGTGATCATCAAGAGGCCTAATTTTTTACCTGAAATGATAGTATGGTTGCTGCATTATTGTAGTTGGACAGTGTCCTTTCAATGGTGAACAGTGGACTATAACATCGTCCAAATAGACCAAGAAAACAGTGTTGTACATTAACAAAACCCTTTCACACTTAGGTATTCATTCTTTAAACATTGTTAATACAAACCTCATTTATATACATTACATTTTTAATATAATTTTGTTTTATGGTAAGGAGATCTCTACACTGGGTGGAGATCTCCATACAGGATGGATATTTTGGACTCAACAGGCATTTCCGCCTTTCACGACAAACTGGAAATGACATACAGGAAGTAAACAATACCTGAGCCATCCCTTCAACACAATGGAAACATCCTCTATTGTGCTGCTCCTTTCATCGTAGAATCCAACAAAATGGTGGAGAGGCATGAAGAGAGGTTCCCAGATTAGAGATCATTTGCGATGGGGCCTCCAAACAGTATCTTCAGCTATATGGAAGTCCTGACACCCAAATGACTACTGCTGCATGGTCCCAGATATGGAGAGACAGTGCCAATAATGTCCACACCAGCAGAGAGAAGGAGTGCTGCAAACCCTGAGAAAACCTCCGCCGCCGGGCATGCTTGAAGGCAAAGGGATGTGCTAGAGGTACCCTCCCAGCTGCCTATGTGGCAACCCCCCCAATGGCAAAGCTGCATAGAAGGCTCTTGAAACCAGCCTGTCCAACTCTCCTTGCTCAGCTGGAGGCATTTGAAAAGCAGAAAGGGCGTGAGCTTAATATATATCTGATATGATAAGTGCATATAGGTTTTGAAGGTGTTGTTGAATCATGTCTTCTGTTTACTGTTTTGTTTAGTGCCATGTTGCTTGTAGCATATGTTGTCCTGTCAACATTAAAGACAGATTGAATGCTATTTTTCTATTTTAAATGTACTTTTATTAAATAAATGTTTACAATGTGATAGGAATATGTGTGCAAAATGGAACATTCTAAGGAGAAAAATGAGCTAATATTTGGAATTCTTTAACCCCTTCGGTGCCACGCCCTTTCCCCCTCCTGTGCCGGGCGTTTCCCACGCGGGTGGGTTTCATGACGAGATAGTCTTGTCATGGGCACAGCGCGACCGTGCTCCATGACGAGACTATCTCGTCATGGGCACAGAAGAGGTTAAAGAAACACTGACATATGCCTTATTTCAAATTTCTAAAACCTTTTCTGTGTCCTTTCTGCTGAACCCTTATGATATATTTACTTTTAAGAATATTAAGTCAGACCCGATATTGGTTTCATCTTTTGAAATTTAAATGATCAGTCTTATAAGAGGAAAGTGTAAACTACAGAAATGAATTGCAATGGGAAATTGAGTGCTTTAAAATGTCAGTCTATATCAAATTGAATGTACATTTCTTTTTCATAATTGATTGTATATCGAGGACATTTTCAAGATATGCACTCATCAATTCTTTATTTTGTCTTCATTGCTAATCAGCTGAAAAGATGGTGATGGAGGAGGAGATCAAGACCCAGGATGAGGGTCTTTATGTTCCTCTGCTGATAGGTTGAGAAAAACCTTTACCACCACTAAGGAGGAGGAGCCATGCCCTAGCAGGGAGGGAGCACCCTTCCAGAGACTCACATGTTCTGCTGCAAAATGCTAGCAGAGTCCACTGAAGTGGGATAATAAGTGAACCTAACATGCCAGAAGGAGATGGACAATGAGGCCTGAAGAATATGTTACACTGGTGTTTAGAGATGCAACCTTTCTCAATGAAAAATACCAGCCATTTGCTCATGTTTTAGAATTCTGTAAGGCTGGGATGTGATACTGTAAGAAATTGGATCATTATTTGGGGTGAGTAACTACTCACCTCAAGAAATAATCAAAACACTTGTTATGGTGAACCCTCAAAGTCACTAAATTAACATCGAGCTCAATCCCCTAGTTGCTATGGCTGGCAAACCAGACAGGCTTAGTTTAGGGCAATGTGTAAAGTGTGTATGCAGTATCAAAACAGTAATACATTAAAAATGCAAAGCAATAAAAATCCCTAACCAAATTGTCATAAACAAAACAACAAAAATAAAATTGGGAGAATCAGATATTTGAATTCTTAAAGTTTTAAGTAGAAATAATGCCAAAAAGCACAAAGCACCAACCATAGTCAATAGCTGTGGTAGACCAGACCCTGGGCGCAATTTAAGGCTGGCCATGATGGAGTGCGGGTCAGACACACCAACCAGGTTAGGCTGGCCAAAGATTTTACCTTCTGATTTAGCATTTTAAGTCACATCCTCCAGAGGAGTACACTTCTATAGCCCCCAAGGACCCATGGGGAGGTACTTTGAGACTAATAGTGTGTCAGGCAAAGGCCAACAGTAGGCCCTGTCCAGGTTAAGTTTCAGTAGTCAGCTGGGTACTTCTAGGAAAATGCTTGTTTTATTCCTGTCGTTTGAACAGGAGGTCAGCCTTATGACCCTTGGAGTCCACTTCTTTGTCCTGGATACATGAGGGAGCTGGTCCTCTCCTCTCAGATCACAGACAGAATGTCAATCCCTATTCTGATCTTCTACAGGTTCAGGAAGTGTTCTGAAATGGATGCCTTGAAATGCCACACTTATGCCTGGCACTGGCTAGGTGGTTGGAATCACGCCTGGACATGCCTCAAGCAATGGGATAAAAGGTCTTGTGCCAACATTGTCCATTTTTTGCATTTTCAAGATGGCAAAATTATTTGGCTACGCTAAACGTGGGCTCTGATGGCTGGGGCTGCATGTAGAAAGTATACTATGGTAATCATAGTGTCCTCCCTCATCTAACACTAACTTTTATTTTGAGACAGCAACTGTACTCACAATAAACCCATGGACAGAAATCTGGTAGAACCAATCAGGCTTGTTCAGCAATCCGATAGTAGATACACATAAATTGTCTTTGCATCTTGTTCCCTTCTTTTCATGTGTGCTCCAAGTGTTATATACAAAACCCATCAGACCTGTCACGCAGGATTTGAAATTCCAAAGGATTTATTAATGTAGTCAAATCAGCCCCCACCCTGCATGTTCTGTGAGGTTCAGAAGAGTAATCTATGCCCATTCAGGTCAGTCCATTGTTTGCTCCTCTGAGGCATTTCACACCCCTTTCGAACCTATTCAAATGCTAATCACTGCCTGGGAGAAACTGTAGAGCAAATGCAAATTAGGCTCCAGGAACTGCAGAAAGAGAAACTGTGACTTTCTAAAAGTTTGTTTTCTTTAATATTTATTAAAAATCTGATTTCACCATTGAATTGTATTTTTAATACCTATTGAAAATAGTTGTTTATTTTTTTCTCTAACCTCATTCCTGAGACACGGTATTTCTACATAGAACATTTAGGCCTATCACAGTGAATAATAGCTTTTAGGTTTCTATCCGCTGTAAGGACATGTCCTACTTTTAAATACCATGCACCCTACCTTGCGGTCTACAAGGCCTTTATAGGGGTGACTCATTAATATTTACAAGGAAGGTTTCCACCTGTTAGAACGGTTTATTTTGACAGATTGAATTGCAGTTTTACATTGCTACAGTCAGTCTACAGTGGAAGGCCTGAAACCATGTTTACACTGCCACTGTAGGTAGGTGTTGTGGTCCACTAGCAGCATTTAACTTCCAGGCCATGGGTACCATTTTTCCCATAGGCTAGTGACGTATAGGTAAGTTAAATGTATCAATTAGGAATATGCCATATTGGCCATGTTTAAAGGGTGGGATCAGGGAATTTACAACGGGTTAGTAGGGTTAAAGTGCACTAAAATTAAACTATTCAACTATTTTGTGATAGTGCACTCTATCATGTCATTCATTAACACGATCATTCACACTGTGAATCATTTTGTCTTTTGTGTAGTGGTAAGTTTAATATTGAGCTTCAGATCACAACACAGGCACAACATGAGCAGCAGCAGCACAACCTTAACACAAAATAACTAAAAGACAGGTCGCAGAAGCAGGAGGGACATGACACTGTTCTCTCACATGTGTAGTATAGGTGACCTACATGTAGCTAATACACTAAAGAAGGAGTGAGAGGAATTAAAGTCAGCTAAATATAGCACATATCAAAAGGTGAAAAATCTGGGATAACGCGAAACGGCGAATTATCTACTGATGCTTTAATAGGAATTGATGTAAAATCCTCAGTATTTATTTCTAAAAATTTCTGTCTTGGTTTATTTTATCAATTAGAGACTATTTAGGTAACTCCAGAACACTTTGTAAAGCACTGCCTTCTTGCATTTGCAGCTTTAACTGAAAAATATGGGCTTTAGGTCATTTCTCTAATTATTTACCAGCCCGAACAGTAAAATATTGGTTGTGCCAGCAGAAAGTGGCAACCCTGCTGGTATTCTAGGAACAGGTCTCACATTTTCCTTGGGTTGCAGCTACCATCTCTATCACTCCAGATGCCCTCAGGCCAATGGGACCCCCAGCTGCGCCCCGTGCAATACTTCCTTTTTCTACAAGTTTCCACAAGGAAGAATAGCAACTGAAGAACGGCATCACTGATCCCTTATGTCTTGCCCCTATCTCTAACCTTGTATAGGAAGCCACAATGGAGATAGTTGCTGCTCAACTGGTGATCTCTCAGGGTATGAATCAGTTAAGTAGTAAAGTGGGTGCTCTGCTAGAGATTATAGTTGGCCAGCATAAAGAATTATTTACCCCCTGATCTCCTTGACAGCAGACTTAAAGTCTAATCTGCCTTCCCATTTCAGATCACCTGCTGTTGTCATACCACCCAATTTGTCAGTCCAAATTGTTTACCTCACCACACACCAGTGTATCCATTTCCTCAGGGGTTGTCCTTTGCTGCCCATGCAAGCAACTTGTTAGTGTCTGAGGGAGTATTTCATGTTGTAGTGAAGTCAGAGTTAAAGTATGGCAAGGAACTTAACCCAGCTAGGGAATTCCATCTGGCTTGGGGAGTGACTTTACTTATTATTTTGTCCATTTATTCATTCATTCATTATTTATTTATTCATTTATTTATTCAACTGAATATGTAACTATTATGTTCTGTTTATCTGGAACAGTTATTATTTTTTATTCGACTTGTTAGGTTGGACTATTGTTATTTAATTTTAAATTGTTACATATTCCCCCATGTAAAGAGATGTTGCCATTGACATTGCCAATATGTTTTTATGATTTGCTCATCCAGTCTAGGTTAATATTCCCTACCTGAAATATGTTCTTTAATATACCCATTCCAGAAGGTGGACCCCAAATCAGATTTAAAAAAAAAAAGAAATTCTGTTTCCAAAAACAATATAGATACCTCTAACGTAAACTAAATAATGGTTAGAATGTTTGTGTATACAATTCTATGACATTATGAAAAATCCCAACCAATTCAGAATATGTAGCAATATACATTCTATCTTAATATTTCAACAAGTATTTCACATAACTACACATATATGAAAGCATACCAGGTGGATTTTTGTAGCAATTGTGATTTGTTTTTAGAGTACTTAGCAATCCAAGGTTTAAGGGATCACTGACAAAATATCGAGGACAAAAATATCACGTGGACAGAATATCATGTAAAAAATATTGAGGATCAAAGTATCAAGAAAATATGTGCCAATAGGTAAGTGGAAATGTACTATTCTGAACTTCGCATCTACATACCTTGGAGACATATATATCATCAAGATACAGATATGTGGAGTTAGGTATGGTAAAATGTTGCATACCTATAGAAACTTACCTTTATGATATTCTTGTCCTCGATATTCGTGACCTAAGATATTGCCTGCATAATATTCTGGACTCTTTATTTTTTCAAATGCCGGTTTAACATCAAAGATGTGTGTATAGTGATAGAAAGTTAAGTTGAAAATGTATGAAGGGTGAGATAAGTGTTGTTTGTTAAGATTAGGGGTTAAGGGAATGCTTACCATGGGGCCGATTCACAGAACTAAACTGAGACAAAATCTTAACCTTACTACTTTTGGTATTCACAGAAGGCATTTAGTAGTAGTAAAGTTAGTATTTTGTCTTAAATTTGTATTTTGTCTTAAGTTAGGATTTTGTCTTAAGTTAGGATTCTGTTTTAAAACCAAAACTTAAAACACAACCTTAACTTAAGAAAAAATCCTTAATTAAGACAAAATACTAACTTAAGACAAAATACTAACTTAAGGCAAAATCCTAACTTAAGACAAAATAGTAATTTAAGACAAAATACTAACTTTACTACTACTAAATGCCTTCTGTGAATACCAAAAGTAGTAAGTTTAGGATTTTGTCTCAGATTAGTTCTGTGAATCAGCCCCCATGTCCTGAGGGAAGGGTGGGAGGGGGAGGAGTGGTCCTTGTTTCTAGCTAAGAAACACTGGGAAATTGGAGGTCGAGGTTATGATTGTGGAGGTTGATGTAGGTGAATTGTTGTCTGCATTGTGGGTGGTGCAAGTGCATTGTTGATAGCATTTGTGAGTGGTGTGGGTCACTGTCGGCCTTCATGGGCAGCACCTACAGCATGTGCTGCACTTGTTTAAGGCAGGGTCCATTTCAGTAGCACCATCTAAATAACATCAACCTCTACAACGAGGATAGGCTTAGGATAGTGTGCCAGCATATTGGTTTTTTTTTCAGTGCCTCTTCAGACACGTTAGCTGCTGTTGCTCACAATGTCTTGATAATATCTTTTTAACACACCCATTTGTTTATCCAAGGAGTGTTAATGTTAGCCCATTTGCAGTGACACACTTGCATCTGCATTTAAAAGGCTCCCTCTGCCCTCTCACTCACTGGGCTGTTTAACTCTTGATTGCTCGCAAGAAAAATAAGATAGAAAGTCCTGAACTAAATTTTATTTTGCGTCTTATTGGTCTGTTATTTGGCATTATAACAAATGTCTACTTCCTCAGCATTTTCTGCATCATCATGGATTTTCGTCGTTTACTCATAATGCACATCTCCTGCATAGTTTGATGATTTAACCAAAAATAAATGTTTCTAGCTCCAGTGGCTCAAACGTTTTTAAACAAAGGGGCATATGTACAATGAAGGGATGGAGTGCGGGGTTAGCCTTCCTGGCTTAAACGCCACAGTCTGCCACTTCAGAAACGTAGGGCTGCACCATATTTACAACAATATGGTGCAGCCCTGCGTTTCCCGCTGCGCTGGCGCTAAACTTAGCAGCCTGCGCCAATGCAGGCAGCCTTGCACCATAGTGCAAGGGTGTCTGCGTTGAGGGGAAGATTGTTTATGTGCAGGAAGGTCTCCATTTTTGCACATAAACAATCATTAAATTACATTTTGTAACATTTATGTGTGCTGCTTCATGTAGCACACATAGAAGTTGCAAAACGTTATTTTTTTTATTGTTTATGTGCAGGAAGAGTCACCTTCCTGCACATAAACAATCAATGGCAATTTGTTTTTTCTATTGGTGCTGCATCAGGCAGCACACATGGATACAGAAAAAAGACAGAGAAATAAAGCATTTCTCATCGTTTTGCCTTTTTAAGGCCAGGATTTCCTTGGTCTTAATTTTGGCACTGCCTCCTATTTACGCAACCCTTGTAAATAGGGAGTAGCATCAAAATCAATAAGTGTGGCGGTGGAATGCCCACCACAACACCCATTGCCCTCGCCTTTCATGCTTAGTACAGCGTGAAAGGGGGCCTTATTTACAAGGCAGCGTTAAGCCACGTTTAGTGGCCTAAACCTGCCTTGTAAATAAGGCTAAGCCCCTATAGCCACTGCAACGTGACTGCAGTGATAGGGGCTTGTAAATTTGCACCAAAGTTTGTAGAATTCAAGTGGTCAACTGCATTGTGGGACTTCTTGTTTTGCTTTGAATGCTGCTATTGCACACTGAAAAATGGAGCATGCAAAGTGTTCTTGGCTAAAGCGCCAGACTTGTCCTCAAGGCATTATTATGCATGACATTTTTAGCCACTTTTTATCTATGTTTTACATTTTTACACAGTCATCTCGCGGATTTAAACAACTGCTCACTTAATACAAAAAAAACAAAAGTACACCTTACTCAAATATTTTGTAGGGTTTACTCATTCTTTCACTTCATGCATCGAAACAAGCCTTCACAATGTGAATCGTTTTGTCATTTGTGTATTGGGAAGTTTAATATTGAGCTTCACATCACAACACAGGTCCAACATGGAAAGCAGCAGTGCAACCGTCCCTAAGATCCAAAATAAGTAAAAAACAGTTTGCAAATGCAGGAAGTAGAACCTACTGTTCTGTTACACAATCTGAACAGGTAAAATGGAGGTAACTAACACACTAAAGCAGGAGTGAGAGGAATTAAAAGACTGATGCACTTTCTCCATTAACAGACATAAACATGCAAGAAGTACAAACGTCCTGGAAGAAACAGCCAAACCTCCTTTGGGATTAACAAACATTCATGTACTCCTATATATGATGAACACTCCCAGTCATAATGTGTTATGCTTCATCAATGGGTTTCATATCTAGCACTGGGAAGCATCTAAGAGTACTAGTACTCACGGGTTGTATAGTTTCCTAGTTAGGACTTCCCTGGTTTGAATGAGGTTATGTCCTTCAAATCGACATTTATTTCCGCCTTTTGTTAAACTTAGACCTGTATTGGAATTGTGTGTGGGTGAGCTAAAAATGTTTTTACTGGTGTCTTTCTACTACAAGATTCAAAATAGGCGGGTCGACCAATGAGTGCTACTTCTCTTTTCCGTCATCATACTTCAGTGCTTGAATAATGCCCCTATGGGGTCAGGTGCCATTCTCAGGATTACAGGTGCTGGTGCGTGAGTATTTTTCTTTCAATCAGTTAACCCTTGACTTACAAAAGTAGGCTCCAACTCCACACCTTGCTCTTCTTCAGGTTGACTGGATCTTTGCCACAGTTTTAGAATGGAGCATAAGTCAATATCGAATTTCAACACCACTTATTATGTTCAGTCAATAGTGAGAGTTTAGATGAAGTTTTTAATGTTTATTTATCGTTTTAAGTTTAGTAATTTGGTTTGTAACTTCTTTATTTAGATTTGAAAATTTGATAAATCCATTTACAGAAATATCAAGAAAAGTAATGGTTAGCAACAAACAGAAAATATTACAGCGTGTTCCATAAAGGAAAATTATCTAAATCCCTAATCTACTCTAATAGACTCTAATCTATCAGAACCCATAAAGAGTCCTTTTCAGAAAAGAGCGAGAATTTTCAGGAGCATTTAGAAATATAATTTAGATTTTAGTTGAACTCCCCATAAAGAGCAGTTCTGGAAAACTCATCCAAGTCTTCTCTCAATCAGGAGTTAGTGGCAACAGTAGCGATAGATTCTTAAAGGAATGTAGACTACACCATCAGCAGTAGATCACAGTGTAAAAGACAAAAGTTAAAAAAAGGATAGTCACAGAGCGATTGGCCTGGAGCAAACTGATCAGCCTGAAGCTCTCAGCGCGTGCTCTTTGGAAAGGGTGGTAGAAGAGATCTGAAGTCTCCTAACTAGGAACATCTATATTAAAAACAAAAACATATGTATCCATCTTCTTCGGTGTTAGGTTATCTTTGTCCAATGATGAGAGGTTCGTTTAATGGTCTGCTACATCCTACTTAATTTCCACGGTAACATATGAATGTGACAAATATTCGATACAAGCATTTTACTATGTTGCAAATATTCATGTACGTTACTCTCGCATTGAGTTCCCTCAAGAACCCTGCAGCTTACTCTATTAGCTATTTAATACTCCACTATGTGACAAGAAACTAGTGTAAAGCAGAAACATTCTACTTGTAACTTCTACAGAATTATATCATGAGACTAACATTTTCCTAAATACGCTATTGTGTTAATATACTGCTAGTATTCATTTGTGTGAATGAGTGACAAGCAAAAACTAACCGAATGTGATGACAACTGTACTTTAAGAAGGAAAGAAAACATTTATTGAAATCAGCACAGTCTACGAAGATGACATATTTAAGAAAGTTAACATGAATTTTTTATTTAATACTGCACCATGCAACATCTTTGTAAAACACATATTTGAGGAAAGTTAAAATTAAAAGCAAAAGCAGAGAATTAGCAAATAAATTAGGCCTAGCCTAACTTGACGATAAAAATACGATACAAATGGTTGCTTAGTGCAAAAATAAATCATTCTACGCTTTAATTTTGCACATTCAATAAAAGGCACATTTTCCATTTTCCTGTTTCTTTAAGTATTACTCGTGTTAATGTTTACAGGCTAACCATATTATTGTAAGCTAAATGTCTTGTTTTATCACAGCTCTTGGTATCTCACATCTAATATTGTGAATCTTTCCCTAATTCATAAGCGTGGTATGCAAGTGCATTCATTATATCCTTTGTTTTTCCATGAGATTCGGCATTAGCAGTGAAAACAATCCTTCTTCATAGAACAGGCACATATTTTGCAGAAAAACTGTAGGCTTCCATCCAGCACAGGACAAGTACAGCTAGAGCAGCAGCAGTACAAGCTTTACCATCACAGGACACATAAAAATCAGGGAGTAGAAGTGCAAACGTTGCTTCCTCACATAACAGGGACCGTATGGAAGTAGCAAAGCAAGCTTTCCAGTCTCACAGAAAGCAAATAGTGCAGTCTTCCATACCCTATATACAGATTCAGCAGGGCATCCTAGTAAAAACTTTACTTGGTCACAGAAAATACTCGGTTTAGGCATGAGTGACATGCAGATGGTTTTCTCTTGAGTGGGTGCTTAACTCACAGAGAGGAATGTATGGGTGTATGAGTGAGTGAATATGCAAGTTCTGACACTATTCTCACTCCGGTGATAGTAAATATCTGCATCATGCAGTTTTGCTACTGTCACTTCTTTAGATCCAACTGCTGCCATTCATATGCATAATGATCAAAGGCTGGGACCTTGCTATATCTGCACAGAGATCTTTCCTACTCGTAGTATGATAGGGGACAGAGGGAGCCCATGTGAACAGTATGGCCTACTTAAAAAAAGCCAAAAACAAGAAAAAGTTCCTCTTTGCTGTTCTTTTGTTCTCCTCCCACAATTTCCCCTTCTGTCACTATATTCCCCCATTTTTCTATTAGATATTTCTTTCTCTAATCCGCTCTATTTAACCAGCACCTACTTCTATCCATTATCTTCTTTCCTAGCTTTCCCTCTTTCTCATTCTCTTTCCCTCGCTCACTCTCATGTGCACCTCTTTTGCTTGCAATTCTGGCTCTTTCTAATCTCATTTAATTTTATTTTTTTTCACCTTCATTTGATTTTTCACACATTTCTCTTTCCCTCAATGCCCTCATGTTCTTCATTAACACCTGTCCCTCTCTCACCCTTTTCTATCCCAAATTCTCACCCCTCTCTCACATACTCCCTCTCCTTCTAACTCATTTCTCACTACTTCAATCTCCATTAGCGCCAGCACAAATATTTTTGCCGTCTCTAGTTCAAGGTACATTTTTCAATACCACCCACTCTAGCAATTGTGCCACATTTGCTGCTTGTACTAGAAATATAAAAGTATACAAAAAAGTGATGGATGAATCCTTGAATTAAACTCAGCAACTGGGAATTATTCAGGGCTGCGTTCCAGTCCATTGCTATTTTGTACACCATGACACCTTAGGTTGGATCTAACCATATGCAAATCAGTCTTGAATCTGGTACAATGGGAACAGTCCAGACCATGTTAAGAGGCCAGGTACTCCCTGAACCGGAACACAAGCAACCCAGAGATGGTTTTACCCTGATTAGAAATCATCAACCAGATATAGCTTGGTTCCAGTGACACAGTGTGCATGGCAATCATGTCTGGGCATGCCCATAACACTTAGGGTGGCACACTCGGGCCAGACAGTTCCCCATTGGAGCAGGGTCAAAATTGATTTGTTCATGGCTCGGCCCAAGCTGAGGTGGCATGGTGTTCAATGTAACGATGGACTGGGATGCGGCCTGAGTGATTACCAGTGGCTGACATTAATTGAAGCATTCAATCCATCACTTTTCTGTATATGTAGAAATTGTGTTTTTCGTTGAGGGGATGAGAACCCTTCTCAAGCAGAAACCACAATCCCTCTCAGGGTAAACCACAAAAGTCCCTAAATTATCCTGTGCTCTGCTTAACCCTTTGGTAGCTTGGCACAAAAGCTGTCAGGCCTAACTTAGAGGCAATGTGTTAAGTATGTATGCATCTCTCAAATAGTTATAAAGTGAAAACACAACACAAGAAAAATCTCATACCAATTTAGAAAACTAGATACATTTTAATAAATAATTTGGCATCAAAATGGCAAAACTCCAAACAGTGGAACCGGAGTTTTGAATTTTTAAATGTTTTAGTAAAAAAACAGCACCTAAAAGGTTAAAGCGCCAACCGTGGGCATCAAGTCATGCAGTACCGTGACAAAATCTAAAGTTATGGCCAACAGTGATGGAATGTGGTTCACATTCATAAGGTGGATAAGGCCTGGCTTTGCGGCACATTTGGACTTAGAAGAAATTTTGAAGAAAAATGTCTGAGGAGGTAAGGTTCAGCAGGGCAAGGCAGCTGGTGATGCCTGTTAGGAGCCACTGGACAAAGTTGCAGTGAAGATTTCTACGTTCCGATTTAGTCTCTATATTTGAAGTCGGAATTCTCCAGCGGGATGAGGCTGCAGGTTGTATCTTATGAGGGCTCAAGAAGGCCAGATACCCTTCTGAAGAGGTGCAGATGAAGAGGATTTGCTGCTGTGGAAAAGGATGTAGTAGGAGCTACTGCAAGGTCAGGCCGGCTTGCGATGCATCTTGGGCATATTGGCGAGCAGTTAGGTCCTGTCTCCTGTCGATTCTCAGCACTTCTTGATGAAAATGTTTTTAAGTCCCAAGTTTTCGATTTTGGCTGCTTGGGCACCTTTAGCACCACTTTCAAGGGTCAGGACTGGGTGGCCACCACTTGGAGGGCAGGACTCACTTAAGGCAGGGTCCAGGCTAAAGTTCAAGGTTGTTGAAGCTTTTTATGTTCAGGTAGCTGAGACCAGGAGGCCAGTCAACTAGCCTTTGGAGTCACTCTGTTAGTCCTGAGTTCAACCAGGAAGGAAGACCTCAAGCAGCAGGCAGTACTCTGAGGTTACAAGTGGGGTTTCAAGTAGCAGTGAAGTCCTCTGGTAGCAGCAGGGCAGTCCTCTGAAGCGCAAAGCAGGCTTCAAGCAGCAGGGCAGTCCTCTGATGTAAAGGCAGTCCTTCATGGATTCCCCCACAGGTCCAGGAGTGAACTCAAGAGTGGGTCTAATGGTTATATGTTTATACCTGGTGCCATATTTGAAGTGGGAGAAGCATATAGAGTGTTCCTTTCATTGATGGTTCTGGAGTTTCCTTCCTCTCTGCCCAGGCTCCAAGGGGTTTGGGGTGGCAAAGGACTAGTGTGAGGCACCGTGTGAGTGTGCTGAGGCAACTCCTTTGAAATGTTAGTGGGGCAGGAAACAGCTCCACCCCACACATCCTGAAAGAATGGCCCATCTTGCCAACATCTAGTCCCCTTTTGTTTCAGTGTCTGTGAGGAATACATTAAGGCCAACTGCGTTGGTAATCACAGTAATTCGACCCAGAATGCAGGCTACAGGCACCAAATGTTTAGGACAGGAAAATTACAACTTTCTAAAAGTGGCATTTTCAGAATTGTCATTTAAAATTCAACTCTACCATTAAAGAGGATTTTAAATTTTAGAGAACAAACGTGACATTTCTGCCTGTTCCCAATCAAACATTATCACTTAATAAATGTAACAAGGTAACCTAATATTATCGTGCAGGAAAGTTAGGCCCTGCAGTAGTGTAAAAACAAATTAAAAGATCTTTAACTACCACGACTTAGAAATCTTAACCCCTTGACCGCGGCGAGAATTCGGCTGCGGTGCTGGAAAATTAATGAGTGGGCGGGGTTCGGACGGCCCCCGGCCGTCCTCCGCACACGCCCACTGTGGGCTATTTGTGACCCATAAAATGCTTTATACATCTGGCCCATTGGGACTACTTTAGAGGTGACTTAATAGCATTAAAAGGGAAGGTTTAGGCCTGGCAAAAGTTTTTTTTTACCAGGTCAATTTGGAGTTTTAAAGCTGCACACTCAGGCTGCAGGGGGAAGCCTGAAGACATGCTTTGCATTGTCACTTTAGTGATGGCACAATAGGTGCTTTCGTACACCAGCGATTTTTTAACTTACAGTTCCTAAGTTCACTAGGTACCATATACTAGGGACATAAAGGCAAGTTGCATTTGCCAATTAAGATTGTTGACCAATTCAACAAGTTTTAGGGGTCAGAGCACATGCACTGGGGTCTGGTTAGAACTAGAAGGTCCCAGTCTATAGAATCCAAAAGACAACAGCATCAGTCCAAACAAATGGGGGTAATCATGAAATAAGAGGCATTGTTTTACAGCAATCATGCTCAACGTACAAGCAGAGGAAGGATGGCAACATAGGGAGTCACTCTCCTTTTTTTGGGAAGATGAGTGGAAGGTGTACCAGGGGTGGAGGTGTAGTGGGGCTCGCAGTGGGAGTGCTGCGGGTGGTGGGGTAGGGCGGGGGAGGGGCAGGGTGGGGTGGGGGTGTAGTGGAGTTGGACATACGATGTCCATGAGTAAAGTAAGTAAATAAATAAATACAACTATTTACTATTTACCTTGCGCTCGCTGCATCGCTGAATTGGCGTGGTATGTCCGATTTCACTACCCCCCCACCCTGCCTTTCCCGTCCCGCCACACCGCCCTGCAGCACTCCCACTGCGAGCCGCCACTGTGGAGGTGTGTCATTACTTATACCATACTATTGTCACTTAACAAATAAGCAAGATAAACCATTTTCTCTTTAAAAGAAAAAGCCCTTCAATTTCTATTAATTGAGTGAAAAAGATCTTTTTAAATGAACCAAAGAGGCTTCTTAGGCAATGGACCCATTAATGCTGTACATTTCAGCCTGTTAGTTTGACTTCTGCATGTGATAACAGTTTTGTTTTTTAATAGTTCTCTGTCTGTTAGACAACTGTTTCAGAGAGCCAATAAAACATAACACGATCACAAACCTCATGCACTATAACATCAATTTTTAACGTATCACAAATAATTACATTGAAGAATACATTTGTTGAGTTCCAAATAAAAAGAGTTTCAAATTGAAGTGTCTAGCCTCCGCTTTCCTTAATTTGTGCTTTATTGCATGTTACATATGCAAGTGTGCATTATTTTATGCTGTATAAAATGTTTGAATATTTATCAATGCAAGAATAAGTTCTTTAAAAGTTGATTCATTCAAGTGTTTAATTGTTTGCATTAACTGGTAACAAATAGATAGGCATGTAAACGTGCTTTAGACATGAATAAATATATTTTTTACATATGTTTATGCAGATCTATGCACATGTGGAGTGGGGGGATCTGTAAAGTTTGCACGGCAATTGTGACTGGAATAAGACTCAATCCCATGAACGTACAGAAAGAAGGCTACGATGCCACTTTCAGCGACATCCCTCCCTGTGATTTTACTGCACATTGAGGCCTAGATTTATCAAGCTTTTGCGAAGTTGCTACGTCACAAGGCTCCAGTAATTTTCACAAAGCCATTCAAGGGGCAATTTATGTTGCCTTGTGTGGCTTAGTAAAGAAATATGATGCAACACAGCTGCTTGCACTGTGTTACGTTACATTTAACCTGGGAGGTGTTACATGGGTTGAGCATGGGCGTTCCCCTGCATCCACCCATGGATTATTTCGCATTCTCAGATTTACTAAAGTTAGTAAACTTAGGAATGTGTAAAAATGCTATGCCTTCTCCAGTGAAGTGTAATGAGGAGAAATGTCTTTATTTCTCCCTGTTATTTCCTCTTTCCCCCTTGTGCTGTATTCTGCAGCACACATAGCAAGAAAAAAAATGCCTCTAAGGATTTTTTTTCTGCAGGAAGGCGTCCCTTCCTGCACAAAAACAATCTTGCCTGTAATGTACGCACCCTTGCACCATGGTGCGAAGGTGTCTGCTTTGGTGTTAGGCAGAACACAGTGCGCCAGTGCAAGGAAAGAGCAGAAATGCACCTTCTCTTTGCAAATTTGGAGCATTAATGTTCTCTCCCTTTCACGCAACGCACACAGCGCAGCACATTTGCTTGCTGCCCTGCATTGCGTGAAAGATTAGTAAATATGACCCTGAGTAGAACTTGTGCCCTCACTGTGTTTCTCGATTATGTAAGAAAAGGATGGAGCAAGTTTAAATCTTATCCTCTAAAGTGGGAGGGTTTTGGTAATCTTCACATCTGGCGAGATTTGCTGATCTTGCCAGATTTGTTCATCATTGTCCTGCAAAAAAAATATTGCAAGATAATTTTTTTGAAAAATTATTTGTAGTAAAATGCACCTGATATCAGTGTACATTTGCATTGTTTTTCTCTAAAAAACAAACTTTTATTGTACGTTTTTGTAGGCAATTGTCAGATATTGTGAAATGTGCGAAACTTGCAAAGCTGAAACAAACTGCAGGAAGATGCAGATTAAAAAAAAAGCTTGCAACTTGGCACACCCCTTCAAGCTTCTAATGAAATGCCAGAGGACAACGAATTGTGATAGGGGACGGGTTTCAACTCTTTCTGCTTCTGGATATTAATCAGTTATGGCCCTCTTACTCAGACGCCAGATGTCAAGCTCGTCTCTTAACCCGCTCAATCAATGATCATTTACAGAGCACATATTTACATAGCAGTTTTATGTCGGCGCCTCCCACTGAGCAGGAACTGAGCAGGATTTCACCTTGTTCCATATAAAAATATTGACAGGAGATAAGAGGCAGGCGCGCGGCATTGGCTCGCGCCCGGTGGTAAAGCTCGCGGCTGAAGTTCGACACAGCCTCGAGCTCAGCCCGTGCCTAGGACCGAGCATGACTGATGGCTTCTCTTTTAATAGCTGGTGTTATCAGTTTCTCTCAAAGAATTTTTTTTATTGTATCTTGGAACAGGGAAACACCTTGTCAGTTTATCAAGCTACCGTGCGCGACCTGGAAACTCTTTCACTTACTGTTGATATAGACAGACTCTGCAGTCGCTCAGCTTGGAGATTTCGCCTTGAAACAGTTTTTCTTTCATATGTCCCGTGGGCCGATGTTAGCTTCGCTCGCAGAAAATGCATAGATTTTGATCTTTGGAGAGTCCGTGGCAGTTTGGGGGTCTTTGAAAGAGATGGGGTCAAATGCCTGCTTCGAATAACAGCAGCAGGCAAAGCCAACAAGTTAAATTTCGATGGAGAGGGGACATGTGGAAATAAAATGTCATGAAATAGTGCATCCCTGAGTTCAATTTTCACGTAAATGTGTTAAAAAGGCAGAGGACCTTTTCAGTAGTTTATATTGTGACAGTTAAGCCTGACCCTCCCAAGGAGTTTGGAAATGTACCCTCAAGAATAATTTTGAGAACATGGGGGCTTATTTACAAGCCTCTTGCGCCACTTTTGCGTCACTTTTAACATGGGAAAAGTGACGCAAACTGGCGCAAGGGGCTTGTAAATCTGCCCCATGGTGTTAAAATGGCGCAGTTTTCAACACAATTTCGAGAAAAATATCTAAAAAAGCCATAGTTGATATAAACAGTTCAGAAAAGGCTATTTCAGTTGCCCGTTTGTTATTTACCCTATCATAGAAATACACTTTACATTTGACTTCCTTTAATATTTCCATTCTGCCTCCTTCAAGTAGATTCTTATTCATGTGGTATGGCTGAGAATCTTCTTGTAAGGAACACAATGAAAAAAATTAAACAAAGATCTCTAAACCTCTTGCAGTATCGTGAAGACACACATAATCTACAGGTTCTTATAGAAGTGCTGTCACTCTGTTTAAGGAGACCTTACAGGTTCACATAGCAGATGGGCTACACTAATCTGATATATTAAGGTGTCAGACAGTGCTATTGATTATCAATCAAATATCTGCTTTAAATATGTGGTTTGAAATGCAAACACTGTGTCCAAAAACATTAGATTGATAGTTAATGAAAATTCATACATTAAGCTATCAAATATACACTTAATTTTAAGATAACAAACTCAATTTCCCCACACAAAATCATATACATTTTATTTTTGGTAAATAAACGTTTTACACAAAGGATCCATTTATCATTTCCATCTGGTTCTTACATGTGCACTTCCACGCATCGATGGAAGGCTCCTTGCAAGCCAACATCCCACTCTCTTATGCTCACAATAAGCCAAGAATTGTTAAACATGAAGCTCCTTGAGGCTACCCCATTGTAGAATGCTTTACAAGCCCCAATACAAATAAAAGTACATACAATGTTATTTTGGGGCCAACAGCATTACAGAAGAGGATGTCCTCATGCCACCTAGGCCAGGAGTTACCATCAAAATGCCATTGCCAGAATTGGGAACCATCATTCCATGGATGCCCTCCATCGCCACTAATTCCTACCAAAATGCAAGTTGGAACATTTCACCTGGGCTTAGCATCATCATGTGAGGATGCCCCCATATGCCAGGAATTACCACCACAACAATGTTAGCTGAATCACCGCTTGTACTACCTTAAGAGCCTCGCAGGTCGCAAGAGTGGATCGCCCCAGGGACTATAACACTATTGGTTGCTCCAGCCAGTTGTGACGTCCATGCTTACTCTTCCATCTATGTCTGGACAACTCCTTCTTATACCTCAAACCTCTGTAACAAAACTGGCAGAACCAGCACAGCAGCCGGTGGCCGAAGAGCCTGTGGACATTGGAACCAAAGCCGAAATGAAGCTTTCCTTGAAGATCCAGGGTGCAAAAGTTATGAATGATGACCAGCAAAATTCAGGTGCTTTACCTGTGTATAAATAATGGGGCTTACTGCTGAAGGAACTATCAAAGCTATAGGCTATGTCTGCACTTTACAAGTGGAACTCCAATTGGATAGTGGAACGTCGCACAGCCGTGTGTGAATGATGTTGCGTTTATTTAGGGTGCCTGGTAAATGCCCTCCTGAGCCAGGAGGTGAAAATGACAAATGTGGATGCGTTATCTCCCGTGGGAGTAACGTCCTTTACTCAGCACTCCGGTATTGTCAAAATTAAAATAAGGTGATCCAAGGGGTGATAGATTATTTAAATTACGAAGTAAAGAAATCATTGTGAAATAATCTATCACCCCTTGGATCACCTTATTTGAATTTTGACAATACCGGAGAGCTGAGTAAAGGACGTTACTCCCACGGGAGATAACGCATCCACATTTGCACTTTACAAGTGCCATATACATACATGGAGATACTGTAGTAGCCAATTTTTAATTTTGCGTATCACAGTGCGTTAGTGAACAGTGGGCATTGTGAAAAAGTTAGTGCTTGAATACGAGCTAGCAGCTTGGGAAGTAGTTGGTAATAGAGGGGAAGGCTACAGAAAGGATACAATAGATGCAAAGGATTGGCCTCTTACTCACTTTTATGATCTAATTTGTGAATGTTTAAGTTGTTTTTCCAACAACTGTTATTTGTAAACTCCCTGCAAACCAACATAACCAAGGCTGAGACCAAACCCCACCTTCTTATTCATGCTTTGATTTTGTTACAAAAAATGCAATATTGTTGGAGAAATATGGCTAGCAACAAACTAACACTAGAGGTCGAGCACACCAGAAAATGGCCTTTGAAATCAAGTATGAAAAGAGAATATAAAACACAAGAGTAAAGGAGACGTAAAAGAACTTTAGCCCTTGACCAAAGTACCTTGGGCAGCAATAATAACTCTGTTTTTTCAAATCATTCAGACTTGTACAATAATTGATAATAGGTGTGAACTATAGGCCAGGAGTACACAGAAAATGGATTTGCAAAAAGTGGTTGCCAATTGCCCTCCGACTTTTTGCAAATTGATTTTGATTTTGCAAACCGAACTATGTACTAATAGGTTGGTTGGCAAAATCACTCCTCTGAGTGGGTTGCAACCTGGCCTACCTCATCAATATTCAAGCAGTAGGTCGCAAATTGTGACTCACTCCGAATAGACATCATCAAAGGGATGGTGGGCTGCTGGGGCTCAAGAACCACCATGTCTGTTATCACATTTAAATAAAGTACTTGTAATTAAAATGCAGCATGTTTTCTTTCAAAGAAATGGGTCTTCATTAAGAAAACAAATATTTAAAAAAACGTTTCTTTGAGAGTTGGAACTTTTCCTTGGACCCCTGTCCACTCCCAAACAAACTCTTTTTCCATTCACAAGGGGGAATGGGGTCCTTCTGGGATTCCTATCCATTTGAGGATAGTTGTCACTTCCGTTGGGGAGTCTGTAACCTGTCGATGGTGTGCGACTGAAACTGCTTTCTGTAACCATTTCATAACCACAAACCATTGATCCGCCGACCCCAGTGAGCTCAACAATTATCGCACCATCTCGCTGCTCCTCTTCCTGGCCAAGGTCCTGTAGAAAACCATCAATCGCAAGATCACTGATCATCTGTATGGAAACAAACTACTTGACGCCTCTCAATCCGGTTTAAACACAGCACAGAGGCTGCTCTAATAGCCACAACGGACGACATCAGATCCATCCTTGACCATGGCGAGACAGCCGCCCTGATCCTCCTTGACCTCTCAGTGACTTTTGCCATTGTATCCCAGCACACTTTATCACCAGACACCAACACATCGGCATCAGAGGAAACTCCCTGAAGTGGATCACCTCCTTCCTCACAGGACGCACACAGAGAATCTACCCACCTCCCTTCATCTCCAAACGCAAGAGCATCATCTGCGGCGTCCCCAAGGATCCTCCCTCAGCCCGACCCTCTTCAATGCCATTGGCCGACATCATCTGCACCTACGGACTAAACATCATCTCATACACTGACAACACCCAACTAGTCCTCTCTCTCACCAAAGACACCGCCACCACAAGGTCCCACTTCCAGAACGCCATGATCAATGTCACTGACTGAATGAGATCTTAAAGCTGAACACAGATAAGATGGAAGTACTCATGTTTGGAAGGAAACCCTCCCCATGGGACGACACCTGGTGGCCCACCGCACTCGAACTCTCACCTACCCCTACCACCTACCAAACAAGCCTGCAATCTCAGCATCATCCTGGACAGCAATCTCTCCATAAAGTGCCAGATCAATGCAGTAGCCTCCTACTGCATCCACACCCACCACATGCTTCGTAGGATTTTCAGGTGAATCCCCATCAGCACCAGGGAACAGTGGCTCAAGCCCTTGTCACCAGCCAAGTTGACTGTGGAAATGGACTCAAGCCGGAACCACCACCCATCTCTTCAAATGACTACAGACTATACAGAGCACCACAGCCCGACTCAACCTCGACAAACCCAAACAAAACAGCATCACCCCCACCTCAGAAACGTCCGCTGGCTCCCCACCCAGAAGAGATGCCAGTTCTCATTTCTGACTCACGTTTACAAGGCCCTTCACAAAGCTGGACACCCTTAAATGAACCACTGCCTGACCTTCCACCAGTGACCTGACAACTCCAGTCCACCTCCCTCGCCCTCGCACATGTCCCCTACATCTGATGAGTCCGCAGTTAGGCTTGCCGCTAAGTCCTGAAACGACCTCCCTCTCTACCTCTGAACCTCCTCTTCACTCACCGACATTAGAAAGGGACTCGAGACCTTGCTCTTCGCCTAAGGCTCTTCATATCTCCAGAGCCTGGATATCATTCAGAATTGTCCTGATTAATGCCCTACATAAAACAATACTTAGATGAGAATACGGAGTCTCACATATTAGAGTATCCGGTTTTGACTAAATCCTAAAATAAAGGCATCTCACCCTTTAGTTGCACCAACCAAATAAATCAATGCAGCAGGAGCTTCATACTATCCTTGCATGTTCAAACATCAACCAAGATGCTTTGAAACAGCTTCTTCAATTCCATCCCATTCTGGAACAGAAATAACAGCCTAGGGTGCACCTCGAGACAACTTATCAATTAAGAGCATATATCTCGCAAACAGCAGAAAAGCTCAGCCCTGTCTGATATACATTTAAAACCGAATGCTGCAGCAATTTCTGCACGGACCAAGGTTGCTAGAAATGAAAAAGATGATGTGACTAATGAAGTACTGAATTATATTTATGTATTCAGAGCTTTTTAAAGCTCTCCAAAAGCAGTATGATGGTCAAATGATATATATTTCTATTTATTACTCGTGACTTTAGAGAGGAATGTGTTGACCTGGACCCAAACTGCACCATGCACCAATGTAAACAAAGTGAAAAGCATTGGCAAAGTCAAAAGGTCAGGCTTTAACATGCTACCACATGCAAACACAGGCATGTAGAAATAAATGCCTTTTGCCTCTGATACATGCACAAATGCAGTTTGGCAAGTTAAAGCCACAGATATTGGCTTTGCAAGTGCTTGAGAAAAAGTATCAAAAAAAGGACTGCTTTCTCTACTGAATGCATATAAGAAATAAAGAATTGAATGTGACAACCAATGTGATGCAAGAGTGTACTTTTCAGGTGTAAGATAGTGTCTTTTTAGTTCCAAAAGAAGAACTTACATTAATTCCTAAATGTGGAATGATTCACCACACAGCCAATAGTGTGAAGTGAGAAAGTAATACTCCAATGGTGGGGGGAATTGTAACCACCCATCATGCAGACAGCTGAGCTGTCAAGCCAGATCAAAAAAGGAACTGTAATGATCTTGAGGGAATCAGGACTACAAGATAGGTATGGGTTTCGATCAGAACAAATAAGCATGGAAGGAGCAGTCAAAAGGGAATGGCAGTTCATAAAACAATTGATACGGTAGAATATCAGCGCTCTTTATGCACAAAGAAACCCCTATGAAACAATAGTGTCCAAATTTACCATTTTCACCCTGATATACCTAGTTTAAATATGACTCATTTGACATATATAGATTGAATTTATCACTTAGGAACTAAGAAATGGTTCATAACCTAGCAAACATTCCTATAGTAGGGAAAGCATAATGAACCTCTAACCCCAACAACCAAACAGTCTACAGCTCCGTGGAATATATACACCAAAGAAATTAACACCCATATTTTTCTTGATTTAGAAAAGACTTTTGTCCCAGTGTCTGGGTTTTTTAAATCAGATTTTTGCTGGTACGTATTGGCAACGGGGTATGTTTTATTTGATTGATTATAAGTTTGCCTATAACCCTACGTGCCACAGTGCATGTAAACATAGAAATAGTTGTGCCATTTAGAGCACATAAAGAATGTGATTGGATTGTCATCTGTCCTCCTTCATGTATGCTGTCTTCGTGGAGAAATTAATTGATAGCTTAAACAAGCAAATTAAACAGTGCTTGTGAAAGCTAAAATGAGGGACGTTAGGGCACGAGTATATGCTGATGATGTGATAATCTATCCTCACAATCTAGAAGCAATCGCTGAAATATACAATGTAGCAAATTCAGACATTTCTCAGGTTACAGAACAAGGCCTTCATTTAGAGTCTGGCGGCACCATAAATTGACGTTACCCCCACTCTGACAAACTTGATGTTGACCCACCACATTTAGAGCTGGGGGAACTGATGGATTTCCATTTGCGGGGCCTCAACTGTCTTCATCATCACAAACCCAAGAACTGGTGGTGCATCCACCACTGGACCATGAGTAAATAGGGTGGGGAAATCCTTCCTGATTTTACCTTAGAGTCTGGCGCTGCTGGGAAATAAAATGTGAAAATTACCTTAACAGTAAAGGAAAAAACAACTCGCAAGTCAGGGACAGTTTTCTTTTGTTTCGCTTTTGTTTGTGGGAAAAGGCAAAAGAGGAAGCTGAGCAGTGAAAAAGACACATGTGGAAATTGCTTCTGCTACCCTAGAGGAGAGGGATCTCTAAATGTTGTGTCCTCAGTCAGGGCCTCTGCTGAGCTGTTGGGCTGTCAGACCAACAGTCAAAAGATAAATTACCCCTAAATGTTTACAAAATACAATCATACAATCCAATTGCAGAAATGATTTCTCCCGAGTCCTGCTGTGTGAAGAAGTAGGGTATTTAGTTATTAGAATTATGCTTAGAGAATGACTCATCTACAAGCATAACCATTTGAAAATGCTCAAAAGGCAAAGACTATGGACCTTAATACGAGTTTGGTGATCCAAGAACCGCATACTCACAGCCACAGTCTGACCTCCGCAAGCTCAGCATTCCAACCAACATATTACGAGATGGGCGGATTGCTATTGCAAAGATCACGGCTGAACTGCCGACACCGCCAGGAAACCAGAGTTGTGGTTGGGGAAAAGAACTGCCACAGGGCAGTACAGAGGAGTTTTACCGCCGTCCGTATTACATGTTGGATTTC
Source organism: Triturus cristatus (assembly GCF_964204655.1). Taxonomy (NCBI): domain Eukaryota; kingdom Metazoa; phylum Chordata; class Amphibia; order Caudata; family Salamandridae; genus Triturus; species Triturus cristatus. The sequence continues at coordinate 172,713,806 of NC_140582.1, read as the reverse complement.
CAACGAGCCGACCGTGGCGGTGAGACCGCAGGATTCGAGTCGGTGGAAACAAAGGATTTGGGGTGCATAATCACCCCTTTCCTGTTCTACCCATTAGAGTTTCATGTGTATCCCTTTCTCTAGGTCCCTCCTTCACAGCAGCATCTTCACACCGAAGAATACGACCCTGTATGCGGCGAAATACAGGTAAGTCCATTTTGTGCCAAATACCCATTGCCTGGCAGGCCACATATGGACCAGACTCCGGCAATGGGTAGGTGGTATTTTTCCACATGTACCATGCATATGTGTACATTTGACACATGCAGTAAAAATGTACACACAGGCATCGATAGATATGGAAAACCATTGCCCACCACCGCAAGACTGCTACTGCCACACTACGGGCCCTGCTATCAACTCGTATTATGGCTGTCAGAAGACTGCCAGTGCTCCGCTCTTTTAACAGTCACGGTGTTTGGGTGGTCAGACCACCAAACTCGTAATCATTCCCTCTGTATACAAATAATGAGTTTAAAAGAATGGCATAATTTACCATTTTTGCAATTTGCCTGTTGTAATTTGTTTAAGATGGGTATTCTGCCCTGGTTTCTTCATAAGTTCAATGCACTCTGAATCAAGGTACCCAACCAGTTTCTTCACTAACTATAACCTGCAGTTAATAGCTTTATTTGTGTCAGTTTATGTACTGGGACTCTAATGTATTGGTATTCACGATGTCACTGGAGATCATTGTCCTCGATTTTTTATCTCTCATGGAATGACATATACAGAAGCTGCATGTAATATGTATAGTGTAATTTCCTACAAAAACAAAAGTCTGCCTCTGTAGGATAAACATTGCATTATATAGCTGTCAAAGTCATTAATAAAGTGTGTTAAAAAAAGAAAAAGAAAAATAAATAGCTTTATTTGTGACTGTAGACAAGCAAGAAGCCCTCCCTAGCAGGTTATCAAAGCCACCGATTACACTAGGCGGACTTCCACTACTTGATTTCCGTTTATATTAATGGTCTACCATCAACAACAGATTGCTGCACTGATTATCTAGTGGTCACCGACGCACTCCATCACTAGATACTTTCATCATAAATCAAAATAAGTCCAGATAATAAAGGAAGTACTGGCTGCCCAATCTCTGTAGACAAATATGTTTGACCACTCTTCAGAATTTCGTACATATTTCACACCGCCTCTGAAAGTACTAAGAAAAGTCCTTTGAACTGAGTCTTAAAAAGCTGCCAATCTACACAAACAATTTTACTGGCTCTAATGGGTACAGATGAGATTTACAACTTTCGGAAATGTTTATAATGTTCCAGAACATCTGTAAACCGTTTGTGAATTCCTGTTTTCCTTGCAGGAGTGTACATGACACTATTTCGCATGCAAAAATAACAGCAAGAGCGTAATCTTGTTTCTTCGTGCAACCCTCCCCCTACTCCCACGCCATTTTTGGGAAGTTTCCCAATCCTTTTCCCACTAGAGAAAGGGATTTACTCCTGACCTGAATAGGAGTTATTATTATTATTATTATTATTATTATTATAGTTCTTTATTCGATTTGAGATAAATCATAAAAGCATTCACAATGTTAAAACAGAATTAAACATATCAAAATTTCTTCCCTATATTGATATCTCCACTAACATTATAGTCCACCTCCTAAATTAAAAGCTCTAAAAACTAAAAACACCGTAAAAATTATCAATGATCAGAAGTGACAACACACTCAATTCTAATTATTATAAGTCCCTCTTGAGGTGCTTAATTTAAATGCAATCCTTAAAAAATTTACAACTCAATGGATGGTAAGAACATCTGAGGACATTTTTAGAAATAGCAAGGCAACACAGATCTGCTTAATGCCAGTATTCCTGAGTAAAGTCTTTAAAAACCTTCTCCTTGGAAAAATATAATATGAGCAGATAAAAAGAAAATGAGAGGTATCCTGTGGAGACAGGTCGTCGCAGCCACAGAGCCCTCTCTCTTCTACATTTCTCATAAAACCCCCTGGAGATCCCAGGATTTGGTCTATCAGATTTAATCTTAAACGAGTTATTAAAACCCTCTCATGAGAACTGGTCAGAAGGATTAAATAAGGTGCTATAGTCGGGGTAGACTTCACTAGAATATAATTTCTGACAGACTCATTTCCTAATTCGGTAGTCTCCTGTTGAGACTGACTAAACTTTAAATACAGTGTTTTAATGTCCGTCTTGTCTTTCTGGCTTATAGTGTAAATATCGGAGAACAGGGCTGAGCGACCCAAGTTATGAAAACCATCCCTCACATATTTTAACCAAGGGATTTTCATAGCATGGTCCAGCGTGAGGCAATCCTGGACCACCATCCTTGTCAGTCCATGCTCTTCACTTAGCCAAATTTTCAACCAGAATACTAGGGGTTTAACTGCTATGTAATATCAATATGCAATATGTTAATATATGAACATTTTCAGAGTAGCAAGGAGTCTGAGTAACTACAAGCATGAAGGTTTGTCAGTGGCGCAGGTGCTGTGGGCTTTCATGCAAGCAAAGAAAGTGGGCCCCAATCCTCTGGTTTTGTAGTAATAAACTAGCCATTTATTGGGGTGCAATAAGCCCCTCACATCCCTGGGCCTCGGGCCAGAGCACTTGCTCCACTAGTGATCGTTATACCCCTGAAGTTCGTGGATGTTCACACAGGTCTACGGAATTTCACCCCTCTACGCCCACTTACTGGCCACCAGAAAGAAACACACGCGGGATTTAAATGTAACTATTTCTCAAGTCTGAAACTGACTTAGTGAATCCTAAAAGTGTTTTTCACTTGTAAAAAAAGGTGTTTGTGCGTTCAAGTTAGACTTGCACATGCAAAAAACTTTGTAAATCGAACACCATATGATAGACCCACATCCACCTAAATATCATATTTTAGCCCCTCAGTGCTATATTTTTCAGGATGGGCAGGTGAAAAACTCATAAAAAACAAAGGTAAAAGAATAGCAGGCCGGATTATTGAAGAGGACCAGTCACCCCATTTCACAGACTGAAAGTCTGATTATTAATGCCCTCAAAACTTAATTTCCAATACTAAGCACAATCACCCATTTTCAAACAGAAGAAATAACTTAGATAGTATTTAGAAACGCATTCCATGCTGGATGCATTGGTCAACTGTGATTAAATGGCAATTAAGACAATGCACTCTATTTCAGTCCAGGGCAAGAAGGAAGACTTAGAAAAGATAGCAGTAATCAACAGAACAAATGTATAATGTATTAATACCGGCCAATCTGCTGCTGCAACAATGCAAGTCACAATTTATAATTTATATTTTTATTACACTACGGTTGAGCTAAAGAAGCTGGAGAGGGGCGCATAATGTAACATGCAACAAATGTTCTCTTTTGAAAATAATTTAACTCAAATTAATAATCGATGAATGACGATCAGTGTCGATAAAAATGTTGTGCTTCTGGTCAAAATGTGTACATTGCCATAGTTGCAACTAATAATAATATTTCCAGGGTAAGAGTAGAGAGCCTTTCTTTTAAATATAGAACAGGAAAGCGAGCTAATTGTCAACCTTAGTAATATGCTCTATGTAACATGTCCAGCAAGATGAAATATTTTCTTTTGGTTTGTGGCCTCTTCTCTGACTGCTGAAAGGTGCAAAACCTGCTCTGATTACACTGATGCTAGCATTTAAAGCTTCTAGATTTAAAATTATATATTGTTCTAGCAAACTGAGCGATAAGCTGAATATTAACGATTACATAACTCCTTTCATAATTAAATATTAATATGAGCAATGCTCAAAAACAATCTCTTTCTAAAACAGTAGTTTGCTTATGTTACAATGGACAAACGTTTACAAATAAATATATTGGGGCTTATTTACAAGCCCCTTGAGCCACTTTTGCGTTATTTTTAACATGGGAAAAGAGACGTTCGGGTGACGCAAGGGGCTTGTAAATAAGCCCCGTTGTGTTTACATGGAAAAAAAATATATAAAACAGCTCCATAATTAAGACATGGCTTCAATAAACTAATATAACGACTGCAAAACATTACTTAAAAATGCACTTTAATGGAAATCTTGGCAATCCAATGAAATTAGCAGTTATTCAAATCACATCTAGCTCTTCAAAAAGAGGAGCTTGACTTTTAATCATTATATTTGATAAATTCTTCCTACTTGCACAAGCAGTTATCTCAAATATAGAAGATTAATCGTGTAGTATTATCAGGGATAATGTCTAGAGATATACTGTTTCAAGGTTATATCAGTGCTGGAGATGTCACCATTAAACCACTGAATTTCCTCTTGAAGAGTTGCCTGCAGACACACACACCTGGGCTTTAAATAGTCCACACGAAAAGGCCCACAAAATCATCGTAACATTAGCTCTCAGCCTTCTATTTTCCACTAGGATATCCAACTAGACTTTTATGCCCATTTTCGGAATTTCATGTTCCATTTGTTAAATCGGCTCAGATAACTGTTTATAATTCCCCATAAGTAGGTAAGTAAGTACATTTTATTGTATATAGTTAATTAAAACCTTTACAATTTTTGTGCTAAAATCTTTCGATTGGCGTTTAAAAGGTAAAAAGTACACAGGCAATCTATACTGTCATATTTAAAAAATTGAAGTTATCTTAGGTTCTAAACTATTATTTGCACCTCGGTCCTTTGATTTTAAAGATTTGATCTCATACACTATTTTTCGGTTTTCTGTATTAAGAAGCTAACTTTCTGCAAGAATCTGGTGGCCCTGCATGCTGCCTGTAACAGTTGGCTGTTCAATGCTAACATGACTGCTGGCCGACATGATCTAATTTGAAATATACGAAATGCATGTAATAGATAAAAACGTCTCAGATTATTCAGGGATGGTCAAATACACAGTAAATGAGTCAGAGTTTCTTCTGCTTGACCGCAGAGCCTGCAGAGTGATGTTGACCATGTTTGTTTCCATGCTGGAACCTGATCTTTTGAGATAAATGCCCCTATCCGAGCTTGAAGTAGCAGTTGTTGGGTAGCGGTTGTGATGTGGTTGACTAAATATGGTTGTGGGGAGCATCTCTCATATGTAGGTAATACCGTCCAGCCATGTTTTTTCTTTGCTAGTGCCTGCTTTATCTGTAATCCAGGCTTTTTGTTTTGCTGCATTACTGGCTATTTTCTTAAAAGCTGCAAAGGTGTAATTGGTGTTCCATTATTCCCCATAAGATTTTTATAAAATGCATCTCTTTTCAGGTTCCCTATTTATCTGTGGCATAACTTCTCTGGGCGTTGGTACAACTGTAGCTTGACTATCAATAGGATGTAGGGCAGATAAGTATTTCATAAAGTCCACTTACGTTTTTGAACTTATCAGGTCCACATTTAAAAAAAAGAAATTGTTGATTTAGTAGGTGATTTTATTTCTTTTCTTCTTCCCCTCAAATCAATATATCCAAGAGTTCTCCAAAGTGATTGAGCCAATCCAAACTAGACTTAATAATGGATGTTGACGGGAACCTATGATGAAGTATGGCTTTTCACTTAAAAAACAACAGACGGTCGCATGGCCATACTTTTTTGTGTTAGGTCATCTGTTCCTTGCTTATACCAATCGACTACTCCAACATATTTCAACTCTTGATCGGAGGTAAATATCACTATTGATCTATCACTTGTCCGATTCAAGACATTCAGCTTCCATCTCTGCTTCTAGGCAAAAATTATTACAAAATGGATGCTTAAAGAGAAAAACACATAAATATATATTTATATATATATTCACTGAAAAAACCATAGGTTTCACACACGTTATAGTTAGGAATTAGCATTTAAAAAACCTTGCAAATTCACTTAAAAAACCATAGGTTTCACACATGTTATAGTTAGGTGGATATTTCACTCGTAAAAAACCAATGAAATTCCCCCGTTATAGTTAGTTCAGATAACTATAACTTGCGCGCCCGCAATCCTGCTCATGACGTCACATATTACATCACTCATGACATGGTCAGTGGCATCACTCATGACATCACTGATGACTTCATCCTTGTGATAGAGTGGTGGTCGCGCGAGTTATAGTTATCTGAACTAACTATAACGGGGGAATTTCATTGTTTTTTTACCACCGCGATTTAAAAAAAAAAAAAAGAATTCTGCCTTCGGGGTCCTTCTGGGACCCCCTGACAAAGGCTAGGGGGTCAGGGACTCTCTACCCTGCCCCCTTTTCACGTTCGCCACCTTCCTTTTTCACTCTCCCACTGAAAACAAACAAAATGGCGGCTGACACTTCCTGATTTCGTCCGATTCGAACATTGACTAACATGTAACCACCAATCAGAATTACGCTCGCGCACGTTAGGGTGCTCGCACGGTGCTTGCACGGTGTGCGCACAGTGCGCGCACGGTGCACGGCTATAGATATGTATGTGCTTTTAACTGCAATTTTCTCAGGAACTACTGAACAGATTGACCCCATATATGCAAAAGGCACATCCCTGACCTGAGGACTACCTCTCTGCCAAATTTCAAGTAATTCTGTTCAGCCGTTCGGGCTGTACCTTCGACTAAAGGTCCTATGGGAAAATGCATGGGCAAAACGCGTTTTAGGACCCCCCTTTTTTCTCAGCCCCCGCTTGACAAATCCCCCCGAGACTTTCATGGTAGGAGCTGAGCGGAGCGCCCCATTAGTTTTGAAAAATTCACGAAGATTAGTCAACCGGTGCCAAACTTATTCAAATTAGAATTTTCTGATTTCCTATGGGAACTCGGTCCTAACTATAACTATCTACTGGCGACCGCCAGTAGATAATAGATATAGATATAGATATAGATATAGTTAAGATAGATATATAAGCCTGGAATCTTCTCTCCATCAAAAGAAGGAAGGGACGCAGCGGGGTTTAAAAGGACATTTATTAGAAAGAAAAACGGCATGACCGGTTTCGGCGTTAAGCCTTTTTCAAATGTCTCAGTTCGCCAAAGGTGTGTCCATCAAGTCTATAAGGAGCTCCTCCTACACAGTGGTGAAAGGCCCAGCTGCAGTTCATTGCCATGCCGATGCCTCAGCAGCCTGTGCCACAGACTGCTGATCCCGTCATGCACCATGCTGGTATCAAATGTGCCGCAGAGCAAAACATCCTGCGAAATTGCTGGAAATAAATGCATAGTAGCAGCTGCTAAGTTTGTTGTATGCTCAGTATATGTGTCAGATCATGATGAGGCGCAGGTACTGGATGATCTCAACATAGAACTTGCCACATGGCCTACACCGCTGACATTGTGTGGTGATTTCAATATTCATATGAGCTGTCAGCAAATACAGCCAGATGCTATCAATTATAGGGGTAGGAAGCCCAAAGTCTCTAGGGCACTACAGCTGCTGCTGGCCGATCATGGGCTTGTAGATGTTTGGCCTATGTTGAGGTATCCTGACCCGGGCTTCACGTTTTTTTCACATCCACACAGGAAGTTTGTCAGGGTAGATTTTATTGTTTTGTTTCTAGGACGATTATTTCTGGGACTCAAATCCAGATCTGCCCCAGGATTACCTCCGATCACGGACCTCTTTTGTTAACTGTTACTTCTCTAGCTATTTGTAGACCCCAAAGATCCTTTTAGCTCGATAGGAAGCTCTTGGAGGATGCCGTGTTTATTACTCAGATCAAGCAGTGGATCAGGCAATTTCTTGATATTAAATCGAAATGCAGCTTCATGTACAGTGGTCTGGGATGCCTTAAAGGTGGGATTCAGGGAGGAGGCCCTTAGTTTGGGGTTTTATAAGCACAATTGACTAAAAACTGCGATGCAGGGCCACTATCAGGATCTAAGAAAAGCTGAAGAGATCCTCAAACGAGGGTTACAGTCCGGCACTGGGGTAACCACGCTTTAGACAGAAGTAGCTGGCTGTAAGGCTAAGATTACCCTTCAGCGGAGCAAAGAAACTGCTTGTAAATATAGAATCTATAGAGAGGAGAGTTATGAATACGGGGAAGCTACAGGACTGTGTCTTGTGCAACGTCTTCGATCAAAGGAGGCGGCGCAAGGAATTGCTGCTATGACAGATTCATCTGGAAAGATAGTTGAGACCCGGGCTGAGATTCTAAGTATATTTAATAGTTTTTTTGACACACTCTTCGCTGGGAGCCACAATGGGGGGCAGACTGGGGAGGCCTTGTTGCAGAGTGTGTGTAGTGAGAGGCTGGGAAAGGGAGAATCTGCAATATTGTATGCCCCATCAAAATGGAGGAGTTTGAGGAAGCAACCAACTCACTGGCTAATGGTAAGGCCGCGGGCCCAGCCAAGTGTATAAAGTCTTCTTCCAGGAGCTAAAAGTTGATAAGTTGGCCAAACGTCAAGCAGCACAGTTTGGAAATGCCCCGCCCTCATGGGTCAGTGCTCATATTATTGGTTTTTTTAAAAAAAGGATAAGTCTCCAAATTTACCTGGCTCCAATAGGCCAATTTATTTGCTGAATTGTGATGAGAAGATATAAGCAAAGATTCTGGCTATTCACCTTGTCAGGGTCATTACCCCATTGGTTTCTAGACGTCAGCATGGTTTTATATGAGACGGTCAATCATATCAACAGCCTTATCATCCTATTGGATATTGCAAATGTGTACCGAACCACTTTCGGCTTGGTGTTATTGGATGTTGAGAAGGCATTTGACTGTGACTCCTGGGACTTTTTGTGGGCAGCTCTGCGGCACTATGAGTCAGGGTTTGCTAAGGCTATCCAGGTTATATATAGGACCCCTACAGCTAAGTTTTGTATAATGGGCTTAGAGTCTGACCCGGTTTTTATCTCTAGAGGTACAAGGCAGAGGTGTCCATGCTGCCCGCTCTTGTTTGCGTTATATATCAATCCATTTTTAACCATGCTGGAGGGAAGCAAGAAGATTCAATCTGTGATATGTGGACAGGAACATTTGAGGGTATTTGCTTATGCAGATGACATAGCAGTGGTAATATCTGACCCTGCCACAGCAATTCTTGAGATAGAACGACTGGTGTATTCCTTTGGGAGATTATTATCAGGTTATAAACCGAATGCATGTAAAACACAGGTTTTATGTACAAATCTAGCATGTAAGAGGGACCCTAGGTTTATGGAAGGGGTGATATATTAAGATCAGGGTTAGCCTGAAAGATCTAGTAAATGTAAATTGGGGTTCTATGCTGATGGGAATTAAGAAAAAATTAGATGGGATTGAATGCCTTCACCTTTCACCAGTTTTGTATTTTTTTAGATCAGTGCCACAAGAACTCCAGAATCTACAAGCAATTTGCGGTACATTTCTATGGGGTTATGGGAAATCATGCAGAGAAAGGAAATTTATGATGCCACCCTGTTAGTGCCCAACTTTACCTTCTACTATTATGCATGTATGTTGCAAAATATGCGAATATTATTGACAGGGGAGGAAGTTGGAAATTTGGTGGAAGCCCCTTTTATTTATCAAATGCTCCTCAGCATAGATGCCGAGAATCGCTTGTTTAAAATCCTGGAGCCAAGTTATTATATAAAAAACACATTTTAAGGTCTTGCTCACTTCCTTAAAAGTCTGGAAAGCAGTAAGACTGTGTTTTCAGATAGAGGGGGTGTGTTATTATACATCCAAGGCTGCTTTAACACTTCTTACTGCTATTTTTTGGGATGGGGTAAGTACTAAATGGAGACATAAAGTCATTAGGCAGATCGGTGATTTATATACCGATGCTGGCATTCTTACATTTGCATTACTGGCTGAAATATTCTCATTACCTAAAATGGCATTTTTTAAATTCCTACAGGTTCGGGATTTTTTATGTAAGAGACAGAGAAAGAGTATGATCAAACTTAACCCCCTGGTCGAGGCCCCTAGGCGTGAGGATCAAATCGGTTCATTATATAATTGTCTGGTGGACTCTCAGCAGGAAGACTTAGAGGCTCAAAATCAGAAATGGAGTACTCACTTGGGCATGCAGCAGGTTTTGTTGGAGGATTCCGTTGAGATTGCGGAGAAGATTCTGATCGCTGCTAACTTAAAAATGCAGCATTTTAAGACCATATTTGATCTATATTATACACCAGCTAAAATGCTTCGATGGGGTGGGACGAATGATGGAAATTGCTTCCAGTGTCATGGGGCCAGGCCGACATCGTGCACATTTTTTGCTCATGCCCTCACCTAATTCAACTAATGGGGCTAATTGAACATTTTCTATCAGAGATTACAGGGGTGGATGCCGACTATAATGTTATTGGGTATAGGGGAGGGACTAACACACGGAGATGCTGCTCATAAATTTCAGTATCTTATATTTGTTGCCACGGCGCTGGAACATTTGTGTATAACTTCTATTTGGTTGCAGAAAGAACCCTGTACTTTTGAAATTTGGAGAACAAGATTTTATGCTATTTTTAGTATTGAATATAGCCGTTATTCTCTCAAGGGGCCATGGGGACAGAAGCTGAGATTTACAGATCTTGGGTCCTATGATTGAACATTTGATAGATTCGAATGCATTTTTACGCAGCATACCTCCAACCTGTTTATGTATCTGTTTCATTTTGTACGTTTTTAGACATTTTTCCCCTGTCGCCTACCGTCTATGCATGAATTGAAGTATTTTAAACCGTATGTATTTTGGGATTGGTTTTTCCGAATGGAAAAAAAAGATTTTCTTTGTATTCATTTTATGGCTTGAATAACATTTTTGGTTTTTTTAAATAAAAAGAAATTTAAAAAAGAAATCTTGAATAAATATAATTTAATGCTAAAATGATCTAAAATATTATATTGTTATTATGTAATTATAAGATATTTTAACAAATGGATTTGACTTTTTAAAATTAAAATATAATTACGTACTTTTACTTAATTCTATACATCATTTTGAATAATTATTACCGTGTAACAACTATTTGTTTTTACTTTGAGTGGAAATTTCGTTTTTATATTACACTTCAGAAACTTAGTTTAATTTAATTTATTATATTTAAATTAATCAAAGATTTAATTCAAAATTAAGTTCATCGTGTTGTAGCATTTGTTTGTTTTGTTCTACTTTCAAAATAAATATGTAAACCTAAGTTACATTAATATTTAACAAACATAGTTGTACAACTTTTTTCCAAGTTCTTTTAGGGTGGAGAACTCCCTGAGGTGAAGTATAGTGACAATTTGAAATGTTTATTAAACTTCATAGTAACTTAGTGAAAATATTTTCAGGTTAAATATAATTGTAAATCAATAATTGACCCAATTTTCAATTAAAACTTTAATCAAATAAAAAATATAAAATTTCATTAAAATGATCTTTCTGAAGTTTAAATTAAACAATACATACCCTCATACAGTAGAGGCATATTTTTATTATGCATTAATAATTATTAAAAGTTATGGCTAGCCTCTGGTTTGTTCGTATAATTAGATGTTATTCAGTCATAATCTCTTTGACTTTAACATTCTTTTTTAATCACCTTCCCTGTTCTTCCTCTTCTTGCACCTTCTTTTGATGGCTTTTTCTTTTCTTTTTCCCTAATTTTTGTCCAATGTATTTTCACATTTTGTTATTTTCATACAGTAACAGTCTTACATGCTACCCATCTTCATATACTTGTTAATCTTTATGCCTATTTCCACAAATTGTCAACATATACATTTTCTATCTTTATATTATTATATCTCACTTAGCTAAGCTTAAAACTGACGTTGAATTTACACAAATATCACATCTCTATGACACAGAGGCTTTAAAACTCAAGAAGTGTGCCTAGGCAATGTTTTTGTATCACCTGTTTTAGGGAAAAAGAATGGTGCAAATATTCTATGCAATAAAAGGCCTAATATTGCAGTTATTTCACAGGAATGTGATGCATAGGGTAGATTGGTTGTTGTTAAAATATATCTGTTGACAGCTTACCCCTTATCATTTTTAATATTTATGGTCCTGTCCTAGTAGACAATTCATTTTAAAATGATATTTCTAGGAAAATGTTAGAACATTATGATGATTATTTTAGCTATGATATCAACTAGACCCAAGTAATTGACAACTTCCTGGACAGGAATGTAAAAGTTACATTCGTTCCAAATAAAATAAATAAGCAATTCTGTTCTGCTATTCAGTACAACTCCTTAGTTGATGTTTGGAGGCTATTTAATACTAACTCATGAGAATTTACTTTTTTCTCACCAACACATCACACCCAATCCTGCATGGATTATTCATTTCTGCATAACAGTCTACCTTAAATACTAGTAAATGCTGAAATAGGTTCTATTTTAATTTCAGATCACACACCTGTTATTTCACATACTGATTTGATAACATTTCAACTGCACGCAGGCAGATGGAGGTTAAATAACCTTTTACTCTTCTTATATCATTTATCAACTTGTAGCTCGATTTAAATTTGTTTTTGAATCCAAGTCTACACAGGGTACTTTTCAAGAAGCCATGCTATGTTTAATTCCCAAAGAAAATAGAGATTTAACAAAATGTAAAATATTAATATTTCTAGTCATTAAACACTGTAACATATTTGCAACAATTCTGGCATTAATTTTGAATTAAATCTGTAATTAATTTAAATATGTTAAATGTAATTCACATTATTTTTCTGAAGTTTAAATTAAAAAAAAATCACCTAATAAAGTAAAACTAATTATTATGCATTATAAATTAACAAAAATTATGTTTAGCCTCTGGTTTGTTTGTATAGATATGTTTTTCAGACGTCATCCCTTTGACTAGTACTGTCTCTGTTCTTTTTTAATCACCTTTCATATTCTTTCTTCTGATGTCTTTTCTTTTCCCCTAATTTTTCCTCTAATGTATTTTCATCTTGATATTCCAATTCATCTTCATAATTAGTTAAAAAAATTGTAGACATGTATGTTTTCTATCTTTACATTGTCTCCAATATCCAAGATTATATCGTGGAATGTTGAAGGACTAGTAAATATCATTAAAAGACAGCGAAGTATTTCTTACTTTGCTAAGCCTAAAACTGATATTACATTAATATCAAAATTACATCTTTCTGAAGCAAAAGCTTTAAAACTCAATTAGTGTTGGGTAGGCAATTTTTTTGTATCCTCTGATTTAGGGAAATTGAATGGTACAACTACTCTGGTGCCGATTCCGATCCGGGTCGAAAAGCACTCTGACCGAGCCGGATCCGGAGTGTTCTCTGACCGAGCCGGAGGCCTGCAGTTCGACCGAGAGAGTTCGATGCGGCTGTATGCTGTCGGACTCGGTTCGGTCGGACTCCCATAGAAGTCAATGGGAGCCGGTCGTACGATGCGTACATGGGCTCCCATTGACTGAATGGGTACGTCTCGCACAAGGGTGCCCCCTACAGTGGGTACGCGTCGGTGCCATCCGCATCGTACATGCCTGTGTTGGGGGGGCAATTGGGTCTCCCCCTGTGTCCGAGTCGTAGGGCTGCAGGTGTCAGGGGGTCCGACGCAGACCCCCAAAGGCAACCACCCGGACATTTTGTGAGCCGGACACTCTGGCTCACACAGACTGTCCGAAGCGTGCATCGTACTGGCTCGGTCGTAATCCGCATCCATTTTACGCCACGGTTATCTTACAACCAAGATGTACGGAGCGGTTTGGACCCGGAAACGACTCGGTCGATGAATTTCACGTAGCTCGCATCGTACTTGCTCGCTCGTACAGCTGTACGAGTTGGCCGGAAAACACGCGTACGGCTCGTAGTTTTTCCGGCCGCATCGAGTTCGGTTCCCTTCCGACCCCTCTATGTAATAAAAGACTTAGTGGCTGATTACGAGTTTGACGGTCTCCCAGAGGGTCGTCATGCCTGCACCCGGTTGGAAGACCACCAAACTCAATCCTCACACTGCCTGGCAGATTAGGAGTACATTCCTGGTCTGGTGGTCGGTGCTTTGGCAGTCCCACGGCAGTGCAGTTCTAAGGCTCATATGTCAGCCATTGAAAGGCACTGCCAAAGCACGTACTTGCACAGCATAGAGGCGGTCCAGGCATTGTTTACGCCGGGCTAATCATGAACTACCTTTTCGATTACTTTTTCATGGTGGGGACATCGTCATGGGAGAGTCGGCAGAAAGGCAGTTAAATTGGCCAAATTTTGTCCCTCGGTCATTATGCCCTTTTGTCATGTTACTGGTGCCCATAGAAAGCTCTTCAATACCTTTGGGTTGGGTTAGCACTATAACAAACTGCAAAAAAATAAAAACAAAAACATACCCTCGCCTGGCTGGGATCACGTTCTGGGTGGGTCCTGCAGTCTGCAGCGTGGGCAGCATAGGAATCTGGCTTGACTCCGCCACCTTGCAACCGCCAGCCCCCTGGGTAAGTCTTAATACAGCAGGCAGGGAGGCCGGCTGCTCGGTAGAGTGCTTGGTCCCGCCTCCACAGCGGGACTGCAGTAAAACCGCTGAACTCATAATCAGGCCCTTAATGATGAAACTTTAAACTGATTTTTTCGTACAAATATTTTTTTCTGAGAAATGTAATTTTCGGCCGGTACCTCAAGAGGTATATTTATTAACTGGATGTAATGTTAAACTGGATTCTCCATTTGACTTCTACTTAATCTAGTAGGACATGACTCTGGTTTAACAGAGACACTACTAACACTTGATTATTCTTTCCTATTAGCCAATACTGGATCCATCAGATACAATAGATGTTTGTGTTATTTCAAAGGTACATACCCCTTGTGTCAGACTTCTGGCTACGTCACTGCCACCGGACTGGAGCTTTCCCTATGGTAATATATAGCAAAAACTTTTAACGTTTACAAAACTTGAAAAAAAAATATTAAAAGAATGCTAGAGCACTATTACCTTGATTTAAAATTCATTTATAATTATTTTTCACATATCAAAATTACTTTTCTGAAGCATGACTATAAAAAAAAACACCTAAAGTAAAAAATATATACTTTTATGATATATTTAAAATGATTTAAAGTGATATATATAATTAATTAAAGTAAGGTGCTGGATATTTGCCCTTCCTTCAGGGTCACCTGGGATTTTTCATCTTTTTTATTGAACTCTATTTTTGTTTGCTGTAAAACGTTGCCCCTGCTGTCATGTGGTTTAGTGCTTATACTTTCCTTTTCAAACAGGTTAAAATTGATATACACCTGATTGGAATATTTAATTTGCTTGTAGGTTCCTTGAATATGGTACCACCTATGCCCAAGGCCTGCAATTTAAAAGCTACCAATGGGCTGCAGCACCTATTGTACCATTCCCTATAATAGCACTGTAGCCTTGGTGTGCAGTTGTAAACTGCTATTTCTGCCTGGCAAACCAAACCATTGCCAGGCCTAAACTTTCCTTTTTAATACCTATCTGTCATCCCTATGTTATGCCCTAAATGTCCGTAGGGCAGGGTGCATAGTACTTAGGAAGTAGGACATGTATATTTGAGTTTTTACATGTCCAGACAGTGAAAACCCTCCAAAGTAATTTTCCCTGTGGCACGGCTGGTTATCCCATAGGAAAACACTGGGTTACATGATAAAAATTTATAGTGCTTGATTTCAGTTTGAGAGCAGCTAGAAAAATAGTTGAAGGACTCATTATATATATATTCAATCAATCAATCAAATAATCTTTATTCGGATAAAAATATCCATAAAAGCACAATTCATCACTACCAATGGCAAATACAAAACAAGTTTTAAAACATATAAATATACAATATCATCCAATGCAAATACAAAATTACAGTAATAAAATTACAATAAAAAGGTTGGACGAACCTGCAAAATCTAGCAGCATTAATAACAAAGTATGTGGTTTAGACCATTGTTCAAAATCGGCAGTATATTACAAATAAAGTGCAATAACGTGCAATAAGTTAAACAATGATTGGCATCAAGGTAGAGATATAATTTAACTAAAGCCCCATTTTCAATTCTACCAATACTAGCAGCATTATCAAAATATTTGATTACGGGCAATAGTAATGACCATTATAAGAGCAAAGATAAAGATGAATTTCACTAGGCGGTGTTACAAAATTTGTGGCACATTAGAGTTCATTCATAGAAGTACGTGAGCGTACCGCAGCTTGTAAGAACGTGCTTACTCGGAAGAACAAATCATCACTTCCTAGCCGTAAAATTTCAAAATATGCTAATTTAAAATCAAAAATAGCCCATGCCTTAAAATAGGGAGTTAAATACTGTTTTGTATATCTAGCGTAAAATTTACAAAAAAGTAAAAAATTTAACAATGTTTGTTTAATACCAATGCCGCATGGGCAACACAACTGCTCAAGGTTGCTATTAAATCCTATCGTAAGCTCCTTTTCCATCTCCCTATATTCTTCCTGAGATATTTCTGTTGCATATGATGTTGAGTGCTCGGTACCTCCAGAAGGGGCATATACCTAACAATCGATGATTTATGATGCTCGTTGTTCTGTCTTTCTTTATGATACAGGTCATACAGCGCCCCCCTAAGTGATTTTGTACTTATGCCTTCCAGTGCTAGTGGACATAAAAAAATGTGCTCCAACTTCACACTGGCTAAACAATTTTTAACTGCAGCAAGCCAGGGTATACTACCACCCTTATCACATTTAAGGCAATCTATAATTATCTCTCTTGGTAAAATCGCAGCGGGGTTCTGCCATATTTTTAGCCAGAATATAGCTGGACAAGACCTAATAAAACCCTCCACATTATATAGGTTCAATTCCTTGTGGCATATATAAGTTGGGGATGAAATTTGAGCACCGAGAATTTTTCTACAAAATCTATTCTCTTCAATTTGGATCCCGCTACAATTTACATACCCCCAGACTTCAGCACCATAGGTGGCCGTTGATACACATTGCAATTTATATATCTGGATTAAAGGTAACACCACCTCTGCTTGTTTTGGCTGCCAAAGGCTAATTTTAGAATTAACCGCTTTGGAAAGTTTGCTTCTGCTGTGGGTTACATGGACTTGCCAAGAGCCTGATTCCGAAAAAACTTAGCCCAGATAAGGAAAAGTGCTTGTGCGTGTTAGGGATTCGCTGCCCGATGTTATAGAATTAATGCAGTGTTTTTTCGGCCCACACATCATTATATAAGATTTTTTTAAATTAGTGCAAAGGTCCAGTTCGGCAATAAAAGACACGAACCCCGTAACTAAAGTGCAGAGTGCGTTGGGGGTGCGGTCCATAAGGACCGCATCGTCTGCATATAAAAGCATGGGGAATAATTTGCCATTAATTCTCGGTACATCATTGGTCAATTTAGACAGGGAATTATGTAATTCATTTATATAAAGAATAAAAAGTAGAGGGGCTAGAACACAGCCTTGTCTAACCCCTCTACCAATGACAATATCCCCAGAAACCTCCGCATCATTGCTTATCCTCACCCGTGCCTTTAAATCCCTGTGCAAATACGCCAAAAAATGGACCAAAGCCTCATCCAACCCATAATTTAAAACAATCTCCCATAAACGTGATCTGCTGACAAAATCAAAGGCTGGGGTTAAATCCATAAAACCCAAATAAAGTGGAACTTTTTGAGCGATCGTATATTAGCCCAAAATAAGATTTAAGTTTAAACACTGTTCGACAGTTCCGACATTGCTTCTAAAGCCCAGCTGACAACAATTTAAAATTTGGTTATCTTCAGCCCATTTCCTGAACTTATTAAAGACAACCCTGCCCAAGATCTTCAAAGTATTGTCTATCAGGGAAATTGGGCGGTAACAGCTGGGATTGGATCTGTCACCTTTTTTAAAAATGGGCACAGTGATACTGGTCGACCAAGTGCTTGGGATAGCCGTATTTGTCAAGTTATTAAAAAAATTGCATTAAAGGGGAGCCCAAAAATCTGGTTCATGTTTTATAAGGTCGATTGATAGCCCATCCGAGCCTGGGGCTTTGTTCCCTATGCTTTGTTTTATGGCATCCTCAACTTCAATTACAGTTATAGCAACCTTTAAAACTGGGGGGCAGGTATGACTATTAGAGATCTTTGTGGAAGCTGTATAGATTCTGGCAAAGTGCTCCTCCCATAAATCGCTAGTTATGTTACAGCTTATGGGAGTAATATTTGAGCCCATAGACCTCATGGGTTTAACTTCTTTCCAGAATCCAGTTACATCCTTAAGTGAGGCAGCACTAGCAAGGTTATCCCAGCGTTCTCTCAATATCTCATCTGAGCATAATTTAGTTGCTTTCTTATAGCAGGCTCTTAATGATCTGACTCTGGTTATATCCCTGGGTATGGCCGCTAATGCTTCACACAGTTCTCTGTTAGCCCGTGAGCATATGCCATCGAACCATCTGGGATTCTTACTTAAGTAGGTAACAGGTCTTGAGATTATATGTTTGATACCAGCACATAAACCACTAAAGGCCTCAATGATCTCTGCACCCAAGGTGCTGCTTGATAAGCACATCTCTACCAGTAGGGGATACGATTTTATCATGCGTGCAAATAGGGCTTTATTATCTATGCCCTTCCAAATCACTCTAAGTTTGTCAGTTGATGCCTCCAAATGTTTAGCCCCTATTTCCCTTTGGGTAATAGATTTAAGAAAAAATCTAATAGTTGTTAAAATTGGGTTATGGTCACCTTCGCTAGTACATAAAACCTCAGCCTTTACTAAAAAATATACCAATGAAGATGATATAAAAACATAATCTATAATAAATGAACAGCCACGTCCTCTATAGGTAGGCAGTGGACCCTTATTTGAGTCAACGCCTGCCTTTTCCATTACATTAATTAAATTACGGGAAGAAATATAATTGCAAAGTTCCTCCCCTCTTTTACATAGGTTGACCCTAACCGGGGCAAGGGTTGTATTATCAATACCACTATGCAATCGTACATTAAAATCACCGCCTAGGCTGATTCCGTCCAATTTACCATACCTCTGCTCGTCTTCTAATTTATCAATAAATTCAAACAAATTAATAAAGTTCCTATTTGGTAGTGATGTAAAATCATTATTATAAAAATTAATTAAACATATCGAGGCCCCCTGTGAATAAACTGTGGCTTGAAAGTTCTTGTTATTTGTCACCAGACGTTTTATGCTACCCCCAGCTGAGATCTTTATCCATGTTGATAACCCCCCACAGGGGCGACCTGTTTTGGGACTAGGTACAATGCTATTATAACATGCAAATCCTTCAAGGAACAATTCATTTGTGCACCATGTCTCCTGGAACATCAGAATGTCATAATTACTAACCAGATCGACCCACTCCATGGAATTCAGTTTGGATCTTAGTCCTGTGATGTTTCAACTTAACACATTTAAGTTAGGATCTGGGTTCAGTGACAACCGGATAGACTATTAAGGGTTCCGCTAACTCTGGTGCAGTAGTCCATAGTTGTCTCAATAGTCAGTCCTGGCTCTCCAGACTAGACAGAACGGTAAACCGATTCTGTGTGATATATGTCGGGATAGTAAGATTACGTGTGCCCGGAGGAGGTTTGTAGAAAAAGCCCAGAGGTAGTGAGTGTATGAGGGTTGGGGCAATATTGTGGTGCGTTTGTGCTCTTAGTAGCCATTTCACCAGGGAGGGACGTCTAAAATTCACGACTATACAGCCACCTGTAATGTTCTTATCTGAGGGTCCTACCCATCCTACACGTCGCACCGTTAAAATTTCATTGGCGTTCATCATCCCTAGGCCCTTATACTTCGATAACCAATCAATACTCTTATTCTTGAGTTGTTCCCAGGACTCTGATTGGTCTTTCTACAAGGGAGGAGCGCCAGCTAAAATTACAACATAAGGGCAGGCTTCAGGTGGTAAGTGGAGAACATCTTCAGATGGATTCTTAACCTGACTTTCAAGAATAGGAGTAACGTTCGGAGCAGTTGCCATGCTTGTGAGAACGGGGGCCAACAGCACAGGGGTGGCTGATACTAAATTTCTAGACAAACTATTGCTAATGGTCCTATTGCCAAGTGCTGCGTTTGACAAGGGCATCAAACTGGGGATAGGTTTGGGAAAAAAACTGCTCTTAGAGTTGCCACACTTATCACATGCAGTATTGACAATAGGAAGCATACAATCACCGCTCTCCTTTGATATGCCCTGATCAATTGTCTCCATTGATTTTGGGTTCTGTTCCCCCCTGAGTTTATCAACAATAGTGACAGCTTTTTTATGAATATCCGGTTTCTTGACCAGGTTTTCCAGTCTGTCCAAACGTTTGAAAAGAGCATTGAATTGTTTATCTACCAAATTTTTTAAATGGTCATAAACAGAGTCCACTATAGTGTCGGTTAGGGTATCACTCGACCTTTCACGAGTGCCATGGGCAATTGCATGCTCAGTTTGAGTGTGGATAGAGTTAACTGCTGCTTCCGATATGGTCAAGTCTGTGGTGCTAACATTTGTTTGCTCAATGGGGCTCGCAGTCACGGCAGTAGTTCCTCGTCTCCACAAACTCAAGAGTGTAGGTTGTGTTTTTAAGTGGGGTGGCTGTTTCCTCTTACTGCTAGTAAGTTTTGACGTACCTCTCTTCCTTTTTTCCCCCACTGCTTTGGTGACCGGTGGCAAATTTCCAATACTAGCATTAACTTGAGGCCGTAGTTGACAGTCAGGAATTTCCACATCATCCTTATCAATCCCAAAACCCACAGGCAACATTTCTCGATTACTGGTTATTG
Organism: Triturus cristatus; assembly: GCF_964204655.1. Lineage (NCBI taxonomy): Eukaryota > Metazoa > Chordata > Amphibia > Caudata > Salamandridae > Triturus > Triturus cristatus. The sequence continues at coordinate 172,693,173 of NC_140582.1, read as the reverse complement.
TAATTAATACGTTAGGTGATAGTGGGAGAGGGGCAATTGAATTGCCCCGCTCTGATCCTCCAGACAAATGCAGTAGAGGTGCCGGGTGACCCATAGAAAGTCTCCTCTCAGTTAGTTCGATCTCCGATGAGACCATGCTAACAGCTTTTTCGAGCATACTTTCAATGGTAGTGGCAGTGGAGGTCTTTGGACCTGATGTAACTGTATGTCTCCCCATAGTGCTCAATATCACTCACCTTAATGAGGTGCCTAGAGGGGTGATATAGCCAGGACCCTCGGGGGTCGCACCCTGCTGATGAGGTCAGTGTTGTATCTCCTTCAGTGGGGTAAGTGTCTTGCAGATTGTACAATCTCCCGGAGGCCCCTACCAGAGAGCTGTGTCCGCGTCTCAGGCAGAGAGGCACCCTCGTGGGTGGTGGATTATGATTGTAGCACTCCCCCTTGCACCCCCTCCTCCCGCTGTAGATGGGGAGTGAGGCTGTAAAAGGTCCCAGGGATATAGTTATAAATTGCCGCTCCAGCGCTCAGCGGGGGGGTCACCTATGGTGAGTATTGTGCTGTCTCGATAGTCCTTTGCTACCGTGTGGGGCAGGTATTCTGAGTGGGACCGCAGCAGCAGCAATCCAGTTCTGAAATTGGTCTTACCAAGGCGCACAGGCGCACAGAGCAATCGGCCACAAGTTGGTCGTCTGTATAGGCGGGCCTGACGCTCCGAGCTCCGAGCCCAAGTCACTCTTTCAGTGTGGTGCGTAGGATGCAATCAGCCAGCACACAGGGGAGGGCTGCCGGAGGGCCGTCGGTGCAAGTTCACAGACTCACCTGCTCTGCATCCCGGCTCGTGGTGAGTTGTTGGATTTGCCGTGTGCCACAGTTCCAGTTCCAGTTGGGGGCTGTTACATGCGCGGCTACGGGCCTCAGAATTACTATAGGTCCCGGCGTCTCCCACACTCATAGGCCGCAGTCACTGTCCACAATGCTGCTGCAGCTACGGGCACCCTTTTCTCGTCGCGGGACGGTTTTCTTATGCCCGGTCTTTCCGACACTCATTCCACCGCATACATGCGGAGGAAATGAGCGGAAAACTGCTCGGATCTTCGGAGATGTCTGTGGGGTTTCGAAGCGGCTTCAGGCGGCGGCCATTTCCAGTGAGCCTAGTGGAAGCAGAAAGTGGGCTGCAGCACCTATTTTACCATTCCCTATAATAGCACTGTAGCCTTGGTGTGCAGTTGTTAACTGCTATTTCTGCCTGGCAAACCAAACCATTGCCAGGCCTAAACGTTCCTTTTTAATACCTATTTGTCATCCCTATGTTATGCCCTAAATGTCCGTAGGGCAGGGTGCATAGTACTTAGGAAGTAGAACATGTATATTTAAGTTTTTACATGTCCAGACAGTGAAAACCCTCCAAAGTAATTTTCCCTGTGGCACGGCTGGTTCTCCCATAGGAAAACACTGGGTTACATGATAACAATTTATAGTGCTTGATTATAGTTTGAGAGCAGCTAGAAAAATAGTTGAAGGACTCATTATATATATATTATTTTGTAGTACTATTTTGGAAATTACACTTTTAGAAAGTTGTCATTATCCTCCCTAAGACAAATGTGCTTGTCTTTCACTGTCCAGCCATCATCCACCTGATGTCTCCCTTGTGGTGAGATGTGGATTGCTCCCAGAAAATAGCCAATGGGCTCTGGGTGTGGGAAGGGAGACTCTTCCTTTGATAAATGCCATGGGGGCTGTGCTCACCTCCTTCTTGAGATTCAAAGGATGCCTTGTTATTGGCAGATGAAGCACACACGTAGGCCTGCTTCTCCTTGATCACTCTAGTCAGGGTATCACCAATCCTTGTAGGAGTAGAGCAACTGACCAAAACTGGTTTAGGGATGGACAAAGGTTTGACCTCCACCCACAGGCTGGCACTGGGGCTAAATGTGGACCCCACAGAGGTCTTCTCAGAACAATTCTCAACCTGTGAAAATCAGAGGATGGACCGCCCTGCTGTTTGAAATCTGAAGGAAGACTGGACCTGCTTTCCTTGATCTCAGAATGTGACTCCAAAGGTCAGTTGGATGGCCTCCTGTTTGACCTCCAGGGAGACAACAATCTAACAAAGGTTGCTCTCCCTTCAACTGCCCAACTGACCAGTTCTAACTGGACCTGACCTGGACCCTGCTGCTGGCCTCTGCTGGAGTGAGTCCTCAACCCGAAGTGGTTCCCTCAGGTCCTGGACCCTTCGCTGGTGATAGAGTATACTTCTATTGTAACCAAAAATGAAGGACATAAAAAATGTTGCCAACTTTCTCCCTGCAATGTCATTGGAGATTATCATTGCAGTTAAAGCCAGAGCTTTTGACATGGAATCACCGATCAGCCTTGGATTCCTGGTTTGCCCCGCTTAAGGAGATCGCTTTCAGAAACGTTTCTAAGTCCGAACATAGAGGGCTTCCTCAGGACCTATGCTGAGAAACATCTGAATGATTGGAAGGCCTTCCCAGGCACAGATTTTGGAATTTTAAAGCTTGTCGAGGAACACATCGGGATCCTGCTCTTCAGCAACCCACCGTCACCGAACACCGTTTGGGATCCCAACTTGCAACATGTCCCATTGGTTAACCATCAGTTGAGGCACACATAAGCACAAATAAAGATTTTTATATATAAAAAGAGGATGTATGTTCAAAGTCCACAAAACGCTCCACAGTTTTCATTGAATTCTCATTCTTTATTATTCTTTCTTGTCATGCCCATGTATCAAGTCAACACAGAACAGCCGACACGTGTTTCGTCCATCAGGTCTTTTTCAAGGCTAGTGCGTATTCAACCAGAGGTTGGGCCACTCCTTTCTCACTTATTCAGCCTCAATGGTAGCTAGGTCCTTGTCCCATCACAATCTGTCCTCTCCTTGTGGACCAAGTACTCGTATTTATCGGCTTGCCACAACAGAGTATGTGCCAAAGCCAACAGATAGTGATACACCTTATCTACTGCGAAATCAGATGGAAGTCGTAAACATCCTCATTCTATGCCTCATATGTAGACAACTGTCTCAAAATAGTAGTCTGTGCACCTCCTTATTTCAGCTGCCAAAAACCTCGAGTCCCCCAGATTAGGACTCACTCATATTTGGAATTGCCAGACAGGTCATGATACACCTGTAGACGGGACCTGTATCAGCGTCTCGACTCCTACGTTCTAAACCGACGACCCATCGAGGGCTCATCAATGACCACTCTATCACCTTACAAATCTCTAAGTCAGAAGGTAAACTTTTCACTGGGACAAACCTGATCCTTGTATTTAGCCCTTACTGCATCATGGTCAGCCTTAACTGTTACGTTTTAAACAAACGACAGACGCCAGAAAACCAAAGTTGGTGCTTTGTGCTTTTGTCTTATCTACAATGCTACTTACTGTATTTTCGTTGTTTTTGGGCTATTTTATTTATTAAAATAGTCTCTAAATATCTACCAGGTGATACACTGCCAACATAGACTAGGTATGGCTCTTACCTAGATTATACGTTGGTAAAATTACACCATATAAGCAGATGGTGGATTTCAGAATCAATCAGTGACAAGAGAGTGGCCATAACCCACAAGTAATCCTGATTAGGGTCAGCAAGCATAAACAAGAGTCAGCAAGGGCCCTGCTGGAAGACGCTAGGATGGAAAATCTAAATCACTTGAAGTGGAGCTCATGCTCTGCAAAAAAAACTGGTGGGAAGTTGCTGTGGAAATGCTTAAGCTACTTGCTTGCAGTGATGCTAATCTGGTAACAGCCCAGGTAACCCTGACTGACTACCTGGTATCTAAATATTTAGCTAAAGGTTCTGGCAAAGGGGCATGCGTAGGGCCCCATAAACCACCAGCTCAGCTGAGACCTATACGTATGATGAAAACCAAAATTAACAGAATAGGCAGCTTATGTGTACCACAGAGGATCTAGAGCTGCTACAAACACTGCAAAAGGAGCAAAGGAAATATGGGGTTTTAAAAAGAATAGGCAAGAAATCCCATGGGCCAAACTCCTGCAAGCTGCTAAATGAAAATATTCAACTAATCTTTGGAAGTTGATCAACGATATAGATAAAGGTCCAAGGGTAGCTTGCAATGCAAATATATCTGAGGGCGGTTGGGTAAAGCACCTAAAGTTGCACTTCACAAGAAGGCTTTCAAATGCAGCTGATGTAGTATGGCCTCAGGATACCCTTAGGGCAAATCACGCTCAGGCTATGTTCTCTGTCCAAACGGAATCCTCCAAGCTATCTTCCAAAGAGCATATCACATGGTGGGCCAACTTCCTGACCGGCATGTTTAATACTATTTTGGCAGAAGGCTCTATCCCAGAAAGCTGGAAAAGCGTAGGCTCATCCCCAAGTAATTATCGCTTAATAGCAATACTGGATGTGGACCACAAGTATTCCTCAACATTGCTGCTACAGGATCTAGAGGTATGGCTGTCAAACACAGGTAGGCTTCTGCTGAACCAGACTTGGTTCATGAGAAAGGAAGGTACACTGACTATACTCATGGCAGCAGCATTAATCCTTAACAGAGCAAAGGCCACTGGCACGCCACTATATATGTGTTTCTCGGATTTCAAACTAAAAGTTATCTCGCTAAACAGACACATTTTAAATCAACGCATGTTGGTATTTTAATGGAGCTACAATAAATGAGACCTCAATGTCGGCTTACCTGGGAGTAAAGATAGACTCCAGGAACATGCTTGCTCTACAAAGGGAAGCAATTTGGGAAAAAACCTTAGCACTGAACTTTGTATTTTAACATGGGTGAAAACTCTCCAGGGTCATAATGTCCAACCACTAGCAGCAGTAATAAAGGCAAGAATGATGCAATCCCTTTCATATGGAGGCAAAATGATGGCAGGCACAGACGCCAGTTCATTTGATCAAGTCATAACAAAAACCTATCAAAATGTTTTCTGGCTGCCGAGATCAGCATCACCCGCTAAGTCAGGTTGGAATTTGCATTGACCTGACAGGACTTGGCCACGTCTGGAGCATTTGTGAAATGCTGCCATAAGTTGAGGACTGCTCCTGAAGGCTTTCTAGCCAGCCTAGTCTGGTCTGAAATGAACCTCCAAAGGGGAAAGGATGTCTATAGGAAATACCTTGATGATAGCATAAAGAAACTAGGGGTGGGTAATCTATGGTCTTCGGATACAACTGCTCAAGTTTGAAAAGAATGGAAAATAAAACTATAAAGCTGAAAAGCTTGATAGAGGACAAAGGAGTAGTTGCCAAATGTTAACACACAAGGAAGTCTGGCGCTTAACTCTTACAATGTTCAAAAGGCCTCACGTCTCCTTAAAGCTACCTACTCTCTTAAAATCCCCACACTGGATTTTCTACCAAAATGGCAGAAGGTAGACCACCAGGGAAACATGTAATGTCGTTTGTGCCATCAGTCAAATTAATCATTGCTGCACATTCTATGCGTCTGCCTCCGTCTAGGCTACATGCGAGGGCCCTACTAAGGAAGGAGTTTAAGACACTAGGGGTTAGATCGTGCAGATCGGCAGTAATAGAATCGCTTGACCCCCAGAACGTAATGCTGATCATCCAATTGGTGCAATGTATGGACACCATTATGGACCTTGTCAATAAGTATTTTTGCTACTCATTCTGAGAATAAGATTTCTAGCTAATTTAGGGTATTTGAAGGGCTTATGGAAAAGTCGGTTTGCTAGAGAGCTACAAGTTCCAACCAGCCCCTACCCTTCCTCACCATTGTAGGGTCCACTAGGTAAGACACACCTCTAAAGGCCCATAGAAATGACTGGTTACTAGGGGCGATGAGCATCATCCAGCCTCATCCTGTCTTATTGTTTCAGGGGCACCTACTAAAAACTCAGTTTCGAACTGTTAGATACTACTTGCACTTTACCCACCGTATAAGCACCCCAGCACTTTATGCACTCATTTGAGAAGCTAGTTAATGTATGACAACACTTATAATTTGCACCTGGCACTTTACATGTTTTAATCCCAGCTGTATTGCGTGGGTTCTAGCTTTTGAAAAATAAAAGCCCTATTAAGCATCTTAGTTTTAATAGGTTCACTTAGCTGGCTAATTCATTCAAGATACTACTAAAATGGAACCCCTTGGTACCTTATGTGCCTCCTGGCATAGAATCCACTTTGGTACCTTATGCACCTTCTGGCATTTTGAGGCAGGCACTAGTTAGCCCAGTGAAGGGAGGCATTTTAGGTTTTTTTAATAAGTGGCAGGTACCTGAGCTTATAACAACGGAGGTAATACGGAGAGGGAGTGATGATTACTTCATGTTATTACAGCTGCATGTTTCTAATTGATTTTTTGGGCTACGTGTTTATGTATAATATGGAAAGTTAATGGTTTGAATTGACTAATAAACACTTATTTATTTATCCAAATTTGTTTCACATTTTACTTGTGCTATGTTTTCATTTTATTACAGTTTGCATACTGCATAAATACTTTGCACATTAACTGTAAGTTAAGGTTGACTGCTCTGTGTCAGCTACCAGACGGTTAAGCACAGGTTTATTTAATTTAGTGGCTCACACTGACATGGATTGTGAATATTGTCTAGGTGGCTTCTCACCCCCTCAATTAATAATCCAATTTCTTACATACTGTGATTATATTTTATTAAAAGTGAAAGATTCTTGATTTTTAAACATTTTTTAAGTATTAAAAAACATTACAATAAAATACAATTGTTTTCTTTTTAGATAATTGTTTTAGAATTAATTTCAGTGTATTTATAATGCTAATTAGTTTAAACAGTCTAATTGAATTTCACATTATTTACTTTGGGAGGGTTAAGTCCCACCCTCCATTTCTTTCTATGGGAAGGTGTTGCAGTACTAGTAGTTGGCCATGTGAGGTGCTGGACCTATTCCAGCTCTGAGATGAAGTACATTTACTACTGTTTTTGTTCCTTTTCAGCTGCAGTTACTTTAGAAGTGCATTTTTTTAAAAAATAGAAATGTGCTTGCTCTTTTGTGGGTGGGTGTCTGCTCCTCCCTAAACCCCTCCTTGCTCCTCCATAAAGTCTTACCATTTAGCAGTAAGTATGCTTCTTTTTCCAACAACACCACCTCCTCCTTCCCACATTTACTACCAAGTATTAAACTTACATGTGTGTAGATCTTCGCATAGAAAAATAGGAGAGGTGGATATTTACTCTTGTTGGATGTTTGAATAGCATTGTGTAGTAAGTAGTACTACTGAAATAATACTTTATGTACTGCAAAATGCAGCTTGTTAATTGGGATCCAAATGCAACAATAGTACTAGCTGCAGGTTCAATATTTGTAGGCAGCATAGGGTCCAATTTGAGGTTTGGAAGATGGAGTAAAGGCAGACAGGGTTGTGGAGAACTTTACGTGTGACACCATTCCTTTACTGTGCCTACCAAATTAAAAGTTCACTGCTGGCCCTGTTGTGAACTATAGCTGGTTTGTTTAAACCACCATCATAAAGGCTCATGCAAACCTACTTATAAGGTTTCTGTGCATCCATCATTGGTAACAGATGCTTACACCATACAGTTAAACAAATTGACTTTTCCAAAAGCGAACTCCCAAAGCAGGAGTTTGGAAAAGTAAAACCTAACGGCTCCAACACCTTATGAGTATTCTCCCATGATGTGAGGGTCATTTTTATTTTTACTGTTCCTTATAGCTCGGATACTCACCCAGTAGTGACTGAGAGTAAAAACAAACATAACATCCAGCGTCCTTTCTAAATAGGACAGGTGGATTGCTAACATATGGCAGCCCGTACTCCCTATGGCCGTCAGGGAAAGGTTCATGGGTACATTTTACTCTGTTGGCTGTAAACCTTGCTTTTGTCTCACTCAAAATTGAGTATGTGGACCGAGAGTTTTCCAGACAGGGTCTCTGTTATAGTTTCATTGGAGTGCCCTATTTACCAAACTCTTAATCAGAACCAGAGTGTCTATTTCAGCCATGTGTCCATCACCTTTGATGTTAGATGAATTTTCCACACTTCCATGTTAAGTAACATCCAGATCTTCTGTAGCAGAAGTCTCTTCCACTGTTTCTGTCAGGCTTATCTGTGAAGGTGGTTCTGTTTGTGGGCATATGTCTTTTGTAAAAATGTGGGTGTATTCTCAAACTGCGTTTGTAGTACATTCAGGGGCCGGTTCCGATTCCGATCCGGGTCCGAAAGCACTCCGACCGAGCCGGATCCGGGGTGTTTTCCGACCGATCCGGACACCTGCAGTCCGACCGGTTCGGTCGGACTCCCATAGAAGTCAATGGGAGCTGGTCGTACAATGCGTACATGGGCTCCCATTGACTGAATGGGTACGTCGCGGACAAGGGCGCCCCCTACAGTGGGTACACGTCTGTGCCATCCGCACCGCACATGACTTTGTTGGGGAGACCCATGGGTCTCCCCCTGTGTCCGAGTCGTAAGGCTGCGGGTGACGGGGGGTCCGACGCGGACACCTGAAGTCTGACTCTGGGAGCCTTTGTGAGCCGGATGCTCCGACTCGATCCGGCTGTCCGAATCGAGCATCGTACTAGCTCGGTCGTGAAACGTCTCCATTGCGCGCCACCGTTTACTTGCGAATGAGTCATACGGAAGGTTTGGAGCCGGAAACGATTCAGGCGGCGATTTTGCGCTTGCTCGCATCGTACTTCGATGTCCGGACCCATGTACGACTCGGATGGAAAATCAGCCTCCGAATCGGATCCGCTATTGCTGAACCCGATTCGGTGCCCTACCGACCGAGATCAGAATTGACCCCTTAGTAGTACCATAGTAGATCTGCCCACATACTACAAAATAGAATTCACAAAGCTACATAAGGAGAACTCCAACTCTCCTATCTTTTTGTCTGGGGGAAATTTCCATCCCCATTGCAGAGATCTCCGCACACTTAAGTCTATAATTTAGAAGTAAAAGTGAGAGGAACAGGGAAGTGGCTGGAAAACTGTGAATACTTAGGGGTCGATTCCGATTCTGGCCACAAATCGTACTGACCGACAAGGGCCAGACCAGAGACCGACCGACACGAAACCAGTGCTGTACGACCTGTGCAGTATGATGCAACGCGTGTGAATTACAACCGACACGTACGTAATACAAGCCGTACGGCCGAGCCGTAGGGAAAATAGTGATCCGGCCAGAAAACTGACCCGAGTTTCACCGACCGACACGAACCCGGAATGAACCCGACCGACACGTACCCGCGATGTCTGACCCGCGCAGTACGATGCAAAGCGTGTAAAACCAGACCGACTCGCACGTAGACCAAGCCACACGACCGACACGCACAGAAAACCGGGCCCACAAGTAATAGAGATCTCCGTGACCAACGCGTATGAAACACAGAAGATAGTCAGCGTGAACAAGGCGGAGAAGCCCGCACGAGCCAACATCAGTGTCCGTTTCCATCAGAACAACGTCTCCTTCATGCCTACAAAACCCAAAGGAAAAAAGACAAAAAAAGGACCAAACAAGCAATGACAAAGCCAATAAATATCAAATAAAAAAAACCTGGGTCAAAGACACATCCACAACTCCAACTATATAAAGGACTTCAATCACTACCATGATCCCTTGCAAATAGGAAACACAGCCAGCAGCAAAAACCATCACACAGCAACCACAGACACTCTCACAACTCACCCATCACACAACTCACACACCATCAGCACCTCATCCAAAAGCACACACATACAGCTAGCAAAACCAACACTAACCCACCCTCACTTGCACCCTCACACACACATCACTCACCACCACCACCCATCACCATGCCCCAAAGAAGAATCCAAAGTTCACAGATAGTAAGTTAGAAGTGCTGGTAGAAAAGATCATCAGAGTAGAGCCACATTTGTTTGGTACATTGGTCCAAATGACCCCCATGTCACAGAAAACCAAGATGTGGGCAAGGATTGTGGACAAGGTGAACGTACAAGCACCAGCAAGGTGCACAAAGGACGATATCCAGAGCAGGTGGTATGACGTGCGCAGGAGGGTCAAGAAACTCATTGAAAAAGATCACGCTCTGAGTCCGTGCACCGGCGGTGGCCCTCCTGCCAAACCAGTCTACTTCAGGACCTCGGAGGAGAAGGTGCGGGACATCCTACCACCAGAGAGCATCCATGGTCTAACAGACATACCAGAGCCTGGTGAGTACACAAACAACATACCCAATATTGTGTGGCAAGGGGACAGTGAAACCATGCACCGCAAGCAAAGCCACAGTAACCAATAGATGATCATCCCAAGATGTGTATGCCAGTCAGACAAACACAATACCTGCCATCTTATTGTGACTTGGAACTGTGTCATGACATGCACCAACCTACAAACAAATAGAGCAAGGCAGTGGCACAAAGCAAAATAAACACTGCCAGACAGTTTGCCACCACAAACACACTACCTCACAGTGCAGCTGACTGGAAGGAATAGTGGTAATGCAGGTGAAGTGAGTGTATCCAAAAGCATGATGGGGTTTGCAGTCACAGATAATTCTCCCCCTCCTGATTGGTCCATCAAGACCTCTCTGAACCATGCCCACATCACAGGGAGTGAAAAATGACTGACAAGATGGCTGACACTGGGTCCTGCTGTGGGGAGCACAATGCCCTGGTAGGGGTTGTGTGCAAATCAGAAGCAGGACACCACTGACTGACATGCTGAAAGACAACTTGCACGCCCTCCAATGGAAGCACGTTTCATGGTGGAATGTCTGGCCGGGTCGGAAGGAGGACTGACAGCTCTGACCATACTTACCAGCATGTGGAGACACCCCCCCCCCAACACAAACTCTACACAACTCACCGGGTAGAATGCATTGACCCACACCTCAGTGAAATATCAGCAAAGATACCCCGTACTGGGTGCTGCTGTGTGAAGCACAGGGGCTCTCTTTGGACTTGTAGCCAAACTAACACCAGGATTTCACAGTCAGCCATCTTGCCATTGCTGTCACACCCCCTCACAGGGAAGCAGAGTCAAGAGGGAGGAAGTATGGGCAAGCTGGGAAGGGGGGTGTAGCCAAGACCATGATGGGAGTTGCAGTCACCGACAATTCCCACCCACCCACATGGCCCAGCAAGCTCACACTGAACCATGCTCGCCTCACAGGGAGTGGGAAGGGACTGACAAGATGTCTGATACTGGGCTCTGTTGTGGGGAGCACAAGGCCCTGCTGGGAACTGGGCAACAACAAACACCAGGACTTCACAGTCAGCCATCTTGCCATTGCTGTCACACCCCCTCACAGGGAAGCAGAGTCAAGAGGGAAGAAGTATGGGCATGCTGGGAAGGGGGGTGTAGCCAAAACCATGATGGGAGTTGCAGTCACAGACAATCCACACCCACCCACATGGCCCAGCAAGCTCACACTGAACCATGCTCTGCTCACAGGGACTGTGAGGACTGACAAGATGTCTGACACTGGGCTCTGTTGTGGGGAGCACAAGGCCCTGCTGGGAACTGGGCAACAACAAACACCAGGACTTCACAGTCAGCCATCTTGCCATTGCTGTCACACCCCCTCACAGGGAAGCAGAGTTAAGAGGGAGGAAGTATGGGCATGCTGGGAAGGGGGGTGTAGCCAAGACCATGATGGGAGTTGCAGTCACAGCCAATCCACACCCACCCACATGGCCCAGCAAGCTCACACTGAACCATGCTCACCTCACAGGGAGTGGTAAGGGACTGTCAAGATGTCTGACACTGGGCCTGAGAAATGATGTGGCTGACAATCACACATATGCACTGACCTAACAAAACCCGGCCGCACACACAGCCATTGCAACCATATGTTCAAAATCATTGTCTGGGGATGCAGTGTCCAGGGGTGCCCCCTGGCTGTGCAGGGGAGGTGTGTCTTGCAGATGACCAATGTGGAGAGCCATATATATGGTACACTGTACAAAACACACAGGAGTTCACATATACATCATTGACAGGGGACATCTGACAGTGAATGGAATGGACTCACCAATATAGCTGACACCATAGCATGGTCACATTCACACTCGGTGCTCTTGTGAGCTGCATTCCACCCCTACATCGTGCTGAAACATAGGCATCCTTCACACAACACACCACTCACTGACATAGACACTGTAGACACAAGGTCAAACATGGACAGCATTTTAGGAGACATGCTACTCACAGCAGCCAAACTGCAACACACACACCAACGTCCCTCACTGTCATGAACATTGAAAAGCCGGAGTGCTAACTTGCCCAATCCATGTCAACATGTGGAACATTGACAAATCAAATCACATATGCACGTACAAAACTCAGCACCAGAATCATTAACGATGGTGACATCATCACTTGTATGAAATGAGATGGGAACTAGGAACACTGGAAGAAAACACTTCCTCCAAAGAGATCACAGGCATAACGTACTGTGACCATGTCGTACCAATACACAAATGTGTCACACAAAGACTAGCAAACTCTGCTACCACACATGCCCCAATAGTACAACATATCCCCAGTGGAATAGCACGTATGTCCTTGTTAAAGCTCACATGTGTACAGGGATGACACACCTGTGTCAGAAACGTGATGGCCCTTGAGTAGCAATGGTCATGTACAGACAAATCTATCCATGAGCTGGGCATGCACATACTTCGACATGCACATTGAAATGTTTCTTCATGGCTGGGCAATGTGCATCAACAAAATCAAACTCTGTCCGTGACAAGCCGGAAAAAAGCAGTGTACAGGCAAGCATCCGTTCGTACAGTAGAACATGTCATGTTTGTGAACCATTGATGCCTGTAGAAACATAACTTACATTGTGTGTCTCTTCCAAACACAGGTGGTGCTGGGGATCCAGCACCAAATGAAGAGGATTCCCAGTCCCAGAGTATGGTGGACACTGAGCTCTCTGGTTTGACTCTGTCCTCTTCGGATGACGATGGCCAACCTGGCCCCTCTGGTGAGAGTCATCAAACAGCAGCATCAACATCTGCACCCCCTGTACCCACGCATCCAGCATCTGGAAACCGACAGGACACCCCAGCCAACACGGACAGACCAAGGCCACTGAACACCCACAGCACAGGGACAGAGGACCCCCTGGAAGCTACAGCAAACACCACCAGCAACACCACCCAAGGGGTCCCAGTGTCACCTGTGCGTCCCGCCGCTGGTCCTGCCCATGTGGATAGGGGTGCTGGGAGGGGTGGGAGGCAGAGGGCGTGCCTTGCAGAGGGGTCTGGACTGCATGATGACCCCCAACTGGCACGCATCATAGATGTGTACCAGGATGGCACCGGAGGATTTGGCCAGGTAGTGGGGATCCTCAAGGACATACAACAGGAGCAGGCTGCCCACCATGCCCGCATGGTGGCAAAGTGGGATGCCCTTACTGCGGTGCATCGGGACATACTCCAATGCCTCTGCCAGATCAACACAAACCTGTCCACACCTCCCTGTGTGGCCACAACATCTGTTGCAACACCATCTGCCAGCGCCACAGGGAGGGAGGAGGACTCTGGCGGAGAGTCCCCTACACCGCAGAGGCCTGCACCTGAGGATCCCCCCCCCCAAGAAGAAGAGGGGTCGTCCGAAGAAGGACATGTGAGAGGCAGATGTCCCAGCACATTCCCAAGAGCCTCTAAACCTGTTCTGGACAATGTTCTGTGTGCGCAACCCGTTCACCTTGTTAAATCGCACACAACTCGCCCACATGACATGGAGGGTTCATGTTGGTCCAATGTAGCAGATGACTGTGGACTTTACTCTGGACATTTCATCTACCAGCACTTCCAACTCTAATGTTAACTTTGGATTCCAAACCCAATGTACAGCACCCACCATCCTGTGCACTTTCCTCACACATGTTCGAAAATAAACTCACCAGTACACCATACTTGCCTCTGTTGTGATTCCAACTTGTCATGTGTCATGGAGATGTCGATCTGCTACACAACACAGTGCATGCCAAATACTGCAACAATGTGACCAACGTTAGGTGACTCATGTTGATGTGACACATGTGAGGGAGACACACCACTATGGCAACAAAACACATACTCACCATGGCCATGTTACTCATCCCACACAATGATGTTGACCTGGGGGAACATGGCGGCCGCACGTTAGCCGCTAGCTCCCGGAGCTCCCGCACCAGCCACCAATGAGGTGAAACCCGCAGAGAGAGACGATTAGAAACCGGCCAGATGAGGAACTGAGGGTTTATTTTTCAATCACCGTTTGTTCGAAATCTTACCTGTACTTGTTGCAAGCATCTCCCCCCGAGAGGAACACGAGATGCCAGGAATGTGCAGAGAGGAGGCGGGGATACGTCTTCCTTCGCCTCCCCGTCTGCTGGAAGCCGCCCTGGAGCTTCGGAGAGGGCGCAAGGCGGCCGTGCGAGTCTTCCTTAGGGGGAATGAAAAAATAAGTATTTAAGGCTTTTTTCAGCGTGTGAGAGACTCTAACGACTCTCACGAAGATCTTGCACAAAAGCAGGAGCAGGAGGAGGACGATAACAGCGGTAACAGCGGTAAGGTCAGAGAGGGAAGGGAGGTGGTTGCCGGTGATTCAGAACAAGGTACTGGAGGCGAACTGGAGGTGAGGGGGTCAGGTCTTTCATTAGCGCAATCTTCTGGTAGCTTCCAGACCCTCCAAAATGCACAAGAGATTTTATCCCCTGCTTCAAGCCCATCTACAGTAATTAGGTGAGCACAAAGGAAAACTAAAAAGGGACTCACAGAGGGCAATAGGAAAGCAAACATAAAAATAAGCATTGAAACTACCTCTGGTAAAGCAGATATCGGGAAGGATACCCCCGACGCCGATTCATCGCAAATTTGTACTGCTGTTGGGCTTTTCCCTGGTGGAGTAGAGGCTTCTCCAACTGAAGGAGTAAAGTCTCTAAGAGGTGACTCTGCCTTACAGGTCTATCAGGTGAAGGGAAAATCCATTAAACCTAAGAAACTAAGGACCAGGGCAATTAGCAGTGTTGTCAAAGTGACCCCGTCGCTACGCTCTTATTTTAGGATTCAGCCAGGAGTGCTGGTCATTGGTGTGCAACCTGAACCCCTGGAGCAGTGCTCGGCAGATATAATTCCTCCTATAATACCAGAATGTTCCTCGGGCACAATCCCTATGAGCATGATGGAGGCAACATTAGAACCAGGAACAGTTTTGATCCCCCAGCAAAGTGATCTAGGGGAGCCCTCAGAGGGTAGAAGTACTCCGAGTGATGACTTTTCGGTCGGCGCTCTGAGTCAACCACAACTACAGGCATCAACAATGTTTAACAGTAGTACGGGGGAGGAACGAGAAAGGGATACTCTACAGGCGTTGCCATCCTTATCTTCACCAGTATGTCTGGAGGGCCTCTTTGCTACATTATCAGAAGATATAAAGAGAGGATTTGCAGTATCCACAGTGAACCAAGGGGAAATAAGGAATTTCTGTGAATCCCTGGAAAAAAAAGTAGATCTTATAAATTCCAGGACCGCAGCCCTTGAGAATAAAGTGGGCGAATTGAAAGAAGATCTGGGTCAGGCAAAGTCGGACATCCAACTTCTGAAGTCTGAACATTGGGATCTTAGAGATAGAGTGGAGAATTTAGAGAACAATGCACACAGAAACAACCTGCGTTTATTGAATGTACCTGAAGGTAGCGAAGGATCCAATATTCGCTCTTATATTGTTTCTCTACTTAAGACCTCGTTGCAGCTTGAAGACTCGGAGGAAGAACTTAGTCGGGATATACATAGGGTTCATAGTGATCCTTTTCGTAGGAACCCTAACAGGCCCAAACCCAGAAAAATTCTCATCAATTTCCTTACATTCGCCTTAAACGATAAGATTCTTAACTCTGCACTGAAATTGAAATCAGTACGGTCAAAGGAATTCTCATTTGAGATATGGTCAGATCTCTCAAGGTGCACTTTGACGAGACAATGGGAATTGGGCAAGAGGCTGGAAGAGTTTAAAAAGCTAGGGGCAGTAGCCCAATTGAAATTCCCGGCCTTTTTAAAGGTTATGCACAACAATAAAATGCACAACATAAGATCGGTGCAGGAAGCAGATGAGCTGCTTAATAACATCAGTAAAGGGGGGGCTATAGTAGGTCTATAAGTAGGGTAATATAGTTTACTATAGGAGGTAGGCAGGTGGGGAATTTGTTATTTCTATCCTCTCCCATATAGAGAAATTAAAATAACTTTAGATTTTAGGCGAGAGAAGTTAAGTCATGAAGACAAGCAAGGTGGAGACCATAACCACTTAAGTCCTAAGCCTCTTCCAATCACTTATGTCTGTTTTGAAGCATAGTGCAGTTGGGCTTCTCTGTATTTTATCATCATTATTTTTTTTCTTTTTTCTTCCTTCTCTCGTTTTTTTTTTTTTTCTTTTCTTTTTTTTTTCTAGGGTGGTGGCTGGGTGGATTTTCTCCGGCATGCAATTGCCTGGACTCCATCTGTCCAGATAATTGGGGTATGTGTTCCCAGAGATGGGGGGGGGACTGGGGAGGGCACTGGGTAGGGGTAGGGTTGGGGTGTAGCAGAAGAAAAGCACACAAAAAATCCTCATTCTCCATTTTCTGATGTCTGTACTTATGATATTTTTAGGATGAGAGTTTTGGATCTGGGCTGGATTGTATCCTGGCATTGGTTGTCTCAAATTTAAACTTTTGTTTTTATGCTGAGCTCTTCAGATGATTTAATATGAGTCTCATACAGATTTATTTTGTCCTGGAACATTAATGGTCTGCGAACTAGACCGAGAAGGGACAGGATAATACAGTATCTCCAAGATTCATCGGCTCAGGTTTTGATCCTTCAGGAAACACATCTCCTGAAAGAAGAGATATTTTTTCTTCTTAAAAATAAAAGATGAGTGGGTTCATAAGTATGCACAAATCGGACAGCTAACATCAGAGGAGTCCTTATAATTTTTAAGAAATCAGCCAAAGCGCATGTTTTACAGCAATTGGTGGATCCAGGTGGCAGATGGGTGATTGTTAGAGTCAGGATAAGGGAGACTCTGTATACTCTGGTCGGCTACTATGGACCGAATCTTGATGACCCCTCTAGTCTTAAGATCATTTTCTCTCATCTATTAGATTTTCCTGAGCCAATAATTTTAGCTGGGGACTTTAATATAGTTCTGAACCCTGTGCTGGACAAAACTCCAAATAGTAGAGCTGTGGCCCCTTTAAAATCCCGGGACCTTCTCCTGGAAGCTATGGAACAATTTATGTTATTAGATATATGGAGAGAAAGCTCGGGCCTGCAGCCAGGTGTGTCGTTTAGAAATCATAAATATCGGCACCAATCTAGAATAGATTACGTACTGATAAGTAACTCATTGGGAGAAAGAGTTAACAATATTTCATACCTGGCCAATCATCTTTCAGATCATTCAGGGGTCTTGCTATGTTTGAATGGTCCAGTAGTAGCGCCCGTTCGCACATGGTCGTTTGACCGTTCTTTACTCTCGATGGAAGAAGAAAAGGTTTTCTTATTGCAGGAAACTGAATGGTTTTTTAAAATAAATCTGGGGTCAACATCAATGTTAGATCTGGGGGTCTCTAGTTGGCAGGGTAGGTACCACTGTCCAAGTAGGGACCCTTGCTTCTAGTCAGGGAAAGGGGGATACACTGTGAGGATAACCCCTGCTCGCCCTCTAGGTAGCTTAGCCTGAGCAGTCTAGGCTATCAAAGGCAATGTGTAAAGTATTTGTACCAACACTCACAGTAACACAGTGCAAACACCACAGATTTACTCCACACCAGTTTTAGAAAAATAAGGTATCTTTACTAAAAACTTCACAAGACCAAATACTACAGAAGAACCAACATACAATTAAAAGGTTACTTTAAAGATAGTTCAAGAGTTTGTAGAAAGTACTCCAGGATGTAAAAATCAGTGTCCTGCACAATGTGACTCTCAATGCACAAAATGCGACACTCTCGTGCCCAACAGTACCTGTAGTTGCGTTAAGGTTCCCAAAAGATAGCAAAGGCGATGCGATACTCCTGAGACCTTGGGGAGGCTTTGCAGCAGCCCTGCTTCACGCAGCAGAGGTGGATGCGCCGGCTCCGATCTGTAGGGGGAGGATGCGATGACTTTGGCTTTCGTTGCTTAGGTTTCTTAGGGGGAGGCTTCACGCACAGGTACGATGCGACGATCTTCGATGCGGTGCGATGCGCGGCGCAGCGCTGACTTCTGGCGCCGCAACCCTCGATGCGTCACGGGACGGGACTCTGCGTCGACACACGCAGCGACTGGATACTTTCACGCACCGGCAGTGGTGCGGCCCGCAAACTGGTTCTGCGACGACCCTCGCAGCGTCAGGAATCTTCACGCACCGGGACGATGCTCAACGCACTCAGCGATGCGGGGACTCCGGGTGCTGCGATGACGCCGCAATGAAATTCTTCTCATACTCTCGCTCTTGCGACTCGCAACCGGATGATGCGTCCCTCAAATGGATGATGCGATGGGTACCAGTTACTTTTGTTCACGCTTCTGCTTTCCAGCTCCCAAACACAGCAAAACGACTTCCTGAGGCCCCCAGACTAGGCAAGCACTCCAAGGCAGGTCAGAACTCCCTCAGCAGAGTTCCAGGGGAGCTGGTGGTGAAGTCCTTTTGTTCCTGGGACTTCTTAACAGGGAGCCAGCTCTCCTCAGGCCCTTGGAGATCAGAATCAAAAGAAGGGGACACAGCAAAGTCCTTCCCCTCTCCTTGGCAGCAAAGCAAAACAGCAAGCAGGCAGTCTTCTCTTCAGTTCCTTCCAGCTTTCTCCTTGGCAGAGATTCCTTCTTATTTCCACAGTGATCTAAAGTTTAGGTGTCTGGGGTCCTCTTCTTATACCCCTCCAAGTCTTTGTCTCTTTGTTTAAGTGGAGGGATTCCCCTGCTCAACCCGGTTCCTGGGTGTGCTCTGCCCTGGGGCACCTGGTTCCTTTCAGAGTGAGGGGCAGGGTCGTTAGACGCTCAGCAGGAGGTGGAGCCTTCTTTGTGCTGGCAGAGGCAGAGTCCTCAGCCTGGCCAGCAGGGGGTGGAGCCGGCATTGTGCTGGCAGAGGCAGCCCTATTCAAACCCAGGGGCTACTCCTCCCACCCATCTAGAGCAGATCTCCCTATTCACCCTGCTGCTGACTCATCCAGACTCCTGGAGCCACCTAGCCCATCACATGACACCAGTCAGCCAATCTGCACACAGGCACACAGGAAGGTTAAACAGGAGAATAGCTACTTTCTAAAAAGTGCTATTCTCACACAGTGAATTTAAAAACCATGTTGCTAAAAAGATGGATAATTAAATTCTGAACACAAAGATACCAAACTTGGATTTTCCATCTTGCCTTTAGGGGAAGATAGGCATGTAAACAGCCTCCCCCATTCTGTCCTATGGGCAAGATAGCCTCTCAGCAGTGAAAAACGAAAATGGCTGTAATTCACTACCAGGGCATGTTACACACCTCAGTACATGCCATACCTTTCAGATACACTGCACCCAGCCCAGGGGGGTACCTAGGGCCACCATAGGGATGCCTGACATGTACAGAAAGGGAAGGATAAGGCCTGGTCAGTGGTTGCACTGGCCAGGTCGACATGGCAGTCCTGGACTGCACATAGGCACTGCAAGCAGGCCTAAGACATCATTTTAGCGCTACTCCTGTGGGTGGCACAATCAGTGCTGCAGCCCACTAGTAGTATTTGTACTACCAGCCCTGGAACTCTCAGTGCACTTTACTAGGGCCTTGCAGGTATAACAAATATGCCAAACATGTATAGCCAATTACATCACAATTTCCCCAGGGAGCACTTGCACCTTGACACTGATCAGCAGTGGCAAAGTGCCCAAAGCATCTATACCAGTAAAAATGACATCCAGCATAGCATCAAAAATACAGGGGGTAGAGGCAAAAAGTCAGGGGTAACCACGCCAAAAGATGCCAGGTCTAACAATCAATAACTAATGTATGGGACTCTTTTAAGGCCTTCCTACGTGGCCAAATCACCAGTAGAGCGAACTTTAGAAACAAAAGATATAAGGAGGAGATATTTTCTCTTGAGGGAAAGTTGAAAGATATAGAGGCAGAATGATCTTTTCTAGCCTCTCCTGAAACTCAGCAAGAACGGAAAGCCAAATGGGATAGTTTAAAAGGGCAGTTGGAGAACATCCTTCATTCCAGGCTTCTCCGTAGATGGGAGGCTAGTAAAATCGCCCACTTTGAATATGGGGAGGGTGCAGGCAAGCTTCTTGTCTGGAAAGAAAGATCTGATCGAGCAAGGAATAACATTAATGAGATCATCAGTGGAAATGAAACCTTCTGCTCAGATGGGGAAATCAGCCAGGCCTTTCAGACCTACTTTCAGGAGATCTATTATGAGGACAAAAGGCTAGACCAAGTGTTCAGAATTGATTGGGGGATATTCCCCATCCCTCTTTTGGACCGGACCAACAACAATACTTGGACCAAGCTTTTACCCAAGCTGAGGTTAGAGAAGCCATCCAACATTGTAAGACCGGGAAAGCCGCAGGCCCTGACGGCCTTCCGGGGGAGATCTATAAGATGCTAGGAGATAAGATCATCCCCGCCCTAACGCAGTTGTTTAATAATCTGCTGGAGGCTGGTTTAGGGCTCCCAGCTTCATGGAATGACGCTTTAATAATTCTCATTTTGAAACCCGGGAAACCTCCATCAAGCTATGGGTCATATAGACCCATCTCGCTTTTAAATGTAGACTATGAAATCTTCACCTCCATTTTGGCAGCGAGATTGGGTCTTATGGTGGGCGATGTTCTCCACTTAGATCAGAAGGGATTTGTTAGGAACCGGCAGCTTCCAGATCTCACGTATGATCTCATTGGTGCTATTGACCTTGCCTCCACATATTCCCTCCCATTAGCGGCCATGACATTGGACGCTACCAAGGCCTTCGACAGAGTAAATTGGATTTACCTGTTGGAGGTCTTAAGGAAGTTCAACTTAGGGGAAAGATTTTGTCACATGGTACAGTTGATTTATCAGAATCCCATAGTTAGGCTATTGGTTAATGGGAATATTACAGATTCGTTTAGAATTACAAGAGGCACTAGACAGGGCTGCCCACTCTCTCTGCTTCTATTTGATCTTTACATTGAGCCATTTGCTCAATGCCTTAGGTCAGATTCTAATATCCAGCCATTTAAGTATGGGGAGTGGGAGAGGAAGGTAGCCCTGTACGCCGATGATATCTTGGTTTTCTCTGCTGATTTACAGTCAGCCTT
This sequence comes from Triturus cristatus, assembly GCF_964204655.1. Lineage (NCBI taxonomy): Eukaryota > Metazoa > Chordata > Amphibia > Caudata > Salamandridae > Triturus > Triturus cristatus. The sequence continues at coordinate 172,671,905 of NC_140582.1, read as the reverse complement.
CCCAGCAGTCATTGGTTTAGCCCAGGAGTTTGGCTCTGTCTCTGGATATGAGATTAATGCCGCAAAAACGGAAATTATGACTTGGAATCTAACAGAGACACAGCAGTATCACCAGCCCAGATCCAAAATGAGATATTTGGGAGTTTATGTGGTTCAGTATATTACAAAAATTGCTGAGATCAACTTTGATATAGTGGTAAGGGAATGTAAAAGGCTATTGAAATCTTGGGCCATACTTCCTTTGTCTATCTTGGGAAGAATTAATCTAAACAAGATGACAATACTACGAAAGATTACATTTCTTTTTGATTGTATTCCCCTTTATTTAGAAAAATCCACGACCGACAAACTTCAGAGTGAAATCAATTCATTTGTCTGGGCATCTAAATCATCTAGGATTGCATGGAAAAAGCTGAGGCGGAGAAGAGAAAAGGGGGGCCTGGCGTTGCCGGACCTCCAGTTTTATGCCTGGGCTTTCCAACTCTCACATTCACGCATGTTATTGAAAATGCCTGTGAATATTGGTGTCGGAGGGATGTTCTTGGCTATGCTCAGGGGTGCTAAACTGGCAGAAGAGGGCTTTTTGTTTAAATTCGGGGATCCAAAGTTTAAAAAAAAAGTTAAGCTGAAGGTTCTTCAAGGGGTAGCCAAAACTTGAGCTAAGCTGAGAGGTGCAGTGGGGCTTGATTATTTTTCAAGCTTGGCTCCCCTATGGGATTCCCCCTGGCACCCTAGAGTGCCTAAAGGATGGACTGGCAAAACCCTTGAGAGACATGAGGCTGGCAGTTTGGGGAGACCTCCTCCTTGGAGGCACCCTAATTTCCTGGGAACATCTCCAGGATAAGGTTAGGGGAGGACTCTCCCAGTTCAAACATTATCAACTCGCAAGCTTGGTTCAATCTTGCCCACGAAAAAATGTTATGGTTTGTGGTAGCATTTTAGAACACCAGCTTGTCACTAAGCCCCCTGGGAGGAAAGAAGTCTATCAAACCCTGTTGGAAGAAGTAGACGGTGAATTGAAGCTAGCCGAGGAATTGTGAGGGGGCTGTTTACCTACACAGGACTGGGCCAAATTATGGCAGAAATCATGCAAGATTCTACATGAAGTTGTGAAACCAGCTTGGTTAAAAAGAAACCACCTGTTTACCATCCATAGGGCCTATTTTACTCCTCACAAATTGACATTAATTTCCAATGGGCCACCGGTTAGTTGTAAAAAATGTGGTCAGGTTTCTGCCTCAGATATACATATGTTTATGGAATGTCCTTCTCTTGCCACTTTCTGGGGAGAGGTCGGTGATTTTCTGACAAGTGTTTTGGGCTGTACTATTAATATGGATCTACTTCTAATAATATTTGGCCTTGCAGAAAAAATCACTGGTCTCGCTTGAGTGCTCCTTTTCTACTCTATTCTACTAGCTAGGAGGCAAATTTGTATAAAATGGATGGAATCAAGTCCTCCCACTTTTGCGGACTGGCAGTCTTCAGTTTTGGCAGTCTCTAAATTGGATTTGGCCAGACAAGGAAGTGACAAGAAGAAGGCTTTCTGGAAGCCTTTGCAACTTAGATGGGCGGCTCAGATAACAAAGTAAAATCGTGGAAACCCTTTTTTTTTTTTATTATTATTTATTTATTTATGTATTTATTTTTTGAGTCCCATGATTATGCCATTAAACTCTTCGGGCTAAGCCATGTACTGCCAGGTATTGTGGCGGTTTTTTCGGCGAAAGTCATCTTGCTCTTAGAGCTTGGTAGAAGAGGTATCTCAGTGGTTTCTTTATTGATCTCCAAAGTGTTTCTGGTACCAGTAGGCGGGGCCCCACTTCCAACAGCCTATACTCCTCAGCTCTTGAGAGAAAGTACAGACACCTAGAGAGCAATTTGAAGTGAGCTTAATGGCGAATGAGGAACAAAAAAAAGCACAAAAAAATGATGTTGACCTGAAACACATAGGTACGCACAAACACAACACCTATCCACAGTCATTGGTAACAAGTCCACAGGTGAGGTAAGCAAATGTCACTCAGATGTGAGAAGACAGACAACACACCTAACAAAGCATAGCACAGGTTCATTACACATCAGCAACATGTTTATTCAAAAATAGTTGCAAGGCAATTGTACGTTACGGTGGACACACGGTCAAAGATTGTCTGAGAATTGTAGTCCAGGGGTGTGTGGCACATCACTTGATGTCAATTGACTACTCCCACACTGGTGTCGGATTCTGGGTGTTGGGGGTCAGTGTTGACCAAACAGGCAAATTACCCTGTGAAGGACAGACACAAGACACAGTCAAAAGCACAGCAGAATAGGAGAGAAATGCAATACACATGCACAAAACATGTCACATGAAACCTACACAGAAACAAGTTAGCAGTACTACCCTATTGTGAAGTACGCACCACCTGAATGGACACATCACTGCACGCATCCAGTCAAGTGGCACACAGACACACCCAGACAGCAACAGAGCAGCCACAACACATTCCAGTCTAACTCCATACATTGACATAACAACCCTGGAAACTCACATTCAGGTGAAGAAGTTGTTGATGAGCTGTGACGGACGTCACCCTCATCCTCATCATCACTGGCATCGTGGCCCAGGCCGGGATCCTCCACAGGTGGCGGAGGTTGGTCATCGTCATCCTGGATGAGAGGCACCTTCTTCCCCACCACCATGTTGGTAGCATGCAGCATACAAGGATAATTTTGCACACCTTTGCAGGCTCATATGGGAGGGCCCCTCTGGTCTTGTCCAGGCAGCGAAAGCGGCTTTTCAGGAGGCCGAATGCTCTGACCATGTTCCTCATTGTAGCGCATCTCGGCTGGTGTCACATGGTTCCTGAGGGATGTCAGCAACCACGGCATGTTGGAGTATCCAGAGTCACCTACACACAAAAAAATGAACAAGTAGCTGAGTTTTGTAGGAGTGCGGAATACAACATTGCCAAACACACACAATGATAAACAGTCAGTACACACCGACAAGCCAGGCACGCTGATCTGGCATCTGTGACATCAGCGTTGCAATGCGACTACCCCTCATTATGTAGGCATCGTGCGCAGAACCAGGGAACCGTGCACACACATGTGTGATACACATGTCTGCAAGACATACCACCAGAGCATTGATCGAGTGGAAATGTTTCCTGGTCCGGTATGCCTGCTCATGTGCCTGTGGTGATATCAGGGCCACATGTGTCCCATCAATAGATCCGATGACGTTCGGCATCCTCCCCAGTGTATAAAAGGCAACCTTTATTTCAGGGAGTTCAGCTGGGCTAGGGAACTTAATGTACAGGTCAAGGAAATGCAACATCCCCTCCAAGACATCGCGTAGGACATGACTAAACATAGTCTGCGACATACCACCTGCTGTATCCACAGTGTACTGGAAGGTACCAGTAGCAAAGAAGTGCAAGGCTGCCATCACCTTCACTTCTGTGGTCAGTGCTGTATGGTATGTCCGGACAGGTAGCAGAGGTGGCACCAACTGCTCAGCCAACTCCTCAATCAGTGGCCTGGTGAAGCGGTAACATTGGATGCAGCCGCGTTCCTGCATGGTTTGAAGGTCTGGGAACGGTCGATGGACAGCTGGTGCCCTGCAGAACAGAGATGAACAAAGGAAGATTGTCGGTTCATCCACCCATGTGGCCATGACCAGGCTCAAAATCACATGATACATCATGACATTACACAATGTACTGAGGTGTGTGCTGTTGGGCATGGACACATATGTGACCTACATGACCATCACCTCACATCTCATTTCCACATGTCCACATAAGTCCCATGTAGTGCAATGGCCAATCATTGGGCTGTGTCACCCGACCTATGTACTGCTGTGACGTTACAAACACACACCACAGTGACAAGTGAGGCCTGATGTCTCCCAGGCATCACAGATCTTTGCCATGCAGATACCCAGGGTCCCTGTATTGCCATATCGACACTGGCACGGACATTGCGTATCACGTACACACCACAAGGCAAGCGTGAGTCCCACAGGTAGTGGCCACTGTTGTCCCTGCAGGCCCAACATGTACATCTCTTAGACACACACACACCATCACGGTTGCTGCATATACCACATGGATGTGGAGACTGTCTCCCATTGGGCACATTTGATCATCCACATCTGGAACACAACATGCACACAGACTGTGGGTGCACATCTGAATTGTGGCTACAGGTTTCCCTGTGATGTACATGCCATCACCCCCAGGACTCAGGGTGTATGTGACATGTCCTAAACATATCCAACCTGCAACTGTGTCCGTGACTCATGCCCATTACTGTACATTTGCACATCACAGTGGTAATGTGCACAACACACAAAGGATTCTGCCCCCATGAACATGTGCACAGCCTGGGAGTGGCTGAACAAAAGTGACACACAACAAACCAAATGTTGCCCCCCCTCAACATACAGGGAATGCAGCCTTACATGCCATGGGACACTGTGTGGCCAATGCTGTAGTGTGGTAGGTGTGCACATGTGTCCCTGGCAAGTAATTGTGTGTTGAAGCCATCAAATAGTCACACCAATGAGGTCCGACGCGGGTGACGATGCGTACGCATTGCATGGTTCATGACCGAGCCGTGCGTACGCTTTGCCATTGACTGCAATGAGGTCCGACCCGGGTGACAATGCGTACGCATTGCACGGTTCATGACCGAGCCGTGCGTACGCTTTGCCATTGACTGTAATGAGGTCCGACGCGGGTGACAATGAGTACGCATTGCGCGGTTCATGACCGAGCCGTGCGTACGCTTTGCCACTGACTGCAATGAGGTCCAACGTGGGTGACAATGTGTACGCATTGCACGGTTCATGACCGAGCCGTGCGTACGCTTTGCCATTGACTGTAATGAGGTTCGACGCGGGTGACAATGCATACGCATTGCACGGTTCATGACCGAGCCGTGCGTACGCTTTGCCATTGACTGCAATGACGTCCGACACGGGTGACTATCATGCATGCGCGTCGGGCAGGCATGGTCCGAGACAGGCGTCTGCCTTGGCCATTGAATCGTATGGAGACGAGTGCATGTGTATTTTCAAAATACGCGTTGTACAGTCAGTTGACCGAGCCCGGTGCACCCATTGGCTCTGGACTGTCATGGAGACGGTTGCGGATTCAAAACGTGTATGAGTTGTGCGCTGGAAATTCAGTTGGATACCTACAACAATGTTGCAATTCCTAAGGTTTCATGAAGGTGAAGATTTGAACGATGCGGAAGACGTGTACGAATCGGACATTTCCATGGATTGGCCAGATTCATAGAATGCAACCGTGTTGGACCTATCACTGGGGACACATGGCACAGAGTCTGCCTCTCCAGCACAGATATAAGACTCGCTGGCCCCCAGGGAGCTCACTTGCCTGCACTACATGCTACTGGACAACATCCCTGCTACCACTGCTGCTGTCTCTGCATCCTCTGGCTCCTGCTATGGCACGTACTCTGGAGAGGGCCCCAGCCTTCACTGAGGAGGACAACCAGGCCCTGCTGGACGGGCTCCTTCCACAGTACAGCAAGCTGTATGGGAAACCAGGGGAGCAGGTGAGTGTGCAGTCCACTGCCTTCCTAAGTATGCATGTTGTCTGACTAGCAGTACTAGCAGTGTGTACACCAGTGTCAAGCATTCTCACTGAGTACTTTCATCCCCCAAAGTGTGTAGGTACATGTAATGAACAGGTGTTCTGCTGCTAAAGGGCATTAGTGCAAGCTTAAACTTCCCAGGCATTGTTAACATGTCAGACATGCAGGTTATTTGTCCTTTCCCATGGTTGCACCACCTGTGTAACTCATTTCCCTTTGTGATGATGACATGTATATCCAAATGTGTGCAGCACAAATATGGGGCATGTGTGTTAATGGACTTTTAACTTTGCCATCCTCACAGGTTGATGCCCACCAGAAGCAGGAGATATGGCTGACCATCGCCCGGGCAGTTCGTTCGATGGGGGTCTACAAGCGCCGGATCCGCAACTGTCAGAAGAGGTGGCAGGACCTTCGGGGCTGGACCCGGAGGATCTCAAGAGTCCAGCTGAAGCTGTCACCTCCTTGCAGGAGGGACGGACATCAAACCCTGACCCCCCACAATCTCCGGATCCTGGCGGTGGTCTTCCCAGACCTGGATAGGTAGCTGAAGGCCAGACAGCAGCAAGGAGGGGGTAAGTCCATGCCTAATCTGTGTACTATGTCTGACAAGCTAATTGCAGTCTTTTGGCCTGGTCACACTTCTACATTACGTAGGTCTTGTAGTCCAATACTCAGGTCCCTCAATTGTGTGATGCACCCTACTCATCTGTTCCACAGGTGTGGCCCCTACAGTCTGTTGCTTGTGTCACTAGGGCACTGTGTCCCTGCAGTCAGCTATGCTTCAGCTTCCGGACAGCATCTGTTCCCGTGACTCTGTTGTGTGTTTCATGGGTGTTTCAATTGTTTACCCAATGCCTGGGATCTGACATGTGATCTGTGTGTGCCCTTGATATGTGTTACAATTGCTGGTCTGACTCGCCACATGTGGCTGGGGTATTTCAAACAAATCCATGCAGCAGGGGACTCCAATTTGTGGGCCTCAGGAGTATGTATATAAAGTATGTCACACTTGCTTAGCCACATGACTACTGTCCAGGTCCAAACACTGTTTCACGTAGACCTGGCCAGTCATGCCTCCTCAAGGGCATTTAGAAACACTCTGTAATCCCACTCCTGTGTATCAACTTACAGGTTGTGCTTAGTGACATGTGCCTTCAGGTGTCTGCCTCTGTGTCATTATGGTGTGGCTTCCTCTTACGTACAACTGGGGTGTCCATGATTTTGAGGGTCAGCAGGACATCTGAGATGTGACTGTGAGAGACAAGACCTGTGTGACATATAAGTGTGTGATCATCTGACAGCGCACAATGGTGTATGCAACTGTGTACTTCAGGCAGCTGGGTTACATGCACGGCAGACTGTGATGTGCTAATGTACAGGGAGTTGTGTTTGCACAGACTCCTATGTCTGATTTGCACGATGTGGGGCCTACTGGGTCCTGGATATGTTGTTTGCAGGGGATGGGCAAGTGCACTTGTCCTCTGCAGAGTTAGCTTTACCCCTGAGCTATGATTGTGACACCGTGCATACTGTTGTTGTCTGGATGCCCTGCCCCTGTGACAGGAGACAGTGTTGACTGACTTTCAAGGCATGCCAGTGCCATGGCATTTAACTTGCTATGAGTGATCCTACATTGTGTTCAAGTGTGCACCATGCACCCCATTGTGGCATTGACTATCAGGACATGAGAACACCGTGTGTGTTGTTGGCATGTATCACAAGCATGTGAAATGAGTCTCTGCCCATCCCTTCATCCGGACACCTGTACTGAGTCAGTGGCAAGAGATGTGCTGTGTGTATAGTGACATATTCCTACATGTTCACTTGCATGTCCATCTAATGTGTGGGTGGTGCATGTTGGGACATTGGGGTATTAGCATCCAACATGCAACAGACATATGGGTGCAAGTCAAGGAGGGATATGTGTGCCATGGTTTATGTTGCGAATGACAATTGGCTTATTCTAAACAGTGTTGGCACTTTGAGCAGTGTTCAGCTGATGATGCCAGGGCTTGCCCTGTGATGTGATGTACTCACTGTGCTGTGTGTAGTCAGTGCAGGTGACTGATGTTGTTCTCTTTTTTCCTATTCCTATCCAGATACATCCACAGCCACAGCCACAGGAGGGGACAGCTCCATGGACCAGGAGGAGCCACAGAGGACAGGGACAGAAGGAGAGGAGTCGGGGGGACCCAGTGGCACGGAGGGCGAGTGAAGCAACAGCGAGGAGTCGTCAGCACCATCCACCCCAGCTGAGGGCCACTGCAGCTCTGATGATGACTCCCTTGTGGAGGCGGGTGTCAGCAGTCACCAAACCCCAGCTAGTGAGGCTGTCCCCGCCACCGCCACCCCCACCATCACCACCCTCCCATCGGCTCCCATCCCAGAGGTCCATGGAGGCTCCTGTGTTCGGGAGCATGTCTCCTTTGTGCCAGGCACCGCACCCCCTGCCCCTGTGTCCCCTGCTGCCCTGAGTGTGGAGTCTGTGGACTTACTTAGACAGATCCATGTAGGGCAGACATTGATGCTGAGTGTCCTCCGTGCACACACCAGGCTGTTGACGCAACTGGTGTCGTTCATGGAGGGCATTTCATCGGGCAAGCCTGCCCTACAGAGGACCAATCAGTCCGTGGTCTCCTCCCTGATGGCAGCAGTGTCCCTCCTCCAACATTCCCACACCCCTCCTACCCCTGCACCACCCATGATTCCTAGCAGCCTAACTGTCCCAAGCACACACACACCTGCACATTCTCGCAAAGCCACAGACACGGGCAGCACACAAACACCCAAACCAAGGGCTAGACGTGCACAAAAGCAAGCGCAGGGGACTGATTCCACACTCACAGCGGATGGTTTGCAGACACACACACAGTCATCCACAACCACATCGCAGTCCTCCGAAACCTCTCCCTCCCAGCCCCCTTCCCTTGCCTCACCTGCAACCCCATCTCCACAGAAGCTCTTCTTCTGTGACCTTGGCCTCTTCCCCTCCGACCCAGCAGATCCAGATTACAAGGGGAAGAGGAAGTCCCCACACACAGAGGGGAATGCTCCTCACACCCGGACACCCTCCCCCAGGCGCAGTCAGACTGAGGCCCCCACCCGCAAGTCCCCCCAGAGCCGGAAGAGCAAGACCCCACCACTGCCATGCAGCTCCAAGGTGAAGTCTCTGTCCTCCATCCCCCAGGCCACCACTCCAGAGGTTCCCCTGCCACACCCTGCCCCGGGTTCCCCCACCCACAGATACACCATCCCCAAAATGCTGAGGCCCTCCCCCCAACCACTTGCTCCTCCACACCTGGTCAGACGGTTAGTGCCACTGATGTGGGGACCGTGTCCCCCCTCTGTCCTGCCGACCTCACCTGCACCCCATTCCGCTCACATGGATTTAGGCACTGCAGTGGAGTCCACGACCACCCCGTCTGACTTGGGCACAGTGGGGACCCAATCCACTCCATCTGACCTGCCCACTGAAGTTTTGCCGGCACCCACCACTTCAGTCAGCTCCACTGCAGTTGCAAGTGACTCTCCTGCATCCACCATCCCTTCACTGCCTCCTTCTGCTGCGCCCTGATCCTGTCCCTGCGGTGCCTGGCCTGCCCCCATGTATGCCCCTCCGAGGGGATGTCCCCTGTCCTTACCAGTGCAGGCAAGCAACGTGTGACAGTTGTCACTCAAGTTCACTCCTTGTCATTTGATAATGGACTAGCCATTGGCCTTTTGTTTGAATGGACGTTTAAATTTTCATCTGCTGAATAAAGCTTTTTTCTTTATCCTTGTGAACTTGATTTAGCTGTACATTAGGTTGATGATGTTTAGCATGCCCTTGCACCTGTAATGCTTGGTTTCCAATGTTGAATACTGAGGTGTTGATGTGAGGTACTCCATGTGGTCCATGAGATATGTATCCTATTCTGGTCGGTATCCATGTCATCCTTTGCAGCTAACTGGGTGTGTCATGATCAACAATTTGTGGACATCTCTGTGAACATTTCATTTGCATGGTCACATCTGTGGCTTGCACCCATGCACATATGATGTGCTTCCCATTGTCCAATTTGTCTATTTCCCTGACTTTGTGCGCATCACCACTGGACCTACAGGTGTGGGCATCATTGGTATAGGAGCAACTGGGTCCTCTTTGCAACTTGCTGTACATATGTGTTGAGTATGTGCAGATGACTTAGGGGAGACTCACGTACCCAGGCTGTTAGTGACCAGAGTGTTCATTGTGTGGTAACTGATAGCTGAATGACGAAGTGTTCTGCTGATATGAGTGAGACGTGCTGTGACTAAGTTTGGCACAACTGGGCTTCCACGGAAGTTGGCTCCCCTCAAGTAAGTGTGTTGTTCCGTGACATAGCCTGGGCCTATGGTGTGTGTTGTGTGAGCATGTGTGTGTGTGTCCACATCCCTTTTCATACACAGGCAGTGTTCCCCTTGTTATGTTCCTGTTGTGTATGCTTGCTGAGTGGTACTGTGTTCATCCCACAACTTTGCCATGGGCTACCAGATGTGTGGGTGCATGACACACTACTGTTAATTGGTGTTTCATCATTGGGATTTTTCAGTTCTGAGTTGTGGTGATGTTGTCAGACGCAGATGGGACACATTCAGGGGTCCCCAAGGCACTTGTTAGTTCACAATATCATGTAGTTGTCCCTAGGTGATACCTTTCAGTGATCAAGACATGTGTATGTGTGTGTGACTGCTCCCACTTGTCCGGTTCAGGGCTGCAATGTTTGCAGGTGTCAGCATGTGTGCCTTGTGGTTCTCCTTGGCTTCTGCATTGTCCTGGGACTGTGGGAGGTATTCTGAAGGTTACGTGAGCTTTGACATCATGGCCATGTATCGCATACTGTGCAGTATGTCTGTCATTCACCAGGGTTGTAAACTGTCCTTGTGCAATGTCACCTGTCCATGTGGGCTTCACAGATGCACATTGTTGCAGTTCAGGGTGTATGGTGTTGAGGGTGGACTGATGTAAATGTTTGCATGGATGGGCCCCTAGCTCCCGTTCCATGGATGACGGGCCATGCTGAGTGATTTGTGTTTGTGTAGATGTGATGTACATTTGTGGCACAGGGCACATGCCTGGTTTTCACAGTTTGTAAGACATCTACCTTTGTCATCACAGTGGAGGTGTCATGCATGCTTGTGTCACCCCAATGTCTGGTCCTTGGGGGTAGTGCTGTTGTGTGTCAGTCTCTTGCTGTGTTAGTTTGTGTTCATTCCAGCTTGTTTCACATGTGTCTTTTGTGCTCCCTCTCATCTCACAATGCCTGATTCCCCACTAAGGGGTCCCAATGATGGTTTACTTTTCTATGGCACTGTGTCCACATCTGTGTCACTGTGGTTCAGCCCCCCTCATGTGTTGTGTAGTTGCCTGGGGATACTGAGACAAACACACACACACACGTTGTGTCAGATGTGCAGTGTGAGGTTGCCTGTTTGTGTTTGTGCATCTGCATCAGTGCATTGGTATTGCTGTTGTGGGCCATTGTCTGGATGCTGTTTCTGTGATTTGCCCTGCTGTCCCTGTGAGTCATATCACATCATTCTGCACATTCATCCTGGTTGTTAGGTGGGAGTTTGTGACCTGACACCTACAGTCTACACAGGTTGTTTTGATTAGTGTGTCTATTTTCGAGATGTGTGTATGCTTTGTGATGGTCACTTCTGCTCTTGTGTCATTGTACACTGTATGCATTGTCAGCCCCCATGTGTGGTGCTCGTCTGCACATGGCCGAGAGTATGTTTTGTTTTCACAGCACTGTTAGCTCACCACATCTCTGTGGGTATGGGAACCAACCACTAGTTTGCCCCAAAAGTGTTTCATGTGTTGGGACCGGGAATCATACATGCTGTTTGGCATTTGCAGCTTTGACCATGATGACACTTACCTTTTGGTCACTGTGATGAGGGGGGGTTTAGACCCCATCACCACAATGCTCGACATTTGCTGCAGTTTGGAACCCCACACTTTTGTTCTACACAGTGAGGGGGTGTTATTTTTATATTGACACAGTGCTATAGTGATGCTTGCCTTGTGTAGGCCACACTCATTTTTTGGTCACACATGTGCTGGTAGTTACATTGTATGTTCAAAGTCATAATCACAGACTACACACTGTTGTCATAATGTTAGGGGGGATATATTTTGCTGACATACCTAATGTTGGAGTATGATGGATGTGTGGCGCATCACCCATCCTATGGGTGGGGGTGGCAGGGGTGATGGGCAACAGGTCCCCTATGAGTGGGGGTGGCAGGGGTGATGGGCAACAGGTCCCCTATGAGTGGGGGTGGCAGGGGTGATGGGCAAAAGGTCCCCTATGGGTGGTGGTGGCAGGGGCGATGGGCAGCAGGTCCCCTATGAGTGGGGGTGGCAGGGGTGATGGGCAGCAGGACCCCTATGGGTGGGGGTGGCAGGGGTGATGGGCAGCAGGCCCCTATGAGTGGGGTGGCAGGGGTGATGGGCAGCAGGTCCCCTATGGGTGGGGGTGGCAGGGGTGATGTGCAACATAAGCCCTATGAGTGGGGGTGGCAGGGGTGATGGGCAACAGGTCCCCTATGAGTGGGGGTGGCAGGGGTGATGGGCAGCAGGTCCCCTATGAGTGGGGGTGGCAGGGGTGATGGTCAGCAGGTCCCCTAGGGTGGGGGTGACAGGGGTGATGTGCAACATAAGCCCTATGAGTGGGGGTGGCAGGGGTGATGGGTAACATGTCCCCTATGAGTGGGGGTGGCAGGGGTGATGGGCAGCAGGTCCCCTGTAGGTGGGGGTGGCAGGGGTGATAGGCAACATAAGCCCTATGAGTGGGGGTGGCAGGGGTGATGGTCAACAGGTCCCCTATGAGTGGGGGGCAGGGGTGATGGACAACATAAGCCCTATGAGTGGGGGTGGCAGGGGTGATGGGCAACAGGTCCCCTATGAGTGGGTGTGGCAAGGGTGATCGGTGACAGGTCCCCTATGAGTGGGGGTGGCAGGGGTGATGGGCAACAGGTCCCCAATGGGTGGGGGTGGCAGGGGTGATGGTCAACATAAGCCCTATGAGTGGGGGTGGAAGGGGTGATGGGCAACAGGTCCCTTATGATTGGGGGTGGCAGGGGTGATGGGCAGCAGGTCCCCTATGAGTGGGGGTGGAAGGGGTGATGGGAAGCAGGTCCCCTATGGGTGGGGGTGGCAGGGGTGATGGGCAGCAGGTCCCCTATGAGTGGGGGTGGCAGGGGTGATGGGCAGCAAGTCCCCTATAAGTGGGGGTGGCAGGGGTGATGGGCAGCAGGTCCCCTATGGGTAGGGGTGGCAGGGGTGATGGGCAAAAGGTCCCCTATGGGTGGGGGTGGCAGTAGTGTTGGGCAACATAAGCCCTATGGGTGGAGGTGGTAGTGGTGCTGGCCATACAACCCCTATTGTGGCCTGTTGTTAGTGGGCAGGATGTGGGTCCCCTGTGTGTGTGTGCCATTTTGCGGGTACGTGTCGTTGTGTGGTAGGTGCCTGACTTACCGTCTGCGCCGTCCGCGTCTGTTCCTGATCCGGTCATAGATGTAGAGTAGTGGTATGACCTGCGTGATGGGATTCATGATGTGTTCGTCTCGTACATGCTGCTTGTTGCTCCATCTCGTACCCGTTGCAAGCTGGTCCGTCTCGTAGCCATGGATTGAGTTGTGGCGCGAATTGTAGCTGATATGCTTATTTTCCGGATGCTGTGACGTGCCTTACGTGGCGACCCGTCCGGCGCGTAGGAAGTACGCATCGTACTTGTCAGGGTGGAAACTGCTATGGATACTGCTTCCGGGCAACTCGGTTCGGCGTTAGGAGTTACGGCTCGGACGGAGAATGGAGCTTGAATCACAGCCTACGTGTCGGTCGGGTTTTTGGCAGTTATGCGCATCGTACTTCATCAACAGGACAGACCGGCTACGGGTACGTGTCGGTCGCAAGGTAAGGCTACGGACAGCTCTCCGAGAGCTGTCCGACCCGGATCGGAATCGACCCCATAATGCAAAAAGGGAGGTAAGATGGGGGTGTAGGAAGGACTATGGAGGAGTTTAGGGAAAGACATAATATACACACCCACTAAAGAGTAAGCCTGTTTCACAAAAATCAATTATAAAACTATTATAGCCAAAATGTTCCGAAACAGTCATAAATGGAGGCAAGAAATGTAAATAAATATAAGTGCTACTGTAACCACACTATTCTTTGTCGACTTCACGCCCCAGTGGGCTAGTAGTCATATTCGTTGATCTCACAGTTCTTCTCAGTCTACTCTGAATATACACGCATTCTTTCTACCCTGCAATGGAACAAAAGAATACAAATAAGACAATATCTGTCTGGTCTCGTATAAAGAAAATTAACATCAAAAATGACTCATGCAAACTGCTGACAGTATAGGACAGTCACTATTCTATCTTGAATAAATATTCATCAAGAAATGTACATTAAATCCTCAGAGCACTCACAAATGTACATACAATTCCTCATCTTAAGTGTTGCAATATACATTTGTGTACTTGTAGAGTGGTGCTACCTACATACACTTTAATGCATCCGCATTTAACCATATACACCACATGCTCACTTTTACATGTGTAGTGACCTTTAATTTTCCAGGTGTGCCGCTTTTGTTTTTCCTTTGGAATGCTGGAGGGAAATGCATGGTGATTATATATATATCATCTGGTGTCTGTGTCCCATTTTGCTGCAAGCTTTGGGAGTTTGATGAAGATCATATATATATATATATATATATCATATATATAAATTGTTATTTGGATATGGACAAAAATAAAGCATTTCAGTATACAAATGCTTTTTTAAGTCTTTTCAAAAGTGCTAAGGCATGAAATGAAATTAGGATTATTGTTAAAAGATCAACACAGTAATTTGGCAATATTTGTTTGGATCACAATCAGGTGTATAGTCTGTCTTCCACTGCAATGGTGGAAGCAGACCATGTGATCGGGAGCTTGCATTTTAAGATGTCGTCAAAGCAATAACGTTTGTGTTGAAGTCCACAAAAGAAAGGCAGACTCCAAAGCAGGTAAAATGCAGGACTGTTTATTCTGATCATCCACTCTCCTCACTCAGGGTTGTCAACATTCTCGCTTGAACTCTATTGGAATGTTCTAAAGAAGCAGGTAAGGGGAGGGGGAAGAGGAATGTACCAAGTGTGGAAGGGGACAACTATACTCTGAGAGATTACAACACATCTCCTTATATAGGGGTAACAGAGGGTCAGGATATACACAATATATTTAGGATATGTCCACCAGTCTGTCACTACTCCAAATCTGTCCATTTTCCAGGCGAACCACATTCTTGCCGGCTTTTTCCACTCATTGGGGAGCATGATACTTGCTCAAACCAGGTTGCACGTGAGTGGCTTCCTTGACAAGCACTGGGGTATCAGCCTTGTACTCGTGGTCCTTGACTCCATGTTTTTGGTCATACCAACTCTTACATTTTTGTTGGTGTTGATAGATTTTCTCCTTACTCTGCTCTAGATCGGGCACTACCCTTTTCCCTCCCTCCAACCACCGGGGATTCATTTTGGTGCTAGGTTCCCTCACTCTCAGGGAAACAAAGGGTGACACTCCTGTGATAAGGTTGGGTGTGGTGTGGTATGCGCAAAGGCATTCTCTTAGGGAATCTTCAACATTGAATCCATTGGTGATGGCCAATTGAATGTGTTCTTTCACCAAGCGATTTGTCCTCTCTACCAGCCCATTCGCTTTTGGACAATAGAGTGCAGTTTTCTCATGTCTTATATTTAGATCTTCCAAGAATACCTTCATTGTCTCCAAAGTGAATTGCACTCCATTGTCTGTCACCAAGGTGGCTGGAATGCCTTGATAGACAAAAACACCTTTCAAGAACGAGATGAGGTTGTTTGTCGTGGTGTAGGGTGTAAACTTGAAATTGACCCAATGGGAGGTGTAATCTACAAGGACAAACATGAACTTTTTTGGGGGGCCCAGGGTATCCATTGGACCGATTATGTCCATTGCAAGTTTGGTCCATGGGATTTCCGGACCTTTGACAGGGGTTAGAGGAGCTTTGCGCAGAATTTAGCTTTTGTCACTTTTAGCACAGCTAGTGCATTCTTTGACCTTGAGTTCTACCATAGAGTCCATTTTTGGAAACCAAAAGCAACTTCTGACTTTGACCTTTGTGAGGCTCCTGCCTAGGTGTCCTTCATGGGCTAGGTCGATTATTTTGTTCCACAAATCTTTAGGTGGGACTACTTTCCCACCTCGATGTATCCTACCAGACATGAGAGATAGTTCATACCTTACCTCCCAAAAATCTTTGACAGAATCTGGGACTTCAGATGACTATTAGGCCATCCATTGATGATCAAGTCTTTGAGAACCTCCATGTCTTTGTCTTTCCTCACATTCTCTTCCGACTCTTCTTTGGTTAGTGAGGGGAGGTGCATGGCTAAAATGGGAACATCTAACTGGTCCTCACTATGATTGGTCGCGAGTGGGGACCTGGATAGGTAGTCCGCAATTACGTTTTCAGGCCCTGGTAGGTATTCCACTTTGAAGCAGTAGTTTTCTAATCCCAGAACCCATTTGGTTATACGTGGAGACTTGTTTTGAGCATTTTTGGATGGGAACATCCAGAACCTAGGAAGGTGAAGTCAATCACAAGTACTACTTGTGATTGACTTCACCTTCCTAGATTCTGCTTCGTGACTTCATTCACCCAGGTTACTAGGTATTTCTTCCTTTATTCCCGGGATTTTTTAACTTTTGCGCTAGGTGCGGTCTAGTTGTCCACCCCGGATTGACTTTATAACGTCAATCATGTCACTTCCGGTGGTTGTGACAATCGGAATCCCATTGCACCGGTGGCGTACTCGTCTTCCAGGTAAGAATGGCCTCAGCACGGTCTCACACGTAATCGTCAGGGATATTTAGTTGGTACTTAGCGTACTTATTGGGAACTAGAGTGACTTTGTTTACGCATTATAGAAGCTGGTAGCGGATTCTGCTACTCTCATATCTGCCACTTCCTTTATGGACAAATCCTGTGTCTTTGATCGTTTCACTTGAATTACATTTCACTTTATTATGCTCGGATTACATCATTTATCATAATTTCGGGTGACGCACACCTCGCATTCAGGACGACTGATTTATTCTCCCTAGTTCTTTGGAATCGCATACGGTTGACTAGACTCACTTATCCTAATTTAATGTTAGATACGTTGGTTTACTTCATAGTGCTAAGTAAGAATGGCCTCAGCACGGTCTCACACGTAATCGTCAGGGATATTGAGTTGGCACTTATCGTACTTATTGGGAACTAGAGTGACTTTTGGTTTACGCATTATAGAGGCTGGTAGCGGCATTTGCTACTCTCATGTCTGCCACTTCCTTTATGGACAAATTCTGTGCCTTTGATCGTTTCACTTGAATTACGTTTCACTTTATTATGCACGGATTATATTCTTTCAGGAGACGCACACCTCGCTATCATGATGACTGACTTATTCTCCCGAGATCTTTGTAACCGCATACGGTTGATTATACTCACTGATCCTAATTTAATGTTAGACACGTTGGTTCAGTTCAGAGTGCTGATGTCCTCTCACCACTTTCCCTGTAGGTCTTTTACCAGAAGGCGTACTTACCCGTTTTACACGTTGTGAGTGTTCTTCACTCACTTGTTTTCCCGCGCTGCCGGGACGGAAGTATAACCGGCGGAGAGGTGAGCTGGTCCTATGCTTATGTCAACCTTTGTACCTTTATTTGCACTGTCCGGTTTACATGCCGTTCTATGACTTACGAGACGTATATTCTCGCTTGTTATTGTAGACTTTGTTCTCTTTCCTGTTTCGCCTCACAGGTAAGACCTTTTGGTTAGTTCTTGTTCACCTCTTGGCATGATCGGATTGAAGAGCACTCTCCTCTCTGTCCTCTGATTTTTGTTCTTTCCCTCTTTCTCCTTCTTTTCTTTGTAAGGTATGCAGCAGGGTACTTTTTGCACCTCTGTGGCGGGCCACAATAGATTACACTGTTCGTAATGAAAATTGACTCACTGGGTCCGATATCTCCTGCGACCAGTGTGCGCTGTATATGAATAGCCTTATTATATCCTATGGGACGCTTTCCCACCGGCACTAGTACATTTACTTGCTCACACGGCTTGTTCAAGTTACTCTGTATTACCTGCTGATGTTTTCAATATAATGTCTTGTATTAAGAGTAATCATCTCTACACTACTTTGTTCTGTACCATGCTTCTGGTTTCACGTTGTAGGTGCTATTATCCAATTGTTGTCTCTTTCTGTTTAGCTCTATATAGAATCTTCTGTCCATGGATTTTTGCTTTTTCTTTACTCAATTACTTACTGTCGCAGTGTCTGGTAATTTTTATATTTTTGATGTTCTCATTACTATTGTATGTTAAGACTACTAACATTTCTACAATGTACCCTTATATGTTTCTTGTAGCCCTGAAGAAGTCGTGGGTTCACACCCAGACGAAACACGTGTTGGCTGGGCAACGGAACTTTATTAAATCAAGAAATATTCACTTCATTGGACTTACTAAGTGTTTCTTGAACTTGTGTTCTCTCCATTACTTTCTGTACTTACAGAACTGAATCATTGACGTGTGCATGGGTATCCTATGTTTTACTAATTGTGACCTTGGTCTACTTGGGGGGTTTAGGGTTGCTTCCCCTCAGCCTTTTGCACCGTTGTAAATTTCATCGTAGACTAATTACGTACACACCTGTGGGCGCCACTACTTACCGTATACCTGAAACCCTTTGCATGTATCTCTGATGAAAGTTAAAGGCTTGTGGTCAGTGCGTATCATGAATTTTATGCCCCACAAGAAAAATTTAAAATGGGTCACTGCCCAGAAGCATGCTAATGCTTCCCTCTCGATGACTGAGTAGTTTTGTTCTGAGGGGTTGAGGGACCTGGATGTAAATGCCAATACAGTTTCCTCGTCCTCTCCTTTTTGAGAAAGCATCGCTCCCAACCCTTTATGGGATGCATTGGTAGTTAGTACAATTTTTTTCTTGGGGTCAAAAGATCCTAAAGCTGGTGATTCAAGAATTCGTTGTTTTATTGTCTCAACCATCTTGTTGTGTTTCTCCTCCCATACAAACTCTTTGGTTTTTTTAAGGAGGTCACGCAACCCATCGCATAAATCAGCAAAATTTCTTATGAACTTGGACATATATTCTACCAGTCCGAGAAATGATTTGAGTTCATCTTTGTTAGATGGATATGGAGCATCCTTGACTGCTTGGATTAGGCTGTACTTAGGCCTAAAACCTTCTTTAGAAATGGTGTGCTCCAAATACAGAAGTGACTTTGATCTTGCATTTGTCTAATTTCACAGTTAACCCTGCTTTAGAGAGTCTTTGGCACACTGTATTAAGAATGACGTCATGTTCTTCCTCCGTCGAACCATACATAAGTATATCATTTTGTTAACAGAGGGTATTGTTAATGCCCTCCAGGATGTGTTGCATTACCTTTTGAAAAATGGATGCCGCTGAGGCAAGGCCGAACGGCATCCTGATAAACATGTAGGCCCCAAAAGGCGAGGAGAACGCTGTCAGAGGTCTTGATTCTGGTTGCAACTCAACTTGATGATAGGCTATCAACAGATCCATGACCGAAAAGAAACACGCCTTCCCCATGGTGCTTAACATCTCGTTTATGTCGGGGAGGGGCAATCTCTCTACCCAGATGTTCTCGTTGAGACTGCGGAGGTCCACACAGAGGCGGATGCCTTGCCCGTTAGCCTTTGAAGCTAGGACCAAAGGCGCCAACCATTCGGATGCTTCTATGGGTTGGATGACACCCCATCTCACACAAATTGTCTAGTTCAGCTTTGAGGGTTTCTCTACGGCGAAGAGGTACAGGACGTGTTCTGTGCACTATAGGTTTAGCTCCTTGACTAACTTTGATTTTATGCTGGAAGTATTTTAATTTAGCTAGCTTATCAGTAAGCAGGTTAGGAAATGCATCTCGCAGGAGTCTGTTGCTGTTGGGAATTTCTACTAAAATGACTTGGTTTTTGTCATTAGGGTCCAGAATGATTTCCAATTCTTTCTGGTGCTGCCATCCCAGTAGATTCGCTCCACTCTCAACAACATACACCTTACCCACATTGGATCTCCCCTTAAAGTCTATCAGGCACATGCATCAAACATTTTTGCGCTCGCAAACGGTGCGAATTGCAAAAATTGGCCGTTTGCGATCGCAAAATACTGTGTAGAAATTCATCAACTGTATATTTGCGAAAACACAACTTTTCGCAAATATAAGGAATCGCAAAAAATTCTGCGATTGAAACAGCGAATCGGTATTAGCGTCTCCCAAATAGCGAGTCGCAAACAAAGAATCGCAAAATGTATGCATGAAAAATCGCAAATAGCGATTTCCATGAAAATCGCACTTTTGCGAGAGCTAAATAAGAAGGATCCCAACCAGGTGGTAATCATGAGTGCAAATCAGAGACAGCTGAAAACAAACTGAAACCGATTTAAACACAGCCAGAATGAGCTAGCACCTTTCACAATGGCAGGGATTTACCTGATGGCGAGGAGGATGAGGCTGCAGGCTGCCGGACAGAGACGGAGGCGAATAAATGAGCGCATTTTCAGAGTCCGCATAACTTTGCTAGGACAGCAAGAGGATGAGATATACGATAAGTATAGGTTCAATGCAGCAATGATCCATGACCTAATCAATGAATTGGACCCCATTATGCGACGACAGACACGTAGGACCAATGCTATCCCAACCCATGTGCAGGTCCTATGTTGCCTACACCTCAGGGGGTCATTGCTGTAGCGGGAGGTGTGTCACAAAGCGCACTTTCCAGAATATTCAAAGCATTCCTTGATGCCATGATGGCCTTGATCGGGTCTCACATCAAGTTCCCTACCACCGCGCTTGACCTTGCAAAAACCAAACAGGAGTTCTACCAGATAGCTCGCTTCCCACATGTTTTGGGTTGTATTGATTGCACCCACGTGGGAATATGTCCCCCTGCAGCACAGGAATATTTATATAGAAATAGGAAATGTTACCATTCCCTCAATATTCAGGTGGTTTGCAATGCCAAAAACATAATCACTGACATTGTTGCGCAATTTCCCGGGAGGGCACATGATTCTTATATCTTCAGGCAAAGTGGCATACACACCCGTCTTGTCAGGGGAGAATTTGGAGAGGGACATCTGCTTGGTAAATATGTGTAATTGTTTATCACTGCAATTGTACGTATGTCAATGTCAACCTGCCACTGACCCTTTGCTTCCTCACATGTAGGTGACAGCACATACGCCTTGCGTAATTACCTCATGACGCCTTACCTCAATCCCACAACTGCCAATCAACAGAGGTACAATGCAACACATATTTCAACAAGGAACATCATAGAGCGCACATTTGGGCTGCTGAAGAGCCAATTCAGATGTCTAAATAAGACCGGTGGAGCACTGAAGTACAACCCTGAACAATGCTGCAAGATAGTAGCAGCATGTGCCATGCTGCACAATATTGCGACAAAGGGAGGAATGGAAATCGAGGTGTCTGACAGCGAATCAGAGGACGGGAACCAGCAAGTGCCACACCACCATGCAGCACAAGGGGCAGGCGCAGCAGAAGGGCGTAGGAGAAGATTGGACATCACACAAAATTATTTCTGAGGTGAGTAATGATGACACAGACACTTGATATTACAATCAAAGTAATCTTTACTGAAATACAAATGTCATGAGTGTTCAAGCACACTTTTAATCTGACCAGTGTAATGGACATAAGTGATTTGCAACTGTGAATTTACTTGAAAGTCACTAACAATTCAAAATCCAAAAATGGTTACGTCACCATAGTGTAATGTACTTGTACATGCCAGTCTAGCGCTTTCTACCACGAACACCCAGACGCCTGTCAGAGCCAGCATGGTCATCCCTAATGTTGGAAGCGGAGGGGGTACTGCTGCTTGTGTTGCGTCTTCCTGCAGTGCCGACTGGAATTGCCAAACTACTCAGGCCTGAGGCACCCTCACTACCCTCTTCCGGCGTGGAAATATTTGCCGCAATTGTGGAAGCATTAAGCAATTCAACTGCATTGGTCACCTGGTCCAGTGCTTTAGCCACATCCCCGCTCCAATGGCACATTTCAGTTTGCATGGTCACAGACCTACGTGCCAGCAGTGCAGTTGTCGGGGCCAGCCTATTGTTTGATTTGGCAAACATTTTGAGGTGCAGCATTAGTTGACGATGCTGTCTCTTCTGGGATACATTTCCCTCCTGCATCACCTTGCTCAGTTGCTGCACACTTTCAGACAGTACTGCTATGTTGCTTGCCATCTTGCCAATTTGGAATTGCACTGCACGTGTGTTTTTTGTCTGCAGGCGCTGCATACGGAGCATCTGTCCCTCAAGACCACTCCAGACATCAATTGGTTGCTCCTCCTGCTGTGTCCTGAGTGCTCTTCCTCTTCTACGCCGGACTCTGTGATTGGTTCTGGGGACCTGTGGTTGTGGTTGTGGGATGGAAGTGGCCTGGCCATGGCTGCCACCTGGTGTTGCATCATCCTCATCATCACACTCCAAGGTGACTAGGGATGGGACAGTTGCCCTGCGTGAGTTTTTGGCACGTGACAGATTTATTTGCACCACAGGTGTGTCCATTTGTTCACCTGCGCTGGTGTCCTGCATGTCTGGGGAATCGCTATCCACAGCTTCTACACGTTGAGCATCTGTGAGGTGAAACAGTGCAAAACTGCATTATTTAATGTCTGTGATGAAAATGTCACAGTAATACATTTTTGCTTTTGTCAATGAATTTATAATCTATTAAACTATTTTGGGTTGTTCCTCTGAGATTTGTCATTGTAACTGCTTGACCTGACTACATCTCCCATAATGCACCTCCCCTAATGAATACATTGTGTACTGGATGTTCAAAGTGTGCACTTGGGCTGTGCTGAGGTCATGTTCTACCTTTCAATTTTGGGGTAATGGTAACATGCATTCATCTTACCTTCAGATGTGTTTGCTGCTCCGGACGTGTCAAGCTGGGTCACACCAACAACAGCTTCTGGCTGGATGGTGGATTCAACCAAGTCCTCCATGGGAGTGTTCTCAGTGTCTGTTGGTGTTCCCCCTCCTGTCTTCTTTGCCTGCTTCAGGCGGTCAGCAATGCGCACCTTAGCCCGACTGCGCAAGTCGTACCATCGTTTTTTGAGTTCTTCTATGGTGCGGTGTGTCACCCCAATGGCATTGACCCTGTTTTGGATCCGGAGCCAGATTTTCCTTTTCTCCTGCTCTGCCACTTTCAATGATGCCTTTCCAAACAGCTTGTCATGGCTGTGGACTACTCCCTCAATGAGGGTGTCAATTTCTTTTTCTGCAAACTTTATTTTGCGCTTCCTGCCTGTTTGGCTCTCCTCTGCTGTTTGTGAGGCTTCCATTTGTTTGAGTAAGTTTTTCTACCGTCTCAGTCCCACTCCTGTTCAGCTCCAAGAGCCAGCTCCCTCCTCTCCCTGAGACTGTGCACTCGAAATGAGGCTGGAGCTGCTCACTTCCTGGTTGTGATGTCATCAGGATGCATCAAAATGCGACTTCGGTAATTGCGATTTCGCAAATTGCGAAATCGCTAATAGCGAGTTCGCAAATGCCGGAATCGCTATTATATTTGCGATTTAACATGAGTCTGCATACATTACATACATCTCTAGAGGTTTACTGTCTATGAGTACAACACATTTTGGGTAGTTAGGCTTGGAGAATTCATCACTGTCTTTTAATTGGAAAACGAATTTAGCCCGTGGTTCCTCACTTACGCTGACTACTTTAACTGTACTACTTACTCGGTCTCTACACACTCTGGCTAAGTGCCCTCTTCTGTTGCATTTTTTACATGTGACACTTCGTGCTGTGCAAAAGGGACTGTTGGCCAAATGATTGCTGCTGCCACACCTAAAACATTTCAAACCATGGCCCTCCTTAGAGGAATTAGTGGTAGATACTTCTTTAGTGCCTTCTCTGTTGGCTATTTTGAGTACCTTGCTGTTGGAGGCTTCAACTTGAACAGAAGCACCTACTTTTTCTTTAATTTTCAATTCTTTGACACATTTTGCAGTATGTTCAATCGATTGTGCTATCAAAATTGCATCTCTTAGAGTGGGGTTCTTAGCCAGTAGCTTCTCTTGAACTCTGCTGCTGTTGGTGCACCTGACGAGTTGGTCCCCTATAAGGGAGTCATTGAGATCCCCGAACTCGCATAATTGGGTGAGTCCTCTTAAAGCCGCAATATAATTATTACTGGATTTGTTCTTTCCTTGTACTCTGCTAAAGAATTTGTGGCTTTCAAGCACCACATTGACATTGTCCCCAAAGTGCGTCTCTAATTTCATGATTGTGATATCATAAGCATCAGAATCGTCATCATCTTCCAAGTCCGGTTCAGGTAAAGTTTCATGAACTTTGCGTCCATGAACACCTAAATTATGTAGTAAAATGTGTTGTTTGCGCAAAGCCTGGAACTTTTCTCCCCCATCGCAATTAGGTGATATTCAAACAATTTAGTCCAATCCTTCCAGTGAATGTCATGGTCTCCACACTCATTTAAGAAGGAAGGTGGTTGGCTTATACCAGGAGTGCCCATAGTAGAGTGTGATGAGGGCACTCAAGGATGGTGGAGCACGAGACTCAGTAGGGACAGATTGCACGTGGGCACACAACCGTACACACAATGAGGTGAGTGTGTCACCGTGGGTAACACACCATGAGGTGAGTGTGTCACCGTGATAACATTGCACAAGAGCACTAAAGGTGTGCAAAATCAATGAATAACATGCACAAGGTGAACGTGTCACCGTGTAGAGGAGATCCAATGAATGACACAGTAGTGTGAACGTGTCACAAGAGCTACTGGGAGCCGTGTAGTAGGCAGAACGGAAGGATCTTACTCGGTAAGTTGCCACAGGAGCACAGATGTTTGTCACGAAGGTCCGTTGCAGCGCTGAGTAAGCCGGCCGGAATGAATGCAGCGGACCGGCCCGATGTAGGTTGGTGCGCCGGTGACGCTCAGGAGCAGGCAAGAAGTCTGTAGGGGGAGAAGAATGAATGCGGAGGGTTGGCCCGATGCAGGTTGGTGCGCCGGTGACACTCCAGGGCAGGCAGGAAGTCTGTTAGCGGAGCTGTGTAACCCCGTATGCAGAAAGACACCACCACTGGCCGACGAACAAACTCATGGGGCCGGTTGACAGGAATGTCTACAGGCACGCAGCCCCAACCATGGAGCAGAGAGGCGTTGGGCAGTCCAATCACATCTGGGAGGGGAAACACACAGCAATGCCACCAAAGCCGGCACCGAACAGCGCAACGCCAGCTGACAGGATACTCAATCACGTTTCATAGGCAGAGGAGCTGAGTGGCAGCGACTCCGATGGACAGCACAGGGAATGAAAGAGCGTGCGAGCGTGTGAGAGTGTGGAGACTTGACGCTGTGTTTACCCCACTGAAACAAATGCTGACAGGATTATTTAGAAATCGCGTCACCCAGGCAGAGGAGCTCGGTAGAATGAGTACAGGGGATGAAGGACGCCACACAATTACCTCACAGGATCAGAGGTATTGGAACAGCAAGCAAGCGTCTGAGGAATATCTCACTCTGACCAAGCGGAACAGCAAACAAGGGGGACTGGGGCAGGACCGCAGGTGGTACTTTCAGCAAGGACAGCCCAACAGCATCTGGGAGACGCTCTTGAAGGATGAAAAGAGTGCTCCACTGGTAAATCAGCAGGAACCAGGAGAGAGTATACAAAGGGGAGATGATCAGCTGCCCCCTTCGCAGATTGTCGCCAATGTTGAAGTCCAAGAAAGAAAGGCAGACTCCAAAGCAGGTAAGATGCAGGACTGTTTATTCTGATCATCCACTATCCTCACTCAGGGTTGTCAACATTCTCGCTTGAACTCTAATGGAATGTTCTAAAGAAGCAGGTAAGGGGAGGGGGGGGAAGAATGTACCACGTGTGGAAGGGGACAACTATACTCTGAGAGATTACAACAGTTTGTTTGTGTGAACAAGCCTGCAGAAGCAGGCGAACCGCGTTACCGAGTGAATAAAAATCTGAAAGTTTTTTAAATTTGAGTCCGGGTCCCAGTGTCAGCGTCCGAGTTATATATATATTATCTACTGGCGGTCGCCAGTAGATAGTTATAGTTAGGACCGTGTTTCCATAGGAAATCCGCAACATTCTATTTGGAATAACTTTGGCGCCGATTGACGAATCCTCGCAAAATTTTCAAAATAGGTGGGGCGCTCCGCTCCGCTCCTACCCTGAAAGTCTCGGGGGGATTCG
Organism: Triturus cristatus; assembly: GCF_964204655.1. Lineage (NCBI taxonomy): Eukaryota > Metazoa > Chordata > Amphibia > Caudata > Salamandridae > Triturus > Triturus cristatus. The sequence continues at coordinate 172,645,924 of NC_140582.1, read as the reverse complement.
TCAAGCGGGGGCGGAGAAAAAAGGGGGGTCCCAAAACGCGTTTTCCCCATGCAATTTTCCATAGGGACCTCTAGTCCAAGGTACAGCCTGAACGGCTGAACAGAATTACTTGAAATTTGGCAGAGAGGTAGTCCTCAGGTCAGGGATGTGCCTTTTGCAGGTCTGGTGTCAATCTGTTCAGTAGTTCCTGAGAAAATCAAAAGTAAAATCATATATATATGTGGTCGGAGCCTAACCACACATCTCATCCTGAGATCTGATTGGCTGTCAGCACTTCATCCAAGAAGTGTTGGCAGCCATCTTGGGACCAATATACATGATAGCACCTCATTAAAAAGCATTGCAGTTAATAGAAGGTTTTAAGACTTTAGTTACATTATAAATCATTTGTTGATGGTACCATACACATTTTAGGAATTGTGGTATGTTCTAAGGTGATTTCACCATGTGAAAAAGCCTTCTGCTGGGATATCATGATTGAGAGAAAAATATTTTCTCATGCTTTTCCCACAGAGGTTTGGAAGGTGATCTATAAGCTAAACTGAGAGCTTATTTTCTGTAAATTCACATTATCTTTCTCAGTCATGTGAGAATGAAGTCTGACATTCTCAGTAAAACATGTACATCCAACAAGGGCAGAGACTGTCAGTTGATTCCTTTGTGTTCTACTGCAGCTTCCCAGAGTGTTGCAAAGAACAACTAGAGCGCTAACAGTCCTACTTATGATAAACGTATGGCACACCTGAAGCCATCTTGCTTGGATTAAAGTGGTAACTCTTAAAACATTTAATTTAAAAAGAAACAAAATGAGGGGGTTCATTTTTCATTAAAAAGTATGATTAGTGCTACAGAAAGAAAAATTAGGGCACATTTTGAGTGACTTCTCAAATCCTCTTCTATTTCATTAACAAATTCTGACATGAAGACTGAAACATGCACTTTCAATACCAGCAGCAGTTTTCCCTGGTGAGCAGTAGCTTTACTACAGTGATCTAATGAGCAAAAAGAGTGCTAACATTCTGAATTTATGGCAAATGTGTGACACGTCTGAATGCCTTTGGAATCAAAGTAAAAAACTGAAAGTATTTCCTACTGAGTTGACTGCAGTAAATGAGGAAATTAGGAAACTTCATAACAAATAAGTCTGCCAAGATGGCCACCAGAGACAAAAGAGCCCAAATGTAGCCCAAATATCACCCAGATGTAGCCCAAGTATAGCCCAATGACAGAATGTCCCAGAGTGTTCTTAAAAACAACTAGAGCGCTTAATGTCTTCATTATGACAAAAGTATGGCACACCTGAAGCCATCTTGATTGGAATAAACTGGTAACACTTAAAACATTCAATTTAAAAAGGAACACAATGAGGGGGTTCATTTTGCCATAGAAATTATGATTAATGCTGAAGAAAGAAAATGAGGGCACATGCTCAGTGACTTCTCAAATCCTCTTCTATTTCATTAAAAAATTCTGACATGCAGACTGAAACATGCACTTTTAATACCAGGAGCAGACTTCCATGGTGAACAGTAGTTTTACTACAGTGATCTAATGAGCAACTAGAGTGCTAACATTCAGAATTTATGGCAAATGTGTGACATATCTGAATACCTTCATGATGGAATCAAAGTAAAAAACTGAAAGCATTTCCTACTGAGGAGACTGCAGTACATGAGGAAATTAGGAAACTTCATAACAAATAAAGCTCCCAAGATGGCCACCGGAGACAAAAGAGCCCAAATGTAGCCCAAAATCACCCAGATGTAGCCCAAATATAGCCCAATGACAGAAGTGTGCAAAACACTTATCATTTTGTGTTTTTGCAGTGTTATATAGTGCAGACTTGTCAGGTATTGGAGTGCTTTACATGAGCATTGGTTACATCACACAAGAACAAATTCATTTTGGTTGTAGACATGGGGAGACTAAGTGATTCGACCAGAATCACAGAATGTCGAGCTGAAGCAGAAACTCCAACCTGGTTCCCTAGTTGCAAAGTCTGCAGTTCTGGAAGTAACACCACATCCTCTCCCCTAAGTGCAACATTTAATCAAGTGGTCAACTGGATAAAAAAACATAAAGGTAACAAATAATTTCAAAGTGCTTTCTCGCTATTTGAAAACTCAGAAAATATGTCCTTATTTTAGTCTTTTAGAGCACTAACCATAATTTTGATGCCAATAAGACCCTCTCATATATGTAATTTCTAAAGGAAATGCTCTAGGTATTACAGTTTTGATTACATCAAGATGACGTCAGGCGTTCCACACTTTTGTAATAAATATAGAATGTTAGCAATCTAGTTGTTCATTAGGATACTGTTGAGAGGCAGAGGCCAGGGGCATGGACTCTGAAAATTGAAGGCAGGTAGGAGGGTGCAAAGGCAACAATTTAACCACACTGAGCAGGCAAGAAGGGCCGTGGTAGCACAACAGACTATGGAGGGCAGTGGAAAGGGGGGCAGGGGCAACAAACCAACAATACAGGACTTGCAAGAGAGGCTGTGGCAATGTAATAGACCATTGTGGGCAGAAGGAAGAGGCAATGGTAGTACAACCATACATGCCAACAGACCCGATTCAGCCAGGAAACGTCCAATGTTTTTAAGCTCAAATGGGCTTTATTTTATCTGTCTCCTGTCTACAATCTCCTCTTTTTCAATGTAACTCAAAGGGGAAAATCAATACCCCAGTTTTTTTTCAAAATCTCCCTCTTACCAATTTCAAAATGTTCGCAAGTATGGTACATTGGATCATGGAAGGAAATGGGGTAGGGACATGGACTTGGATAACAGAGGACAGGAGGGACATGGAGAGGTGCACCAAACTGACCCTGCAGGGCAGGCATCAGGGTTTGCAGCAGCACAATACATCACACAGGGCATGCGGGACGGGAGTGCAGCAAAACAATCCATAGAAAGCAAGAGGGAGGGGACAGGACCATGCACATGGACAACAAAGAACAGAGGGGCAAGAGGCAGGACCATAATGGACAGACAGGAGAGAAAGCTGCAGCATAACAGACCATAAAGGGCAGGAGGGATGGATCAGGGGCATTACAATGGAACAGACAAGCCAGGAGGGAGGGAGTAGGGGTCTGCACATGTAAACAGAGGGCTGGGGGCAAGTGGGCAGGGCAGGAGCAGCAAGATAGCCATGGAGGTCAGGCAGGATGGGCACTAGAAGCAAGACACACCATGAAGAGCAACAGTGAGACTGTGATGGCATACACACAGACCATGGAGGGAAGGTGGGAGGGGTTCAGGGGCAGCTAACTGACCACACAGGGAAGGTGGGAGGGGCCATGGCAGCACAGAAGACCATGCATGGCAAGTGGGAGGGTTAGTGGTAGCACAATGGCTATGATGGGCAAGAAGGAGGGTGCAGGGGCATGCACAAAGGACGATGGAGGATAGAAGGGAGGGTCAGGACCTGTGCACAGACAAGAAAGTTCAGGGGAAGGGGCCTCACAACAGACCGCACGGGGCAGGCAGGAGGAGCAGTTGCAGCACAACAGACCAGGGAGGGCAGAAGGGTGTGGCAGTACAATGGACCATGTAGGACAGGAGGAAGAGGATAGGGGCATGGCATGTGGACAGGCAGGGTGGAGGTGGCAGGGACAGGTTACAGTCATCTGACAATGCTAGGCAGATGAGAGGGGAGTGGCAGCTCAACAGAACACTCAGAGTAGATAGGAGTGGCAGGTCCATGGAACATGGTGGGCAAAAAGGATGGAGCAGGGGCATACACAAAGACATCGGAAGGCAGGGGGAAGGAGAATAGGGGCAGCAAGCTAAGCACAGAGTTTAAGCAGGAGGTCAATGATGGGGCATAGAATTGAGCAATGGAGGGCAGGAGGAGTGGACTGGTACATCATACTAAATTGAGGGAAGTGGCAGCACATCAGACCATGCATGGCAGGAGGGAGGAGGCTAGTCCATGGATTCACACAACAGTGGATAGGGAGGAGGGGGATGGGGCAGCAAGCTAACTGTTCATAGAAGGCGGGTATTAGGAACTTTATTGTTTTTAAAACGTGTGTCTGTGCGAACTACTTAAAATATGAACAAGTATGCAGCATAATCTCACTTTTATTCAGGAAGAAGAGGACGTTTGTGACTGTGACTCCGGGCTCACTTGTCAGAAACAACCCCTGACCCTCCACCCCCTATCGCAAAATGTAATGCCCGTGAAAAGGGTAGGGGAACACAGTGTTATATAGAACATAGTCCTGAGAGCACGATTGAAAATGAAAACTAGATATAGTGTATGTTATAAACTATGCACCAAAAAGTGTGATATAAGATGAACCGGGCGTGAAATATAATATGCAATAAATTGTGCGCAATGACAGATTCATTGGAGAGCGCGAGATAGCACAGGCACTAGCGCGTGCTATGCGATATGCGCCTTGGAGTGTAATATGCACAGGGCAGTGTTGTGTAACCTAACTAGTCTCTAAAGTTGTAATATAAAATATGTGCTGGGGAGTGTAACGTTGCATATGCACTGTGACAAAGATATGGATCCCAGATTGTAATATGTATGGCATAGCACTGTGCGTTATAACATAGGCATCGAGGAAGGCACGTTAGATGGGGCAATATAACCCGTGCGAAGACAAGTGTGGCATGACATATTCACGGGGTGGTGTTACAGTGCACATGGGCTAGAGAGTGTCATAGCATATGCACTAGCTAGTGGAATACAACACAGAGGTGTGTGGCACTGGTGGGTGTAACACAGCATTGGGCTCTGCCAGGAGCGCGCTGTGACTCTCAATTGATGTTCGTCCCCTTTCCAGAGAGTAAAATATAAAGTATTACACATCCGGCAGTGGATGTGTGTTTTATTAACCGTGAGGGGGGTTTCTTGCATAGTTTTGGTCGAATTTTTGTCGAATCCCCTTTGAATGGCTTGGTGTGCATGTGTATTAAATGTGCCCGTCAATACCTACCCATGTTTGTATAAATAAACAACAAGGGTGTCTACTGGGATTAGGCACGGTAGGGCATCAGACATGTCAGAGCTTCACTAGTGGTGTAAATACATTCCACGTGGATTCATTGTATGCATAGTCGCCTTTTAATGAATATCACGCAAATCGTCATGGTGATAGGTATGTACGGTTTGTCCAGCATGTCCTAGGTGTGTCTATAAATATATATTTTTTTAAAATAATAAAAAACAGTGGCCGGCCCTGGGGATTGGGGTCAAAAAAATATAATTAGGAGACAGGCCCTGGGGGATGGGGTCATCAGGGCCAATAAATTAGAATAAGAAGGGGAACCACACAGCCCCCCTTCTTAAAAAATTAAAATAAATAAAAGACTGGCATCGTGCCGGAGGCCACGCCCCCTCCTTGCAGCACTCTGCAAACGCGCCCCCTGGCGAGTTGTAAGTTGGGGAATTAATTCCTCTTCAATACTGATGGTCCCTGAGGGCCAACTAGCCCAACAGGCATCTCCAGTATGCACCAGGGAGCTGCGCTGCAGACAGGTGTTCTGAGGCCAAGCCCCTTTTTACACCTCTCTGCAACGCAGCTCTGTGGCGCTTACTGGAGGTACCTAGTAGTCTAGTTTGACCCTAGGGACCCTTAGGATTCAAGGGGACTTAATCTCTCAACTTAGAACAGCCACAGGGCGCGTTTACACAGTGGTGAAGGGAGGGGACGGGGCCTGAGGTGACGTGTGCAAACACGCACTATGGCACATTTTAAATTGGGGATATAATTTTCCTTCAATACTGAGGGCCCCTGGGGGCTAACTAGCCCACCAAGTGCTTCCAGTAAGCGCCACTGAGCTGCATTGCAGAGAGGTGGTCCAGGCCGTGCCACTTTTTATACCTCTCTGCAACGCAGCTCTGTGGCACTTACTGGAGGTACCTAGTGGGCTAGTTGGACCCTAGGGACCCTCAGGATTCAAATGAACTTAATCTCCCAACTAAAAACGGACACAGGGTGTGTTTACACAGTGGTGAAGGGAGGGGACGGGGCCTGAGTTAACGTGTGCAAAAACGCCCTGTGGCCTGTTTTAAGAGGTAGTTTTAATCCCCCTGCCCTATTATATACTAGGGGCTTACAGAGGAGGTCATGCTAATCACAGGGGGACCCCAACGCATAATGTTCCCTAGTGTATGTAGGTGTTTTCACTGTATTCTAAGTGTCTTTTAACATAGCACTGGCTCTAGGACTGGTTAGTCAGACTCAGTTACCACCAGTATCCGTCTGAAAAAGTTGAGGGTACAGGATGATTTTGCAACAAGGCTTCTTTCTGATCTTCTTTTTGTTCTTTCTGCACGTTATCCTTCTTCCTGCACTTTTCTTCGTCTTTGAGGACTTCTGTTGCTTCTTTCTGCACTTCTTTTTTTTCTTTCTGTGCATTTTTTCTTCTTTCTTCACATGTCCTATCTCTGTAGGCATAGTTAGAAATTAGCATTTAAAAAACCTTTGAAATTCACAGAAAAAAACATAGGTTTCAGGCACGTTATAGTTAGGAATTAGCATTTAAAAAACCTCAGAAATTCACTGAAAAAACCATAGGTTTCAGGGGTGTTATAGTTAGCTGGACTTTTCACTTGTACAAAACCATTGAAATTCCCCCGTTATAGTTAGTTCAGCTAACTATAACTCGCGCGCCCGCAATGCACTGCTGATGACGTCACATATTACATCACTCATGACATGGTCAGTGACATCACTGATGACATCTCAAATTACATCACTGATGACATCACTGATGACATCATCCTTGTGATAGAGTGGCAGACCTCCTCTCACCCTAATATAACCTTTGATACACACATTCAAAAATAGAGACTAAACTTTTCAAAACAATGGACATACCAATACCAGTTACAACAACCTCTTCAGTAATTCTAAGATCCACATACACATCCACTCATTCACCAACAGTCCTATACAGTCACTCATACATGTATTCACTCATCATATGTACTCATACACCTATACATCCTGTTACACAATGCCACTCATCCATAGAGTTACTCACACACATAGTCACTCATGCTAATAAAGAATCAAACATACATTTATTTGCATATACAGTTATACACACACCACCACACTTACTTCTACGGAAACTTACACATACTTAGTCTTTTAAACAATCACTTATAGAAACACATACTTATTCATACAGGAACTCTTTCAATCTCTCACTCTCACATATACTCACTTATATACACCAATAGTCACATATACTAGTTTAAAACATATGTAGTTACTCATAAAGACACTATTGAGACAGTCATTCACTCACTAACACACCCATACACACACTCATCCACCCATACAGTCCTGCACACATGCTGTCTTCAACACATACAAAGAGTGAGTCACTCATTCATGCACCTATGCACTACGTAATACCCCCCACCGAACCATGCAGACACTCAGACTGATACTCAAAAAACCAACTAATAACCTATATAGACACCCATGTGGCTACTCACCAACCCATGCAGCCACTTATACACAAAGTGAGAGACTGATACAGATATTTACATATTTAAACATTACTCACTAAGCCATGTATTCACTATGATACACTTAATCAGTCAGTTACACAATCAATTTTTCAAAAACAAATCATCCATTTAGACACTTATATACCCATTTATTCTTCCATCGACCTTGAGATATACATATATAAAACATATTTAATTTTCAGAAAAACACACATTCACTGGATGATGTCATCAGTGATGTCATTTGAGATGTCATCAGTGATGTCATGAGTGATGTCACTGACCATGTCATGAGTGATGTAATATGCGACGTCATCAGCAGTGCATTACAGGCGCGCGAGTTATAGTTAGCTGAACTAACTATAACGGGGGAATTTCAATGGTTTTGTACAAGTGAAAAGTCCAGCTAACTATAACACCCCTGAAACCTATGCTTTTTTCAGTGAATATATATATATATATATATACACATATTTTATATATATATACATACATATATACAATATATATTCATATATATACAATATATACAATACAATATATATACATATATACATGATTTATAAAGAAATTACATATAAATAAAAACATTATTTTATTATAAAACATTTTAATTTGTCTTTTTCATTTGAAAATAAATGCAACTTTATGTTGGAAAAACTTTAATTAATTTAAATTAAATCTACATATAACTTTTAGTATTTTGAATAAATAAACAAATACAAATGTTTTAGTGTAGGTGTTTTTTCAATAAATCTGTAAAATAATTGTTATTTAATTTATTCTTTTTAAATAATTCAAAATGTAACTCAAAATGTAGTTCCTAATGCTGTAGCAACTTTTGTTATTTTGTTCTACATTTAAAATTAACATATACAATTAATTTAGACTAATATATAACACAAACATATTTTCCTAATGCCTTAAAGATTTCATAAACGTTTTCCCCATATCTTACCATAAGGAGTTCTTTGCTCCGATGGCAGAGATGTCCACCTACAAGTTAAAATTTACACCTGTAAATTTGACACCACACAGTGAGGCAGCCATAACAGGGTGAACATATGCATGCAGCAGAGAGCATGAGGCAATGTAGCAATACAATATTAAGGGCTCCAGTTGAATGGGCTGTGCAACAATATCTTGCCATACAATGATAACTTTGGCACACAGATGGGCACAGTAAACTGCACGCAGCAGTCCCCTTTTTAAATGGAGGGAGCAGGACTTTCCTTGCTGGTGAGGGGTGCAGCATTTGGAGACACTCATCATCTGCAGCAGACTTAGTTGGAAAAAATGATGAAGAAAATCAAAAAATCTCCTATAGAATGGCCATTAGACAGTACCACTAGAAAAGTAAAAAGGCACAGGCATTGTACTATGAAGTAGTAATGATTGAAGCAATCAATACCCCAAGGGATCTCGTCTGCATTGTTAAGTCACTAACCACCTTAAAAGGTGAGAACTCACTGCCCACCAGCACAGTAGCCCGCTGCAATGAACTAGGGGCGTGCTTTCAAGACAAGGTTTCACCCATTTATAGTAATTTACAACAGACTCAAAATGACTTGTCAAACACACAGGAAAATCAGGCAATGCATAAGGGAAGGGGATGTCTCTCAGACTTCCGCTCTGTCACATTGGAATCACTTTAAGAAATATTTGGCAAAGTCAAATCAGGCTCCCCTTTGGACCCAGCACCACCCCATATTCTGCAACATGGCTCTCTTGAGATCCTATCCACAATGCTTGGTCAAGTCTCTGATAAAAAATATCTAATGTTGACCCTTCATGTCCCGAGAAGTATAGACCCATCTCCTTGCTGCCAGTTATGAGGAAGGTTCTGGAAAAACATATCCACCAATCCTTTTCACTATATCTGGAGGAGAACTCTCTCCTCAGCCTTTCTCAGACCGATTTCCGCCCACAACATAGTACAGAATCGATGCTGCTGGCAGTAAAGAAAGAGCTGAAAACTCTCCTAGATAAAGGAGGAGCTGCTGCCATCATTCTCATCGACCTGAGTGAGGTGTTTGACACTGTAGATCATGAAACTCTGAAGCTCAGGATTAGTGAAGTAGGAATAAAAGAGGGTACACTGAATTGGCTATCCTCCTTTCTGACAGAAAGGCCCTTCCACATGTGGGATTCCCCATGCTATTCTGATGTCTTCCCTCTAAAGGGTGGGGCCCTGCAGGGCTCAGCACTGGGGCCTATACTCTTTAATATTTAACTGCATCATTTGGAAAACATATTGAGGAAATTTGTAGTGTCAGTTATTTTGTATGCTGATGACACACAATTGGCGGTCTCCCATTCTCCAGGCACAGGTGCACAACATCTACTAACCCCATGCTTGGAAAAAGTGGCTAGGTGGATGGCAAGCTGTTCACTAACATAAAACAGAGTTGATGTTGCTAGGAATCAAACCAATGCCACAAACAGGCATTGGCTGGCTCGTGAGGCTGGTAAGTTGACTCACCCCTTCCTCTCCTATAAAGAGCTTAGGCATGTGGCTAGAAAGCCCCTTATCTATGGACGCCCAGATTAAAAAAACTGACAGCCAGATGTTTTGGATTGATCAGAATCATATGAAAAAATCTAGATTTCTTACCCCGCAATTTAGGAGGCCAGTGGTTCAGGCAATAATTCTTTCATGTCTGGACTACGGGAACTCTTTGCATTGCATTTGGGGTGGCCGAAATACGTTATTAAGTGACTCCAAGTGGTCTAGAATGCAGCTACAAGGATAATTTTAAACTGCCCAAATACGTCTTTGCAAAGAATGCACTGGACTCCCTGCATTGGCTTCATGTGGGGGAGAGGATCAAATTTAAGGCACTTTATCTGGCACACAGGGGACTCAACCTTAAAGGCCCCCCTATGATCAAGAACCTTCTGATCCCTTACATCCCTGGCAGTACCCTAAGTTCCTCCAAGGCACGGCTACTGGATGTGCTGAGAATACAAAGGGTCAGATGGGGAGGCAGATCCTTCTTGTATTTTATACCAACGTTGTGGGGCTCAATGCCCCAGGATTTGAGAGGCTAAATGAATGAGCTATGGTTCATACAAGTGGTAAAAACCTGATTATACCCCTATTAACTCATGCCATTCTCTGTCCCTGCAGTTGGCTTGTTTGCTGGTACTCACTTAGCCCTAGGAAGCCTTCTGGTAGCTACACAGTATATAAATCCCCATAGCATTGCATGGAGGGCAGGCACTGCAGCAAGGGGTGCACACGGGTACTATGCTTAGAGGGACATATGGTTCAAACTCCTTTACAGCCAGGGTATCCACTACAGCAGGGCCTTCATCTTGTTGAAATGCTAGGGCAATAAAAATTAGGGGGCATTCCCAATAGCTGCAGTTAGCTACCATGGTACCCCAATGGATCTTATGCACAACAGCTGATGGCAGGTTTTGAAGACAGGTTCCAAATACTTATGAGGGCCCATGATTAGCAAGAACCATCAAAAACTTGAATCTGGTGGCAGAGCACTCAGTGGGAGTGAGGGCCGAAGGTTCAAAAGGGCACCAAGAGAGTCCACCGTTAAGTGATCAATGTTAAGCCTCAAACGTGGGAAGCGTGCCCCACCCACAATCAAGAGACGGATGTTAATTAAGTGTGGAATTAGATGTGCTTGCCGCCTATGGGTGAATGGGTTTTTATTGATAAATGAGGTGCAGCCTTTTTTCTCCAACAAATGACTCTCTATAGACAATGGGAGAGGGGCCAGTTGGGATGGGAATGGAGAAGGGCCGAGTGGCATAAGTGAGCAGGTTAGAGAGAAAGTCCAGCCAGTGCAGTGGACCACGAGGTACTTGGAGCATTAATTCAGCTGTGGGCCAGGGATACTTGGCCTGGCAAGCTGTTTGCACCGAAACAGCCTACCACAGGAGGAAAGTCAATGAATGATGGAAGTTATATCCGGTTATGCAGCGCCAATTGAACAGGCTAGTCACGGCCAGGGTGTCAATGTACAACAAGAAAGCATTGGGTCCCCTCTCATCACTGCAGCATGGTCAAGGTATGACATGAAAGAGCAAGTCCAGAGTTACAGTTGCCAAGGTGGCAGAGCGTGAACACTAAGAAGAAACTCTGAGAGTTAGAGAAGAGGTGCTCCATGATCAAGTGGGCCTAGCAATGTTGGATTGTAGGTTCACTGGTGGGATAAAAAACAGAAAGTGGAGGTAAGCCACAGTGCAGGCATGGCACATGCAGTCCAGGCATTGCGAGGGTCGGACATTTAACAGACAACTGATAGCATGATTAAGTCTTGAATCTATGAAGGATGAACTGTTATATGGCAGTTAGGGTCATTGTCGACATTGCTAAGTTAGCATGAGCTCTGCTGCCATGATGCTGCTTTTGCGCACGTTACTACATGACTTGATTTTGCAAGACTCTGTTTGTGCCTTTCACATGAGAACTGTCTGCTTTCTGCGTTCTCTGCCTGTTCCTGGAGTTTAGTCTGAACACGATGTGCAAGGTCGATAAACAATGCCCCTTGGTATTCTGTTCTGGTCAGTCCCTAGCACCTAGACAAAACATACTAACACAGCTGCACTGCTGGAAACTTGTGCTTTAATATTACAGGAATGCATGTGGTTCATCACACACACTTGGAGAGGGACCTTGCCAGGGAGAAGAGCTATGCTGTTCCTATAATGTAAAACTTCCATCTAGGCACTAAGGTATGGGGTCTGCTGACAAAGCCCAGAGATCTTCCTTTATATAATAAACTTCCCCTTACCAAGGGGAGGGTGGTTAAGTCTTACAGTCCTTTTTCCACTGTCTGTATATGATGAAATCCCCCTTTATAGCCTGTGGAATTGTAACAATGCTAACGGTGTTAGGTTTATGCATTTCGCTGATGGTAGTGGCTCGTATACTGCATTATAGAGCACGGTAGTTAAAATAAACATTTTGAACTATAACCGTGACTCTGACAATTCTTATTGTGGACAAGTACGAGTGAGTGAGCTAAAGGGTATGTCTTGATACCGCGATTCCTGAGAGAGTTGGGAGTGTTGTGTTCTGGGTTGTCTAATCATTTGTAGCTTTGTGATTATGTTGGAGAACGAATGAGACACTATAGCTGGTCGTTTTAGGGATTTTGGGTACTAAGGTGGTAGGAAGGCTCAGTCCCTATACACTGAGGTCCTGTTTCCCTGCTCATAGTTCTGTTTATGTGCAGAATTCCCGCAACAGAACCTCGTCAACACAATCAAGAGACTGAGGTCGATTGAGTGTGAATATGATGTGCTTGCCACATAGGGCAGGTGTGTTTTCAGGGATTAATCAACTGCAGCCTTTTTTACCCAACAAACGAATTTACACAGTCTAAGGTAGCTGGTTGGTTAGGTGGGGAACAGGAAAGAAATTAATGGCAGGAGTGAACGTTTTAAGGGTGTGGTGGGTGTTTGCCGTAGGACATGATTGCAAGACCTGAAGTAGAAGCTGAAAGCAGTGCAAGCTTCTGGTAGTGCCGGTCACTGTTCTGATGACATTCTCCTCAACGCCTTAACATCTAAAAAGATTGAGATGGGGGGATGGAGATGGAGTGCGAGCATGTATCTGAAAAGAATTTAGAAAGCGATATGTGGAACAAAAGATACTAAGGGACTAATGCAGAGAGAAGGATTGCAGAAGAAAGTGATGGAAATGGAAGAATGGGAGTTGTTTCTCATTAACTTTATACTGAATGAAAATCAATGCTTACAAGCATAGGTAAAGCCAATATGTCTGACTTGTTTGATGTGTAAGTGTTTGTGGTTGTATGATGCATTTGGATGCACTAACAAAAAACAAGATCTAGGCTACAAAATACTGTTCAGATGGCATGCTGTTTGAAGCTCAGGGTGTCAGTTCACGTTTTAGGCCACCAGCATAAATACAGAAGCCATGCCCATTGTAAAGGATTCATAGATAGCTTCTTTACGCATACCCCTTTTAGAACTCCACCCCCCCTCCCGAACGTACACCTTAAAACCCAGTCACAAGGCATGGGGGACACTTGATTTTTTTGCGAAAAATATATGTGTAGTTTAATTTGTGTGTAACTAGTTTGCAGCTGTCTTTTTTATGTGTCTTACAGCTTCTGCACTACTTGCTATTAGGCCTTGCATCCTAGCGAACCCATGCGCTGTCTGTTGCAAGACATATTGTCAACTTAGAGTGGGGTTAGAGTCTACCCATTGCTTACCATTGAGTGGCTTCATTATCACTCTCACTTGCTTACTTCTTATTCGTTAGCCTGTTGGACTTTTGGTAATATCGGTGAATATGATGTCAATGTACACCATGAAATGTGCAGGCCCAACAGTGGCAATACCAGTAAATGCAATGTTGATGTACGCCATAAACTATGCACACATAACAATGTCAAAAATAGTAAAAGCAACGTCGATGTACACTATGATAACTGTACGCACAATAATGAGAATGTCGGTAAATATGATATCAATGACCGCCGTGTTCTATGAACACGCAACAACGAGCTCATATCATTGTTGTCAAATTCAACCAAGATGACTTCCCCATCAACCCAGAGTCAGACATATGTGGTCAGACAGGCCCTGCGATCCGAACCCAGGTCTACCAATTGATAGGTCACAGGTGGGATTACACTCCGCCCGAAGACAAACGCGTAACCAAGGAAAACTGATCAATCCCACAGATAGGTAGCTACACCACAAACAGGTCCAAGGAAATTGGCCCCAACAAATCATGTTTGGCCAAAAGCTCACATTCCCAAAATACACAAAGTTAGATGCCACATGTAGTTAGGATCACTCAGCCAATCAGGACACAGCATGCACACTACACATAGTGATCACACGCTCCTCATGCTGGACATCTGGGCACATACACATTGGCCCACACTAGCTCTCCCCGAGGTCGAGAGACAACTTTGTCCCCGTTATCAGATGGTTGTACTTATAATTTATGACTAGGCCTGGACCCACATGGTCTACAAGAATCTGTAATCAGTTAGTACTTCAAGAGCTGTATATAATGGTGGCCAAAACTTCTGTACAATGAGACTGTCTTCAGACGCTACTCTGATGATGCTCTTCCGGCCGCTGCATTTAATTAAACCAACTTGTTCCTGTTTTGCTACACACCTCGTCTTTTCATTTTTTCAAGGTAAGTTCATATCCGAGCAACACTTTCCTTCCTCTTCTTTTGTTCGTCCCTCCCCTCAAGCATGGACACATTACTGTGTCCTAACTCTGTTTCTTTTTTTTTGGTACTATTTTTTTTATTCTCTTTAAGCACTCTACAAGACTACACGTGTTTTCCAGCTGTCTCTCTAGCATGCGTCACTTCTCTTCTCTGTGCTGCTCTCTCTTGCCCCTGTACTTCCTCCCGGCCCCCTCAGCGACATGCATACCAGCCTGTGCTTACCTCACCTGCGTTGCTTTCTCACCCATATGTTTTTACCCCCTCCTATCTCATAATGCTCTCACTCACCAGTTTGCTTTTCTCCCCTGCCCTCCGTGCTCCATCGTTTTCCCCCTTTGTCGTTTGCTCCCCTACCGTGCCTTGTGTGTTGCTTCCCCCAACCAGGCCCTCCTGATTGCCTCCGGGTCCCCATGTTGCATTTGTGTCCCCCTCCCATTGTTGGGTATCATCAGCGTAATTGAAGACACGGCAATACATATGAGCCAGGGTCTCCACTAGGGGTTGCAAGTAAATATTAAAAAGGAGTGGGGATAGCGCGGAACCCTGGGGTACACCGCAGGAAAGCGTGCCCAGATCCGATGTATGCTCACCCAACTGAGCCCTCTGAGTCATTGATATTGATGGCGATATTGGTGGTGGTGGTATTGGTGGTGGTGGTGGTATTGGTGGTTGTATTGGCATTGGTGTTATTGGTAGGGGTGAAATGGTGGTATTGGTGATATTGATGGTATGGGTGATGGTGGTATTGGTGGTGGTGTTGTTGGTGGTGGTGGTGGTATTGATACTGGTGGTATTGGTGGTGGTATTGGTGGTGGTGGTATTGGTGGTTGTAGTATTGGTGATGGTGGTATTTGTGGTATTGGTATTGGTGGTGGTGGTGGTACTTGTGAGAAGTTGGCCTGGTATATGCTGTCCACTAGTTATAGTGGGCACCTTGCCCCAGTCCAAACAACCCTTATTGATGATTAGGTTTAACCCCTTCAGTGCCCATGACGAGCTGGACTCGTCATGGGCCGCGGTGGCGCTGTGCCCATGACGAGTCCAGCTCGTCATAGACCCCGCCCGCTAATGCAACGGCCGGCACTGGGCGGGGAAAGGGGCGGGCACTGAAGGGGTTAAGACAACCTTTATTGAAAGCTGTCCTAGTGGTAGCTATGGAGAGCAGACTTAAGTCTAAGTCTTGAAGGAGTGTAAAGCAGCTTGGTTTACCAGATTATAACCTTTTGAATAACTAAATGAAAGGAGAACCACACAAGGTATATATATAAAATATATGTATTTATTTCAACTAACCTCTTTATGAAGTTAGAGAGCAATGCACACAATAATACAGTTATTAAACTACAGTAAATAGAACAATATACAATGGGCCCCAGGGGGAGACCAAATCATATATTAAGAAAGTGGTATAAGAACCACGACTTGACTAGACACAGTGCCTAGAGCTCGTAGAATCACTGCGAGCCCAAGGAACCACCCAAGGCAGTGACACAGGGGACCCACGGGGGACGTGTGCAGTGTGAGAATACAGCCGTGAGCCCGGTACAATTCAATGGTAAAGTCACGGTTGGAATTTTAAAGAATAAGGACACTTAGGAGAGGACTTTGAGCAAACCCCTTTAGACTTAGAGGGTTCTAGGGCCAGCACCCACGGGAGCACCAGAGTACTCGTGTTACCTCACCCAGGGAAGCCGGGTGCATAGATGTCAAATGGTGTCGGGAATCGTCGTTGATTTCAATGGCGATGTGCTGCAAAGTGCTGCTGCCATGGAAAGGAGAAGTGTCCGGAGTGATCCAAGCCTGGATCAAAGATGTGGAGAACCTGAAAGCAGAGGGGACAGAGTCTGGGTCACTTGCCAGTGACCAGGGGCACGATAGACGAATGCCCACCGATGTCGGGTGTTTCAGGTGCGAAGAGGTGAAGCTTGACTCCACAGCCACATGGACCAGGAGGCGTCGACGATGACCACAGTCCACAGACAAGCTGCTCTAAAGGGGATGTCGAGTGCTGGGGGTCAGTTTCCGGATTGGAGACCAACAAGCCTTGGCAACTGCAACCCACACGGTGAGAGAAAAATGGCTTTGGTGTAGACCAGCAAGGTCCTGTGGACTCCCCAAGCAATGGAGAGTCAGGGCACGTCTGGAGCAACCAGTTAAGCTCATTGAAAGTCAAAGTACCATTCTCAGAGACCCACAAGTCGAAGGACAGGGGATCGCAAAGAGACCTCGAGATGAATCACTAGATACCAGCCCACGGGTCACTCTAGGAGTGTAGGCCAGCAATCTTCAGTGGAATCACTGCTCTGGGTCTGGACTACAAGTAGCCCAAGGCACAGCCTCAGAGATCACCAAGAAGCATATGCTGCTGCAAATAGTCGCAGTGTCCAGGTGTTCGGGTTGCACGGTCCCCACGAGGGCTTTGGATCTCAGAGTTGCTGAGAGCATGGATCGGCCTCAAGGAATCTTGAAAAACCCACCTCCTGTGTTGCAAAATGGTCTGTGCCCTTCGGGAGCAGCGTCGATGCAAATCGGACAGATGTGTCTTTGGTGCTTGCCTTGCAGGGGAGTAACTCCTTTACTCCAAGGGAGATTCTTCGGTCATCCAACGTCGTCTAGATAGTAGAAGTTCTGGGATTCTGTAGCAGAGTTTTGTCCAGGTAAATCTAAAGTCCTGTAGTCAGGGGTTCCTACTTTATACCCAAGGACGGGGTAGGACAAACTCTGGGGACCCACCTATGGGAGGGTCAGGACAGAGGGGTGGCTACACCCATGTCCTTTGTCCAGTTTTTTGCCAGAGCAGGGGCTGAGTGCCCCTGCAACCGGTTTGAGCTGGACTATGCACAGGGACACCAAATGTGCCCACAGTGCAGACATCAAAGCACTCTTGGAGTGCACCCACCCTGCCCCAATACACTAAAGCCTGTCTGGTAGTGGTTACACCTCCCTGTGACAGGAAACCTATTGTCCAGGCCTCCCCTGCCGGAGTGTTGTCCAGCAGCAGGAGGGCAGACTCGTGTCTGTGGCTGCCAGCATCCATTTTGTGATGCCAGGGCTTGCAAAGCTGGTACTGGGTATACTGGTGATGTCATATTTCTCCCTCTAGTAGGGTGGAATCATACCTCCCACACCAGTTACTGGTGTGGGGGTATGATTCCAAGGTGTTTGACACCAAACACAACAATGCATCCATTCCAAAGTTAGCATTAACCGCGAGGTTATAATGCACTTAAAAGTATATGGTCTGGCTGCATCACAAACAACCCCGGAATTAAGGTTCCGAAGGCTAAAGAGGGGTCCTGCTCATGCATGGGCACCCTCTCACATAAAACCCAGCACCCTGCCTTCAGGATTGATAAGGCCTGCCATAGGGGTGACTGATAGGTTTATATGTGCAGTGATTTGGAGAGATATAGAGAAGCTATATCTCAGTAAGGGATGCATACACCACCTTACACAGGCTGCAGTAGCTTCCCAGGGGTGGCATAATACATGTTGCAGCCCCTGGTAGGCCTCTGGGGTACCTATGCCCTGAGTACATAGTATACCATGTATTAGAGGCTTATAAGGGTACCCCAGAATCCAATCTGGAGTGTACCTAAAGTACATGGAATCAATTTTAGGGGAAAGCAGATAGGCTGGGGTTCTGAATAGCAGGATCCCAGCAAGATTAAGTCGAAAACCAGCAAAACTCCAGGAAAAAAGTGGGGGCAACAATGCAGCCAGATTCCACCTTCCCACAGTACTGATGGTGATGGTGGTTGAATTGGTGGTGGTGGTGATGGTATTGGTGGTGGTGGTGGTGGTGGTATTGAAGGTGGTGGGATTGGTGATATTGGTGGTATTGGTAGTGGTATTGGTGGTACTGGTATTGGTCTTGGTGGTATTGGTGGTGGTGGTATTGGCGGTGGTAGAATTGGTGGTATTGTTGGTATTGGTGGTGGTGGGGTTTTTGGTGGTGGTGGTGGTATTGATTGTGGTATTGGTGGTGATTGCGGTTGTGGTATTGGTGGTGGTATCGGTGATGGTATTGGTGGTGGTATTGGTGGTGGTGGTATTGGTATTGGTGGAATTGGTGGTGGTACTGATGGTGGTAGTATTGCTGGTGGTATTGCTTGTGGTGGAATTGGTGGTTGTGGTTTTGGCAGTGGTGGTATTGTTGGTTTTGGTGGTGGTATTAGTGGTGGTGGTATTTTTGGTATTGGTGGTGGTGGTATTGGTGGTGGTGGTGGTATTGGTGGCAGTGGAATTAGTGGTGGCGTTGGTATTGGTGGTAGAATTGGTATTGGTGGTGGTGGTGGCATTGGTATTGGTGGCAGAATTGGTATCGGTGGTGGTATTGGTATTGGTGGTGGTGGTGTATTAGTGCTGGTATTGGTGGTGGTATTGGTGGTGGTGGTGATGGTATTGGTGGTGGCGGTATTGGTGGTATTGGTGGTGGTGGTATTGGTGGTGGTGGTGGTATTGGTGGTGGTGGTATTGTTGGTATTGGTGGTGGAATTGGTGGTGGTGATATTGGTGGTGTTATTGGTGGTGGTATTGGTGGTGTTGGTGGTATTGGTGGTGATGGTATTGGTATTGGTGGTGGTGGTATTGGTGCTGGTGGTATTGGTGTTTTTGGTGGTGTTGTTATTCGTATTGGTGGTGGCACTGATATTCGGTGTTGTATTAGTGGTGGTAGTATTGGTTGTGGTGGTATTGGTGGTTGTGGTATTGGTGGTGGTGGTATTGGTGGTGGTATTGGTGTTTCTGGTGGTGGTATTGGTGGTGGTGGTATTCATGGTGGTGATGGTATTAGTGGTGGTGATATTGGTGGTATTGTTCTTAGTGGTGGTATTGGTATTGGTGGTATTGGTATTGGTGGTGGTATTGGTGGTGGTGGTAATGATGGTATTGCTGGTGCTGGTGGTGGTATTGGTAGAGGTGGTATTGGTGGTGGTTTCGGTGGTGGTATTAGAGGTGGTATTAGTGGTTGTGGTATTTTTGATATTGGTGGTGGTGGTGGTATTGGTGGTGGTATTGGTGGATGTGGTATTGGTGGTGGTGGTGGTGGTAATGTGGCAGTGGTATTGGTGGTGGCATTGGTGGCAGAATTGGTATTGGTGGCGGTGGTGGCATTGGTATTGGTGGTAGAATTGGTATTGGTGGTGGTATTAGTATTGGTGGTGGTGGTGCTATTTTTGCCGGTATTGGTGGTGGTATTGGTGGTGATGGTATTGGTGGTGGTTTTATTGGTGGTGGTGGTATTGGTGGTGTTATTGGGGGTATTGGTGGTGGTGGTATTGGTGGTATTGGTGGTGGTGGTGGTATTGTTGATATTGGTGGTTGTATTGGTGGTATTGGTGATGATGGTATCGGTATTGGTGGTGGTGGTATTGGTGCTAGTGGTATTGATGTTATTGGTCATGGTTTTATTTGTATTGGTAGTGGCATTGATATTGGTGGTGGTATTGGTGGTGGTAGTAGTATTGGTATTAGTTGTGGTGGTATTGGTGGTGGTGGTATTGGTGGTGGTGGTATTGGTGGTGGTGGTATTGGTGGTGGTATTGGTGTTGCTGGTGGTGGTATTCATGGTGGTGATGGTATTAGTGGTGGGGCTATTGGTGGTATTGTTATTAGTGGTGGTGGTATTGGTATTGGTGGTATTGGTGGTGGTATTGGTATTGGTGGTGGTATTGGTAGAGGTGGTATTGGTGGTGAAGGTATTGGTGGTGGTGGTGGTATTGGTAGTAGTGGTAGTATTGGTAGAGGTGGTATTCGTATTGGTGGTGGTAGTATTGATGTTGATAGTATTGGTGGTATTGGTCTTGGTAGTAGTGGTGGTGGTATTGGTGGTGGTGATATTGGTAGTATTGTTATTAGTGGTGGTAGTATTGGTATTGGTGGTATTGGTATTGGTGGTGGTATTGGTAGATGTGATATTGGTGGTGAAGGTATTGGTGGTGGTGGTGGTATTGGTGGTATTGGTAGTGGTGGTAGTATTGGTAGAGGTGGTATTGGTATTGGTGGTGGTGGTATCGATGTTGGTAGTATTGGTGGTATTGGTCGTGGTAGTAGTGGTGGTGGTATTGGTGGTGGTGGTAGTATTGGTTGTATTGGTGGTGAGGGTTGTATTGGTGGTGATGTTAGTGGTATTGGTGGTGATGTTGGTGGTATTGGTGGTGGTGGGGGTATTGGTGGCAGCAGTGGTGGTGGTATATTGGTGGTGGTATTGGTGGTGGTGGTATTGGTATTGATGGTAGTGGTGGTATTGGTTGTGATGGTGGTGGTATTGATGGTATTGGTGGTGGTATTAATGTTTGTGTTGGTGGTGGTATTGGCTTGATGGTATTGGTGGTGGTGGTATTGGTTTTGTTGGTATTGTGGTGGTAGTATTGGTGGTATTGGTGGTGGCGGTGCTATTGGTGGTAGTTTTCTTGGTGCTGGTATTGGTGGTGCTATTTGTTGTGGCATTGGTGGTGGTATGGGTGGTGATGGTGGTGGCATTGGTAGTGGTGGTGATATTGGTGGTGGTGGTATTGGTGGTGGTATTAGTGGTGGTGGTATTGGTGGTATTGGTTTTGATGGCGGTATTGGTGGTGGTATTGATAATATGCTCTATGGAATTCCAATTGAAGCCCATGTTAAATGTGATGGACGTCTAACATGGGCATCAATTGGAATTCCATAGAGCATATTATCAAGCCCATTATCGCCGTTTTAGCGGCAGTTTTCTGCCGCTAAAACGGCAATAATTTTATCGCCTGTCTTGATAATATGCCCCCTTAAGATTTATTGAAAAACTACACTCTCTACAGATAAGGGTGGCGCACCACTCCACTCTTGGGCATGATATTGGTGTTATTGGGGGTAGTGATATTGGTTGTGGTGGTGGTATTGGTGGTGGTAGTAGTATTAGTGGTGGTGATATTTGTGATGGTATTGGTGGTGTTGGTGGTATTGGTGGTGATGGTATTGGTGCTGGTGGTATTGGTGTTATTGGTTGTATTGGTGGTGGTGGTATTGGTGGTGGTGGTGGTATTGGTGGTGGTAGTAGTATTAGTGGTGGTGATATTTGTGATGGTATTGGTGGTGTTGGTGGTATTGGTGGTGATGGTATTGGTGCTGGTGGTATTGGTGTTATTGGTGGTGATTTTATTCGTATTGGTGATGGCATTGATATTCATGGTGGTATTGGTGGTGGTGGTAATGTTATTGGTGGTGGTGGTAGTGGTGGTGGTATTGGTGGTGGTGGTATTTGTGGTGGTGATGGTATTGGTGGTATTAGTGCTGGTATTGTTGGCGGTGGTGTTATTTTTGTTGGTGGTGGTGGTATTGGTATTGGTGGCACTGATGGTGGTATTGGTGGTGGTGGTATTGGTGGTATTGGTGGTGGTGGTATTGGTGGTATTGGTGGTGAGGGTATTGGTGGTGGTGGTATTGGTGGTGGTGGAATTGGTATTGTTTGTGGCTGTATTGCTGATGGTAGTATTGTTGGTATTGGTGGTGGTATTGGTGGTGGTAGTATTGGTGGTGGTAGTATTGGTGGTGGTGATAGTATTGGTTGTATTGGTAGTGAGGGTAGTATTGGGGGTGGTATTGGTGGTGATATTGGAGGTGAGGGTGGTGGTATTGGTGGTGGTGTTGGTGGTATTGGTGGTGTTGGTGGTATTGGTGGCAGTGGTAGTATTGGTGGTGGTGGTGGTGGTGGTATTGGTATTGGTGGTAGTGGTAGTTTGGTGGTGATGGTATTGGTGGTGGTGTTATGGGTGTTTGTATTGGTGGTGGTATTGGTTTTGATGATATTGGTGGTGGTGATATTGGTGGTGGTGGTATTGTGGTGGTAGTATTGGTGGTATTTGTGGAGGCAGTGGTATTGGTGGTGGTTTTCTAGGTATTGTTGGTGGTGGTGGTATTGGTGGTGGTATTGGTGGTGGTGGTATTGGTGGTATTGGTGATGGTGGTATTTGTGGTGGTGGTATTGGTGGTGGTATTGGTATTGTTATTGGTGGTATTGGTATTTGTGGTGGTATTGGTTTTGGCACTGTTGCTAATGGTGGTGGTGGTATTGGTGGTATTGATATTATTGGTATTATTGGTGATATTGGTGGTGGTGGTATTGGTGGTGGTGGTGGTATTGGTGGTTGTATTGGCATTGGTGGTATTGGTGGGGGTGGTATTGTGGTATTGGTGTTATTGATGGTATTGTGATGGTGGTATTGGTGGTGGTATTGATGGTGGTGTTGGTGGTGGTATTAGTGCTGGTGGTATTGGTGGTGGTGGTGGTATTAGTGCTGGTGGTATTGGTGGTTGTAGTATTGGTGATGGTGGTATTTGTGGTATTGGTGCTGGTGGTATTGGTGGTGGTATTGTTGGTATTGGTGGTGGTGGTGGTATTGGTGATGGGGGTATTGGTGGTGGTATTGGTATTGGTGGTGGTATTGGTATTGGTGGTGGTGGTATTGGTGGTGGTGGTGGTATTGGTGGTGGTGGTATTGGGGTGCTGATGGTATTGCAGGTGGTAGCATTGGTGGTATTGGTGGTGGTGGTATTTGTTATGATCTTGGTGGTATTGATAGTAGTGGTGGTGGTATTGGTGGTATTGGTGGTGGGGGTATTGGTGTTATTGGTGCTATTGGTGGTGGTGGTATTGGTGGTGGTATTGGTGGTGTTTTAGTGAGTGGTATTGGTGGTGTTGGTGGTGGTGGGATTGGTGGTGGCAGTATTGGTGGTGGTGGTATTGTTATTGGTGGTGGTGGTATTGGTGTTATTGGGGGTTGTAGTGATGGTGGTTTTATTCATATTGGCGATGGCTTTGGCATTGGTGGTGGTCTTCAATCAATCGGTCAATTAGGGAATTGCAAGCGCACTACTTGCCTGTGAGAGTCTCAAGGCGCTGGGGAGGGGAGGGGGGTCGGCAGCTCTGTTCAGCTGAAGAGCCAGATCTTGAGAGTCTTCTTGAAGGTGTTCAGGGAGGGGGGCGGGTCTGGTGTTGATCGTAGCTCGTTCCATGTCTTGGTCGCGATGTAGGAGAAGGATTTCTCTCTTGCTTTGGCTCTGTGGATGCGTGGGGTTTTGGTGTGGACGAGGTTGGTGGATCAGAGGTTCCTTTTGGGTACGTGGAGGGTGGTCCAGAGTAGAGGACGTTACTGTAGTCCAACCTGCTGTTGACGAGTGCATGGGTGACTGTCTTCCTTGACATGGAGGGATCCATTTGAAGGTCTTACGGAAAATGCGGAGGGTGTTAAAACAACTGGAGGCGATTGGTGGTGGTATTTGAATTGGTGGTGGTATTGGTGGTGGAGGTGGTGGTATTGGCGGTGGTGGTGGGGGTGGTATTGGTGGTGGTGGTGGTATTCGTGGTGGTGATGGTATTGGTGGTGGTGATATTGGTGGTGGTGTGTCAAGAATTCCTGTCATACAAGGGAAACACGCCCTTATGTAAACAGGAGAGCTGTTACATAACTCAAGGGAAACACGCCCTTATGTAAACAGGAGAGCTGTTACATAACTCAAGGGAAACACGCCCTTATGTAAACAGGAGAGCTGTTACATAACTCAAGGGAAACACGCCCTTATGTAAACAGGAGAGCTGTTACATAACTCAAGGAAAACACGCCCTATAAAGGGAGGAACCGGGAGGTACAAGGCTGTCGGATATTGTGTTTACACCGACGTACCTGCTTCGTGAAGAGCAGTGTTCAGGAGTGGTGCTCCAGTAAGGCAAGAACGGAGGTAGGTCGAGTCGTTACTCCCTGGGCCGTGTCTTGCCCCATCGTCACCTGTGAAGGACCCGGAAGCTCTACCGGTCAACCATTGAGCTTCGCTTTTTGACTCGGCTGAGTCCAAGCGCAGTGGCGCTTTTGCTGGTTGGAGTCGTAACTCCCAGCCCGACCAGAGACACAGGGACTGCCAGCTGTAACGCACACCAGGAGGTGTTTGCCGCGTTACAGACTCGGAAGTCCACAGGATCGATCGAGCGGCTGCTCTCGGTTCAGTCTTCTTGCTTGTGATTGGGGTATCGGTGACGCATCACCAGGAGGTGACTCCGCGTCCCGGTGCAGTCTGAGGAAGAGGTTGAGCGGCTGCTCCCTTCAGGTAGAGACCCCGGCTGGGTGTTTCCCTGACTCCTCGATTCTCCCCAACACTCTTCGTGCCCCTCACAGCCTACCGATTGGCATTGTCGGCCATTTCATTTCTGCCCTCTGTTGGCATACGCCGGGATCGGCGTATATGCAGAGGACGGTTAGGACCATCCGTGCTGTGGGCTGGTAACGTACTTAGCCTGGAGGATTCCAGTGACTATAACTTTTGTTTGTTCTTTGTATTTTATTTGCCTTCATTAAAAGAACTAACCCTTCACAAGTGGTTGCGTCCTCATTGTCGTGTCTGTTAAACGATCCTGAGACGTTCAGGGCGTTACAAAATATCCGACCTTAATAACACTAACTGTCTCCCGGTCGATAACAGACATGGCAACACTTGATAATGTGCTGGCTGCTTTAGCGGCCATGCAAGTTGAAGTGGCTGCCTCTAGGCAAGAAACAGCCGATGTAAAAGCCAGACTGGATGCTATCCAATTGGACCCGCTCACGCCCAGCACCTCCCTCACGAACCAGACCCCTGCGGTAGTAGTGGAAATGCCGGTAGCCATCCCCTTGGCAACACCAGAGAGGTACAGTGGGGATCCTAACACAGTGCAGGTATTCCTCACACAAGTGGCGCTACATTTATCGTGCAAACCAAAGGCGTTCCCCACGAGTCAGGCTCGTGTGGCTTTCCTTATATCCTATTTGGCTGGAAACGCGGCACAATGGGCCGTACCTCTGGTGAGCAGGGACGACCCCCTCTTATGTGATTGGGGTGCTTTTCGCGAGGAATTCCTGAAGGTATTCGACAGAAGGGCTGACTCGTACACGGCGGACCGTGAAATGCTTGAGTTGAGACAGGGATCCAACGACCTGGTGCAGTATCTCAACGCGTTCCGAAGGCTGGTTGCGGAAACCAAGTGGCCTGTTGCTAAACAGACGGCGCTCTTCCATCAAGGGCTGTGCGATGAGCTCAAGGACGCCGTGGCTCATATTGACCCTCAACCCAAGACATGTGAGGGCCTTATCAACCTGGTATTACGGCTGGAACATAGGCTAAGTGAAAGAAAGGGGG
Organism: Triturus cristatus; assembly: GCF_964204655.1. Classification (NCBI taxonomy): domain Eukaryota; kingdom Metazoa; phylum Chordata; class Amphibia; order Caudata; family Salamandridae; genus Triturus; species Triturus cristatus. The sequence continues at coordinate 172,620,106 of NC_140582.1, read as the reverse complement.
ATCATGGGAGAAAAGGAAAATCCCTTCCATCCTATGTGACGGTGGGAAGTCCTGAAACTTCCACCGCATCCAAGGGAGAACCCATGGACATCAGCGCAATACGAGCGAGCCTCACAGCCACGGAGAAAGAGTCACGCCGTAAACAAGGATTGTGCCTATATTGTGGCAAAAAAGGCCACTACGTACGTGAATGCCCTGCCAAACCGAAGACGTTACGTTATCGGGCCAACCGGTCGGTAACAGCCGTGGTGGACATACCGGCGGAAAACTAGAGGACTCCAAGACCAGAGAAGGGGCATCTCGGAGTCACTCATCCATCCCTTCACTTTCCAACTCGGTCACTAAGGGACAACGACACCTGTTTATCACGGTGCACGTGGGAGTGCATGACCAGTGGATACCCGTTGTGGCCATGGTGGATTCAGGGGCCACTGGCATGTTTATGGACCACAACGAGGCATGCAGGCTAGGGCTAGTGCTTCTTCCCAAAGCAGTACCCGAAGACGTCTATGCGGTAGACGGAAGGCGATTGGTGACGGGGCCCATCGGACAGCACACGGGGGTCCTTCCGATGAGATATGGGAGGAACCATTTGGAACAAATCGATTTTAACATCATCCGAGCGCCCCAATATGGCGTCATATTGGGATTGCCGTGGCTACAGAAACACAACCCCTTTGTGGATTGGCCAACACATCGCATCGAAATGACGTCACCGTATTGCATCCTGCATTGTGGAATAAGAACGGAATCCCTTGACGCAGATGAGAGCGGGAGTCAAACGGTGGCTACAGCGGCAGAAAAAGATGTGGCTCTCCCCCAGGCTTATCACAGTTTTGAGGATGTATTTGATGAGGTGAAGGCGGAAGTGCTACCACCACATAGACAGTTTGACTGCCAGATCGACCTGGTGCCAGGGGCCAGCGTTCCCAGCGGCAGGCTGTATGCCCTGACGGAGCCTGAAAACGTGCATCTCCGGGGGTACCTGGATAAACTCCTCAGGCTAGGATTCATCCGCCCGTCCAAGTCTCCGGCCGCCTCGCCACTCTTCTTCATCCCGAAGGCTAATGGGGAGCTGAGAGCCTGTGTGGACTTTAGGGCATTGAATGCGATAACCATAAAAAATCGGTACCCCTTGCCTCTTATCAGTGTACTTCTGGAACAGGTCAAGAAAGCTCGTATCTACACCAAGTTGGATTTGAAAGGGGCATACCATCTGGTGCGCATGAGGGACGGAGACGAGTGGAAGACCGCCTTTAAGACCAGGTTCGGCCTTTTTGAGTACCTCGTCATGCCGTTCGGTCTGTGCAACGCCCCGGCAGCCTTTCAGTACTTTTTGAATGAGGTATTCAGAGAGGAGTTGGATATCTACGTGGTCGTATATATCGACGACATCCTCATCTATTCGTCCAGTGTGGAGGAGCACGTACACCACGTCAAAGCTGTGCTCCAAAAGCTGAGGGAAAACATGCTGTTTTGTAAACTCAGCAAGTGTGACTTCCACGTCACATCCGTGGAATTCCTCGGAGTGATGCTGAGTCCAGAGGGACAGGAGATGGCAGAACGAAAGATCAAGGCGGTGAAAGAATGGCCGGTGCCCCAAAGCGTGAAGGACGTCCAAAGTTTCATTGGCTTCGCCAACTTTTACAGGCGGTTTATAGATGGATTTTCAGGAGTGGTGGCCCCAATCACACAGCTACTGAGGAAGTCCAAGGAGTTTGTCTGGTCCCCTGAAGCGAACAAAGCCTTTGAGGCCCTGAAAAGCGCCTTTGGTAAGGCGCCGGTGTTGGCTCACCCCGATCCGGATCTCCCCTACGTGGTGGAAGCGGACGCGTCGGATGTGGCGCTGGGGGCTATCTTGTCCCAACGCAACCACGACACAGGGGTGCTTCATCCCGTTGCGTACATGTCCCGCAAACTCAACGACGCCGAACGCAACTACCATATTGCGGAGAAGGAGCTTCTCGCAATCAAGGACGCCTTCACCGAATGGAGGCATTGGTTGATGGGGGCAAGACATGTGGTATCGGTGTACACGGACCATCGGAACCTACAGTTCATGACGGCCACTAGACACCTTTCTCCCAGGCAGCTGCGGTGCATGATCTTCTTTGCGGGGTTCAACTTCCGCATCACATATCGGCCGGGGACGGAAAACCGGAAGGCGGACGCCCTGTCCCGTCAATCTGCAGTTAAGGAACCATTGCCTGCAACCGAGCGTTCCATCATTTCCCCGAGGATGGTATTGGGGGTTATCCAACCGGATACTTTCCTGAGGGGAATAAAGAGAGGGATCAGGTCATTCGCATGGCGGAGGTGGCTCCTCAGTCACAGAGAATGGGAGCTGAAGGACGGGATACCCCTGAAGGGCAGGTGCCTATTGATACCCACGCCTAGGATAAGGAAACAAGCATTCATCTGGTGCCATGACTCTCCATGCGCAGGTCATTTGGGTTTTGAAAAAACGGTGGCTAGCATGGGACGGCATTTCTGGTGGCCAACCATGAGAGTGGATGTCAGGAGGTGGGGACAGGAGTGTCCTACGTGTGCTACCATGAAGGCCGACCATGGCCGAACCCAAGGGCTCTTACATCCACTTCCGACCCCGGATAGACCATGGGATAGCATATCACTGGACTTCGTGGTGGGCCTACCGGTAGACCAGGGGATGACGGCAATACTGGTGGTGGTGGATTACTTGACGAAAATGGGGCACTTCATCCCCTGCAAGAGAGTCCCTACGGCCGGGGAATTGGCGTCACTACTCCTAAAGAATGTGGTACGACTGCATGGATTACCTGGGGTGATCGTGTCGGACCGGGGGTCGCAGTTTACTGCGCAATTCTGGAAGACTTGGTGCACTGCGCTGCATGTTAAGACCGCCCTGTCCACCAGCTACCACCCTCAAACGGACGGCCAAACCGAGCGCCTGAACCAAACGCTCAAACAGTATCTGCGATGTTTTGTGGACCAGGGCAGGGAAGAATGGGTCGACTTGCTATGGGTTGCAGAGATAGCCTATAACAACGCCACTCACAGCTCCACACAGTCATCTCCGTTCTATAGCAACTATGGCCAACATCCCAGGTTCTTGCCATTTCTACATCCGTTCAGAGAGGACAGGATTCCCGCCACAGCGGACAGGGTGGCACACATAAAAGACACGTTGATGCGCTCAAGGGCTGTCCTAATAGAGGCAAGAGAAGATACAAGGCTGCGGCAGATAGGAAGAGAAGGCCCGGGCCACTGTACCGCACTGGAGACTACGTCTGGATATCCACAAGAAACATGAGGTTTCGAAAGAACAGTGTGTTCCATCCCAAGTACATGGGCCCCTATCGAATTACCAAGTGTATGGGTCCCGTGAACGTGAAGGTGTGCTTGCCCCAGTCATTGCGGATACACCCTGTCTTTCATGTATCATTGCTCAAACCAGCACCCTCCAAGCCGTCTGGGACACCTAGGCCGGTATGCGTGGAGTCAGAGGTGGAGTATGAAGTGTCGGGCATACGGGCGTCCAAATGGCGCAGGGGGAAGCTGTGGTACCTGGTTGCGTGGAAAGGCTATGGCCCGGAGGAGCATTCATGGGAACCGGCTGAAGGGGTTCATGCTCCGCGCTTGGTCTCCTTGTTCCATCGGCGTTTTCCTGCCAGCGCTGGACCCGTGGGGAGCCGCTGAGAGGGAGGATGTACTGTCAAGAATTCCTGTCATACAAGGGAAACACGCCCTTATGTAAACAGGAGAGCTGTTACATAACTCAAGGGAAACACGCCCTTATGTAAACAGGAGAGCTGTTACATAACTCAAGGGAAACACGCCCTTATGTAAACAGGAGAGCTGTTACATAACTCAAGGGAAACACGCCCTTATGTAAACAGGAGAGCTGTTACATAACTCAAGGAAAACACGCCCTATAAAGGGAGGAACCGGGAGGTACAAGGCTGTCGGATATTGTGTTTACACCGACGTACCTGCTTCGTGAAGAGCAGTGTTCAGGAGTGGTGCTCCAGTAAGGCAAGAACGGAGGTAGGTCGAGTCGTTACTCCCTGGGCCGTGTCTTGCCCCATCGTCACCTGTGAAGGACCCGGAAGCTCTACCGGTCAACCATTGAGCTTCGCTTTTTGACTCGGCTGAGTCCAAGCGCAGTGGCGCTTTTGCTGGTTGGAGTCGTAACTCCCAGCCCGACCAGAGACACAGGGACTGCCAGCTGTAACGCACACCAGGAGGTGTTTGCCGCGTTACAGACTCGGAAGTCCACAGGATCGATCGAGCGGCTGCTCTCGGTTCAGTCTTCTTGCTTGTGATTGGGGTATCGGTGACGCATCACCAGGAGGTGACTCCGCGTCCCGGTGCAGTCTGAGGAAGAGGTTGAGCGGCTGCTCCCTTCAGGTAGAGACCCCGGCTGGGTGTTTCCCTGACTCCTCGATTCTCCCCAACACTCTTCGTGCCCCTCACAGCCTACCGATTGGCATTGTCGGCCATTTCATTTCTGCCCTCTGTTGGCATACGCCGGGATCGGCGTATATGCAGAGGACGGTTAGGACCATCCGTGCTGTGGGCTGGTAACGTACTTAGCCTGGAGGATTCCAGTGACTATAACTTTTGTTTGTTCTTTGTATTTTATTTGCCTTCATTAAAAGAACTAACCCTTCACAAGTGGTTGCGTCCTCATTGTCGTGTCTGTTAAACGATCCTGACACGTTCAGGGCGTTACATGGTGGTGGTATTGGTGGTAGTAGTGGTGGTATTGATGGTGGTGGTGGTATTGGTGGTGGTGGTGGTGGTGGTGGAATTGGTGGTAGAATTGGTGGTGGTATTGGTAGAGGTGGAGCGGGTGGTATTGGTGGTGGTATTGGTATTGGTGGTGGTGTTGTTGTTAATAAAATAGGCTCTTGAAAGCAACTGGTCAGGTGGCTTTAGTACAGATGACATGTAACACAGATGTGCTGTTGTCAGCTTCAGCCCATTAGCACAGGATTATGTGCTACCTGGAAGTCACATGACTTAATTTGCTAATCTTTTCTAAATCCATTTTACTTGGGGGTTTGAAACAGACAAGAGATAATGCCAGGTTAAAGTGATTGAAAGCAGGCACCTGTGTTATGGGGGCAGTCGTGCTGCTTAAAAAAACAAGCGCTATTTTTGCCAGGTTAAATTGATCGAAAGCAGGCACCCGTGTAACGGAGGCGATCGTGCTGCTTAACAAAACATGCAACAACACAAGTTGAGGAGAACAACGTTTAGAAAGTGTAGAAAAAAACAATTGTACTCTCAATGTTTATATATTATTCATAACCAGACATATGACAACAAAAGCACTAGTTTAAATGCAATGAACAGATCTTCAAATCTTTGGATAAAACAGTTTGACATGTCCAAAACAAACAGCCTACGCATTTCGTCCTTATTCACATGGGACTTCTTCAGGGCAACACTTAATACTGCATAAATCCTAACTTCAAAGACAAAGTGTGTGTTAAGCACTCTGCGTAGAACCTTTGTCAGCTGCTATATTCTCACCTGATTCCACTGTGAGTTCAGCTCATATTAGCAAAGTCAAGAATGCAATCAGTTTTGCTCGTTCGTTGGACCGTGATTTCGCCGACGGCTGCACCTGGAGAGGAAAAGGAGCAATTACACGCTTCTTAGAGCGCAGACGTACACAGGAGGGGGCTGTGTAAATTGTGGCTGGATGAATATTGACCTACAAATTTAATGGATTGACTGGCTTTTGAAATATAAAGAGAGCGCGGGAGTGAATAAGACACGGCGAGCAAAACTGATAGCGTTCTTGACTTTACTAATATGAGCTGAACTCACAGTGGAAGCATGTAAGAAAATAGCAGCTGGCACAGGTTCTACACAGAGTGCTTAACGCACTCTTTATCTTTGAAGTTAGGATTTCCGCAGTGTTAAGTGTTGCCTTGAAGAAGTCCCATGTGAATAGGGATGAAACGCGTAGGCTGTTTGTTTTGGACATGCCAAATTGTTTTATCCAAACATTTGAAGATCTTGTGAATAAAGACGATGAAAAAGCAATCTGAATGTGAAGAAATCTGTTTATTGCATTTAAACTAGTGGTTTTGCTGTCATGTGTCTGGTTATGAATAATATATAAACCTTGAGAGTACAAAAAAAAATTCTTGCCTTTCTAAATGTTGTGCTCCTCAACTTGTGTTGTTGCATGTGTTGATAAATTTGGGGTTTTTCGGTTGACCCAAAGAGTGAGCATAATTCAGACACTTGGGACAAACAGAGTGCAGGCGAAGTGTTAACCATAACCGTTTTTGCTGCAGTGATGTTGCCTAAAAAAACACAAGTGGTTTCAGCGGAAGCAGTGCATGTCCGGCTTGCCATTAGAGAAACTCAATAAAGTAAATAGGGCTTATAGACTAAATAACAGGTCCCCTGTAACAACCGAAGTAAAGGGGCCTGTAGCCATGGGAGGGACTAATTAGCCTATTAACAAATCCGAAGGCAGCATTTACAAAAGACAATGACACAAGCCAATGAAAATTATGGGCGGGGGAGTAGGTGTGGCTTCTCTCCCATACTCTGCTACAGGAGTCTTGCAGAGCGAGCAGCGCATGCGCGCTGCCGCTGGGATCGACCTAAAAATTTATTCGCTGACACCCAGATTTTGCATCGGGATTGGGCCACTTTTTTTGGCACAACCCCAACGCCAAATCTCATTTGTTAAATCTCATAATGCACTTAAATATACTCATGACATACCTGATAAACATATGTTATGTTATGTTATGTTAAAATAAACTTATATAGCGCACAGCTACTCTAAAAGAGTGTCCCGGCGCTTTCCACAAGCGGCTCCGTGTGTAATAACATAACAAGAAAAGAAAACTAATACTGAAAAGAAAGAAAGAACCCCGCAAAAAAAACAGTTAAACATTAAAAAGCCAAGTCTTCAGGCTCTTCCTGAATTGAAGCAGATTCGAGGTGCTGCGTAGCGCCAATGGCAGAGAGTTCCACAACTGGGGTGCCTTAAAGCTGAAAGAACGGCCCCCAGTCCGCGCCTTCCGCACACGTGGCACCACGGCAGTAAAAAGAGATTCGGACCGCAGTGAGCGGGCAGGACGATAGAAGTTCAGTCTACGCCGTAGGTACCCAGCCCCTGAGCCAAACAAGGCTTTATGCATCAACGTAAGGGATTTGAACATAATCCGCTTACGGATAGGCAGCCAATGAAGCCTCTGCAACAGCCCAGAGGCTCGTGACCGCCTATGCAGGCCAAAGATGGCACGGGCAGCAGAGTTTTGTGCCACCTGCAGGCGTTGGACCAGGTAGTCCGGGAGGCCAAGAAAGAGGGCATTGGCATAGTCGAGCCGGGACCCGATGAGCGCCTGCACTGTAATCCGCCTATGCTCCGCAGAAAGCAGTGGAAGAAACTTGCGGAGCATCTTCAGAATACCAAAGCAGGTTCCGGCCAGACCCAAGATGTGCGCTCTCAATGATAACTTATTATCAAGTTTGACGCCAAGATTTTTAGCGACCGCAGATGATTGTATCGGAGGGCTCATTTCAGATGGCCACCATTGCCGCCACTCAGGGTCGGTGACACAGCCGAAAAATAGGACCTCCGACTTACTGGAGTTGGCCTTCAGGTTGTTATGCTGGAACCAATCGAATACCCTGCCCAAACAACCCCGAATACTCTCTCCATCAAATGGTTGGTCTTTACCACAAGTGAAGAGGAGTTGCGTGTCGTCGGCGTAGGACACGATCTGGGCCCCGAAAGCCTCCACTGCCGCCGCCAGGGGGGACATAAAGATGTTAAACAGTGATGGGCTCAACACAGAGCCCTGTGGAACCCCAACCCCCAGAGGCGGCATCTCGGCGGAGCTCTGGGAGACCCAGATCGTCTGGCGGCGGCCTTCCAGAAAAGACGTAAACCATTTGAGCACCGTCCCCCTAATGCCGATGTCGTGGAGCCTAGCGAGGAGCGCCGCATGGGGGACGGTATCAAAGGCCGCCGACAGGTCCAACATGACTAACATGGCCTTGCCACCAACATCCAAGGTCTCTCTGATAATCTCGGAGACCTCCAACAATGCCGTTTCCGTACTGAAGTTGGGACGGAAGCCGGATTGGGAAGGATGGAGCAGATGGTTAGACTCAAGAAAGCTCGACAAGACGCCATGAACATGTTTCTCGGTAATCTTGGCCAGAGCCGGGAGAAGTGAAATTGGCCTATAATTGGCCAAAACCTCGGCATCAAGGCCCGGCTTTTTCAAGAGGGGGATCACCATCGCCCTCTTCCAGGTGGTAGGCACCCTTCCCTCCCTCAGGGAGGCATTCAGGATGGGGTTAACCAGGGGATTCACCACCGCCGCCATCCCGGCCAAAAATTTGGCAGGGCATGGGTCAAGTGGCGAGCCAGATTTAAGGCTGGTAAGCAGCGCCCGTGATGCCTCGCAGGTGACTGCTGGAAAATCTGTCAACACTGCGGTAGGCAAGGGCGGTAGCTCACGTTCCGCTCCGGGGCCACATCCACCATCCTCAGCGCTCTCCGAGAAGGAGGCCTGAATTGCCTTGATCTTATTAGTGAAAAAGCTGGCGAGATTACACGCCCACGCCTCCGATGGCACTGGTGGAGCTGGGTAGGAACTGGGGGTCGTGAACTCCTTCACCACCGTGAAGATCTCCTTGCAGGAGTTCGCCGCCACCTCAATCCTCTTAGCAAGGTATTCTTTTTTGGCATCTAAGATGTCCCGATGATAGGCCTTAATAGCCGCCCTGTAGGCGAGTTTGTCCACCTCGTTGTACTGAAGGCGCCAGGCCCGCTCAGCAACCTTGCATTGGCTGCGGGCCAGCCGCAGCGCCTCAGTGAACCACGGCGCAGATTGCCGTACAGCCGTGGGCCGAGGGGCTGACAGTGGGGCAAGATCGTCAAGCCTTTCAGTCAGCCACGACTGCAAAGCCTCCGCGTCTCTTTCCAGATCACCCGAGAGCTCACAGGGATGTTCCGCGAGCGCCTGCTCCAGCATATCAGGTGTCACTCTATGGAGCGCTCTCGAGGCCGATCTAGGTAGCATGGGGGCGATGTTATCCGGCCACCCATTCTCACACACAGAGAACCTGATCAGCCTATGATCCGTCCAGAGCACAGACAGAGTCTCTACATCGGCAAGCGGAACTGAAGAAAAGACTTGATCGAGGGTATGCCCTCTCTCATGCGTAGGACCTGACACGCACGGTAATAGACCCAGAGGAGATGTAATGTCCAGCAGTTTGATAGTGTCCGGGTCGCTTATGACATCTAGATGGAAGTTGAAATCGCCCGCCACTACACAGTGCTGTGTCGTGAGCGCCAGTTCGGAAATCGCTATCTGCAAATCCTCCAAGAAGGAGCCCATCGGGCCTGGTGACCTATAGACCAACAGCCCCTTAAATGCTTGGATCGAGGACAGTCTGAGTGTAAAAGCAATGGACTCCGACCCCCCAATAGGATTAAGAGGGAGAACAGAGCAGGAAACATTCTTCCTCACCACCACAGCTACACCACCACCCCTGCCTTTCTCTCTATCCTGCCGAAAGATGTTATAGGCTGGGGGAATAGCGGAAAAGATATCCGGATTCGACGCTTCACCCAGCCAGGTTTCGGTTAGGAGAAGACACAGGGGGTTTTCCCTCACGAGGAGATCATATAGATGCAAGGCGTGACATCCCAGCGACCTCGTATTCAGGAGCAGACATAGGTGCCTAACCCGAGCCTCTACGGGCCTGCCGACATTAACCACAGTCCACGTGGGCGTCCAGCCACAGGCTGGACAGCGGCGCTTACCCTTAATGCGCCCCGGAAAAACCGAGCGACAGGAGCAAGAATGGGTCTGCATGGCGCGCAGCACCGAAGAAGTATAGGTGATCATCCTCCCCCTCAACGGCCCGAGCCGCAGTCCACCGTCGCCCCGGCGTCTCCGGGACGCTGACGGGCGCAGACGGGCAGGACTCCGGCACGACTCAGGCTAAGCGAGGGCGTCCACCTGCGCGTCACGCTGCGCGTGGAGGAGCGACTTTAAGTAGACTCTCCAGTGAGTCCTTGGCGCGCGAGTCCGCTTAAAGATGGCGGCCGCCGCCGAATCCCGATCCCCAAACCAAGATGGCGCCCGCAGTGGATGCCCAGGACCCGGACCCACCTAAGTGGTGGTGCTTTAAGGCACAGAGGTGCCCTTTTTAAATGCAGTGAGGGGAGGGGGCGCAGGCTGGAGACAGCCAAGTCTAAAAACAAGGGTAAGTACAACAAAAGCAGTAACATAAATGAAAAACGCTGGGGAGTTAAAAACACACAGCGCTAGTCCAGCGCGCTCGCAGCAATGTGGCCGATGTATAGGACCACCTCCCAAACAAAGACCGCCTTAAGTAGACTCTCCAGTGAGTCCTTGGCGCGCGAGTCCGCTTAAAGATGGCGGCCGCCGCCGAATCCCGATCCCCAAACCAAGATGGCGCCCGCAGTGGATGCCCAGGACCCGGACCCACCTAAGTGGTGGTGCTTTAAGGCACAGAGGTGCCCTTTTTAAATGCAGTGAGGGGAGGGGGCGCAGGCTGGAGACAGCCAAGTCTAAAAACAAGGGTAAGTACAACAAAAGCAGTAACATAAATGAAAAACGCTGGGGAGTTAAAAACACACAGCGCTAGTCCAGCGCGCTCGCAGCAATGTGGCCGATGTATAGGACCACCTCCCAAACAAAGACCGCCTTAAGTAGACTCTCCAGTGAGTCCTTGGCGCGCGAGTCCGCTTAAAGATGGCGGCCGCCGCCGAATCCCGATCCCCAAACCAAGATGGCGCCCGCAGTGGATGCCCAGGACCCGGACCCACCTAAGTGGTGGTGCTTTAAGGCACAGAGGTGCCCTTTTTAAATGCAGTGAGGGGAGGGGGCGCAGGCTGGAGACAGCCAAGTCTAAAAACAAGGGTAAGTACAACAAAAGCAGTAACATAAATGAAAAACGCTGGGGAGTTAAAAACACACAGCGCTAGTCCAGCACGCTCGCAGCAATGTGGCCGATGTATAGGACCACCTCCCAAACAAAGACCGCCTTAAGTAGACTCTCCAGTGAGTCCTTGGCGCGCGAGTCCGCTATGTGTATGGTCGTAATGTCTGATGTCACTTCTTGTGATGTCACTTCCAATGAGGTCACTTCCTGTGATGTTACGTGCAATCTCACGCATCAAGACATCATGCGCTGTCATGGCACGCTTCATGATTTCACTTGCATACTGCCTAACCTGGTTAGTCTCCCCACTTAATTTTTTTAGGACTTGTGCCCTGGGAATTCCTGTAAGCCAGGAGTAAGATAGGAATAACCACGCCCTGGAATTCAGAAGTAAGTCACGAGTGCTACAAAAGTAAACCTCACCTACTCAAAGCAAAAACCTTAAAATATAATGTGCTCATGTGGTCTCCGGGTGTTCACCGGAAACAGGAGGCCTGCTGGTTGCTTGCAAGCCCAGTCGCTGCTAACTCGTCCTCTGACACATATAGACTCGTGTCCGCTGCGTGAGGCACTTTCTGCGACTTGACACCACTTCAGAGGAAGGTGTTCCCTCGTCCTCCCACTCTTTCTCTCTCTACCTTTGCTTTACAATAGCTTCCGAGTGAAAGAAGCAATTCATTCTGGGTGGCTGGTCGGGCTCTCCGATTGCAGACGCTGGACTGTAGCAGAAGAGCATTAGAGTCACTCCTGAGGTGGAGAGAGCAGCCTTCACAATAGGCCCCTCCCCCACCCCATCAAAGCCTTTGCGTCTGAAGCGCCTGTGATGGACTGAAGGTTTCAAAGTCAGATGTTCCGCTATCTTTTTCCCCAGCTTGAAAAGAGCCACAGTCCCAGTTTTGGGAAAGTGGAAATTAAAATACACATCTCTAGGGAGATATCTCGGATCAAGATGAATTCTAGGAGGAAGGCAGACAGATAAGGCCTGAGGGGTAGGTGGGTGGGTTGAAAAAGGTAGGGTCTTATAAGGGGAGATCTAGAGCCAAACTAGGAGAGGAGAGTGGGATTCAGAGAAGGCAGCAAGGAGAAGACGAAGAAGCACAGAGAAAGGCCTGAAACCATGCAGACTCCAGCGACCGATTCAAAACATGCCTGTGATTTACAGTTCCAGCATTGCATGATTCTTTAACGTGCTCTAAACTGAATGGCTAAAAGGCAGATTTTCTGTCTCTTCCGTTGATTTCAGAAAAACTATCAGCCTCATGCATCAACCCAAAATCCAGTCGGTAAAATACCGATTCGCTAATAGCTCCCGGTATTAAGTTAAAAATACCCAATCCCAATGCATCAACCCAAAAGCAGAAATCGCTATTTAAGGAATCCTTAAATAGCGATTCTTTAAATAGGGATTCCTTAAATACCGATTCCTTAAATAGCGATTGCATTTAAGGAATCCCAAAGTGAGATTCCTTAAATGCAATGCATCAAAGTTAAAAAATTAGCGATTTCGCTAATAGGGGGAGCAGATTACCATGAAGATGAACTGCATGGTAATTTGCAAAAACTTTGAAAAATGCACTTTTGTGCATTTTTCAAAGTTTCATGTTGCGCACACATATGCCCTTAGAGCATGTGTGTGTGCAACATATGTGCACATGTCATTTTCAGGGGTGCTATAGGGTGTCATTTTGACACCCTTGCACCCTTGAAATTGCATGAGCAATTAGCGAGAACCTACTGGTACTCGCTATTTGCTCATGCAATCTCCGATTCATTCCTATGGGCCTGGAGGCCCATAGGAATGATTGGGACGGCATTCCTTAATTGCTACTCGCTATTTGCTAGTAGCAATTAAGGAAAGTTAAGGAATCGCTATTTGAATAGCGATTCCTACATGCATAGCCTTTTGCTATTCCTTATTAGCGAATCCTTATTTTTCGCTAATAAGGAATCGCAAATGCTAATGTTGATGCATATGCCCCTATATTATCCAACGAGTCCGAGACAATGTTCTCCCCATGCTACAGTAATATGGCAAGAGCATAACTTTTAAAAAACACACCACATCATACCAAAGCATGCCATACAATATCCTACATTAGACTGCTGTATCATATGTGACAACATCCCATGTCACAGTAGATATCACACGCTTCAGTTTAGAAAGAGTGCTGCTACCCAAAGGCCTTCAACGATGAAAACGAGGTGCATCTACTATGCAATATGCATAATCTTATATTGTCCGATCAAGGTGACCAAAATACACACACACGCACAGTGGTTTCCAATGTAAAGACATTTCTGTGGTATTGGACTTAGATTCATCGCTTGGTTCAGAGATCTGTTTTTAATAAGCGCCACCTTCTTGGTGGAGGTGGAACGCTTCTGCATTCCGCTCCTCATTTTCATCGCAAATAAGTATTATCTCGTCTGAAACGCACCTGCTTTTCAAGCCTCCTTTTCGCAAGCCGCCATCTTTGAAATTGACGTGCTGATGTCTTTGAGCCTTTGACCTGACAGTATCGGTAAATCTATGTCCTATTCAGGTAATTCTGTGAAATTCCTGTTAAACATGTTCTATTGACTTTGGTTGTCCCCCGTACAATTACATCCAGATAGGACCCTTGGATTCAATGTGGGGTTGAAGCGACCTTGACCTATGTGAATGATACAAACAAAGTGATTGCCATTCCCTGAAAGGCTGATATGCAATTGTGGGTCTGTTGTAATGGATTTGAAATCGTTTGCACTTTGTGTATACCATAACACAACCTTCTATTCTTGCACTATTGTTTCACCAAGGATTGGTTGTGGATTAGATCACTTTACTTCTATGGACACTAGTTGTTGTGTGATATCTACAGAGTATTGTGGTTTATTATGTTAATAAACCACTTCTTGATACCAGAACCAGTATAATGTTTCGTATGTGTCACATAATGTACAGTAATTCTACTGTTTTGTATGCATAACTGCTTTTTGAAGGAGATGGATGTGAACCACTGTTCTCTGCTTAACCAATGTTAAGCAAGCAAGTAAGAGTGACAATGAAGCAAGCAGCAAGCAATGGGCAGGCTTCACTGCATTACCAGAGGAAGTAATATTGAGAATTTTCTTCAAAATAGAAAAGTTTTCATGGATAGAATCTCTCACGCTTTCTATTTTTTGAAGTGTAATTCTTGCTGATAAATTAGTTTGTAGGAGTGAGAATACTCCTTTCTCCATATGTGTTCGAATTGCTTACATTTTCGATTGGCTTCGCATAATTTGCCACAGAACCCAGGACCATAGGAAAGGTTCTTTTCCGAGGGAATTGCATTAAGAGAACCGCCAGTGCAAGAACTGAATTACATGCTATTGTTTTTAGAAATTGTCTAGCTTGTATTCAACACATTGAGGATGAAAATTTGAATTTGCTCAACAAGTCGAGAAGGTGTCCACTAGTATACCAGACCGACTGATACAACACTTTAGAATATCATGCCATGGCTACCTCTTCATACATTACAAAGCCATATCTTGTGATGCAATATGACCTCATACGATACCATCCGGTATTCAATTACCACATCATGTATTAAAAATTGCAATTTATTAAAATAATAAATAAATCCTACATTTTCCCACCAAGCGATATCTCTGATTTTCTGTTTAAATGCGTAGTACTCCTTACTGCTTTTAATGCTCCTAGGGTCAAGGTACCCAAGAAATAAGGTGTCCTTTAGAAGTAAATAAAGAAAAAAAGAAATACCACAATAAATTTACATATTTAACAGCATGCACTGCAATAAATTACTATAGCTTACCAAACGGCATTATACTATGTCCTGTATCACAATACTATACAACCCCCATATATCATGACATCATATGGTCTCATACCATAACACATCATGCGGTTCTGACCACACAAAATATCAGTAAGACTTTAGTTGCATGGCCTAGATAGGAGTTTTCCCAACGCTTGTTTACACAAAGGGTTTTATATAAATGTATGGGACCAGTGCAGTTGTAAAAGAATAAGTGCTGGGCCCAAGGTTTGGCTCCAAAGTCTGGGTCTGGCTCTGCTCAGTTTTGTAGTTGCTGAACACCAGGGCTGCGTAGCCTTGATCCCACCTCACGCCTGTTTAATCCACCACAAGACAGCCTCTATCTCACTATTAACGGTTGTTTTCATCCTTTCATTCTACATTTGCCACGGTTTTTCTCTCTTTCTCTTCCTCCTTCTTTTCCCTGGTGTCTTTCTGTATCTTGGTCTGGGGCAAAGTCTGAGGAGCAAAATATAAGAGCCAAAAGTCAATGGCGGTGGACCCCACGTGGAACCAAGAGCTCAGATTTAACACTGCACCGGACATCATGCATAAGTGTTTGTGGATATATTGGCCAGGGGTATATATATCCCCACCCCCCTGCACGCATCTGCGCTTGGCAAATGCACTAAAGGTTAGGTGACCATAGTTTGAGAAATGGGACAGACATAAATGTAGGACTAATGCCTCCAGTCTCACTACTATATCCGGCCTGTTCCGTTATTTGCGTGGCCTTGTAAATATGTGATCATATATATATATATATATATATATTCAATGAAAAAACCATAGGTTTCACACATGTTATAGTTAGCTGGAAATTTTACTGATAAAAAACCAATGAAATTCCCCCGTTATAGTTACTGTAGGCAACTATAACTCACGCGACCGCAATCCTCTGCTGATGCTAATACTGTATTTAGACACTTATTTGCCCATGTCTTCTTCCATTAAATTTTAGCTATACATATTTTACAAATTTTTTTTTTTCATAAAGACACATATGTCATCACCAGAGGATTACGGTCGCGTGAGTTATAGTTGCCTACAGTAACTATAACGGGGGAATTTCATTGGTTTTTTATCAGTAAAATTTCCAGCTAACTATAACATGTGTGAAACCTATGGTTTTTTCATTGAATTAGCAAGGTTTTTTAAATGCTAATTCCTAACTATAACGTGTGTGAAACCTATGTTTTTTTCAGTGAATTTGTACGTTTTTTTAAATGCTAAGTTACTTTACGCCATTCGTGGCGTGCACGCCCACTTAACGCAGTTCGTTCTGTGCGCGCACGGTGCGCTTCGCGCACCGCGCGCTCACTTTACGCAGTTAGTGCCGTACACGCAAGGTGGGCACGCAGTGCGCTACGCGCACCGCGTGCCCACGTTACGCACCGTGCGCACATGGAGGACATATTATGCGCTTCCTTGTGATAGGTAATCTGTTAAATTTAATTTGTAAGTGATGACAATAATATGCCATGCACAGAGAGTGTTTTTTTTTTTTATTAAAATTTTTAGCGTAAGCGCACCGTACGCGTACGGTAAGCGTAATCGGCGAAATTTTCAAAAAATAAAAATTTACCGTTTTTGGCCTTGGGGGATCTTTGAGGACTCAACTAACATGGCTATGTGCATGGGCGCTGTCTAAACAGCCCCTTTATATGTTTTTTGCCTTTGTTTACAGCCCCCCCTCAGAGTGCGAGAGAGAAAATGGCGGCCGCCGCTTCCTGGATTCGGCCGATTCGAATGTTTACTAAGATCTAACAGCCAATCAGAATCGCGCTCGCTCACGCCACCGTACGCGTACGGTAAGCTTACGGTAAGCGTACCGTAAGCTGCTACAGATATATATATTGATTTAAAGGCTATTTTCTCAGAATCTACTGAACAGATTTACACCAAACCTACAAAAGGCACTTCCTTGACCTGAGGACTACCTCTCTGCCAAATTTCTAGTAATTCTGTTCAGCCGTTCGGGCTGTAGCCCTGTCTAAAGGTCCTATGGAAAAATGCATGGGAAAAACGCGTTTTGGGACCCCCCTTTTATCTCAGCCCCCGCTTGACGAATCCCCCCGAGACTTTCAGGGTAGGAGCGGAGCGTAGCGCCCCACCTATTTTGAGAAATTCGCGAGGATTCGTCGACCGGCGCCAAAGTTATTCAAAATAGAATGTTGCGGATTTCCTATGGAAACAGGGTCCTAACTATAACTACCTACTGGCGACCGCCAGTAGGTAATATATATATATATATATATATATATATATATATATATATATATATATATATATATATATATATATATATATACCAAGCGTCTTCTAAATATATGCCGTTACCTTGTGTAAGCGTAGATTTTGTGAATATATGCTACGTTTACATAATATTAGCTTTGGCAGTACCCAGTGCTTTACATTGGCCAGTACTGTCCATTACGTTGTACCGGCACTTCTTTATCTTGAGAGGGAGAGTACCGGCACTTCTCGAGAGAAATGCCATACTTTCAATTGGAGAGTACTGGCACTTCTCAGAAAGAAGTTCTGTTTTTCCATTAAAAACACTGGCAGTACCCCCGCCCTGCCCTCCTCCCCACACTCTCTTTCTGCTGGGAGAGGGCAGGGGACCTGTGCTGCCTGACACAAATAAATACATTTCTTACTTTGTTTCAGACTTCGGATGCGCCTCTGAAAGGAAAGCATACCTTTCAATTGTGCTTTGCAGGATGACCTGACCTTTGTCCCAAAAACAGAGACATGTATTTACAATTAGGAAAGGCTTACGGACACCGGGACAATCCTCTTAATATAGAGACCGGCCTGGGAAATCCGGGACATCTGGTCCCCTAACTCGAGGTCGCCTTGTAACCACCTCCTCGCTCACGTGCCAGCACTGGATAGGTGCGTGCCTCTCTTCCGGTCCCTGTCCTGGGCTCGGCAGATTCGCGTGGCCTCCTGCACGTGGGCCTGTGCGCACTCAGTGTACAGGTCATCGCAGTCCAGGAGGGGGCGCCAGAGAGAAGTCATGGGAGTCTCCCGCGGTGCCCCCGACAGGGTGAAGGCAGCGGTGATGATTTGTGCGAGGGCATCAGAGGGCAGCGGGCTGTGGGTGGAGGCGGGGAGGCCTCCGACCCGTAGCACCGCGCTCCCCGGGGAGGGGCCTGAATGGAGAGTGCGCTCACCAGCTGACAGCGCGTGTTTCGCTCCAGACACTCAACCCTGCGCGGCTGCTGCGCTCTCGCCATTGTCAGCCTCCTCTAATTAAGAAACACTCACGTTACTGCGGCCCCCTTCCCCTCTTCCTCCCCACCCAGGCCCCGGCTTCCACTCGCTGGGCTTCAGCCCCATTCTTCTGCTGGAAATCAGAGACAGCGCACACAATGGAGCTGGCTCCGGTCCAGGCGCTATGGGAGAGGCATCAAAACTTAGCAAAAGGGCTGACGGGCTCTACCTGGCTGGGGGTCCTGTCCTAACGGAGAAAAATGAACCAATAGATCCACGAAGAAACAGCGTGCTGCTCACTAGAGTTACAGTACTGAAGACAGCTAGCTAATAAGAGCCACCCAGCAAACATTCTCTCTAACAATGTACACGTACATACGTGCACAGAGCCAACGTATATCAGCCCATTCTACGTCACTGCTGTACTCCCCACACTGCCAGACGATAGTCCGTCCTCTACACATTCTATCACTGCCAACCCCGCACCGTCCCACACACACATTATACATACATGTGCGCCCACCCGTGTTCCACTCATACAACCCACGCACACAACAGCACTAACTGGAACCCACACCCAAATGCAGAGAACTCAACTTATAACTGATATAAAACACGTGTTCGCCTTTCTCCACTAGACACTGGCCCCTTTTCACTGAGCCAGATCGTGTATTCGGAGACAAACATCTAAACACACAACAATGGGAGAGGGGTGGACTTGTGGTCAATTTGCCAAATATTGCTGATTACCTCCCCCAGCGGCCCGTTTGCCGCAGATTATGACGCCGTTCAAATCACGTTCTATCCTTGCACAAGTGTAAAGCGGTGGCGCTTGGAAAGCGCCACACACAGGTAGTAGCAGTAGCCATATAGCCATATAAAAACTAGCCCCAAACAAAAACCAAACATCAAACAGAGCGCCACCAAAGTGACCCTCCGCGGGGGCACTTCAAAGCCCTTTCTGGCTTCTTTGCTCAATGAACTGCTCAGCCGGTTTCGTGTTCCTGTTTTTGGCAAGGAATTAATTGAGCCACACTGCCCCGGTTGGTGCCATTTGTTTGGAGCACTGTGCGCGTCAAAGGTGCCGTGAAAGGGGACAATCGGTGAATGTGTCTCCTGCGGCCAGAGGGCGGGACACAGGTGCGCTGTCACTCGCCACCAGAGCCGGTCACACATGGCGACCAGGCCCCTGTGGACACATCCGTGCCGCGCAGGACACGATTTGAAGGCACAGCCCGTTCTTGGCCGCTTGCTTCGTTATTTGTTTTTTGCATTAAGTTGTGTGTCTGCGTTCAGCGCCCATTAGGCACGCTTCGCTTTGCACACATTACTGACTCCTTTGCGAGTATCTTAGATACTGGGGCCCGGCTTGGGTAGCCAAAGGCTAATTGCTAATAATGAAGAGAAAGGAGTCAGCCAGCATGGCGGGGGTGGTGCAGCATATGGGGAATGGGCGCCCCCAGCCACTCAATATTCACGTTTTCCAAAATATTAATGAGATGGCGGCAACCTGCAGCTATGAGTTACAGCTTGTGAGCGGTCTGGAAGAATGCAGGTCGCCAGGGGATCTTCCCGGAAAGGGCGGGGGCGGAAATCAGGCGTCGACGATGATTCTCCACGAATTATCAGTTTAAAAGAAGACCTCGGATGCTGGTCTATATAGCACTGGCGACGTAGGTGTGAATAAACGCTGAAAATATTCTTACCATTTGTCTATTGTGCATGTTGAAAAATACGACAAAATGGATCTGCTCGTAAGTCACGAAGAAAAAGGGGGATCGAAGTACATTTGTACTTCGATCCCCCTTTTTCTTCGTGACTAGTCTTAAACGTCTCAATACATTTTTAGCAGCAACCAAGGTGCAAAAGAGCCTGGGACACAATCCTCTATGTCCCAAAACTAGGGAAACCAGGAGGAAATCAACTGGTTACACTAGATGCATGCAACAAGAGGTAGCCCTGCACACTTGTAAGTATTAGATTCTCAACAACCCACAAAAAAGTACAGTTATAGTGTGATTGTAGAGGTAACGTTATTCAGTTGGAGTTGGTTTTTCATCTTTATTCATTATGTAACCGCCAACGCGTTTTGTTTATCCGAATCCGAATCGGACGGGCGTGTGAGGACGGAAGAATACTGTGACCGACTTACCAACTGCCCTAACGGAAACATAAGATGGACGATGTCCGGATAATCTCGCTCACAAACAGATTGTGCTAAATATGTTGACCATGAACATCCGACAATAGAGATAAAAAATTATTGTTGAGCCCTGAAGAAGTCCTTGTTTGGACGAAACGCGTTGGCGGTTACATAATGAATAAAGATGAAAACCCAGCTCCAACTGAATAACGTTACTTCTTTCTATAAGCATACAATCACACTATAACTGTACTTTTTTGTGGGTTGTTGAGAATCTAATACTTACAAGTGGGCGGGGCTACCTCTTGTTAGAATGGATCTGCGCCAATGAATGTTTACTTTGGTGCAAAACGTAACATATCACAGCAATTGTATTTAAAAGAAAAAAAATTGGGGGGGGAGGTATGGCTGTTGGTTCACATTTAGGGAACTTTATAAGTGCGTGTGTGAGCTGCGAGGTTCCCGAGCACACCTAAATAGTCCCATGCATTTGTTCAATAGGAGTTTTACCCTTATTTCTTGGAGTGGGCATTAGAGATAGCGCGCGCTACTGGTGACCTGACAAGGTGTCGATAATCAGCTTGCCTCCTTAGAAAGGGAATCAACTTTTGGGCAAGCTATATTTTTCAACAGTTTTCATTTGAATCTATGTATTTGTTTTGTATCCAGAATGCACCGCACTGTAACACTTCAACGCTTTGTGGCCCTGAACAGGCAAGTGAAGAGGGGAAGCATTCGAAAATGAAAAACGCGGTGGGATCCTCTGGTCCAGCGAGGGCTGCTTTGTAGTTTCTTGTAAACAATATTCTTTGTTTTTCTTCCCTGATAAAAGAAAAGCTTTCTGCCTGTGTACCACCGGTTTTAAGCATTGCAAATTGTTTGTATGTTTACAGCAGAGTTTCAACAAATAAACACATCGTTCGTTGATGTGTATATTCGTTTGTTTGTGGATATATTTGTATAAACCAGACAGGATAATGTTAAAGCCAGTGAATTTTCGCCGTTTTGGATTGGCCTGCTGACAGACAGGTGAAACATGATTGCTTGATGTATGACAAAAGGTGCATGGCTGCTGTGCGCGAGGGTGCTCCGAACAAGTGCAGCTGAAGTCCCATTTTTTTTTTTTTTTTTAAAGCATAATTTCTGGACCAGGCGCCCAAGTGATGCAAGGTGAAAGGGCAGGAAGACCAGAATAGTACATAAAATTGTAAATAAAGGGGGGATCCAGGCTTATCAAATATGCACAGTTATGAAAGGAGTTATCACTAAAACCGATTATTTCTGGATTTCACTAGGACATTTGAAAGAGATCGAGGTAGCGATGCTGGGCGCATCTGTGATTCCATTTTTAGAGCGGGTTGGAGCCCGCGATGTCTGACCCTATTTGCCGGTTTACACCCCGCGTGTCTTAGAACCAGGGGGGGCTCTCCACGACCCACCTGCACCTTCCAGGCCTGCGAGGCACCTTTATGTCAGCCGCTAGGGGCCAAAGGTTATTGGAGGTGACAGGTGTACACCTTTTCCGAGGAGCTTTCGCCTGTTGCTTTTATGGTCCGTGACGTTAGGAAGAGCAGGTTGTGAGCGCTTTGAAGCATTGTCCGCGGAGCTACGTTCAAACAGGCTCTATCTTTCTGTCTCTCTGCCCCTTGGGAGGCGCTCACAAGTCTTGATAATTTTTATCATGAACTCTTGGGCCGGCCTGTCAATGCACAGACCTGCTTAGTGAACATATTTTTAAGGAAGAGCAGGAAATTCAGCCGGCGGACACTGGTGTGCACAACGCCTTCCAAGCAGGTGTTGAAACGTGTTTTTTTTTTTTAGAAACAGTTACCCGTTAGAACTTCAGTATAGGCTATCTTTTAATCTCTGATAGCGCCATGAAGCTCCAATGTCTGAACGTTTATAGGTAATTTATAATATATCTTAAATTCAAAATGTAGCCCAAGGCGCCACGAAATGAATGTATTGGTTTATGTATACTGTTGTAGTTATATGTACAAACAGGGCGATATTTTGTATCACCCGTAAATGTCGACTTGATAATAAAACATGATGGATTGCCTTGTATGGATAGGGCACAGGTTCAAAACACTTGTTTCGAGGCGCTTGTGTTTTTTGGTATATTAAGTAAATGAGCCATGGAGGAATAAAGTGATGTGCGCAAGGTCACAATGTTTAGTTGGAGGAAAAGCGTGCTGGGCCACGGACTCCTGCGCTGTGAGTTCTGTGATGGGCCCAAATCAGTTGCCCTACACTCCTCAACGAAAGCTTAACGCTTTTGGGGGCGAAAGGTGGTTGGCCCAATGCATTTGAAGGTACAACAGCGGTCCTTTAACTACCATACGAGTATTAAGATTTACACTATCACACTCTTAATTTTTTTTTGTTATTACATTATTTCAGGTACTCCAAACGGTGCGATTTATCGGAAACGAGCAGGGGATAGTTTTGCAAAAATATGTTTGTAGCAGCGGGAGCATTACAGCGGGCAATACTTTTATTTACAGCGCTTTGAAATAGCTGCAACGCTATATAAAACACATACTCCCTATCTGGTGCACGAACGTCTTGTAGACCAATATATGTAAAGTTTGATTAAGTAACAATAACAGAAGGAACGATGGGCTGAGAGGGGGTGAACTTGGGCAGCCTCAGAGTCCATGGCTGGCGTTTATGTATCAAAAAGACCCAAAGAGGCGAGTATGAATTTGGTCAGAATCACACAATTTGTAGTGCCGTCCCGGAACCGGGATTACACTTCACGTCTCGAATTCGGCCGTCTGCACAAAGCCAATGCATAACAATGCTGTTCGTCCTCTGACCACGCTATTGCTGCCTTTCTATAAATGCACGCTGTAGAACTGTATTTTAACTCAAAATATGACGAAATTCTAAATGTGTGTTCGCGCTGCCAACGTCATAACGTCCGATATGTGTCGGTTGGACAACTGTTCCTCATGGGACTGACTAACTGCAGCCCAATACCGGATCCTCGACAGGATCGGGAGAGTTGATAGAAGTTTGAGAAGAAAAACACATTGGCATAAAAGAGTTTCCCTCCTCGAATCGTTTGCAACACATTATAAATGCGTGACTACAATAAATATCGATACAGATGTACGAACTTGAATATTTCTCTTTAGAGCACATGCCAGGTCCCTGCATTTTATAGACTACCAAAGTGCACGGCCACCCCCAGACTGTTCCATAACGCAATGCGCGTGTGTCGCATTGGTAAACTGTGATACGTTGGTGGAAGGGGGGGGGGGGGGTCAGAGCTGAGACATCATCACATCACTGTTCAGTCGGATTCCCAATTCGAGCCTTGAGTGTTCAGTCGAAAGACGCATCGAATGTTCTAGATACCACCATGGGTACAGAGATACGCAGTTTAATTCATTTAATGCATATTAGAGAAATGATTCGAACATCGACTCATTGCATTAATTACTGCTCCTTTTTTAGTTTCATTGTCGTTTTCCTCGATTACTCCATGTTCGTAGGATTCGACAGGCAACCCACATTAATTAATTAAAACTGGTAAATGCAACTCTAGAAACACATACTATTTCGTTATTTTTTTATTAGTATTTTGATATTGGCGAACGAAAAAAATACGAACAGCACTGAAAAAGTTTCAGTTTTCACATTTTATTACATTTTTCATGAAAATGTACATAACTCGATGGCAGTCTGCTTCGTTGAAATAAAATAATTCGTGGCGTAGAAATGTAAAAAAAGAATAAAGCGAAAAACAGACATCTCAACAAACAATAATAAATACTTTGTCTAACATCGAAATGTTTAATTGACAAAACTTTGACACAAGAAAAGTGTTGTTTTTTTCTGTCTCAAGCTTTTGTATTTAGAAATACGAGGCTAAATTAAATATCATCTTAGATTGGCAGTGTCTTTTTATCCAGTGAATCTCATTCCTCATTTTGCCATCCCTGACTCTTAAAGTGCATACGACGCTATATATTATGGGAAACACAGTAAAAAAGTAGCATTTCTCTCAGTTATTTACACGCAATCCACATATTTACACACAGCCTCTACAAAAAAACAATCTGGTTTAAAAATGCAACGCCCAGGAAGACTTATTTTTTTGCCTAGCACTTTCATTTGACTCAGAACTGAAACGAGTGCTTCCATATATTAAAATATATTAAAAAAGCGGGTATCAGAAAAGGTCTCAACGGGAACAAGGAAACTGTCCAGTGGTTCACAGGCAACATGTCGCTTGGCAGGGTGCTATGGGTACAAATTCAAAACAAACTTTATGGAAATGTGGTTGCAATGGCCGTGAAAATTAACATAAGACTAAATCTTATTGCAAAAAGCAACTGACAATTTGTTTGGACACGAAACAACACAGTGTATACAAAGTTAATGGCAGCTCTGAAGGGTGTTTGCATATTTTCGGCTTCTTGTGGATCGTCACCTCACTGAATTCGTACAGTGATGCGGGCACAGTCTCATGGTGTGGGGTGGGGCAAGGTGCCACTGTCCCAGATGCCTTTTCAGATGTACAGTTGTCGGTAATAGTCTCTGAATCATACACAAGTTTAGGTGGTTCGGATAGCAGTTTTGGGCAACTGCCCTGTTGGTGAGTCAGCCTGTGCCGCTATGGGCATCTGTGGCACGGAGAGTGCTTGTGGTGTGCCACAGGCTTCCAGTGCTTGCTGTGGTAGCATGAGCAACCAGTACTTGTCGTGGCAGCCGTGCCAAGTGTCTGCAACTCATCTAGCCTCCCTCGTTTCTTTATCATTCTCGCCCTTATCGTCCTGTTTTTATAACTGAGAATTCAAACATCAAGTGCCAGAATGCAAAGAAACACGAGCACAGTGATGTCTGACATCTCAAACAGGGCAGCCGGTTATCTTGGTGGCAGAGGTGCAGACGTGCTTGGTGCAGTCAGTGCTGGCTGTGGTGGTACAGACCGTGGTCGGTGTCCGTGGTGCTGAGCGCGGAGCATGAACGGGGCTGCCTAGAGCTGCTGGGGTCAGTCCTGCTCTAGGAGGCCGCCCTGCCCCCGTGTGGGGCTCTAGCTGGCCTCGTCAGAGTCACTGAACTGCGACCGGGGGCTGAACTCGCCGTCGCTGCGATGTGATCGGGGCGAGGGCTTGCCCTCTGAGGCAGACAGGCTCTGCTGCGCGGCCAGCATGGCGTCCTGGAAGGAGTAGTGCTGCGGGGCCGGGTAGGCGGGCGAGGTCCCCGCGGGCGAGGCCGGGTGCGGGGCCTGGCTCTCCCCGGGCCTCTGTTCGGTCTCAGGCGCCTGCAGCAGGTCGGCCAGCGCGCTGATGTAGATCTGCGCCATCTGCAGGGTCTCGTACTTGGACAGCTTCTTGTCGTTGTCGAAGGCAGGGATGACCCCGCGGAGCTGGTCGAAGGCGTGGTTCAGGCCGTGCATGCGTCGCCGCTCCCTCGCGTTGGCGGCCACTCGCCTCTGCTTGTGCACGCCGACCGTCCGGCCCGGGGAGCCCCCGGAGGAGGAGGACGAGGAGGAGGGCGCGCGCTGCCGGCAGCCCTCCTCACTGGCCCCGCCGATGCCCTTCAACCTGCACAGCTCGCGCACCTTCAGCGCCCCCGCCGACGGTTCGTGGTGCTGCAGCTGCTGGTGGGCTTCTCCGCTGGGCTGCTCGAGGCCACGCAGCCGCAGGTAGCCGCGCGCCACCACCTCCTCCTCGTCCTCGGCTCGCGCCGCTGCACAGCCGAGGCCGCCGCGGGGGGCGGGGCCGAGCCAGGCACGCGGATCGCTGGTATCCAGGAGCGCAAGGGCTGCGCGAGGCGGGTACAGCCGGGAGCCAGCCAAGTGCTGCGGATCTTCCGAGCCCATTTCCCTCACTTCAGCCCAGACGTGGCCGGACATGGCACCAGGGGTCTTGGATGCACTCTTCTCTCCTTTCTGTCCCACTGGCTTCGGGTGCTCAGTGTGAGCCTCTGCGTGCAACGCTGTTCTGTTTTCTCTGTAGGTGAGGCCAGTCGCGTGGCTGAGGAGCTTCTCCGGTATCGGAGGGCGCTGCGCCTTCCTTTAAGAAGCGGCACGCGCCGCCACTACTTGGCCCCCCCCTTCATCCCTCCTCGCGCCTGTCGCGTGTCAGTCTAGCCGGCCGATTGGCTCGAGCTGTCGCGTGCGACCGGCCAATCGGCGGGCAGGGTGTGGCGACCTGTGGAAAGTGAGGGTGTGTGTGAGAGGAAGGGCGGAGTAAACTACTAACTTTATTGGTCTCTACGGTAATAAGCGGAGGGTGTGTAACCTCACTCTGCTGTGGCATTGGCGAAGTGGGTGGGGGTGACACGAAGAGCTGGGGGGGCTGGACGCACTGGTTCTTTTATTTTCCAGTTGAAAACACAAGTCCATTGATGCGCACCTGTGGGGCCGTACCTGCAGCACACTCCCACTGTTAGCGTGTGCCGGCCACACGCTCTGCTTCACCAGCACCGTGTGCCTGCTGCCCACACCGCCCCTCTCTGCCCGGACACACACTCTCTGTATTCGCGTCTGTGCCTCAGTAACTTGCACTCTCTGGGGCCGTATCATGAACGGGTGCCAGCTTTAGGATATTGTACGGCGTAAAGTCCACATATTTAAATGGGAATATCTCTGAGATAGTGTATGCGTTGTAGACAATATAGCTAGGACACCAGGAACACAAGCCTCACAGTTTCTGTAGTGTTTTTCAACTTATGCACTAATCGAAGAATTTACATGTTAAAGTGTGTGCACTGCAGTGCAGTGTTATAAAAGCAGGCATCCATTCTTCACACAGCATTAGACCTTAAAATATGTTAGCAGTGAAGTAGCTGTGCGTTTATCGTCTTGATTTGCCAGTGTGTCTGTTTATCCGTCCGGTTGAACGTTAGTCTTTCTTTTTCCGTTCCTCTTAGTTATCCTTTAAGAAGAAAAAAACTCGCTACTCTTGTGTACGTATATTGTCTCGTTTCCAGTCTACTCAGCACTCGCACGGCTCCTGCATCGGCGGCAGAGTGAAGAACAAACCAGTGCTTGCAGTTTAAACTCGCCTGGGATGCAGCTCTGCTGCGGCTTAATGCGGCCCTATTGTCCCCTCGGGTGGACCCCCCAAGCAGGTGCCGTGTTTGATCCTCGCTCATCGCTTTGTGCAGTTCAGATCTATTTCAATAGGGTATTTTTAATACGATTACTGTGCCATTGCAGATACGAAGTGCAGCGCACGCTTTGTGCGTGTGCTCCCTTCCTCCAGTGCGCACATCTAGTTGGCGGCGTGTACTCAGGTCTGCACGTAGCCAAGGATAGGCTTGTCAAGACGGAAAGTTAAATTACAAATTGCCATTGGCGCAGAAGTACTTGTTCGATAGACAATCGCGCCCGCGAGAGCGTGTCACTACAAGACTGCTCACTCAGCGCGCAGAGCGCCTTCCTTTTGTGGTTTCTGGAACCACAATTGTAGAGCACTTTCTTCCTCTACACGCTCGTACCATCCCTTTTATCTAGCAGGGGCAGTGCACAGCGAGCCACACAGCAAGCTATCTACGCTATACCGCCAGTTAAAGCGCCGAGGAATCTGAAGGTGTGCCCCAGAGCAGGGTCATGGAGCTGAACTGAGCTGTCAAAGGTTGCGAGAGCCCCGGATTCCTCGTGCTAGCCTGACCTCGGGCGATGGGTGGAACTGTGATAGTTTAGGTGTCAGGAAAGAGAGCAAAGTGCTTGTCACCTTATAGCTCCTTAAAAGGCACTCGAAAACGGAAGATTGATTGTTGGAATCTGGGCAAACACTTACGTATTTGCAAATCTTTGGCAGCGCTAGAACATGCCAATACACAAATATTGAATTGCATTGAGGAGAGACAGCTCCCTGGTAAAATAAAACAAGTATCCCTCTTAGTTTTAAAACGCTTTTTATGCCACCCACTAAGAACATATACATTGACGTGATGCCTAATACATACAGAAGTGAGTGACACCCATATCCACATCTGTGCACTAACCACGCCAATGCTTTAAGGAGCAGGCACTATCCTGTAACTTGGACGGGATAGTAACTGCACTTCTCAGCACTGTTCTGATGCTTTTAACGGAGAGTACTTGCACTTCTTAAAGACAAACAGGTGTTTTGGGACAAGGAGTACCTGCACTTCTATATTTCCATTTCAAGCACTCATCATCGGATTGTTTGTAGTAAAATGGCGCTGTATTCCGTGCCACGTGCCTTCCGCAGACTTGCAGGGAAACAATTTGCGTCATTTCTGGACGCAGGTTGAGGGTCTGGAGTGACAGCTGCGTCCCGGCGGCGCTGTAACAGATCGCAGCCGACCCCAAGGGACTTGACGGGTCCCTCTCGGGACCTCAGCTCTGACGAGTGCTCTCTACCCCCCATGAAACAGATGCTCCCCGAAAAGAGGCGGCGTCTAAACAGCCGTGTCCTCCATCCAGCGATAAGCTTTGAGATGGAAGGGCACGACAAACTGTACTTAAAAGACACACAGCTGCAATTACTCCTCACAACAGCACCGCTGTTTTTGAATAGGAGCCGAATAATTCTACTTGGACAATTAACTGTAGTGTTTCCTGCTGTTCGAATGTGCTGTCAGCTCATACCATCTCTGTGTAGCGTGTCATCGTCAGCACACACACACACGTGTTGGACACCTGCTAGTAATGCGGATCCGCAGAAGCACGTGGACGTCTACAAGGCAGCTGGTTCAGGAGGCCTATGAAACACCCCCACCACACTTCGACCATAGATTCTTACAAAACTGTCGAGGTACATACATAAATCCTCAAGAACAAGAAATCTCGGACACGAGGGGCGTGTTGGGAGGAAGGCACACTGTCAGTTCATTCATGTGACATTCCTACGTGTGACTGCATTCGGGGCTATCCTTTTCCCAAAGCCAGTCTCTAGGTAATTGGTTAATTAGAGGTCATAACGGTGTGGAAATGGCCTCCAGAGGGCATCTGATTGAATCTACGAGTTAATGAGCAGCTAATAGCCCAGGAACAGCGAAGCAAAGCAAAGAAGGAAAACGGCCCCGGCGGTGACGAGAGTTTAAAAAAAAAAGAAAATGTGCTGGCGACCGGGACAGGAATTGCTGTTAGTAGCCTGGCTTAGTAACGGCCTCTCAAGTTGGTGATGAGAGGTTGGAGCGGCGAGGGGCATGGTTGTGAGCCCATGCTGGTGCCTTCCCTGATGTCAGTCCGTTGTGTAGTAAAATGCCTGCATCCCGTGGGCATACTTCTGACTAGCATCACACGTGCCCAGATGGTGCCGGGCAGGTGGGGCAGGTTGTGCATCAATATTCCATGTTAAACGCTTCTTTCAAACTTTCAGTACCTCGATACAAACAATATTTCCCGGTTAATTGTATGTTTAGTTGAATGAGAGGAATTTGTAAGGGTTCAACTCTGGGTTAATAGTTAAGTAGTTAAGTGTTCTTAATTGGGGCTGAGCAATGCCTTTTTAATATTGCTTCTCTCTCTCGCGCTCTCTCTCTATGTATATATATATATATATATATATATATATATATATATATATATATATATTCACTGAAAAAACCATAGGTTTCACACATGTTATAGTTAGCTGGACATTTTACTGATAAAAAACCAATGAAATTCCCCCGTTATAGTTACTGTAGGCAACTATAACTCACGCGACCGCAATCCTCTGCTGATGCTAATACTGTATTTAGACACTTATTTGCCCATGTCTTCTTCCATTAAATTTTAGCTATACATATATTACAAATATTTTTTTTTCATAAAGACACATATGTCATCAGCAGAGGATTACGGTCGCGTGAGTTATAGTTGCCTACAGTAACTATAACGGGGGAATTTCATTGGTTTTTTTTCAGTAAAATGTCCAGCTAACTATAACATGTGTGAAACCTATGGTTTTTTCAGTGAATTTGCAAGGTTTTTTAAATGCTAATTCCTAACTATAACGTGTGTGAAACCTATGGTTTTTTTCAGTGAATTTGTACGGTTTTTTAAATGCTAAGTTACTTTACGCCATTTGTGGCGTGCGCGCCCACTTAATGCAGTTCGTTCCGTGCGCGCACGGTGCGCTTCGCGCACCGCGTGCCCACGTTACGCTAGATGGGCCATTAACGCACGATGCGCTTCGCGCACCGTGCGCACATGGAGGACATATGATGAGCATCGTTGTGACAGGTAAATTATATGGAAACGTGGAAACGTGGTCCTAACTATAACTACCTACTGGCGACCGCCAGTAGGTAATATATATATTATCTACTGGCGGTCGCCAGTAGATAGTTATAGTTAGGACCGTGTTTCCATAGGAAATCTCAAAATTCTATTTTGAATAACTTTGGCGCCGGTTGACGAATCCTCGCGAAATTTTCAAAACTAATGGGGCGCTCCGTTCAGCTCCTACCCTGAAAATCTCGGGGTGATTCGTCACGAGGGAGGGCCGAGAAAAAAGGGGGGTCCCAAAACGCGTTTTCCCCATGCATTTTTCCAGAGGACCTTTAGACACAGCTACAGCCCGAACGGCTGAACACAATTACTTGAAATTTGGCAGAGAGGTAGCCATAAGGTCAAGGAAGTGCCTTTCGCAGGTCTGGTGTAAATCTGTTCAGTATTTCCTGAGAAATTAGCATTTAAAAGCATATCCATATCTATACGCGCGCACCGTGCGCGCTGGGTGCGCGCACCCTGCCGTGCGCGAGCGCAATTCTGATTGGTTGTTAGTTGTCGGTAAACATTCGAATCGGTCGAAACCAGGAAGTGTCGGCCGCCATTTTGTCTCTCGCAGTCTGAGGGGGTGAAAATCAAAGATGGAGAACGTGAAAATGGGGCAGAGTGGACAGTTCCTGACCCCCTAGCCTTGGGGAAAAAAAAAAAATTCTTAAATTGCGTGGTGCACGCACCCAGCGCGCACTGCGAACCGTGGGCGCTCGGTGCGCGAAGCGCACCGAGTGCCCACAGAGCCCCAACACGCCCCGGGGACTGCCACCTCCCCGGGGCTCTCATTTAAAAAAAACCTGTGTCGGGGGGCTCGAGCCCCCCCACACATCCCTGGGACCACCACCTCCCTGGGGTACTAACTATGTAAATGTGGGGGTCTGTTATGGACCCCGGAGCTCCGGGGACCACCACCTCCCTGGGGCATTGCAATGGTTGGGAGGGGAGTCAGGCGGCCCCCCACCTGGATCCCTTGATGGCCTTGGGGACCACCACCCCCAGGGCCAGCTCCTGCAGTGTCCAGGGGTGCCCAACCCCGGGACACTGCTGTTTGCTATGGTAGGGCGGGAGCATGGCCAGCTCTGCTTTGGATTTTGGAAGAGAGAGCAGGGAAACCTGCTCTCGCTTCCAAAATCCAAAACAGAATTACTTTTCCACAAGGGGAGATGCATGTATGCAGCTCCCCGTGTGGAAAAGCAATGCCGGCTCCCGCAGGATGCGGGGAGCCGGCTGGGACCGTAGGGGCATTGGGGATCCCCCCACGGTCCCCAACGGAGTGGCCAGGCCCTGGGGATGGGGTCCCCGGGGCTAGTAGTGTCCCGGGAGGGGGGCCACACGGCCCCCCTCCCCTTTAAATAAATTTAAAAAAAAATTGAAAAAAAGGCAGGCCGGCCCTGGTGGATGGGGTCCCCAGGGGCCGGCCTGCCTTTTTAAAAATTTGGCCTGAGGAGGGGGCCCGTGCTGCCCCCCTCATAAAAATAAAAATATTTAAAATGGATGGCCAAGCCCCTGGGGATGGGGTCCCCGGGGGCCATATTCGGCCGTGGGAGGGGGAACACACAGTCCCCCTCCGCATAATTAAAAAAAAAAAAAAAAAAAGGATGCAAGGCCCCGGGGGATGAGGTCCCCGGGGCCAAAAGTGGCCAAGGGAAGGGTGGCCACGCAGCCCCTCTCCCAAAAAAGGAAAACAAAAAGGAAAAAAAAGGAACCAGCAAATCGCCGGAGGCCGAGGCCACGCCCCTTTTTACACCTCTCTGCAATGCAGCTCTGTGGCGCTTAATAGAGATACCTGGTGGGCTAGTTGGACCCCAGGGACCCTCAGGATTTAAGGGGACTTAATCCCCCAACTTAAAACGAGTCACGTGGTGCCTTTGCACAGTGGTGAAGGAAGGGGGCGGGGCCTGATGTGACATGTGTGCAAACATGCCCTGTGGAGCGTTTTAAGTTGGGGAATTAATTCCCCTTCAATCCTGAGATTCCCTGGGGGCCAACTAGCCCACCAGGTACCTCCAGTAAGCACCACAGGGCTGCGTTGCAGAGAGGTGGTCCGAGGCCATGCCCCTTTTTACACCTCTCTGCAACGCATCTCTGTGGCGCTTACTGGAGGTACCTGGTGGGCCAGTTGGACCCCAAAGACCCTTAGGATTCAAGGGGACTTAATCCCCCAACTTAAAACACGCCAGGGAGTGCGTTTGCACAGTGATGAAGGGAGGGTGTGGGGCCGGATGTGACATGTGTGCGAATACATCCTGTGGCATGTTTTAAGTTGGGGGATTACGTTCCCTTGAATCCTGAGGGTCCCTGGGGGCCAACTAGCCCACCAAGTACCTCCAGTAAGAGCCACAAGGCTGTGTTGCAGAGAGATGGTCTGAGGCCACGCCCCTTTTCCCACCACTCTGCAACGCAGCTCTGTGGCGCTTACTGGCGATACCTGGTGGCTAGTTGGACCCCAGGGACCTTCAGGATTTAAGGGGACTTAATCCCCCAACTTAAAACAAGGCATGTGGCGTGTTTGCACAGTGGTGAAGGCAGGGCCTGATGTGACAAGTATGCAAACGCGCTCCGTGGCACGTTTTAAGTTGGGGGATTAAGTCCCCTTGTATCCTGAGTGTCCCTGGGGGCCAACTAGCCCACCATGTACCTTCAGTAAACACAACAGAGTTGCGTTGCAGAGAGGTGAAAAAGGGGCATGGCCTCGGACCACCTCTCTGCAACACAGCTCTGTGGTGCTTACTGTAGGTACCTGGTGGGCTAGTTGGGCCCCAGGGACCCTCAGGATTCAAGGGGACTTAATCCCCCAACTTAAAACGCTCCACGGGGCGCGTTTCCTCACTTGTCACATCAGGCCCACCCCGTCCCTTCACCACTGTGCAAATGGGCCCTCTGGCTCATTGTAAGTTGGGGGATTAAGTCCCCTTGTATCCTGAGGGTCCCTTGGTTCCAACTAGCCCACCAGGTACCTCCAATAAGCGCCACAGAGCAGCGTTGCTGAGAGGTGTAAAAAGGGGCGTGGCCTTGGACCACCTCTCTGTAACGCAGCTCTGTGGCGCTTACTGGAGGTACCTGGTGGGCTGGTTGGCCCCCAGGGACCCTCAGGCTTCAAGGGGAATTAATCCCCCAATTTAAAACCCACCAGGGGACGCGTTTGCACAGTGGTGAAGGGAGGGGGCGGGACTGATGTGACATGTGTGTACTTATCCAATCACTCTGCCAAAACCCAAGCACTTATAAATTCACCATGCACTCTCCTTGCAGTACTCTAATCATCCAGTCAGTACCCATGCACTCATGCAATGACCCATGCACTAACACATGCACTGCTACAATACCCTGAGCACTACCCATGCAGTCCAGCCATCGGCCTGTTACTACTCATGCACTCTTTCAATCACCCAGCCAGCACATGTACTTATCCAATTACTCCGCCAAAACCCAAGCACTTATAAATTCACCATGCCCACTCCTTGTAGTACTCTAATCTTCCAGTCAGTACCCATGTACTCATGGAATGGCCCAGGCACTAACACATGCACTGCTACAATCCCCTAAGCACTTCACATGCAGACCTCTAACCACCTACACACTACTGATTCACTCCTCCCATTACCCAGGTAGTACCCATGCACTCCAGAAATCCCTCTGTCACTACACATGCACTCCTCCAATCATCCAGCCAGCACTATGTACTTATCCAATAACTCCAACAAAACCCAAGCAGTTATAACATCACCATGCACTGTCCTTGCAGCACTCTAATCCTCCAGTCACTACCCATGTACTCATGCAATGACCCAGTCAGTCAGTCAAGAATTACTTTATTCGGTTTACAACAGAAACCATAAAAGCATATAAATATTAAAAAACATATACTATAAATATCAGTAGTAATAAACACTACAATTTGGGTTAAAAAAGGCATACAAGACACTTGGTTTCAATTCATGAGTTACCCAAATAATTATTATACCCATGAAATTTTCTTCCTTAGTCTCATTGAGATTGCTAAAAAATTGGCAATATTAAACATCTCCCACGTAGATCCCAGCATTTGTAAATATAAAAGGGCAGGTTTAACCTGCCTAAAGCCTTTCTCCTTGATAAGGGGGATAATGAATTTTTTGCGAATAGGAGACAGGTGTTTACAAAAGAAGATAAAGTGCACTGTGTCTTTAAGGGAGAATCCGTCACAAGGGCAGATTCCCAAATCCCTATTGCTAGACCATCCTGGGGAATTGGTGAGCAAAAGATGGAATTTGTTCAGTCTAAACTTGGTCAGCAAAAAACAGTGATTCATATTGTTAACGATGACCAAGTAGGGTTCAATACTGTTGGATGTAATTATCAACTGATGGGCCCTGACTGAGGGTTTAAGTAGCTCCTTATCTTCTCTTTCTAAAACTATCCGCTGTTTAAATTCAGTTTTCACCCATTTTAGATCCCCCTTGACTAAGTTGCCTGGTAAATCAAATAATTCTGGACGACCTAATTCCCTGGATAGGTTCTTAATATAATTTATCCAGGGAATGGAGCAGCCATACTCAAGAGATAAACAATCTTTTAAAATCGCATGATTTAGTTCCAGATCAGGGTTTAGCCAGGTTGTAATTCATTTTAACAATGGAGCTAGGGCAATACGGTCCTCTAAAAAATCTATCCCGCATTCCTGGTGAACAATAAAAGCAGGGGTTGACTGAGGTAAACATAAGATCGATTTTAGAAATTTATCTTCAACTATTTGAAGAGTTTTAACATCTTTGATTCCCCACAAATCGGCCCCGTACATTGCTATAGAAAGACATTTAGCAACATAAATGTTCAAAATGGCCTGTATGGGCTTCACCCCCAATTTGCGGGCAAAGTCCAAGACAGCTAAGGTAGACCTGACATATACATTGCGCTTAGCTGCCAATTGCGGAGACCAATTGAACTTGTCATCAAAGATAACCCCCAAATAGGGAAATCTACTCACACGGGATAAAACATGCCCTTCGCAATACAAGGTCTTAACTTTTTTTGCTTTACAACCCATAATCATGACATGCGATTTGGAGAAATTCACACTAAGATCCAGTGCTTTCATAAAGTTTGCAAAAGAGTCCAGCAAACATTGCAGACCCACAGGTGTACGTGCTAATAAGGCGGCATCGTCGGCATATAGTAATGCCGGTATGGAAAATTTGCCAGCTCTTGGGATGTCCTTGCACGACCTAGTTAAAATAGCACCTAAATCGTTGATATATAAAGTAAAAAGCAGGGAGGCTAAAATACAGCCCTGTCTAACACCATTTGAAATTTCAATCTTACCAGTACAATTACCCTGGCGGTCGTATCTGACAGTGGCGGAGAGGTCCCTATGTAAGTCAGCCAGGAAAAATACAATATTTTCATCAATGCCACACTTAAGGAGCAGATCCCACAGCTTTGACCGATTCACTCGGTCAAATGCCGAGGACAGGTCCATAAAGGCAAGATATAACTTCCCTTTTTTGGCAATTGTGTATTTACCTATTAATAGATATAGGTTCAGACTTTGGTCTATAGTGCCTCTACCTGCTCTGAACCCATATTGTAAACAAGAAAGGGTCTCATTCACCTCCAGCCATGCTGTAAGTCTCCCCAAGACTACACGCCCAAGGACTTTGACTGCAGAATCAATAAGGGAGATAGGGCGGTAACAACTAGGATCCCCCCTGCAACCTTTTTTAAAAATTGGTATAATCACGGATTCGGACCAGGTGTCCGGGATGCCTGAGACACAAACCCTGTTAAAAACATTCATTAAAATTACAGACCAAGTCTCAAGGTCAGATTTATAAAGGTCAACCGGGACACCATCCGGGCCCGGGGCCTTATTACTTGTCATTTTTACAATGGCCTCTACTACCTCGGACTTAGTGACCGATAAAGTATATTGATTTGTAATAGGGGGCAACGTGGTCAACGCCCCATTACTCACCCCTTCATAGACTGACTTAAAATGAGTACACCACAAGTCTTCCTCTATGCCACAATCTAATTGGCCATTACATGCATCGTGAAAATAGGGTTTATTCACGACAGACCAGAACTTTGCACTATTTCTAAGAACATCCACAGAAGCTAATTCCCCCCATGCATCCTCTCTAATCTTTTGCTTTCTTGTTTTCAAGGCTTTATCATATTCTTTCCTAAGCTTAGCAATAATCGGCCTATTGATAGGTTTACAACGTAAAGCAGCCTTCAGCCTTCTATTAGCCGAAGAGCAATTACTGTCGAACCAACCTAAATCGGCTTTATCATTACCCTTGGCTGGGCAACTAAGATCCGCAGAGATTTGGGAACAGATTGCCGAATAAGCCTCTAGAACTTCCTTATTATCGGCATCCAAATCCAAACAAGTATTTATCTCGGAGCCCACTTTCCTTTTTAGATTCGAATGAAAGTCCTCCGGGATTATTTTGTTCCATCTAATCCTGCGATTCTGATCAGAGGGGCGGATACTAGATTTATCCGTCCTGCCCAAAGTTTTAGTGGGGATGATAAAAATATCTGAAAAGCTAAGGACCACAGGGTTATGGTCACTAAAATGTGACCAAATCGCCTTATAACCGTGAATCAAATTACCGAGTGCACAACTAATAAAAATATAATCAATGACAGAATGTTTGCCATTCCCTTTAAAGGTAGGAATTACCTCAGACGTCGTAAGAGGGAGTATAAGACCAAAGTCAGCTAAAATTGACTCGAGACAGTCTCCCTGAACTGAGTGCTCAAAATGAGCATCGCCTTGTGTAGATGAGCCTAGAGGATCAAAAGACAAACAATTTTCTGAACAGCCGTGAATATTGAAATCACCCAACATTATAATAGAACAATCGTTTTGATTTGCATCCTTGTAAGCTGCCAAGAAGCGTGTTAAAGCTAAGAGATGATCAGTTGTGGTGACTCTATCAAAAGAATTATAAAAATTTACTATTAAAAGAACACCTCTTTCTAATAGGGAAATTTGAACTGCTAGACTGTTCCGTGAACCTGTATCTATTTGAGTCAGTTGACCCGGAATGCTAGCAGAGATTAAGGTAGCCAGCCCACCTTTTGCCCTCCCCGCATTTGAGGGCACGGCTGGAACAAAAAAACTCCTGTACCCATCAATGGACAGGGTATTCTCTATGTCCCAAGTTTCTTGTAAACTAATAATGTGTCCTGAGCCTATAAATGATCGCCAAGCTGGATCATCAATTTTATTTTTCAAGCCAGCTATGTTCCAGGTGAGCACACTGAGTAGATTACCCAATACGCCAGAAATGGATGCGGTATTACAGTCATCCAATGGCTGCAGTATGTTCTCATCACAACCAGCTACCCGACTATCCAGAGTATTGCACTCTACCAGTGTCCCTAGTCATTCATTGTTATCTAGATTTGAGAGAGCGTCAAATCTATTGGAAATAGGGATAGTATAGTTGTTTAAGCCAATATCCCTAATGGGGTCACTAAATAGCGGCCCAACAAGCGATGGAGGATAAAAAAATGCTAAGGGGAGAACATTAACAAAATCCGTCTGAATTCTTACTGTCCCCACCTGTTTCAATATATCCTCAACCAACCTTGGAGATCTAAAACTTACAACAATACAATCACCCATCAAACTCTTGTTCGTCCTGCCCACCCACGGGACCCTTCTGATCATCATAAAATTGTTGGCAAGATGTTGTCCCAAAACAGTTTTATTAGATAAGAAGTGGATGGCCTTATTTTTCAAAGAAGTCCAGTGTTCTCTATTATCCCCTTCCAATTTTGGAACATTAGCTAAAATGATGGTATATGGGCAGGCCTCAACAGGTAAATGGAGGGAGTCCCTCTTATCATAATTGGCCAAAGAACCAGGCCTCACTTCAGTATTCCGGGAACCTGAGACCACCGCTTGTGTTGTGCCCCTAGATGTTAAAACTGGTGCTGGAGGGTTTACACCGGTAGTCGAGATGGAACCATGAGATACTGGTTGTTGGGGTACAGTAATTATGGTGTCCAAAAGGTTAGTAACCGAGGCAGTGGCTAGGCTAAGAGAATTAATTGCCCGGGTACTAGGGTCAGGAATGGAAGCCCTAGGAGTGAAATGCGATTCAATTATATTCAGCCGCTCCTCAATACGCCTCAGGGTAATCAATAAAGGAGCAGTAAATGATTTAAGATGATCATCAAGAACAGTTTTAAGATCTGACATAAATTTTTCACTGTTTCTGTCGACAATACTATCAGTTGCTGAATTAGTACCAACATTCCCTGTCGCTCCCAGAGTCTCGCTAACTGAGCGGGGGGCCTCAATATTAACTTTAACTCTGTTCGAACCTGGAACGGGACTAGCTTTAGGTAATTTTGCCGGTTTTCTACCACCTTGAGGGTTGTCCTTCGCCTTTCTTTTCCCCATGGCAATTTTACCACCACCAACGTTCAAATTAGACCTAATCCTTGATTGCCTAGTACGAACAACCGGTGAGGGTTGTACGGGACTCACTGCGGTAGAGGGGGGTGACACAATTGTAGGACTAACATTAATACAAGAACCATTCATATTCTCAAGCAAATGCAGATCAACCAAGGGGACATTATCTGATGAACAGACCACAGCGGGTGATAGAGGGACGGATAATCTGATGGGGTCCAAAGATAGTCTTTGTTCGACTGAAGCAATCTCTTTCACGATGGCAGATTCTGCCTGCTTTAGATAATTATCCAAAGTCCCCATACCCGCAACCCTAGTGCATGCCTTAGAAGACCCTTTCGACATGCTTCCACCGGCCAGTGCACAGCACAATCCAACCAACCAATAAATGGCACGGTAACTCGTGCTATGTACTCCTCCTCACAGTCACCTGTACAAACCCAAGAATGGGTGGGCAGTCCAACACCAGTTTACAGTCACTTCACAGAGGGCAGTCCCAACCCAACCTCTATCGGCCTCTGAGGGCCACAGAGGGCCCGCCCTTTGCCCGGGCTTAGCCCGGCGCCGCCCGCGCGCGTCCCGCGACGCGGAGGAAGCTGCGGGCTTTTAGTGCGCCTCCGGGCGCGTGGGTGGCGTCAGACGGGCGCTAGGGCGCCTGGGAGATGTAGTCTCCCCGCTCTCCGGCCGCAGAGTAGAGTAGCGGCAGCGAGGGAGACCCGATGTGCAGGAGGCCCAGGAACGGCAACGGCAGGGCAGGTAGTTAAGTGCGCCAGCAGGGACCCAGCAGAGTTACAGGACTCACATTCAAAACTTCCCGCTCCCCCGATGAAGCTGCGGGCTTTTAGTGCGCCTCCAGGCGCGTGGGTGGCGTCAGACGGGCGCTAGGGCGCCTGGGAGATGTAGTCTCCCCGCTCTCTGGCCGCAGAGTAGAGTAGCGGCAGCGAGGGAGACCCGATGTGCAGGAGGCCCAGGAACGGCAACGGCAGGGCAGGTAGTTAAGTGCGCCAGCAGGGACCCAGCAGAGTTACAGGACTCACGTTCAAAACTTCCACCCAGTCACTAACACATGCACTGCTGCAATCCATTGAGGACTACCTATGCAGTCCAGTAATCTCCCTGGTATTACCTATGCCGTCCTCCAATCACCCAGCCAGTCCTATGTCCTTATCGAATCACTGCACCAAAACCCAAGCACTTATAAATTCACCATGCACTCTCCTCGCAGTCCTCTAATCATCCAGTCACTACCCATGTAGTCATGCAATGATCCAGGTACTAACACATGCACTGCTACAATCCTTGTGTACTACCCATGCAGTCCTCTAACCACCTACACACTTCTCATTCGCTCCTTTAATTCCCCTGGTAGTATCCATGCAGTCCAGCAATCACCCTGTCACTCCCCGTACAGTCCTCAAGTCACCCAGCCACTACCATGTACTAATCCAAACACTCCGCCAATACCCAAGCACTTATAAATTCACTCAGGCACTCTCCTTGCAGTATTCTAATCTTTCAGTCAGTAGCTATGTACTCATGCAATGATCCAGCACTAACTGATCACTGTTACAATCCCATATGCCCTACCCATGCAGTCCTGTACCGTCTAACACACTTTTCATTTGCTCCTTCAATTCCCCAGGTAGTACCCATGCAGTCCCACAATCACACTGTCACTCCCTGTGCACTCCTCCACTCACCCAGCCACTACCATGTACTAATCCAAACACTCCTCCAATACCCAAGCACTTATTAATTCACCACGCACTCTCATTGCAGTACTCTACTTATCCACTCAGTACCCATGTACTCATGCAATGACCCAGTCACTAACACATGCACTGCTGCAATACCTTGAGGACTACCTATGCAGTCCAGTAATCTCCCTGGTGCTATCTATGCAGTCCTCCCATCACCCAGCCAATCCGATGTGCTTAGCCAATCACTGCACTAAAACCCAAGCACTTATAAAATCACCATGCACTCTCCTTGCAGCACTCTAATCATCCAGTTACTACTCATGTACTCATGCAATGACCCAGGCATTAACTCATGGCAAATACAGAGGAGGTCATGCTAATCACAGGAGTACCCCAACGCATAATGTTCCCTAGTGTATGTAGGCTTTTTCACTGTATTCTAAGTGTCTTTTAGCATAGCACTGGCTCTAGGCCTGGTTAGTCAGAGTCAGTTACCACCAATACCCATCAGCAAAACGTTGGGGGCACAGGAGGACTTTCTGCTGCTCTGTTGGTTCTTTCTGCACACCTCTTCTTCTTCCTGCACTTTTCTTCGTCTTTCTGGACTTCTGTTGCCTCTTTATGCATTTGTCTTGCTTCTTTCTGTGCTTTTCTTCCTCTTTCTTCACATGTCCTACCTTTCTAGTCATAGTTAAAAATTAACATTTAAAAAACCTTTGAAATTCACTGAAAAATCCATTGGTTGTAGGGACGTTATCATTTGAAATTAGTATTTAAAAAGCCTTAGAAATTCACTTAAAAAACACAGGTTTCTGAGACGTTATATTTTGTTGGAGATTTCACTCATACAAAACCATAGAAATTCGGCCATTATAGTTAGTAGACCTAACTATAACTCACGCCCCGCAATGCACTGCTGATGACGACACATATTACATAACTAATTACATGCTCAGTGACATCACTGATGACATCACTGATGACATCTCAAATGACATCACTGATGACATCACTGATGACATCATCCACATGATCATCTGAATCACCTCCTCATACCCTAATAAAACCTTTCATACAGCCACTCTAAAATGCAGAGCACCAATATCGAAACCATAGACAGACCAATAGCAGTTAGTACATACCTGCTCAGTGATTCATACATCTACAGACACATCCACCCACTAACCCATTCAGTCACTCATACACACAGTCATTCATCTATACAACCACCAATATATCCACTCATACACCCATATAGACACTCACACACTGCCACTCACCCAAAGAGTTACTCATATACCTGGTCAGTCATGCAAATAAACACCCATTTCCTTGCTTATACAGTCATACACACACCACCACACTTATTTATACAGATACTAACACATACATACTCTCTTAAACAATCACTCATAGAAACACACACTCATCCACACAGATATTCTTGCAATCACTCACTCTCACATATAGTCATTTATATATTCCAACACTCACATATACTGCTTTAAAACATATGTAGTTACTCACACATGCACCACTGAGACATCCATTCACTCACCAACACACCCATACACACACTCACCCTCCCATACAGCTGTTTTCATATGCACTCTTGAACCCATACACCCAGTGACACAACCACTCACATATCTATGCACAGAGTCACACACACCCCCACCCACCCACAAAGACACTCAGGCACCCATACACATAACTCAGACAACCAATAAATAACCCATATAGACACTCATGTAACTACTCACCAAGCCATGCAACCTCTTACACACCAACTAACAGACTAATAAAGACATTCACACAGTTTAGTCACTAACCCATGCATTCAGTAAGACACATTTAATCACGCACTTATACAGTCAGTCACACACCTACTAAATCATCCATTCAGACACTCATACACCCACTCATATTTCAATACACCATGGCATATATATATATTCACTGAAAAAACTATAGGTTTCAGGGGCGTTATAGTTAGGAATTGGCATTTGAAAAACCTTAGAAATTCACTGAAAAAAACAAAGGTTTCAGGGGCGTTATAGTTAGCTAGACATTTCCCTCGTACAAAACCCTAGAAATTCCCCTGTTATAGTTAGTTCAGCTAACTATAACTCGCGCCACCGCAATGCACTGCTGATGACGTCACATATTACATCACTCATGACATGGTCAGTGACATCACTGATGACATCACTGATGACATCTCAAATGACATCACTGATGACATCACTGATGACATCATCCAGTAGGTATGTGTTTCTGTACATTTTTAATATGTTTAATATATATATAGGGAAAGGTCTGTTGAAGAATGAGTGGGTGTGCAAGTGTGTGAATGGATGATTTTGTAGGTTCGTAACTGACTCTTTAAGTGAGTCATTAAATGTATCTTACTGCAGACTAGTGACTAAATGTGTGTGAATGTCTGTATGTGTCTGTGTGTAGGTGTATAAGTGGCTGCATGGTTTTGTGAATAGCTATTTGAGTGTCTATATGGGTTATTGATTGGTTGTCTGAGTATCTGTATGGGTGCCTGAGTGTTTGTGTGGGTAGGGTGAGTGTGGCTCTATGCATAGATGTGTGAGTGGGTGATTCTATGGGTGCATGGTTTTAAGAGTGCATCTGTGTTGGAATGTATGGTTGGGTGAGTGTATGTATGGGTGTGTTAGGGATTGAATGTATATCTCAGTGGTACATGTGTGACTAACTGCATATGTGAAAGGCAGTTTATATGTGTGTAAGAGTACATAAGTGGGTATATGTGAGAGTGTGTGATTGTGAGAGTGGCTGTATGGATGAGTGTGTGCTTGTATCAATGATTCTATTAGAGCGTAAGAATGTGGTACTATTTTTATGAGTAAGTGAACTTGAGTGTGTTTAACTGCATAGGTGAGTAAATTGGACTGTGTTTAATTACTTGCACGACTGACAAGGTGTGTCAGTACCTCAATGGATGATTGGCAGTGTGTGAGTGTCTATATAGGTGTATAAATGCATATGATAGTCTTGTACGGAGTGACTGTAAGTATGAGTGACTGTACAGGTGAGTGAGTGGAGGTGTATGTAGACCTAAGAGTTAATGAGTGGGTATGTAGTTATTGGTATTGGAGTATCTATGATTTTCAAAATGGCCATCTGAAATTTTGAGTCGGTGTATCAAAGGTTATATTAGGGTGTGAGAAGATGCACTAATTTATCACATGGATGATGTCATCAGTGATGTCATGAGTGATGTCATTTGAAATGTCATGAGTGATGTCATCAATGATGTCACTGACCATGTCATGAGTGATGTAATATGTGACGTCATCAGCAGTGCATTGCGGGGGCGCGAGTTATAGTTAGCTGAACTAACTATAACAGGGGAATTTCTAGGGTTTTGTACGAGGGAAATGTCCAGCTAACTATAACGCCCCTGAAACCTTTGGTTTTTTCAGTGAATTTCTAAGGTTTTTTAAATGGCAATTCCTAACTATAACGCCCCTGAAACCTATGGTTTTTTCAGTGAATTTCAAAGGTTTTTTAAATGCTAATTCCTATCTCTAACTTATCTCTGAAGATCTCATGAAAAGCATTCTTTTTTAAAAGTAGGGTGCACATTTGTTTTGTGGAAAAGCATCTTTGTGATTGGTTAAGAAAAAGCAGTTTCAACGTGGAGTACATATCAAAGGATAAAATTTGCTCAGATCAACCACACCTGCTACTTGCATTTGAAAGGCACTGTTCGAACTTAAAACAATCGTCAACTTTTAACCTGCACGTGTCGTTAAATATTCAAGAAAATGTTACAAAAAAATATCGTTAAGTTTAAAAAAATTGATGAACTTTTAACCTGCACGTGTTGTAAAATGTTCTAGAAAGTGTGTTGATAGAATACGTTGTACTTCTGACTTCTATGTGTTGTTCAATATTTAAAAAATGGTTCATATGGAAAATTAAAAAGAAACCAATAGAGAAGTTTTGAAAACTAAAAGAATCAAGGAACTATTCTAATTTATTCTTTACATGTATTTATGTGTGC
Source organism: Triturus cristatus (assembly GCF_964204655.1). NCBI lineage: Eukaryota > Metazoa > Chordata > Amphibia > Caudata > Salamandridae > Triturus > Triturus cristatus. Next base: position 172,575,629 of record NC_140582.1, on the reverse strand, counting down.
AGCAACAAAATTATAGACACAACAGCAGTAGGAAGAGGAAGAAGCAGGGAGTGGGGGGAGGGGGGAGATGGGCAGAATGGCACACATGCACAATTAAGTACAACACACATATAGACTAACAATGGCCAAAATGAAACACACCAACAAGCAGCACAAGTCACACAACCCGCCAACATCACACCACTGAACGAGCATAGAAGTGAAAACCACGCTGCATTCATACAGGATGTGTACAAAGGCCAGTCGTTGGTGTTGTGGGATGTCTGCGACCGCGGTCATCATGGATGAGATGCCCAGCATGTGGCACATGGTCGAGTTCACTGTGTGTTATGTTGCCAAACGGCTGCACCTCCCTCCCATGAGCCCCCACACTTTTGTACGGTGCGCTGTTGTATCTCGTGCACTCGTACAGCACACTATTGTAATGCCTATTTGCGCATGTCCTGCTACATTCCAACTACAACATCACAGTGCCGTTTGGAGGTGGTGCATGCCAGTTTACAACATCAACTGCTGAGGCTCTTGTAGCAGGCCACACCAGAACACAGAGACACACTTACCGCTCTTCCTGTACACGGACATGTCTGAGACACCCCGTTCCCCTTGCCGGATAGGCACACCCCTGCACTGACCTGTGAACCGCAGACCAGCACACGCCAGTTGTGCATGCAGGCTCACTGCCAACGCTGAGGTGACAGCACACTGTGATGTTGCAGGGCTCGTGCCTATCATGCTAAGACAATGACCACAGGGACACACTTACTAAGATGTGGGTTTGGGGGGCATTGGCGGTCCTGGAGTTGTTGAGATGAGTCATCTGTGCCTCATGGGTATCCCTGTATCATGCTCATTGACTCTATGGTACCTGTGGGTGTTCTGGTGTGGCTCTTGACTGTGTTCCCTTTCATGGTGCATGTAGTTGTCCTGCTTAACACCAGCAGAAAGCAGGTGTAAAATCCCTGGTGCTAACGTGTCTTATCACCAGAATTTGTTTCGCATTGCAATTGGGTGTGAAAGTTGTGATGGAATTTTTTTCGTGTGCAGAACAATATACGAACTGAGCAGTGTATCTCATCAAGATCCAGCACCTGACGCACTATTCCCAATCAATATAAATACAATGAGATTTCTTAATAGATTTTGTGTGTACACTGTAACTGCAGCCAATACCTCAGTGCAATTCAATACAGGGTTTTAGTATTTAGAATAAATTGGAAAGGTGCACCTCGTGTCTTTTTGCACGGGAACAGCTACTCTCCATTTCATTTTTAGCACTTTAACGGAAGTAGAGTTGAGATAAATCTAACTCACTATTCAGAAGTTAGTGCAAACTGCAGATATCACCAGTATTCCAGCGATAAGTCCCCCAAAATTTAACACCATGGTGGACTCCATCAAATAACAGTAATAAGAACAAGAAAGAGTCACACAGCAGTTAAGAGAACAACCAAAAACGTTATACATTTTTTTTTCAAACTTTATTTTTTATAATAATAAATATATAAACGAAAAACTATTTTCAAACTTTATTTTTTTATTAACATATATATGAACAATAAACTAATAAACAAAATGTAACAACAATAATAAAAAAACAACAAGGCGGAACACTACTGTGGGGACAATGGATGTCGACGACAGACCTGGAAAATAAGAAAGATTGTTAAAAAAAAACAACATGATATTCTCAACAAAATACCACAAGAAACAAATCACAGATATATAAAATGCATACAGCTAACAAAATTTTATAAGTTTAACTTACAAAAACTGTAGATGTTGCCGCTTTAAAATATTTACCGAATCTGAAGAAAATGTTTTGCAGAAGGCACCACACAAACAACGTTTTTCTTCAGTGGTGAGGAAATTTTTTACTTTTTCCAAGGAGCAAACAAAGACCAATGCCACCTTCGTCACTCGCAAGATTTGCCAAAGAGTTCTGTTACGAGGAGATCCTAACAAAAAATACTCGTGCGGCACAGCAAGTATGATGAAACACCTAAGGACCTCTTCATCCAAACAATCTTGCACGAGAAGAGTGCAAACAGATGAGAAACACTCCTGTTCTGTATCTGTAAAAAAGAATCACAAATAAATGTATATTAATAACTTTCAAATTTATACTATTCCATTACTGTACAAACACATTTTATATAAAAACTGACTATGAAACTATAGCCCTGAACCACAAGTGTGACGATCATTAAAACACTACATGCATAGTGCATACTACTTTGAAGCAGTTCATGCCCTAAAGCCTACCTCACTAAAACACTACATGCTAACTAACTAAATGATTACAGTAGTATAAGGAGACACACTTGGTGACTCACAGGGTGTTTGCTAGAAGAGTATGAATACTAACTAGGGAATAGAAGGTGTGAAACACAACTGTGTAGGTGATTAGAGGACTGCATCCATACTGCATAGGCATTTAAAGCAGTCCATGTGCTAAGGCCTGGCTCACTGCATGACTACTTGGGTACTGACTGAATGATTATCGTACAGCAAGGAGCGTGCCTAGGTGAATTTATAAGTGCTAGGCTTTTCGCACAGAGAATAGATTAGTACTTGGTACTGAATGGGTCACTAGAGGAGTGCAAGGGCAGTGACAAGTTCTGGACTGTATGGATACTAACTAGGAAATTGAAAGTGTGAAAGACAAGTGTCTAGGTGGTTAGAAGACTGCATGCATAGTGCATAGGGGTTTGAAGCAGTCCATGTGCTAAGGCCTGGCTCAGTGTATGAATACTTAGGCACTGACTGAATGATTAGAGTACTGCAAAGATAGTATCTTGGTGAATTTATAAGTGTTTGGGTTTTAGCACAGTGAATGGATTAGTACATGGTGCTGAATGGGTCACTAGAGGACTGCAAAGAGAGTCACAGGGTATTTCCTGGAAGTGTATGGATACTGACTAGGGAATTGAAGGTGTGAAAGACGATTGTGTAGGTGGTTAGAGGACTGCATACATAGAGGATAAGGGTTTGAAGCAGTCCATATACTAAGGCCTGGGTCACTGATTGAGTACTTGGGTACTGACTGAATGATTAGAGTACTGCAAGGAGAGTGCCTGGGTGAATTTATTAACATTTTGGCGCTGTGAATGGATTAGTACATGATGCTGAATGGGTCACTAGAGGAGTGCAACGGCAATGACAGGGTGTTTGCTGGAAGTGAATGGATACTGACTGGGGAATTGAAGGTGTGAAAGACAAGTGTGTAGGTGGTTAGAGGACTGCATGCATAGTGGATATGGGTTTGACGTAGTCCATGTGCTAAGAACTGGCTCAGTGCATGAATACTGAGGCAGTGACTGCATCATTAGAGTACTGGAAAGAGATTGTCTAGGTGAATTTATGAGTGTTTGAGTTTTGGCACAGTCAATGGATTAGTACATGCTGTTGAATGGGTCTCTAGAGGACTGCAAAGGAAGTGACAGGATGTTTCCTGGAAGTGTATGGACACTGACTAGGGAACTGAAGGTGTAAAAGACAAGTGTATAGTATGTCAGAACACTTTTATTTGAAGCAATCTATTTGGTACTTAGAAACTGACTAAATATTCAGACTTCTTCTAGGACAGTGCTTAGGTAAAACTTTTAAATTTTCGGTTCTGCCACAGTGAACAGAATAGTACATAGTACTGCACCTTAGTGTCAAATCCTGACTCATTTTATCAATGCATAAGCAAAGATTAGCTTCTAATGCTACTAAAACTTGACAACATGAGAGGTTTTAATTTAGTTATCTGTCAGCAAATACACGATGTTACCAAATGCTTCTCTCACAGTGGTTCTCAAATGCACACAGACTCACAGTGTAATTCTAGACAACAACCACTATACCTAGGAGTTTAACAAAAATCATTCACTACTGTGGAAATGGTACTTTTGTGTCAATGCCTGACTCATTTAATGAACACATAAGCAAAGACTGGCTACTAATGCTACTAAAACTTGACAACCTGACTGGTTTTAAAACACTTATCTGTCAGCAAATACACAATATTACCAAATGCTTCTCTCACAATCCTTACTCAAATGCACACAGACTCACAGTGTGATTCTAGACAAGCACGAGTATTCCTAGGAGTTTACCAAAACTCATTCACTACACTGGAAGTGATAAGGGAACTGCACACAATCTACATATTTCACAACTGCACTTTAGTGTCAATGCCTGACTCATTTAATCAACAGATAAGCAAAGACTGGCTTCTAATGCTACTAAAACTTGACAACCTGACTGGTTTTAAAACACTTATCTGTCAGCAAATACACGATATTACCAAATGCTTCTCTCACAGTGGTTCCCAAATGCACACAGACTCACTGTGTGATTCTAGACAAACAACACTATCCCTTGCACTATATGAAAACACATTTCTTCATCTAGAAGTAGTACTACATTTTAGTATAGAAACATAACATAACTCATTTCACAAATTCATAAACAATGACTGGTTTCTAATTCTACCAAAATATAAAAACTGCACAGTTATCTCTCTACAAACACATGAAAAACACAAATGCCAATCACAGAATGGTTTCTAAATGCACACACATTGTAGAGAAAAAAAGTACTCCCTAAACTTTAGCAGGAAAAATACATTAGTCTGATTAAAATCAAAATAGTCCACATACATCCCCTCACAATTAAATAACTCATCTTTCAAGTTCTTTTGTAGATTAAGGAGTATATCAATCACTCACCATATTTTCTTTTACATAATCTCTGCACTGTGCACCTCTCAGCAAAAGCAAAGAATGGAAAAGTTTCCCTTTCATTTTCCACACATATACATGTAAACATCAAATCACAATCCTTCGCACATAAACTCAAAAGCAAACACACATTTCTATTGGTTAAACATTTCAACCCTTTCCAACTGAAATACATTTCAACCCTTCCCCCAATCTGCCTTCTGCCTTTTACCATAGGAACAGGTCATGGAACACTGCACTGAGCTCACAGGTCACAAGTTCAGCACACAATGTTCCTACACAAGACAGGAAGTGTGCTTGACTTTTCAACATTTCAGCTTATCATATATAATGTTCCTTACAATCTGTTTTTGTTAACCAATAACAATCATACCTTTAAAAAACAAAAATATACACCCTACCTTTCAGTGTAGAAAGTTGTTATACAACCAATGATTTCTTGTCGTTTTTCAAAAAACGTTGCCGTGGATCCACGCACCCACCGCAAGAGAATCCGTGCATCCAACGCGATAGGATGCGCGCACCGTGCGCGCATTTCGCCGCTCTTTTTTTAAAAAAAAAGGGGGGCCCCAGGGGGTCCTTCTGGGACCCCTAAGCACCTCTAGAGGGTCAGAGTATTCCCACTCTGCCCCCTTTACATGTTTTACGCACTTATTCCCCTTGCTTCTTCAGCCTCGCTTCTACCGAGGCAGAAAATGGCCGCCAACAGTTCCTGGTTTCGAATGTAGAGAGAGATGCTCGACAGCCAGTTAGCATTCAGCACGCGATCGGGATGGTGCGCGCTCGGTTCGGGGAGGGTTCGCGTACGGTGCGGGTAGGGTCCGGGGATTCTCTGCGGCCATAGATATCACTAACTTTTTTACCCTAATTTTCTCAGGAACTACTGAACAGATTCACACCAAATATGCAAAAGGCACGAGTCCGAACAGAGGACTACCACTTTGCCAAATTTGGTGTCACTCCGTTCAGCGGTTCGGGCTGTAGCTGCGACAACAGATCCTAAGGGAAATTGCATGGGGAAAACGTGTTTTGGGACCCCCCTTTTTTCTTAGCCCCCGCTTGACGAATCACCACGAAACTTTCAGGGTAGGAGCGGAGCGGAGCTGGCCAAAAGTTTGGAAAATTTCGCGAAGATTCGTCAATCGGCGCCAAAGAAATTCCCAATAGAATGTTGCGGATTTCCAATGGAAAATAGGTCCTAACTATAACTATCTACTGGCGACCGCCAGTAGAATATATATAAATATATATATATATATATATATATATAAAACATGTTTTTATACTTTACAGAAACACACATTCACTGGATGATGTCATCAGTGATGTCATATGAGATGTCATCAGTGATGTCATCAGTGATGTCACTGAGCATATAATGAGTGATGTAATATGTGACGTCATCAGCAGTGCATTGCGGGGGGCGCGAGTTATATTTAGGTCTAGTAACTATAACGGCCGAATTTCTATGGTTTTGTACGAGTGAAATCTCCAACTAAATATAACGTCCCTGAAACTTATGGTTTTTTCAGTGAATTTCTAAGGTTTTTTAAATGGTAATTTCGAACTATAACGTCCCTGAAACCTATGTTTTTTCCAGTGAATATATTATATATATATATATATATTTATATATATATACACACACATATATATATATTCACTGAAAAAACCATAGGTTTCACACATGTTATAGTTAGCTGGACATTTTACTGATAAAAAACCAATGAAATTCCCCCGTTATAGTTACTGTAGGCAACTATAACTCACGCGACCGCAATCCTCTGCTGATGCTAATACTGTATTTAGACACTTATTTGCCCATATCTTCTTCCATTAAATTTTAGCTATACATATATTACAAATATTTTTTTTTCATAAAGACACATATGTCATCAGCAGAGGATTACGGTCGCGTGAGTTATAGTTGCCTACAGTAACTATAACGGGGGAATTTCATTGGTTTTTTATCAGTAAAATGTCCAGCTAACTATAACATGTGTGAAACCTATGGTTTTTTCAGTGAATTAGCAAGGTTTTTTAAATGCTATTTCCTAACTATAACGTGTGTGAAACCTATGGTTTTTTCAGTGAATTTGTACGGTTTTTTAAATGCTAAGTTACTTTACGCCATTTGTGGCGTGTGCGCCCACTTAACGCAGTTCGTTCCGTGCACGGTTTTTATCAACTTTAATAAGCCCTGTACATTTGGTGGCCTTCGGCCACCAAAAGCACAGGGGGTGAGGTCAATGTGGATAGTGTTTTTTTTATTTCGATTTTATAATTTCATGTTGCCAAAATTACGTTTTTTTTCTCTATTAATAAGCCCTGCACATTTGGTGGCCTGCGGCCACCAAAAGCACAGGGGGTGGGGTAAGTGTGGATAGTGTTTTTTTTATTTTTATTTTTTTACCGTAAGCGTACGGTAAGCTTACGGTAAGCGTACGGTAAGCGTACGGTAAGCGTACCCCGCGAAATTGCCGAAAAAAAAATAAAACCGTTTTTGCTCTTGGGGGATGTTTGGGGACTCCCTCAACATGACTATGTGGGAGGGAGTTGTCAAAACAGCCCCGTAACATGTTTTTGGCCATCATGTTTGATAAACAACACTCAGTGCGAGAGACAAAATGGCGGACGCCGCTTCCTGGTTTCGGCCGATTCGAATGTTTACTAAGATCTAAGAGCCAATCAGAATCGCGCTCGCGCACGCCACCGTAAGCTTACGGTAAGCGTACGGTAAGCGTACGGTAAGCGTACCGTAAGCGGGCTCAGATATATATATTGATTTAAAGGCTATTTTCTCAGAATCTACTGAACAGATTTACACCAAACCTACAAAAGGCACTTCCTTGACCTAGGGACTACCTCTCTGCCAAATTTCTAGTAATTCTGTTCAGCCGTTCGGGCTGTAGCTCGTTCTAAAGGTCCTATGGAAAAATGCATGGGAAAAACGCGTTTTGGGACCCCCCTTTTATCTCAGCCCCCGCTTGACGAATCCCCCCGAGACTTTCAGGGTAGGAGCGGAGCGTAGCGCCCCACCTATTTTGAGAAATTCGCGAGGATTCGTCGACCGGCGCCAAAGTTATTCAAAATAGAATGTTGAGGTTTTCCTATGGAAACGTGGTCCTAACTATAACTACCTACTGGCGACCGCCAGTAGGTAATATATATATATATATATATATATATATATATATATATATATATATATATATATCCAACGCAATCCAGTTAACGTTCATGAAATGAAACTCACTGGTACCGTGGCCTCTGTTTAAAGACGTGCTTTATTCAACGAAAGTCCCTACGCGTTTCGGAGTTTCAATCACTCCTTGTTCACGGGCGGGGATTCAAAGTGCAAGTGATACTTTTAAAGTTACAGCGTCACATTTCAGTTAGTTTTAGTAAACATGGAAAACATACTGTCGGCCACAATGTTGCAATAAAGTTTTTGTTCGACATCATCACAATTCATATAAACAAAGCAGAGGTTACAATCCATTATTAAATGTTTATGCCAACATTCTATGTGTTTGCTTGTTTCAATATTGTGAAAACAAATTTATTTGAATACAACGATATGTCGATAATACCCAAGTGGGTATGATGTGTTGTATTTATTAAACATACAAAACATGAACTCTTTTGAACTCAAGTGAGTTATAATCCTCATAGTGTGGTTTCTTCTTATACATATAATTAGTCTCATGTATCTGCTTTTCGGTATCTGCTTCAATCCTGCAACAACATTTTTTTTTTATATTAATTAGACGGACTGCTGTGTGAAAACAAAATTTATAAAACCTTAAAAACCCTTAAAAACATCTTTAGGCGGTTGCAGCTACTGGACAATTACTTTATCTTAAATGTATTGACATTTCCTCATCCTGGTTGAAACCTATAGGGCAAGTAGTGTCATACTTGATTATCATTTTCGATTCCATCTTCCTCAACTCCAATGTACAATTGCCTCCCCTTTCCCTTTGGGGGACACAATCCAATACACAGAATTTCAGAAGATTTACATTTTGGTTGTGTTTCAAACTGAAATGGCGGGCTACCGGATATTGTTTGTCATTTTTCTTTACAGCTCTAAAATGTTCTAAAATCCTTTTCTTTACTTTGTGAATGGTACTTCCGATGTAAAATAGATTACATGGACATTTGAGTGCATAGATTGCATATTCTGTGTCACAAGTTAAGTGCTTCAAAATTTTGTACGCTGGTTTTTCATTGTTTAATTTCACGGTTTTGCAGCTTTGACTGAATTTGCACGCCTTGCATTTATTCCAAGTAAAGAAACCTTGTATAGCATTCGGTTTCTTCGTTTCTTTTATCGTACTTGTCATCAACACATCTCTCAGGGATTTGGCTTTCCTAAAAGTAATTGAGGGGTGGTTGCCTATCTTTTCTTTCAGGTCTACATCAGTCTTTAATTTTTCCCAGAATTTATTTAGACTTTTTCTTACATCCCATGCTTGATTATGATACGTTGTGATGAATCTTAGCTGGTCATTGGTTTGTACCCTTTCCTTACTCAGGAACATGTCTTCTCTTTTTATTTTAGCTACTTTCTCAATAGCTGAGTCAATCGTAGCTTTGCTATAGCCACGCTCTAAAAATCTCTGACTCATCATTTTTTCTTCAAGTACGTAATTCTCTTCAGTGCTACAATTTCTTTTGGCGCGTAACAATTCCCCAAATGGAATGCTGTATATCAAGTTCTTTGGATGGCAACTCTTGGCGTGCAACAAACAGTTACCTGCAGTTGTTTTTCTAAATAATTTACTGCATATCTTTTTGTTGTGAATTTCTAATCTTAAATCCAAAAACTCAATAGAGCAACTATTGGTTTCACTGGTAAATTGTAAGTTGAAAGTATTTTTGTTAAGATCAGAAACAAAATCCTGTGCCTAAATTTCAGTGCCCTTCCAAATACAAAAGATGTCGTCAATATATCTTACCCAGAGGACGACGTGGTCTTGGTATTGTCTGGTGTTTCTGACAATCTGCTCCTCCCAACAGCCGAGGTAGTACCATACACAAAGTAAAGAAAAGGATTTTAGAACATTTTAGAGCTGTAAAGAAAAATGACAAACAATATCCGGTAGCCCGCCATTTCAGTTTGAAACACAACCAAAATGTAAATCTTCTGAAATTCTGTGTATTGGATTGTGTCCCCCAAAGGGAAAGGGGAGGCAATTGTACATTGGAGTTGAGGAAGATGGAATCGAAAATGATAATCAAGTATGACACTACTTGCCCTATAGGTTTGAACCAGGATGAGGAAATGTCAATACATTTAAGGTAAAGTAATTGTACAGTAGCTGCAACCGCCTAAAGATGTTTTTAAGGGTTTTTAAGGTTCTATAAATTTTGTTTTCACACAGCAGTCCGTCTAGTTAATATAAAAAAAAATGTTGTTGCAGTATTGAAGCAGATACCGAAAAGCAGATACATGAGACTAATTATATGTATAAGAAGAAACCACACTATGAGGATTATAACTCACTTGAGTTCAAAAGAGTTCATGTTATGTATGTTTAATAAATACAACACATCATACCCACTTGGGTATTATCGACATATCGTTGTATTCAAATAAATTTATTTTCACAATATTGAAACAAGCAAACACATAAAATGTTGGCATAAACATTTAATAATGGATTGTAACCTCTGCTTTGTTTATATGAATTGTGATGATGTCGAACAAAAACTTTATTGCAACATTGTGGCCGACAGTATGTTTTCCATGTTTACTAAAACTAACTGAAATGTGACGCTGTAACTTTAAAAGTATCACTTGCACTTTGAATCCCCGCCCGTGAACAAGGAGTGATTGAAACTCCGAAACGCGTAGGGACTTTCGTTGAATAAAGCACGTCTTTAAACAGAGGCCACGGTACCAGTGAGTTCCATTTCATGAACGTTAACTGGATTGGGTTGGATATTTCGGGAGTGGCGTCCTGACCGTGTTGCCCGCCGTCTAAGAGGCTTGGGTTTTGCCGAGCAGTACGTTGGAAAATATATATATATATATAGATATATATATCCACAAACACAGTTTGCCTGGAGTGAGGAAGCCCAACACAGGTGAGTGAAAAGTAACCGCTTATTTAATGGAAAAACGGCTCGGGAACACAGCAGAAGTGCCTCGCAGAAAGTAAGTCCTGTGGTCCTGCCCGACGCGTTTCATGCTGTTGAAGCATTTCCTCAGGGGCTCGCAGGTAAACAAGAGTCTCTGGTCACAGCGGTTAAATAGGCTCCATACGTAACTCAGTCCCTGCCCAGATGGGCGTGGCCACCACTGTGGCCTGCTGGATCCTGTAGTACCAAATGTTATTGCTCAAGTGAGATGCTGTGACCAGGCTCGAAGTATCATCATAATGAATCCCCAAGTGGGTGGCGATGACTCTCTTATGCCGCTTCTCGTGCGTCGGGCAGGACCACAGGACTTACTTTCTGCGAGGCACTTCTGCTGTGTTCCCGAGCCGTTTTTCCATTAAATAAGCGGTTACTTTTCACTCACCTGTGTTGGGCTTCCTCACTCCAGGCAAACTGTGTTTGTGGATATGTTGCGGCGCAGCCTGAGCCGCGAGGGAGCCCCGCTGTGTTACAGTCCTGTTGCGACGTCAACCTACGCTGCAACTTAAGGGCAGGTGTGCCCCAATGGATTAACACTTTGAGCACGAGAAGCGGCATAAGAGAGTCATCGCCACCCACTCGGGGATCCATTATGATGATACTTCGAGCCTGGTCACAGCATCTCACTTGAGCAATAACATTTGGTACTACAGGATCCAGCAGGCCACAGTGGTGGCCACGCCCATCTGGGCAGGGACTGAGTTACGTATGGAGCCTATTTAACCGCTGTGACCAGAGACTCTTGTTTACCTGCGAGCCCCTGAGGAAATGCTTCAACAGCATGAAACGCGTCGGGCAGGACCACAGGACTTACTTTCTGCGAGGCACTTCTGCTGTGTTCCCGAGCCGTTTTTCCATTAAATAAGCGGTTACTTTTCACTCACCTGTGTTGGGCTTCCTCACTCCAGGCAAACTGTGTTTGTGGATATGTTGCGGCGCAGCCTGAGCCGCGAGGGAGCCCCGCTGTGTTACAGTCCTGTTGCGACGTCAACCTACGCTGCAACTTAAGGGCAGGTGTGCCCCAATGGATTAACACTTTGAGCACGAGAAGCGGCATAAGAGAGTCATCGCCACCCACTTGGGGATCCATTATGATGATACTTCGAGCCTGGTCACAGCATCTCACTTGAGCAATAACATTTGGTACTACAGGATCCAGCAGGCCACAGTGGTGGCCACGCCCATCTGGGCAGGGACTGAGTTACGTATGGAGCCTATTTAACCGCTGTGACCAGAGACTCTTGTTTACCTGCGAGCCCCTGAGGAAATGCTTCAACAGCATGAAACGCGTCGGGCAGGACCACAGGACTTACTTTCTGCGAGGCACTTCTGCTGTGTTCCCGAGCCGTTTTTCCATTAAATAAGCGGTTACTTTTCACTCACCTGTGTTGGGCTTCCTCACTCCAGGCAAACTGTGTTTGTGGATATGTTGCGGCGCAGCCTGAGCCGCGAGGGAGCCCCGCTGTGTTACAGTCCTGTTGCGACGTCAACCTACGCTGCAACTTAAGGGCAGGTGTGCCCCAATGGATTAACACTTTGAGCATGAGAAGCGGCATAAGAGAGTCATCGCCACCCACTTGGGGATCCATTATGATGATACTTCGAGCCTGGTCACAGCATCTCACTTGAGCAATAACATTTGGTACTACAGGATCCAGCAGGCCACAGTGGTGGCCACGCCCATCTGGGCAGGGACTGAGTTACGTATGGAGCCTATTTAACCGCTGTGACCAGAGACTCTTGTTTACCTGCGAGCCCCTGAGGAAATGCTTCAACAGCATGAAACGCGTCGGGCAGGACCACAGGACTTACTTTCTGCGAGGCACTTCTGCTGTGTTCCCGAGCCGTTTTTCCATTAAATAAGCGGTTACTTTTCACTCACCTGTGTTGGGCTTCCTCACTCCAGGCAAACTGTGTTTGTGGATATGTTGCGGCGCAGCCTGAGCCGCGAGGGAGCCCCGCTGTGTTACAGTCCTGTTGCGACGTCAACCTACGCTGCAACTTAAGGGCAGGTGTGCCCCAATGGATTAACACTTTGAGCACGAGAAGCGGCATAAGAGAGTCATCGCCACCCACTTGGGGATCCATTATGATGATACTTCGAGCCTGGTCACAGCATCTCACTTGAGCAATAACATTTGGTACTACAGGATCCAGCAGGCCACAGTGGTGGCCACGCCCATCTGGGCAGGGACTGAGTTACGTATGGAGCCTATTTAACCGCTGTGACCAGAGACTCTTGTTTACCTGCGAGCCCCTGAGGAAATGCTTCAACAGCATGAAACGCGTCGGGCAGGACCACAGGACTTACTTTCTGCGAGGCACTTCTGCTGTGTTCCCGAGCCGTTTTTCCATTAAATAAGCGGTTACTTTTCACTCACCTGTGTTGGGCTTCCTCACTCCAGGCAAACTGTGTTTGTGGATATGTTGCGGCGCAGCCTGAGCCGCGAGGGAGCCCCGCTGTGTTACAGTCCTGTTGCGACGTCAACCTACGCTGCAACTTAAGGGCAGGTGTGCCCCAATGGATTAACACTTTGAGCACGAGAAGCGGCATAAGAGAGTCATCGCCACCCACTTGGGGATCCATTATGATGATACTTCGAGCCTGGTCACAGCATCTCACTTGAGCAATAACATTTGGTACTACAGGATCCAGCAGGCCACAGTGGTGGCCACGCCCATCTGGGCAGGGACTGAGTTACGTATGGAGCCTATTTAACCGCTGTGACCAGAGACTCTTGTTTACCTGCGAGCCCCTGAGGAAATGCTTCAACAGCATGAAACGCGTCGGGCAGGACCACAGGACTTACTTTCTGCGAGGCACTTCTGCTGTGTTCCCGAGCCGTTTTTCCATTAAATAAGCGGTTACTTTTCACTCACCTGTGTTGGGCTTCCTCACTCCAGGCAAACTGTGTTTGTGGATATGTTGCGGCGCAGCCTGAGCCGCGAGGGAGCCCCGCTGTGTTACAGTCCTGTTGCGACGTCAACCTACGCTGCAACTTAAGGGCAGGTGTGCCCCAATGGATTAACACTTTGAGCACGAGAAGCGGCATAAGAGAGTCATCGCCACCCACTTGGGGATCCATTATGATGATACTTCGAGCCTGGTCACAGCATCTCACTTGAGCAATAACATTTGGTACTACAGGATCCAGCAGGCCACAGTGGTGGCCACGCCCATCTGGGCAGGGACTGAGTTACGTATGGAGCCTATTTAACCGCTGTGACCAGAGACTCTTGTTTACCTGCGAGCCCCTGAGGAAATGCTTCAACAGCATGAAACGCGTCGGGCAGGACCACAGGACTTACTTTCTGCGAGGCACTTCTGCTGTGTTCCCGAGCCGTTTTTCCATTAAATAAGCGGTTACTTTTCACTCACCTGTGTTGGGCTTCCTCACTCCAGGCAAACTGTGTTTGTGGATATAGATATATATATATATAGATATATATATAGAGATATATATATATATATATCAACACTGCAAATTACTCCTTCTGGTCAGCTCGGGACCCTTGAAGAGTGGCGCACGCACCGGCGGGGAGAACCGGTTCGTAAATAATGCATAAATCCTCAATAAGTGCGCTCTCAGAAACACCAACTCCGTGTAACGTATGAATATCACGTGATCAAGCTTGTCTAAGCGAAACGCGTTGTGAATAAACAGCGATATTCATACGTTACACGGAGTTGGTGTTTCTGAGAGCGCACTTATTGAGGATTTATGCTATAATTATATATATATGTTTGCATAAGGTACCCCTAAAGGGAGGGCACACCCGGGACTACTCCATACAAGGTTAGGTGATACAGGACAGCCTCCTTTCTCCAGCCAACGCGTTTCGGGCAACCATGCCCTTCGTCATGGGCCTGCGGGGAAATGACGACAACGGAAACACTTGCCAGTGAAATCCCTTATTTATTAAACAATCCGCATGTAAATATCCACCACTGCATTCTGGGACTGGTAGTGTCCTTTCACCAACCCACATGGGTGCCGTAATTTTCCACAAACAATCATGAAGGGGTTAATAGTCCATACACCTCACTATTCAATCTTCTGGGCAAATCCCGTTCTGCTCAAGCTGCAACAATTATAGCAGCGAACTGATCCGCCGTGCTCCATGGGTGGGATTCTTTCAGCGACATAGCCGGCTTGGAATCACCTCTCTGTGTACCAAATTCATCCAAGAGATGCATGGACCCACGAGGTACAGGCGGCGGTGCACCTCCGTGACCAAGGGCTGGTCACTAATTTGTTTGCATAAGGTACCCCTAAATGGAGGGCACACCCGGGACTATTCCATACAAGGTTAGGTGATACAGGACAGCCTCCTTTCTCCAGCCAACGCGTTTCGGGCAACCATGCCCTTCGTCATGGGCCTGCGGGGAAATGACGACAACGGAAACACTTGCCAGTGAAATCCCTTATTTATTAAACAATCCGCATGTAAATATCCACCACTGCATTCTGGGACTGGTAGTGTCCTTTCACCAACCCACATGGGTGCCGTCATTTTCCACAAACAATCACGAAGGGGTTAATAGTCCATACACCTCACTATTCAATCTTCTGGGCAAATCCCGGTCTGCTCAAGCTGCAACAATTATAGCAGCGAACTGATCCGCCGTGCTCCATGGGTGGGATTCTTTTAGCGACATAGCCGGCTTGGAATCACCTCTCTGTGTACCAAATTCATCCAAGAGATGCACGGACCCACGAGGTACAGGCGGCGGTGCACCTCCGTGACCAAGGGCTGGTCACTAATTTGTTTGCATAAAGTACCCCTAAATGGAGGGCACACCCGGGACTACTCCATACAAGGTTAGGTGATACAGGACAGCCTCCTTTCTCCAGCCAACGCGTTTCGGGCAACCATGCCCTTCGTCATGGGCCTGCGGGGAAATGACGACAACGGAAACACTTGCCAGTGAAATTCCTTATTTATTAAACAATCCGCATGTAAATATCCACCACTGCATTCTGGGACTGGTAGTGTCCTTTCACCAACCCACATGGGTTGTGAATAAACAGCGATATTCATACGTTACACGGAGTTGGTGTTTCTGAGAGCGCACTTATTGAGGATTTATGCTATATATATATATATATATATATATATATATATATATATATATATAGAGAGAGAGAGAGAGAGAGAGAGAGAGAGAGAGAGAGAGAGTAATGAATTAAACTTGCTGTTTCATCAATACTTTTTAGATATTGCATTTGTATAATGTAATCAGATGCATTTGCCATGGTTTGTATTAACTATATGCAATAAAATATATATGTATATGAATATTGTAATCGGCATTTCATTTAGTGCCCATGTTGGGTATGAGAGCAAGGAGGAAGGCCTACCAATGAGGCATTGTGTGGTTTTATCAATTTTGTTTCCATTTATCTGTAGCACAACTCTACCAGAGTGGTGTCAGTGCGCTTATTTAGAAAGGAACGATCTGTGGCTATAGAAACCTGGATTGCATTGAAACATCTTCGGAGAAGAGAGAGAAGTAAAAGCGGTAACTTTTGAAGTTGCATAGAGCATATATTGAATTACAAGTATGTTGAAGATAAAGACAGCAGGAGATCTTGGGGGACAGGACTTACCATGGAGCTTTTTGAGGCGGAGAGAAGAGAAGGGGATGAGAGAAGTCAAGGGGAGACGCACAGGGCATGAGGAGGGGAAGATATCAACCCGGCCACTTACCACACGGCCTCTTCTGGTAAATCCCCCAATAGCGATCCCTTTTTCCATTGACCACATGTAGTTCTTGTTTGGTGGAAAAAGGGAACAATCCTTTGCTAAACATTTTTGTTCCTTATAGCATCTGCTCGTCGACTTACTTACTTCACAAATCAACCAACATATAGTTTAGCAAATTTACATAGGAGGCCACTGTGTGAGGTTGAGGCTTAATCCTGCCGCCGATTATCAGCTCCTGGGCCGTGTGCATCCCCCGCCCCGCTGGGCGGAAGGTGCTGTGTTCATGTCACTGTCCCCGGTTCCTCCCAGGGGAGCCCTGCAGTTTGGCATCCCTAGGTCCCAATGGGTCACCAGGCAGGGCCAGGGGTGCTAGAACATTTTTCAGAGTGGGGGTGCTTGTCTTTCGTGCCGTAGGACTGGAGTAAGTAATGCCAGTGCTTCTGTACAAATTAGAACAGCAAAGTACCACGGACTGTCCAAGGGGTTTAGATGGAGGAATGCTTAGAAAATGGGGTCAACAAGTCTAGATCAAAGAACATTTTCTAAATACATTCCAATAATTTTCATTTAGAAAATTGCGCAATACAATTGAGGGGGTGCTGCAGCACCTGCGGCACCCATACATCCAGCGCCTCTGCCAGGCACCTCACTTCCACCATTTTATGGGGTGTCTTGTTCCTGCGGTTCAGTTTCTTCAAACTCCACCATGTTTCCCGGGAGTTGTCACCCCAAAGCAGCTCCCCCCAGAGTGTTCAGCCAGCCCACCTGAAGTGCAGCCTGCTAGTTCTAGCACCCCTGTAATACTCATAAGGAACATATCTAACACGACGCCAGACATATGAAACTCTTCTCCAATGTATTAACCAGAGACCCGCAGATTAATCAACCCATGCCTGAGAAACTACCCGCCCACGCTCTTGTAGAACTTGGTCATTGCTTTAGTCAGCTTTCTGCTGGACTTCTTGACCATTCTGTGCTCCTTCACTTCCCTGCTGTTAATCCTTGAAATTATCACACTATGTTGGCAGGTTTCATGAGCCGTGATTGTGCTGTCATATCCTTTCTCATTGCTGTTTGACGCTGCCCTGGTTCCAGTGTTCAAAGATGTTGCCCCTGAGGTGCACCACTATTGTAACGGGCCTGCTCTGTTTTTCCAACAGGCCGGTTGCCATCCGGAGCATATGCCTCCATTTCATGCTGGGTGTGCCAAACCACTCGATTTGTGTGTTTGCCAACCATACTCCTCTGAAGTTTAGACTTTCTTCTGCCCATTTTTGTGCCTGTATCACGGAGGAGTGCCATGTGAGCCTCGCCATCTCCCAGTCGCAGCCCACCCATAGGGGCTATGCCCCTCACCTTTTGCCCCTCAAGAAGAGTGTCTGTCAGGCTGATCTAGACACTCTTCATTTTCAGGTCAGGCAACCAGGAATTAGACATGCACTAAATACGGAGGCTTCTGTCTGCCTGAGCTGAACTTTGCTGGGCTGAGGGTGTCACAGCTCCTGTGTGGGCATGACCTCCTCAGCTCAGCAAATGTCCTCAAGGTTCTCAAAGTCCTGAAAGGGGGAGGGTCACTCATTGCCTCAGACCTGGGGGCTTTACTTGTAAGCCTAGAAGTGCCCAGGGCAGAGTGTCAATCAGCGACACCTCGTCACAGAGCGGGGTGGAGTCAGCAGTGTCACTGATCCCACCCCACTCTGTGTCGCGGTTGGGACTGCTGCCTTTCGCCTATTGGATGACCTAAGATCAGCCAATGAGGGAAGGCAGCAGCCCCAAACCTCCTGGGACCTCTGAGGAAGAGCTGCATGTAAGTGTTCTTTAAAAATAATATATATGTTTGGTACGTGCATGTATGTTGGAATATCTGGTAATAAGTGTTGTGAATGGATGAGTGTGCACGCGTGTGTGAATGCCTGGGCGTTAGTGAGTGTGCATGTTTGCATGTATCCCCTCCACCCCGTCCCTCCTAAAAGTACCGGCCACCACTGCCATCTTCTTATCTCAAGGGCCCCCTGTAGGAGGTAAGCATAACTCAGCACCAAGCTGTCCCGAGGTAGCTTTTGTATATGCCTGTTTCCCATCGACTAAGCTTCGTTATAGTATCTTTCTGCAACCTATACTGCACTACTCTGGTGACTGCCAGTATCCTAAATGAGTATATACCAAACTGCATGGATGGCATTTCTAACCTCTCAATTGTCATGTGCATTTCTACAGTGAACTGTTATTCACTCAGGTAAGACCCATCTTCTTGTATGAATAGGGGCAGCCCCAATGGAAATCTTAGCACCAGCAATGTTCGATTAGACACAACAGGCAGAATTGATCAGCATCTATGTATTCCAGATGAAAGTGCACGTCCCTCCTTTCTTGATCATTCTTGGAGCTACCCAGCTTTTTTTACATGTGCTTTTCATGCATGTGCACATTATGGTCATGTACGCAAGAGCTTCTCGCATTCATTTTGGAAGGAGAAATTACCTCTCACACCCTCATGGCCCCAAAGAAGCCAGCCCAAAGGCCACCATGAACATCGAAACTTCATACTGGGAATTGCATTATAGAGACAGCACTCACAGTGCAGTGTTGTGTGTGTATTGAGCGTTCGCCCGTGCACAAGGTTGTTGTATCAAGTGCATGTTCATACACAAGTTCATAGTATATGTTCAAAGGGGATTCTTGGTTCAGGAGTCGAACCACATCTGCGAGATACTAGACGGTGTTGGTCGGTTGCTTGCTGTACCTCGTAGATGCTGGACGCTCCTGGTTGTGGGTGTCTTACCTTGGATTAATCTAAAGTGCTATCGTACCTGGCCTTGGAGTCGGATGTATGACGTTACAACGCATGCTGTTACAACGCATGCTGTTACAACAAAAGTTTTACAACGCGAGTGCATTGACAACGCAGGACATTACAACGCAAGTCTTTACATCGACTTGCACTAGATGGCGTGCTAACATTAAAAAAGTGTAATTTACTATTCCAACTCCAGTCCACGTAACAGTAGGGAAGGTGTTGGGATAGTAAACTACACTATTTTTAATGTTAGCACGCCATCTAGTGCAAGTCGATGTAAAGACTTGCGTTGTAATGTCCTGCGTTGTCAATGCACTCGCGTTGTAACAGTTTCGTTGTAATGGTAGTGCGTTGTAAAAGTTGAGTTGTAAAGGTTGTTCCCCCTTAGAGTCTCTTATTACACACAGGATCCTTCCCAGCCTCCCAAAATCGATGGGTAATCAGTTGTTCTTAGGTGTGCCCTGAATGCGCCCTCATACTTTCATGTCTGCATTGCAGTAGTGGTTACGTGTGGGGTCTGCACCTGTTTCGAACCTTATCTTGGATTAAACTGAAGTGCAATTGTAGCTGGCCTTGGAGTCTCTTACTGCAGCTTGGCCACAAGTGGATTCCCACGCTATACACCGACTAACCAGGACCTGTGTTTTTTTGTTTTGAGGAGTTTTCACGATTGTCTCATTTGAGGACGCTTGCTGGAGGCAGAGTGTGACATGTATGCTTCTAGTCTGGGCCATGAGTACTGTGTTGCGGCAAGCATTATTTTCCATCAGCGCTGCTTGTTTTAAAGAGAGAGCATTAGAATTGCACGTTGGGGGCAGCACATACATTTCGGTTGTTTGCTTTATGGCCGAAGTACGAGCTGACTGGTGTGATGTAATCGTACGGGTGATGACCTCGCGGCCATCATGGATTGGGCATTTTGGTAGGCCCAAAGCAAAATGTCAACTGTGAACAATTTTGATTCCTGGCTCTTTGACCTGGGTGGTCGTTAAGCCCCGAGTTATTTCAGTATATTGACTCTCGGGTGACAATGCTCTCAATTGTAAATGTGGCATTTCTTTGCTTGTCTACCCCCTTAAAACAGATTACCAGTGATTCTTACCTTGTTTATATTGACATTTTAGTTGCCTGTCTGCATGGTGACAGATCACATCTTTACAACAAATTTCAAGTTACACTCTGCTTGTTTGCCTGCACGGTCTATTGGGATTTACTTTTCTGATAAGTTTGTTGCTACTTTTCTCTTATTTCATTATTACTCTTCTTTTGTGATGGCCACTGCACAGCAATTTACCCAGCCTCCACCATTCGTTTAACAGGCAGGTAAACCTAGTATCAAGTGGCGGCAATGGGTAAACATTTTTGAAAATGATCTGGTGGTCATAGATGCTGTTAAATTTTCACCTGAGCGTGAAGTGCAGATTTTATACAGTTGTTTGGTTCTGGTAGCACAGCAGGTTTTTGAGAATCTTCCATCTACACCACCACTACAAGGGAGCATGGGTGACAGTGAAGCTTCAGATCGTTACAAAGAGATGTTAGCACGCTTAAGCTAACAGTATTCAGAAGAACCAAGTATCATGCCGGAGAGGCACACATTCTTTATGAGAAAGCAACAGACAGAAGAGAGTGTGGAATACATTTCGGCTCTGAGTCTTAGCAGCCTCTTGTAAATTTGAGGCACATACTGATTTATACATTAGCGATTAATTTGTGTTTGCATGTTTCTCCAAAATAATCGAGGAATACCTACTCAGCTGTAGGAAATCCACATAGTTGAAAACCATTGACATTGCTAAGAGTATTGAGCGTTCAGTGGTCTCAAGCTGGTCAATTCATAGTGAGCACCCTGTGAATAATTTGAGGTGTGTCTGGGGAAGATTTACCAGACTCTGTTTATGCTGTGAATGTGAACGAGGGTGGTAAACAAACTTTTAAAAAGGGAAATTTGAGTTATTTTAGATGTGTACCGAAAAATCACCTTGACAACAACACTAACTGTCCTGCCATTGCCAGAAGGTGTTCTTAATGTAAAAACATTGGTCACTTTCAGGCGGTATGCTGGTCAAGAAAATGACCCATTCAAGTAAATTGTGTTGAGGTCTCTGATTCAGTAGATAACTGTACAGAGAAGTAAAGCAATGTATTATTGAACATTGAATGTTATGCTACTCTGGATGTGAACAGGGTCAAAGGGCCTTGGGGCACCGTGGTGACAGATCGAGTCAAGAGCCCTATCATGGCTGATTCGGGTTCACCAATTACTATCTTGTCAGAAATCTTGTTCATGGACAAGATTAAATTGGAGCAGACTGATGTGAATCCTAGGGCTTTTGGAGAGTCAGATATCGACATGATGGGGCATTTTTTTCTCTAGTGTCGAATGCTCGGGTAGACATTTAAATACGAAAATATATATAGCGGTCAAGGGGTGCAACATCATTGGTTGGCAGGACCTGGCAAAAATGGGCCTGTACCTGGTCCCTGGGGCTGAGGATCTCATTGTTTTCAGTGATATTCCTGCGGGTTATCTGGAAGAAATCTGTCATGCGGTATGTATGGAAAATAGTTCACGTGTCATTAAGGTGGAGAATCTTTTGAAGCAATTTCCAGAGCTGTTGCCTGACAAACTGGGGACAATTAAACGTTTTGAACATTTGATTTGATTTAAAGATGATGCTCAACCCATTATTTATAAAGTACACCACTTCCACTGAGTGCAAGAGATGAGCTCAAATCTGTGCTAAAGAACGTGTGTGCTGAAGTGCTAATAGAACCCTGTGACTCCTCAGAATGGGTTTCTCCCATTGTGGTGGAGAGGAAAATGTTCAGGGAGGTCACGCCGTGCGCAGATTGAGGCTTGTTGAATAAGAACATTTTGGTAGACTGCCACACCCACCCCCAAATACAGGAATTGCTTGCTAAGTTGGGTGGAGCCAGGATTATTTACATACTAGACCTGCGTTCAGCATATCATCAGATACCATTTACAGCTGACTCACAGGAGCTCACTATCATTCTCACCCCAAGTTACCCTTTGGGCTAGCCTCTGCCGCTAGCGTCTTCCAAAAGCTAATGGACAAACTGTTCGAAGACATCATGGGGGTGCAGGCATACCAAGGTGACATCTTGGTCTTTGCTGCTGATTGGGAGTCGCATAATGTAACTGTGTGCAAGTTGTTGTCTGAGGCAGGGATGTCCATACGGAAAGACAAGTGTAGTTTAACAACACAATAACTGAGGGCCCGATTCACAGAACTAACTTAAGACAAAATCCTAAACTTACTACCATTTTGGTATTCACAGAAGGCACTTACTCATTTTGGTATTCACAGAAGGCACTTAGTCATTTCGGTATTCACAGAAGTTAGGAGTCCTAACTTTAGGACTCCTAAATGCCTTCTGTGAATACCGAAAGTCTTAAAATTAGGATTTTTCTCAGTTTAGTAGTAGTATAGTTAGGACTCCTAACTTTAGCACTCCTAAATGCCTTCTGTGAATATCGAAATTCTTAAAATTAGGATTTTTCTCAATTTAGTAGTCCTAAGTTTAGGACTCCTAACTTTAGGACTCCTAAATGCCTTCTGTGACTACCGAAAGCCTTAAAATTAGGATTTTTCTCAGTTTAGTAGTAGTATAGTTAGGACTCCTAACTTTAGGACTCCTAAATGCCTTCTGTGAATACCGAAAGTCTTAAAATTAGGATTTTTCTCAATTTAGTAGTCCTAAATTTAGATTTAGGACTACTAAATTGAGAAAAATCCTAATTTTAAGACTTTCGGTATTCACAGAAGGCATTTAGGAGTCCTAAAGTTAGGAGTCCTAACTATACTACTACTAAACTGCGAAAAATCCTAATTTTAAGACTTTCGGTATTCACAGAAGGCATTTAGGAGTCCTAAAGTTAGGACTCCTAACTTCTGTGAATACCGAAATGAGTAAGTGCCTTCTGTGAATACCAAAATGAGTAAGTGCCTTCTGTGAATACCAAAATGGTAGTAAGTTTAGGATTTTGTCTTAAGTTAGTTCTGTGAATCGGGCCCTGGGTATTTGGGGCACAGAGGGTATTAAACCAAAATGTTCCCTATTCAAAACCATTCAAGAGGCAAACCCTCTCAAGCATAGGCCTGATCTGTGATAATTCTTGGGCCTAGCGGAGTACTATGCTCATTTAGTGCATGGGTATGCACAAATCATAGAGCCCTTACATGCTTTGTTGAGAAAGGGTGCAAGATTCTTATGGTCTGATGAGCTTTCCCTGATCTTTGAGAAGGCTAACATTTTGAATGTGGGGCCTAGGTGTTGCATCTCTTCCAGGGTAATAGCAAGTGTTTCATTAATTTGGATGCAAGTTTGACTGGTTTGGGAGTTGTGCTTGGTCAGTGGGTGTGAGGAAAGGAGCACACTATTGCCTTTACTTCTAGGGTGTTGAAGTCAGTGGAGACGCACTACAGTACCTTTGAGCTTGAGGCTCTGGCCTGTGTTTGGGCCATCAACAAGTTTAGAACTTACCTGTGGGGACGTGAATTTGCATATTTTAACTTGCAATTGACTTGGTTATGTCTCTGCAAGGTTAGTACATATTTTGTCGAAACTGCTGGAGTACCATTTCTGTATAAAGCATTTGCCAGACGGGAAGAACTTCAGGGCAGATTGCCTGCCATGCATTGCGGTGGGTGATGAGGTTACTGATGATGTGAAGGACACTGAATGTGTTGTGGCAGTGGTTGATGCTGTGGAAGAGTGTGCTCCTGTCACAGAGCAGGCTTGGCAGGAGGCCTATTTGAAAGAATCAGTACCTAGTCAGGTCAGGAGATATACAACAGAAGGGTGGCCTGAAGGCAGGAAATTGTCTGGGGATTTAAGGAGCTTCTTACAGGTAGCTGATGAGTTGTCAGTGGTTATTGACTTGATTTTGCGCTATGATTTATTTATTCCACCAGAGAGTTTTAGGAAGGACATCATACTGGCTGCGCACCTGTGGACAATTAGGTGTCACCAAGACATGTACATTGTTGAACATGTATTATTGGTGGCCTTCTTTGGAGTCACTGGTTAATGCATGTACTGAATGTTTGTTGTTGGACAAGAGATGGAAAGTGATGGACACACCTCATCATCCTGTTCCGTTTCCGGAGAAGCCATTGGACAAGCTTGGCATGAACTTTTCTGTTCTGTATGAGACCCTTCCAAGTAACATCAAGTATTTCATTTTGCTAAATGAGTACCATTCTAAGTGGTTGTATCACATTTTGAAATGCTCTCAGTACTGGGAATGTTGTCAGTTTTCTGGAACATATGTTTACAGTAGAGAGTTCTCAAGGACAATAGGTATGGACAATGGAACACATTTTTAGTTTCAAAAGATGCATCATTTTCTTGACGTTAATGACATTCGCAACGTAAAGGATGATCTGTATTACCTTACTTCAAATGATTTGGTGGAGAGGGCTAATAGGATAGTAAAAGAAGGCATTAGGACAGCTTTATTGCCAGGGCAGTATGTGGAGGCTTTTGTTAAAATAATACTTGGAGGTACAATATTGCGTCACACAGTACCACTGGTGTGCCTCCATTTATGATGATGACAGGGAGGGCGGTATACACAAGCTTGTAGCCTAAGTGGTTGCGATGTAAGGGTGTGTAGAAGGAAAGTGCATCAGTGGTTCTTCAGTGAGTGCACGTGTACTACAAAAACAGAGTGTAATGAAGGAGGGTGGATGCAGGGAGGAGTTTCAATAATATGGATCTTCTCACAGGTGATTGGGTGCTGATAAAGAACCAGAGATGAGTGATGGAGGGTTTGTCTAGATTTTCGTCTCTTCTTCAAGTCACTAGGGTGAGTAAAGCTTCAGCTCTTCTGGTTAAAAAAGGGTGGTGGAACAAAAGAAGACTGGTTTGTCTATTTGAAATGCAAGAGACCACCTTGAGGGGGGTTTCTGATAAGGAGTTGGACCAGTGTGATTCGTCTGTGTGGTTGCAGGATTTCCAAGCAGTGTATTCCCAGCTTCTTCTTCTCTGAATCTTTGCTTCTAGGGATAGCAAAGATACCTGTCCATGGAAAGTAAGTATGGGAGATGATGTTGGTACTTAGTCACAGAGTGAAGTAGGTTGTCATAAAAGAAAGGCACCTTGCATGTTCAAATGATTATGTTTTGTTTTAATGTGCTGAAGATATTTTTCTTGTTTATGGTATTTCATTTTTGAGGTACAAAATAGAATTTATTTTATTTACAGCTTAGTGTTTATATTGTGTTTTTTTAGTTTTCATGACTGCAATGTATTTAAGTATGGATGTAAAAAAAGGGAGAAAATGTTGTAGTGTTTTGTGTGTATTGTGCATGCACCAATGCACGAGGTTGTGGTATCGAGTGCACGCTTATACACAAGTTCATTGTATATGTTCAAAGAGGATTATTGGTTCTGGAGTCGAGCTGCATCTGCGAGGTACTTGACGGTGTTGGTCGGTTGCTTGCTGTACCTCGTAGATGCTGGACGCTCCTGGTTGTGGGTGTCTTACCTTGGATTAATGTAAAGTGCTATTGTACCTGGCCTTGGAGTCTCTTATTACACACAGCATCCTTCCCAGCCTCCCAAAATCGATGGGTAATCAGTTGTTCTTAGGTGTGCCCTGAATGCGCCCTCATACTTTCATGTCTGCATTGCAGTAGTGGTTACGTGTGGGGTCTGCACCTGTTTCAAACCTGGTGAAATGTGCAACAGCCGCTAGGTGTGCCTGTGCCAAAGACTTTCTCTTTCCGCTGGTGAATGCCCAGGCTCTGAACCTTTCCACCACTAGCTGTGTTTGGCTTGTGCATTCCCCTGCTGATGCGGCTGTGATGCGCTTGAACATCGCCAATCCCGTATAGTATTTTGCAGCTGTCTTGGGTACTAGTGCGTTATTAATGAGCACTCATGGGTCAAGTCTGTTAGTTGCCACATCTCTGGGGGAACTGCATCATCCTTCCCTTGGCCTCTGCGGCCAGTTCTCTGAACGCAGGCGAGAAAGCGTATCCACTATTGAGTTAACACAAATTGATATGTCGTGCCTGATTTGGCTTACTGAGTAGAAGTGAGCTGCTACTGAAGAAGCTGCTGAAACTGTGCCAGCATGTACGGGCAGTCCGCTGTGCCATTATTCATGAGTTGCACCACTGGTTATCCAACCACATAGTGTTCTTCTTGTGCCGCAGCTTCTCCCATTTACGGATGGCCACCACAATTGGAAATAATTCCAGCATTTTGATATTTTTTGTGAGACCGCGGGTTCTCCATTAGGTTGGTCATGCCTTTGCTCACCAAGCATTCCCTAGCCCCGCTCCAAAACCCACACTTCCCAGTGCATTTGTGAATAGCAGCGCCTGGTGTTATGACACCTAGGGTTCCCTCCATATTAGCTCCCACTGAAGTCTGCCAGGAATCTGCCCCACATTTGCGAGGTTGTGCCACACTTCAGCCATGAGCCTGACATGATGATTGCCTTTTGTAGCTTTTAATGCCAGTATGGTTAGGCTTTTAGCTAATGCCTGGATGGTTGGAATAACTCTTCCCATGAAGGTGAATGTGCCTAACAGCTCCTGCATCTCCTGCAGAATTCACCTTGTTCCCCACCTTGCGCACTGCCTCTTGGCAGGTTTGTTGATGGGCTCACAATCTTATCCTGTGCCAGGCACCCCCTCTCTCTTCCACTAACTCCGTGAATGCATCCAACAGTGACCTGCATTCCTTGCTGTCTAGAGCATTGACAAATTGAAAGTCTTTAAGGTAGTGTAGTTCTTGCCGTCAGGGTGCCTCGTGTGTACTATCCATTCCAGGAATGTGCTGAACATTTTAAAATATGCACATGAAATGGCATAACCAATTGGTTTGCATCTGTCACAGTATAATTGACCTTCAAATTGAAAACCCAACACTATGCACAGGCAAGAAGTAGAATGCCAATTCAGTGTCCCCTTTCTCCACCAAAGCTTTCTTTCCATTCAGCCATACCAGGTCGATGTCATCATGCAGTGCTTTGAGTTGATCCAGTTGTTCACTGAGTTGCCCTTATGGTATGATAGGTGGTGGACCAGCCTAAATGGACCGGTGTCCTTTTTTTGGCACCACTCGTAGTAGTGATATCATGAGGTTTGGCATTGAGGGATCTTGGTATGGTCCGCTGTCCTCCCCAACCACAACTCCTTGGTAGTTTTCATTCTCACCGAGCCTGGGTTTCTGGAGACCGGTTTGAGGTTGCTGCATGTATCCTCCCCCTCTTTGAACTTCACAGGGAATGATAAAGCCTTCTCTTTTTTTGTTTATTTCTTTTTTTATTTTGCAAAGGAGACAAATGTGGAAAATACAAACAAGAAATACCCTAATACATACTTTTTCAAATACATTTCATTTTCAAGGGGGTACTAAAAAAAGGAAAATGTAATAAGAGAAATCAATAGAGAATAAACAGTACAAACAAGTAAAGGAATATTTAGTGAATCAATCCTGGTTCATACTGTGCCAAATAGCATTACATTTCTGAAGTGCCTTAAAACCTCTAACCTTAGCCAAAGCTTTTTCTCATTCAAAGATCTCAATAAAAATGCTCCACCATTCCATGACATTGCACAGCTTTGGAGAGATCCATGCACAGGTTATAGCCAGTCTATCAGTAACTATTACTATAGATATTAGTGCAGCATTCACCCGATTAGAATTATCCCGTAACCCATCATTATCTCTCTGATGGTGAGGGCCACATCCAATCCAAGACAGATTCTTAAAACAGTCATGACCTCCCGCCAAAAGGTCACTAACATAGGGCACGTAGCAAACATATGGGCAATATTAACACCATATTCCCCACATTTAGGATAATTTGTCCTATTACTTAAGTACTGAGTCGTTATTTGTCCAAATCTAGCTATCTTGTCAGGTGTGTAGTACAACATACAAATAGTTTTAAATTGTTGGAGTCTTAGATTAATAGACCATACTGCATCTTTTACTATAGAAAGTGCAGCCTCTAAAGTTGTAACAGGTATTTCCTCAGCAAGAGTTGCTCTCATTTTCCCGGCTAAAAGAGCAAGAGGATCCAATCTATCATGGCTAAATACTTGATACGCAGCACAGATTGGTTTTTCCTGAAGAGATTCATGAAAAAAAGCCAATTGTTGATGGGGTTCCAATGACTTGAGCCCTTGTGATCTAAAAAAAAAAACCCTAAACTGAAAATACTTATAATAGTGTTGGCGTGGTATAAAAGAAGAATCCTTCAAATCTTTGAAAGTACGAAAGCCATCACCATCATAGAGCTCCACTAGTTTAACTACCCCAAGGCTAGCCCACTGTTTAGCGATACTATCCTGGAATATGTCTGGAAGGAATGGATTATCCCACAGGGGAAACTTGGTGAAATAAGTCTGTAGAGAATACGTAGTGACTATTTCAAGCCAAACAGTAGCTAAGCCCCTCAGTATCTTGAAACATACTCTCTTGAAGTAGTTAGGATCGTAAATTCGATAAAGAAACCTGCAGCTATCCTGGTTTAGCAAAAGTTTATGGCTAAAGTCTTGGTCCTTATTAGAGAGAAGGCTTCGAAACCTACTGGTAAGGAAAGCCCAATAGTACAGTTTAAAGTCAGGAAATGCAAGACCGCCTTGGTTAAATGGGTATTTTAAGAATTTAATAGCCTGACGTGCACGCCTATATCCCCAGATGAAGCTGCCTACTATCCCATCTAGTTTCTTAAAAAATAAATTCAACAGTTTCAAAGGAAGAGACCTAAATAAATAAAGAAACTTAGGGAGGATTGTCATTTTAACAATATTACATCGTCCAATGAGACTAATAGGAAGCCTGTGTCAATTCTTAAATTTCTTAACAGTCTCAGTCAACAGTGCTTTGTAATTTAATTAAATAATATATTGGATCTGAGGGGTAATACAAACACCAAGATATGTGGCTTCTGGAGAAGTTCCCATTATAGGGGTGTCTGGCTTAAAGTTCAGTTAGATCTGAGTCTTATCGATATTCAGTTTGTATCCACAAAGGGTACCAAATCTACCAGCCTCTTGAGTAATTAACTCTAAAGCCCTGGCTGGATCCGTTGAGAAAATTGCGATATCATCCACATAGGCATTAAGTTTTAGTTTGTTAAGTCCATAAGAAAGTGGTTCAATGCCTTGATTCATCACAAGTACTCGAATAAAAGGTTCAAGATATAAAGCAGACAACAGGGGAGACAGAGGGCACCCCTGTTGTGTACCCCTATTTATCCAAAAAGCCCTGGACTGCGGACCAGCATAGCTTAATTTAGCATGAGGTGAACGATAAAGCGCCTTTACCCATATACAAAACGATCAGAAACTCCCATTGCAGAAATAGTAGGTCAAAGATAGTCCCATGCCACCCGATCGAATGCTTTCTCCGCATCCAGAAGTATCATACCTAATTTAACATTAATATGCTCAGCCAGATTGAATGTCATAATAGCAGTATTAATGTATTAATGTGAGTCGACGTATCTCTTCCTTTCATAAAACCATGCTGTTGCCCAGAAACCAATTTCACCATTAATGGAAAAAAGCGATTTGCCAAAATCTTTGCAAACAATTTAGCCTCAGCATTAATAAGGGAAATCTGACGGTGCAATCCACAAACAGCTGGTGGCTTCTTCTTCTTTAGAAAAAAAACCATATAGTTGTGTTATCCCAGGAGGGTGGTACCATACCTAATTCCCCTATTTCACGGATACCTTTGATAAACAATGGAGTTAGGGTGTTTTTAAAAACTTTATAGAAATCAATCGGAATCTAATCTTCTCCTGCAGCTTTACCTAAGGGGAGAGATGCTAACGCCGACCAAATATCCTCAACCAATGTCTCTCGTTCCAATTGGGCAGCATACTGAGCTGTTAATGATGGTATTCAAGCACAACCTAAGTATCGAGAAACCTCCTCTAGTTCTACTGGGTTTGAAGGAGCATAAAGATCTTCATAAAAGAGCGTAAATTGCTCGAAGATCGCCCGAGCTTCGGTGTGTAGGGCATTATCCGCTTCTTTGATTTCAGCAATCTTACTTTTAGACCTTTTATCAGCAATTTTATAGACTAGTACTCTGCCCACTTGATCACTATATTCGTATTGTTCAGAGTAAAATTTATTATAAGCAACTGACACTCTTTCCTTATTAATCCCTGATGCCGCTTCCTTCGCTTCTATTAGTTTAAAATAGATTTGTGATTGATCTTCATCCTGTCTCCTAACAGATTGTGCATGAAAGAGCTCTAAACTAGTTAGAGTCATAAGAGCCACTTTGACAAAAGCCTCCTTAGTTTTATTTTTGGGTAATATAAATTGCTGAGTAATGCCTCTTATGAATGCCTTCATGGAATCCCATATCATAAGGGGAGACGCAGTGTCAGTATTGAAATGCTGAAATTCGGCCAAGAATTTCCCCATATGCAAAGTATACTCATCGCCAGATAGCAAGTAACGTGGAAAAGAGAAAAGCTGTCCTGTCTTAACAGAATGTGTCGGCTGAATTATTAATAAAATTGGATTGTGGTCTGAGGTGATCTTAGGACAAACCTCCATCTTAGCTGTACTCAGGTTTGTGTTACTGACCCAAGACATATCCAGCCTTGAATATTGCCTGTCTGGACAGGAATAAAATGTAAATCCTGGAGCATCTGGATACAAAGCCCGCCAAATATATTGTATGTCATGCAAACGAGCGAGTTCAAAATTGAAGTCCGTACTTTCGGCATTCTTAAAATCGGGCTCAGAGAGGTTGAATCTAAAGATTGATTCATAACACAGTTAAAATCACCCATAACTATTAAAGTTCCCTGGAATACAAGTAAAGTTAGCATAAGTGTGTTATAAACCGCCGGGTTGTCTGCATTAGGTCCATAAATCACAGCTAAAACATATTTAATGCCATGGACCGCCAGTTGAGAAATAGCCCACCTCCCCCTAACATCAGCCATAACCCGATCAGTTTTATAATCCAAAAATGTACTAGCTAGTATAGCCACACCCCTTATTGAAACTGTTTGAGATGAGCAGATGACAAGTTTGTAGTCAAGTTGATTAAGCAATGTCCGATCTTTGTACGCTATGTGAGTTTCCGTTAAAAAGACTTAATGTGGGCGATACATCTTTAACTCTTCGCGTACAAGTTGGCGTTTACGAGTGGCATTTAACCGAGGTACATTCCAACATAAGAATTTAATCACTGCCATAATATGACAAGAAATAACTCATTTAAAGCAAATTTTCCTAAAGCGCATCCAAAAGCCACTCCCCCCAGTAAAAAGAATATCATGTTTAGCTCCTATGCTTTTACCCTGCAGCAATCTAAACCCACCCCCACCCCCAACTCTCATCCACCCTGTGTCTCAAGAAAGAAATCACCCCCCCTTATTACTGTCCACAAGACAGCATTTAAGGAAGATCGGATGCAGAGTGCCCCCAATTTGAAAAAGAAATTTCAAAGGCATGCAGAAAGAAAACAAAGCTAAATTAGCGATCTAAAGAGGACAACACCAGAAGGTCCAAATAGAAAGTACACAGAAGCATGAAGAAACTACCCATAAACATTACAGCTTCCACTACTAATTGTTTCACGGGCTCCTGCTGCCAAGAGTTCAGAACTTCCTGAGCCTCCTGCTCTGTGAATGCTAGCTTAGTATAGCCATCCTTTATTATTTTTAGGTGCCCTGGCTCCTGAAGATACACCTGTGCA
Source organism: Triturus cristatus (assembly GCF_964204655.1). Lineage (NCBI taxonomy): Eukaryota > Metazoa > Chordata > Amphibia > Caudata > Salamandridae > Triturus > Triturus cristatus. The sequence continues at coordinate 172,543,523 of NC_140582.1, read as the reverse complement.
CCAGCAGCCTTCAGGGGATCAATGAGTTGGCAAAGTTTCCAACGCCAATCCATAGTGTCCTTAAAAAAGTCAGATCTAACAAATATTGAAAAAGAGCCCATACGTATTGGGGTAGTTGGCCTTGCTTTGATGGAAATCACTTGCCATAATAAGAAATTACCCAGACAGATTAGAATAGGTCTAGGAAAGCGGCCAGGGGGTTTGTTAATAATCAATGGTAACCAATGAGCTCGTTGGACTTGGCTGTCCCAGTCTCAGTCAGTCAAATCTGGGAAAGATTTCTGGAATAGATTAACAACGTATGTTCAAAAGTCCGCTCCTTCTAATCCTTCTGGTACGCCAAACACTCGCAAATGATTGCGTCGTTGTCGATTCTCCAGATCCTCGACCTTCAGCTGCATGGTTCTTAAGTGAGTATCATGTGTGTCGATAAGTTTCATTCTTCTACTCGTGGTCTTCTGTGTCAGCTACCCTCTGCTGGAGCTCAGTAATATCAGATGTCAGAGAGGTTATCTGGTTTTTAACCCCTGAGAGGGTTAGCCTAATAGCAGAGCTATAAGCTCTAGCCTGAGCGTAGTAATCCTGAGCTTCTGCTCTCTGCACTTGGAGTGCCTGAAGAATTTCTAGCAGTGATGTTTGTTCAGATAGCTGACTAGAAACTGGCTGTATGTCCGTTTAATCCCCTTGTATTACCGTAGTAGCCGGTGAAGGTATTAAAGAAGGGGGCAACATAGATTGTCTCTGACTGCTGATACCCCTGCCATTGGTACTAATGCAGTCATTGCCTTGTCCCCTATTTACTCCAAAAGGATCTGAAAGAGCCTGAGTAGTTTGAGAGACCGAGTCAGAGCCAGAGCCAGAGAGATGCAAAATTATTCTCTTAACTTGGCTCTTCTTTGTAACCCACTTTCGAAGCGGGCTACTGGTTGCTGCAGTTTTAGCTGTGTTAACAGAGTTATCACATTGTTTACCAAGAGCCTTCTTTTTATGCTGTTTCTGAGCTCTGGGTTTAGCAACCTCTTTATTATGTTTGTTCATCGGGGTTCCCTCCTCGCTATACTCCGTAATACGCTCTTCACAGCTAACTGTTATCCATTCATTGCTGGAGGTGTCTATATCATGAGAGCCTTCCTTTATCCCAGAGCTAATTTCCAGCATATCAGCTACCCGGCAAGTATGGGGCTGATACTATATCCCAGATTTTGCGGAGCAGCTGATCTAGTATCCATACCGATTGTAGCAGCACCGGAGTCTCCTCCCAAAGGTAATTCTACATATTTCTTAGGGTCCTTGCAGTTACCGACTACAAAAAAAGATGCTGGCACTGGCTGAATTTTGTAAAGGCTGACTAATGTTAGAGACTTTAAAGTTTGAAGTAATAGGCTGTGGAGCAAGTACAGTCATATCCTCCCTTAAGGCGACAGTGTCGCCTATTGCAGCTATGTCTTCTGGAGATATAGATATTCCTGCTCTCTGTATACCATTGTCAGTATTTCCTACACCTTGAGTATCCAATAATGGAACCAGAGCTGTAGATAGGCTTGTGTCCTTCTGTGTCTTTTCTTCCCCAAGTGGCAGTGCAGCTTCGATAAGTGCGCTCACCATATCAGTTTCTGGTGGATAGGTAGTTGACCCCCCTGGGTTGATTACATGGGAGGCTTTCCCAGGTTGTAACACTTTTAAAATGAGGCGACCTACCAGTGAGGCAGAATGCGTTGAGCCAGTGTCCCCCCTCTTTCTCTGCTTCTCTCACGGTGACAATTTCCACTGCACCTGTACCAGCCAATAATGAGGCCGAGCGGGCGCCAGCACACCCACCGTTCGAGGTGTTCGCTTTCGGTGGTCCCATTGTCTATAGCTTGCTAGGGTAAGGCAGCCCAATGAGCAAATCGCAATATGCCTGAACGAGAAGCCGACAAGATCGCCCAGGACATCCAGTGGCAAACAGCAATACCCGCAGTGGAACACGATCAGCCAACCGAATCATGCGTACAATCCAAGATGTCTCTCGGGCGTAGAAGCAGCTCATTCTTTCATCTCAGCCTGCGTCTTATGACTGGTATGCTTCATTTCGTCCAGCAATGTCCTGCAGCAAATAACCAGCAAAAAACAGAAGCATATCCGCCCGCCCGCTGGTCCGCCGAATCGGTCACCCTCACACTTAGACCACAGAAAAAGATCTAGAGCGGGGAGCGGGATGCAAGTAGTAAAAATATCTCCTTCTTTTGAATTTTATCAGTTTAGCAGTGACAAGCTCCTTCTTTAGTTGCTCGTGTTTTTCCGCTTACTGAAACATTATCACCATTGCCTACAGGCCTGAAACTGATGAGTACTGCAAGAGCAACTCTGCAACGACATCCTAGCGGCAGCGTCAATTCACCATCTTCCTTTCCCCAAAAAATGATAAAGCCTTCTCAAAGCATGCCATTAGCATTTATGCATTCCACACCCAGTGATACCTGTTTAAATGCATTCTTAATGGATTCTTCCATGTGGGGCCACTGTCAGTTGTGGGGTAGCCTCCATCGTCACCACCCCAGTGCCCCATTCTTGTGCCTTCCTCTGAGTGTAATGGATATGTATGCCTTGAGGTGGCATGCTCACTGTGCCACCAGAACCAAGTTGCGCCTGAGTAAAAAGATCTGAATAGGCCGAAAATGGTCTTGGGTTGCTTGGGTTCTGGTTCAGAGAAGACCTACCTTGGCAGTTCAAGCTAGACTGTTCCCAATGGAGCAGGACCAAGACTGATTTAAATATGGTTGGATATAATCTAATCACAGTACCACTGGAACTAAGCTGCAAACAACTGGAGAGGTTGAACTAGGCCAAACCCAGCCTTTGGTGGCTTGTGTTCTGGGTCAGAAGACAACCTAACTTGGCCATTCAATCTGGACTGCTCCCATTGGAGCAGGACCAAGACTAATATGTATATGTCTGGGTCTAATCTGAAATGCATGTGAGCAAAAACCAATGGACTAGGATGTGCCAGAGTAATTACTAGTGGCTCAGATTAATGTGAGTATTCCATCAATCTCTTTTTTGTATTAGTCATTGAGATATTCAAATGTGAGGAGTATGACCAGACATGGGCCCTGTGCTCATTGTGCCAATGGAATCAAGCTTCATCTGACTTAAGAAGCCCATCTTGGCCAAAACTGGTTTTGGGTTGCTTGTGTTCTAGTTGAAAGAAGGCTGACGTGGCACTGGATTGTTCCCATTGAAGCAGGACCAAGGCTGATTTGCAGATGGCTGGATCTAATCTGAGGTGGCATGGTGAGCAAAGAAAAGATGATGGATTGGGATGTGGCCCCAAGTAATTTTCAGTTGCTGATAATTATTTGAAAATTCCATCATCACTTTTTAATATTACGTTTTTTATTTTCTATATCAGTTGGTGGGAAAACAGTCTCTCAGAAAAAATAAGCGTTTAATGTAAAACAAGTGCATCCAATATCGTTGAAACTACCACCCTTTAAAAACATTATGTCAGTTAATAGGCCTGGCATAGATATGGAAAAAAACACACAGGTGAAATGCGGCCTAACAACTTTAGCTGGAACTAGGGAACCAGGTTTGAGGCCCACTGTCAGCTGAGGATCCTTAAATTCTGGGCAAATAACATCCCCCTGTGTGTGACAACTAAAATGAATATGGCCAAGCCTAACATAACCTTGTGCTCTTGTCAAGCACCCTAGTACCTTTGGGCCAAGTATTAGCTGTACAGAACAGCAAATAATAACAATACAAACAGCCATACTACTACTATTACTACTACTACTACTGCTACATATAATGATAATAGCAATAGTAATAATAATAATACTACTACTAATATTAATAATAATAATATACTGTTTAAAATGTTGGGTATTGTGTGCAACACCACTCAGCAGACTGTGCCTCTGCATTATGGGTGTCATGACGTCAGGCATTTCAAGCACCTCTAAATCACAATGTATTACTATTTGATCATCACTTGCTCTAAAATCTCAATGTTTGTACACCTGAACATTACATTTGCCAGTAATTCAGAAACAAAGACATTCGACATCAAAACACAGAATTCAGGCTTTCAATAACAAGAAAATCTACAGAACTAACATAAGAAAAACCTCAAAGAAAACCTACATAGGGTAAGATTCAAAGTACAGACCATGAAGGTTTATTTAAAATTTAGAAATCATTATTGAAGGTAAAAAAGCAAATGGTTAGTCAATTACAAATTCTCAAAATACAAAGAAATGTATATTTGCATAAGCAATAAAAGAGGAAGTGGACTTGTACAGAGCCAGTAGAGCTCTTCTCCTTCCTTCAGGATAATGACAAACAAGAAAAAGAATATAATTTACATAACAACAGAACAAGACCATAAAACTGTTTGAATTATGAATATTTTTACAAAGCACTGAAGGACATATTTTAACTCGGGCTGTTCAAACAGAGAAACAAGAAATCACATTTTAAATCTGCAGTGTATGACAAATGAAAGTAGATTTAAAGCCTAGTTATGACTACTGTAAAAGCTTTGTTTTGTCTAAAACAGTACGTTTGCATGATTTACTGGCCATTCTTGTTAATTTATAAATTCAAAATTTGCTTCTACGGACCCTCCCTCTGATGATATAGATCATCACGAGCCACACTGTACTCCAAAACTTAATCCATTGCACTTTTGTTTTTTATTTTTCATTTCTTCTAATGCATCCAATTCATCAACAATTTACGATTTCTTCCCTCCAATACTATCTTGGTTCGCTTTCTTTTCTTTGCAGTTGTATTGTACTTCTTGCACCTACAGTTAGATCTATCCCATAATGTTATTTGTTATATTATTTTAATTTGATATAGCGCACTAATCACAGCACATAATATTGCTTTAAAGAAATTAAAGGGAAGTATTAGACCAATTATGCAAAATAAGATGTTATTTAAACCTTTATGTATCATCTATCCACTCACATCACCACACCATCCACCAACTTTTGCATTCACAATTCCAATCACGTTAAACCACGAACCATGCACGTGAAACAATTATATTATCTATATATTGATTCATAAGCTTGCTGTTATCAGGAACAAAAGTGCCACACTACTGTACCCTACTAGGTGATATACACCACCTTTGTTCTTAAGAAGATTATCCAAAGTTTGCCTGTTCTGCAAGATCACAGCACACATGACTTCCATCTCTTCATGCAGTGCACCAGCAGTATTAGTTACTAGATGATCAACGAAAGGATGCCACTTTCCAATCTTCACATCATTAATAACAACACCAATAGAAGGAATCAACACACCACCAGGAGAACTTAACTCACCAAAAATATCCATGAGCACTTGTCCACGTTTCATGCTTCTGAGGCCAGATTCTTTCAATTCATTCATGATACACGATCATTTGCACCACGTCCTGGAAGTACTGAGGGCACTGCAGCATGCCGGACTCACTATCAAGGCCAGTAAGTGCCAGATAGGGCAGGGGTTGGAGGTTTACTTGGAAAACCAAGTAGGGGTGGAAAGGTGGTGCCACTACATAGATTGAAACCCTTCTGGCTTAGGCACCTCCCAAGACCCAGACAGAGGTGAGAGCCTTTTTATGCTTCAGTGAATAGTGCCAACAGTTTGTCAAGGAGTATGGCACCATTGTCGCCCCCCTGATGGAACTGACTTCGACTGATCTGGACTGGAGCATGCCAGAGGTTCGACACCCTGAAGGAGGCACCCATGCTCAAGGCTCCTGACATCTCCAAAGACTTTGTGGTGCAGACTGATGCCTCAAAACATGGCATTGGGGCCAAGCTTTTGCAGCTAAATGAGGGAGGCCTGGACCAACCTGTTGCCTTCCTTAGTAGGACACTACTTCTCAAGGAATAGAGGTGGAGCGCCATTGTAAGGGAAGCCTTTGCTATGGTCTGATAACTGATGAAGCTAATGCCTTATTTGTTTGGGACTCACTTCCAGGTTCAGACAGACAACAGGCCCCTCCGATGTTTAATGCAGATGAGGGGTGAGAATCTTAAACTGTTGAGGTGGTCCATCTCTCCAGATGGAATGGATTTCACAGTGGAGCACTGTAGGAAGCTGGCTCTGTATATACTATACCACAGTGAGGTGTAGTGTGCACAGAGTCCAGTGGAACCCCAAAGGTAGGCAGAGGTAAAGTTTGATAGCACCTCACTCTCTATTTGTGGTAGTGTGGTCGAGCAGTAAGACAGTATCAGAGGATAGTGTTGAGAATTTGTTGTATACACTCATTCACACACTCAAAGACCGAACTTCAGACCAATTTTTTTTGTATAAAAAAATATTCTTTTAGTTATTTTATTTTCTACAACCAAGCAAACCTGGCACAGGTAAGCAATAAATCCTTTACAGTAGTAATGCAATTTGTAAACAGTTTGAATTGTAATTGTATATACACTTTGTTTTGACTTACAGAATGGTTACAGAAAAATGCAATACTTTGTAAATACAGTACAAAGACTTGAATGGGCTTTTCAGTAAAATACCAGGAAAGTTACTTTTTAGATTACTTTTCTTACTCAGAGTAGTTTACCTGGATACTACTCTGGGACATTTCCTGTAAGCAGGTAAGTAAAATCGTTCTGGTTAAATAGTACAATTTTAAAGAATTTCTCTATATTTTCAAATTACACAGAAACGTTTCTAAGAAAAACAGTCAATGTTATCCTATGGAGGAAAATAGTTTTATTGGTTTTGAGGTAAGTATTTGGTGGGGGGAGTTGAGGTTCTGGGGGTAGACTCAGGGGTCCACCAGGGTCAGGGATGCACTCTAGTTACACCCTCAGCAGCACTAGGGCGGCCGGGTGCAGAGTGGTGAGGCCCAATGTTATCCAGTTGGGGATAGGGGGCCTCCGGTTGGTGGCTGCTGATGAGCAGGCCACTTGGTTGTGGTAGCAAACCTCCTAGACTTTAGCACAGGGCAAATGGGGAAACAAAGTAGCACCAAAGGTGCACCCTCAGCGGCACTAGGGCGGCTGGGTGCAGGGTGCAGTTTCGATGTCGGGCGCCCTGTTGTTTGCAATGGGGAACCTCCGGTTTGCAAAGGCACTGCAGGTTTGGGGATGAAAGTCTTCTGGGTGTGACCACCACTTCAAGAGGTAAGTTGGGAAGTTAGGGGCTGGTTAGGCACCGTCAGTTTGGCCAACCAAGGGCATGGGGCGTCGGGTGCAAGGGTGCCTTTTGGGGTGGGATCTTCTTATCAGCTCCTGGTCACGGTTGGGGGGACCTTCCGGATTTAGGCTGCAGGCATCAGTTGGAGGCTTGAGGCAGGTCAGGGGTTGCTGGATCTCGGGTTAGGATTGCCAGGGGACATCCTCATGGTGATTGCCCACTCGAGCATGGGCCAGAGACGGCGGGTGCAGAGTGGGGTAGATCCACTGTGTCCGGCTGAAACCAGAGGTTGCAGATGAACAAATCCGGTGTTCACGGAAGACAGTCTTTGAGGTTGAAGGCAGGCAGGTCCTCCGGGGTTTTCAAGGTTGCTGGCTGCAGGACACACCGGGATTTCGCAGGGGCAGGTTCGATGTGGAGTCAGGCTGGCAGGGCTGGGGCCAAGTCAGTGGGCCCCTTCCCCTTTTAGCTTCTGCACGGCTGTTTGGTCCTTCTTCTTCTCCTCTTATAATTTCTTTTTGTCTGAGGAAGCAAGGTTCAGGGGTGCCCCTAAATACTCAATTTGAGGGCGTTACAGGTAGGTAATATGGTTGGGACCAGTGGGTCCCTTTCCTGGGGTGGGTATACCCCCCATTATGCCACAGTCCAGTGGGAGGGGGCATAAGCCTTTTCCTGGTTGGCTGAGTCCCCCATCTGCAAGATGGCGGGGACTGAGAGTTGTGCTTCACCTCGCCTTCACCACCTGAGGGGTGCAGTTGGCAGAGGTGGACACACCTCTCTTCCTCACTTGTTTTTCCCGCTGGTTCTCCCACCCAAAGTGGGAGTCAGAACCAGTGGGGACCAGCTGTTGAAAGCAGCAAGTGGCCTGGGGAAGCTCACAAAGGCTGCACGCCTTTGAAGCTTCTCCTTCATGAACCCTGCCCATCCTGGGGTAGGAGCCTTGGCACCTCGTCCCAGGATGTGCATTGTTTCAGGCCCCAGAGAGCAGCAGACTCTTGAACCAGGGGTCCAGAAACACAGCCTGGACACTAGTGGTAGTTTTCAGGGGGCATTTCTAAGATGGCCTCTGTGTGCATTTTCCATTATTGTTCACACTGGCATCAGTGTGGGTTTAATGTGCTGAGAAGTTTGATACCAAACTTCTCAGTTTTCAGTGTAGCCATTATGGTGCTGTGGAGTTCGTAATGACAAACTCCTAGCACCATATACTCTTAATGACAGCACTTACAATGTCTAAGAATGGACTTAGACACTGAAGGGGTTCGCTCATGCACCTGTACCCTCACCACTGGTATAGTGCGCCCAGCTAGACGGGTGACTGATCTATGCCAGGGCAGTGGGTTACAGGCATAGCACACAGGGATGTGTGCCATGTCGGCTCTTCACTTTGTTGTGCACCAAAACACGCAGCCTGCAAAGGCAGTGTGTGAGTGTAATGGTACAGAATCTCTAAGGGTGGCACAATAGGCTTAGAGGCCTTCTGTGGTCACATTGCCCTGGGTACCTGTGAAACCATTTACCAGGGGCTGACCTGTGGCCGAAGATGCCAATTGGGTTTGGCATCAATGCAGTTTTAGGGAAAGAACATAGGCCCTGGGTACCTGATTTGCAGGAGCCCAGGGCACACTCAGTCAAAGCACATCAGCAATTTAGCAAAAAGTGGGGACTTGTCAAGTCAATATGGTAGTTAACAAACTACACACCAACACTGTAGTGGCAGGTCTGAGATACCTTTTCAGGGCTACTCATGTAGGTGGCACAATCAGCGCTGCAGTCCACTGATAGCATTTAATTTACAGGCCCTAGCACACTCAGTGCACATTTCTAGGGATCTACTAGTAAATCAAATATGGCAATCATGGAGAACCAATTGTAATCACAATTTATACAGGGAGCACTTGCACTTTGACACTGATCAGCAGTGGCAAAGTGCCCAAAGCATTTAAGCCAGAAAAAACAAAATCCAGCACAGCATCAAAAATACAGGAGGTAGAGGCAAAAAGTCAGGGGAAACCACGCCAAAGATCCCAAGTCTAACACGAGTCCCCTGCAGTTGAAAGGTGGGGAGAACTACCCTCCCTCTTGGGAGTTCTCATCACTAAGGTGGAAGAATCTTAACAGAATATCAGCATTGGCGTGTTCTGTACCAGAGCAGTGCTCCAACGTAAAGTCCATTCCCTGTAGGGAGATGGACCACCTCAACAGTTTTGGGTTCTCACCCTTCATTTTCTTCAACCATCTGAGGGGCCTGTGATCTGTCTGAACCCAGAACAATCAGGGTCTTAGCTTCTTCAGCACCCAGGCCACAAAAAACGCTTCTCTCTGAATTGCACTCCACCTCTCTTCACTGGGAAGTAGCCTTCTACTAATGAAAATTGCAGGTTGGTTCAAGCCCTCTTCGCTAAATTGTGAGAGTACTACTCCCACACCATGCTCTGAAGCATCTGTCTCCACAACAAATTCTTGGGAGAAGTTGGGTGCCTTGAGCATGGACACCGTGCACATGGCAGATTTCAGGGCATCAAAAGCGGTCTGACAGGCATCCGTCCAGATCGCTTTCCTTTGCTGCTCCCTTTAAGCCAGCTCTGTTAATGGGACAACAATGGTGCCATACCCCTTGATAAACCGTCTGTAGTACCCGGTGAGTGCTAAAAAGGCTCTCAACTGTGTCTGGGTCTTGGGGGGCTACCATGCCAGAATGTTGTTGACCTTAGGCTGTAAGGGCACCATCAGACTGTTTCCTACCTGGTACCCTAAGTATACCACAGATCCCTGCCCTATCTGGCACTTACTGGGCTTGATTGTGAGGCCTGCCTTCTGCAGAGCCTTCAACACTTCATAGAGGTGTTGCAAGTGTTCCTCCCAGCTGGAGTTGAACACAGCAATGTCATCCAGGTAAGAGACGCTGAATTTGTCCAGCCTGGACAGAACCTGACTGACCAGTCTTTGAAATGTGGCAGGGGTTTCCTTCAACCCAAAGGGCATGACATAGAACTGGTAGTGCCCCTCTGGCATTGAAAATTTCAGGGAGGGGGCCTGCGTGGTCCCCATCCCCACGCTGATTTCGGCCCAAGGGACCTTATCCTCCTGGGTGAGCCTTTTTCTTTTTTAAATATATAATTTATAGGTAGGTGGGCCAAGCGCCCCCTCCCGGGCCATTTTCATCCCCTGGAACCCCAGGAAAACCACCACCGAGGGCCTGCCCCTTTTTTCTTTCTGCCTTTTTTGTAAAAATAGAGGGGGGGAGCCTTAAGGCACCTGCGATCCCTGTCGGCTTCCCTGCCTCCTGCGGGAGCCGTCATCGCTTTTACATATAGGAGGCTGCTAACATGCAACTCCCTGTATGTAAAACCAATTCTGCTCCACTTCTAGTAAGTGAGAGCATTTTCTGCTCTTGTTTACTAGAAGCAGAGCAAAGTTTGTTATGGCTTGGCGGGAGAAGCCATTTCAAACTCCCATGTCACAGGGGTGGGCACCTCGGGACATTGCTGGAGCTGGCCCTTGGGGGTGGAGGTCCCCAGGGTCAACTATGGGTCCACGAGGGGGAGCCGCGTGGCCCCCCTTCTTTCTTTCATGCAGCTCAGGAGGTGGTGGTTTCCAGGGCAGAGGGTCCGCAAAGGACCGCCTTAATGATTGCATATGTGCTGCATCGAGGTGGCTGTCCCCAGGGCTGTGGAGGAGGCCATGGGGCCTTCCCTGCCTTTTTTTAAAACAATGTATGTGCCCCGAGGAGGTGGCGGCTCTAGGGCAGAGAGGGAGGCCATTGGGCCTCCCTACATGTCTTTCAAAAAATCAGTGTGCTCCCGGGAGGGGGCAGTCCCTGAGCCAGCGAAGGGCTGAGCGGGCCTCCAGCAATTCTTGTGTTCATTACCCCTGGAAGGTCGCAGTCCCCGGGGCTTTGGATAAGCCTAGGAGGGGGCTTTATTACCTTCATGCCGCACCCCGGAGCTTTGAAAAATCCTGTACCTCTTTTTTTTACATTTTGCCATGGATCCGTGGGTTCCTCCGCAAATTTACAACAAAATAATAAAATAAAAAATAAACATTTTACCTCAAGCAGGTCCCTGTGGGACCCTCCACACCATATATGGGGGTCAAGGTATTCCCAACCTGCCCCCTTTTCATATTTTTTTACTTTTTTAGTGGGATTTAGCTTCAAGCCGAGTCCCAAGATGGCTGTCAGCACATCCTGGTTGAAGTATTGGCAGCCAATCAAATTTTAGTAGGATCCACAAGTCCACTGCAAGGACTCGCATGCCCAGATATCTATTTTATTAAAACTTTAATATCTCTGAAACTACTGAACGAATTTACAACACATCACAAAAAGCACGCTTTTTTGACCAACATCTAGCTTTCTGCCAAATTTGGTGTAATTCCATTCAGCAGTTCGGGCTTTAGTCATGTTCAATAAATGAAAAATCCCCGTAGACATTACATGGGGATAATGTGTTTTGGGACCTCCTTTTTTTCTCACCCCCTGCTTGACGGATCACCCCAATACTTTCAACACAGCTGATGAACTAAAAAGGGGACTTTTTTCGAAACTTTAGTGAAGATTCATCAAGCGGTGCCAAAGTTATTGGCAAAATAAAAACCCCTTTTCCTATAGATACTTTGGTCCTAACTATAACTACCTATGGTGACCGCCAGTAGGTTATATATGGTATACAACGTTTACAACGCAACTTTTACACCGCACTACCATTACAACGAAACTGTAACAACGCGAAATCTGTTACAACGCATGCCATTACAACGCATGCCATTACAACGAAATGCACTAGATGGCGTGCTAACATTAGAAATAGTGTAGTTTTACTATCCAAACACCTTCCTTACTGCAACGTGGACTGGAGTTAGAATAGTAAATTATACATTTCTAATGTCAGCACTCCATCTAGTGTACGTCGTTGTAAAAGCATGCGTTGTAAAGGCTTGCGTTGTAACAGATCTTGCGGTGTAAAAAATGTGTTGTAACGGCATGCGGTGTAAAAGCCACTGGTGAGTCAAAGGCAAGCCTGTCTGCGCTTGTCCGTGACCAGACCAGGACCAGCGCCAGAGACCCTGGTCTCCTGGCCACCCACCGGTATGACCCAGCTGCCCTCCTCGCACTCAACCCCGGAAGAAACAATGGCCAGCTGTCCATGTCGAACACCACTCAGGGCCAGTTCTCCTGCCGCCACTGCCACCAAACATCGGACTGCAACAGCTCGTCACCACCCATACCCACAAGGCAGGACACAACCTCAACCTCATCTTCACAGGTGGGAACAACATCCGTTTCAGCCACACCACGCAGCCCCTCTGGACGGAACAACTGCGTATACTTCACTTTCAACACCGCCACCACTCCCAAACCCACTCCTCGCCCTCCACGAAGGAACTGGAGCAAGGTCACAGAGGAGCACCTCAACTCCACCCTCAACCGCGACCACCCCGCTTCGACTGACGCCAACTCTGCAGCAAGGAGCTACACCACTGGATCAACCAACTCCGCAGACAAGCTCGCATCCCTACGCACTACCGACAGACAGCGCCCCCTGAAGGCCACCTGGTGCCCCACCGACCTTCGAGATGCCAGAAGCTCCTGCAGACTTCTCGAAAAACGATAGAGAAACAGCAAAACCACGGAAGACCTGACCATCTACAAGAACGCCATGACAGACTACCACCAACGCAAAAGATCCACAAAGAAGACTTCCATCCGGAACAAAATCCTCACCAACTCCAGCAACTCCAAGGAACTCTTCAACATCATCCAGCAATTCACCAAGCCCCACAGCGAAGCCACAGACGTCCCTCCCTCCCAAGACCTCTGCAGCCAGCTCAGCTCCAACTTCCACCTAAAAATCAAAGCCCTCTATGATAACTTCAGCGAGCAGACTTGAGAAACCACCCTTCCCTCTGGCAACAATAGCTGGCCCACCATTACCGCCTGGACCCCGGTCACAACCGAAGATACCACCACTACCATGAAAAACACCCACTCTGGAGCCCCCATGGACCCCTGCCCTCCGCACATCTTCCACAGGGCTGTCGCCGCCATTGTGCCCCAGCTACGACGCACCATCAATGCCACCTTCCAATCCATAACCTTCGTAGATGACTGGAAACGCGCAGAAGTTAGCCCCTCCTCAAGAAACCCTTGGCAGACCCGATGGACCTGAAAAACAATCGACCCATCTCTTTCCTTCCCTTCACAGCCAAAGTCACTGAGAAGATCTTCAACACCCAGCTGACATACTTTATCGAAGAGAACTCCTTCCTCGACCCCTCCCAATCCGCAGCAACAACAGCACCAAGACCGCCCTCCTCAGCGCAACTGACAACATCCACACGCTCCTCAACCAAGGCCACACCGCAGCTGTCATCATACTCGACCTCTCTGCACCTTTTGACACCATCTCCCACCGCACCCTCGCAACCAGACCTCACAATGCCGGTATACAGGAAACTGCCCTCAACTGGCTCCGGTATTTCCTCCCCGGCAGAACCCAAAGGATCAGACTCCCGCCTTTCCTCTCCGAACCCACAGAGATCAACTGCGGTGTACCACAAGGGTCATCGTTCAGTCTCACGCTCTTCAACATCTACATGGCCCCCCCAGCTCATCACCAGACTCAGCTTCAAAAAAGAATGAAAGACGTTGCAGCCTGGATGAACAGCAGCTGTCTGAAACTCAACTCGGAGAAGACAGAAATGATTAGGTGTCTCAGTGAATATTTGGATGAGTGAATGTTTGTGTGAATGTATCTGTCTGTCAATTGATGTCTAAGTGGGTGTATGAGTGTGTTAGTGGGTATGTGAATGGGCATATGGGTGATTGATTGGTTGACTATCTCTATGCGTGTCTGGGTGTCTGTGTGTGTAGTGGGTGAGGAGGTGTGTGACTGCCTGTATGGAGGAGTGAGTGGGTGAGACAGTGTCTGTATGGGGTAGCAAGTGCATGTGTGAGAAGCTGTATGGTCGACTGAGTGTCAGTATGGCTGTGTCGGTGATTGAGTGCTTGTGTCAGTATGGGTGAGTAACTGTGAATGTGAAAGGCAGTATAGGTGAGTGACTGGATATATGAGTGACTGTATGCATGATGTAGTATCCTGGCTTTAATGTCGCTTACTACACATGAGTGAGTGAATGTGAGAGTGGCTATATATGAGCACATGCTTCTGTCAGTGACTGTATAGGTGAATGAGTACGTGTTACTATTTGTATGAACAAGTAAGTGTATGTGTATGTAAATATTTGGGTTAATACGTACCTGTATGATTGACTGTATGGGTGAGTGTGTAGGTGTGTGAGTAGTTCTATGGGTGACTCACTCAGTCTGTGTGAGTGCCTGTACAGGCATATGAGTGGATCTGTCAATTACTGTATTGGTGACTGAGTGGTTGTAAGAGTGGCAGTATGGGTGAGCAAGTGAATATGTGTGTAGATCTATGAATTAATGAGTGGCTGTGTAAGTACTGGTATGGCTCTGTCAACGGGTTTGTGAATGGTTGTGTGGGAGTGGCAGTGGCAGTGGGTCTATAAAAGATTCTATGGGGTGTGAGTGGGTTTGCCAGAGATCATGTGGATGATGTCATCAGTGATGTCATTTGAGATGTCAACAGTGATGTCACTGACTGTCAGAGCGGTACCAATATATGCATGGAAACAGGATGACGTAGTTCCCAATGCCCCTTTCTGACTTCCCAGTCACATCTCTTGCAAAAATGTAACTAGAGAACCCAAAGGGGGGAAAGGGGTCGGGGACAGAGGAGGGGCAGCCACTCCTTTGTCTGGTTCCTCTCTTGCTTTTCTTATCTTTTTAGTTCCTCATTCGCATATATTCTTGTCTTCTCTCCAGTTCTGCTTCTCTTCATATATTTTACATTGCATTTACATGTGAACTGAAAATGCAATCACACTGTAACTTAATGACTCTAAAATTATGTTGAATATGCAGGTAAATCATGTTCTTACCCCTCTATGTACCTACCCAGTCTTGGAGTGACCATTGCCCCTCTTCTGTAATAGTCGTTTGTATGACTGTTGGAGGAAATCAATATTATTATTTCCTTCTTTTAAGTATACGACTTTTTATTTTTTGATTTATTTTCTTCTTGTTCTATTTCTTTCTCTTTAGGTTACATCACCATCAGATTCTCGAGGACTTGAGGATAACACTACCCAGAACGGTTTTAAGGTAAGTATTACATTGTATAAACAACAACTAGAATTTACTCATGATTATATTTCAGCAAAAATGTACTCTCTCAGCAAACTTCTCAGAGGAATAAGGCTTCTTTTCCTTCACGAGTGCAGAAATAAATCCTCACGCAATACTAAGAGTTCTCCAAACTAAGTGGCGATAAAATTTCTCCTCCTTAAATAACTCTGAAACTTGTGCTGACTCTCTTTTTCTTTCAAGTGGACATGCGCAACTCCGAATCACTAATCTTACAAATAACTAAGGCTCCCTCTATCTGGCCAACAAGAATAACAAGCAAACTCTTATTTCACCAATAGGCATGCGCACCTCGAAACACTATTCAAACGCCTGACCGCGAGAGCGCTTGACGGAGACGATACTCTCCCTGGGAAAGTTCCCTGAGTTGCAGCGAGTCTCTAAACTTCAAGTTCAACGATGACCACTACCCTGACTAACTTTTCACGGCAAACACCAGAACACATCCTGTTCCCTCAAATCTTCAGGTGAAGTGCACAGTTTGTTGAGTAAATGCTCCCAACATTCTAAACTGCCTTCAAGGATTTTCAAAAGACTAGTATGCTGCTCGATTGGTGGCTCTTTTGGCAGCCATCGCGGAAAACCTCCCATGCCTCATCCAGGTCTTAGTAATGCCTTTTCTGAAGGACTTTAGGGAAATTACATTCACTGATCCCAGAATTTTAGTAGACAGGCTTGAGGTTCTGACAATGTCATGAGTGATGTAACATGTGAGGTCATAAGCAGTGCATTGCGGGGCGCAAGTTATTGTTAACACAGACAACTATAACAGCTGAATTTCTGTGGTTATATATGAGTGATATGTCAGCCTAACTATAACGTCCCTGTAACCTTTGCTTTTTTTGTAAATTTCTAAGGTTTTTAAAATTATATTTGCTAACTAAAAAGACCCTGCAAACTTTTTTTTGTGTGAATTTCTAAGGTTTTTTAACTAGCTCCCAGGAATTTCGCTGTGTAGGACTTACAAGAGGTACCAGGAGGGCTTCTTGGCCCCCAAGATCCCTCTGGAGGAAAATGGACTTCATCCCACAACCAGTAGTGCACCAGGAGATGCGTTTGCAGAGTCGTGGAGAAAGGGAGTGTGGCCTCCAAAGACCTCCTCGCAATTCCTCTGTGTGAGACTTGTTGGTAACAGGAGGGGTAGTTGGCCCCCAAGGACATCTTTCGGGGCCAACTACCCCTCCTATTACCTCCAGTAAGTCCCACACAGCAGGATTGCTAAGATCTGATAGCAGGCCATCCCCCCTTTCTCCACCACTCTACAAACACCCCTCTTTGCCCGCTCTTGGTTGGGGATGAAGTCCCCTTAGCTGCGGAGGGTCCTAATGGGCCAGCTAGCCTCCCTGTTACCTCCAGTGAGCCCTACACAGTGGGATTGCAGAGAGGTGGTCACAGGCCATGACCCTTTCTACACCACCCTGCAAATGCGCCTCCTGGCGTACTACTATTTGGGGAATGAACTTCCCTTGCCTCTTGAGGGTCCCTGGGGGCCAACTAGCCTTCCTGGTACATCCAGTAAGCCCCACACAGCTGGATTGCTGAGAGGTGGTCAAAGGCAATGCCCCCTTTCCCCACCACTCTGCAAACGCACCTCCTGGTGCCCTACTGCTTGGGGAATTAAGTCCATTTTAGTCCTGAGGCCTTCAGGACACAAGGGGACCTCATCGCCCCACCAGCAGTGCGCCGAGAGGCGCGTTTGCAGAGTGGTGGAAAAGGGGTGGGCCTCCGACCACCTCTCAGTAATCCCACTGTATGGAGCTTGCTGGAGGTAACGGGTGGGCTAGTTGACCCCTAAGGACCCATAGGACCCTTAGCAGGGAAGAAGACTTCCTCCCCCAACCAAGAGCACGCCAGGAGGCACGTTTGCAAAGTAGTGGAGAGAGGGGGTGGGGCCTCGGCAAGTTGCCGGCTTCATTTATTTTCTTCATTTTACGAAGGGGGGCTGTGTGGTCCCCCTTCCCTTGGCCCTTTTGGCCCCAGGGACCTTATCTCCCAGGGCCTGACCCATTTAAAAATTAAAATAAAAAGGGAAGGAGGCTCGCGGCCCCTCTCCTCAGGCCAATTTCAGCCATCCCCATGGCCAGGCCAATTTAATTTTGTTCCCTTTTTAAGGGAGGGGACCCACCATCCGGGCCATTTTCGGCCCTGGGGACCCCATCCCCCGGGGCTAGGCCTTTTTATTTTTTTTCTTTATCTTATTTTATTTTATGCCAACTTTGGCCTGGGGACCCCATCCCCCGGGGCATGGCCATCTCCTTTGGAACCGCAAGGGCAGCCTGAAGGCTTGCACGGTCCCGGCCGGATCCCGCCTCCTGCAGTAGCCGGCATTGCCTTTCACCCCCAGGGAGATGACATGGAGCTCCTGGGGGGTAAAAACCAAAGTGTTCCACTTTGAACAAGCAAGAATAAAATGCTCATGCTTGTTCAAAGTGGAGCACTTGTTTGCTATGGGATGGCGGGAGCAGTGCTCAAGCCATCCCACAGCAAACTGCAATGTCCCTGGGGTGAGCACCCCGTGACATTGCTGGAGCTGGCCCTGGGGAGTGACGGTCCCCGGGCCATTTACAGCTCAAGATGGCTGCCAACAATTCCTGGTTTGAAGTGTTGGCAGCCAATCAGATCTCAAGCACAAGTTGCGGGGTGGCGGGGGGGTTCGCCGTAGCCACAATTGTATATCTGAGAAATCTTTACATTTCTCAGGAACTACTGAATGGATTTGCACCATTTAACAAAAAGATTGCTTTCTGAACCAAGACCTACCCTTTTTTCGCGGCCCCTGCATGATGGATCACCCCGAAACTTTCAACACAATAGCTGAAGTGAGTGGCTCATTATTGTTTTTTAGTTTTTTTTATTTCTCGAAGATTCATCAAACGGCGCCAAAGTTATAGGCAAATCAAAAAACGTTTTTCCTATGGAAACAATGTCCTAGCTGTAACTACCTATTGGAATCCGCCAGTAGGATATATATATATGTATATATGTATATATATATATATATTCTGCTCCAAAGGTTGTCCACCAGGTGAGCAGCACTCGATCAGCAGCTTTGTTTATGATAGGCATGGACGAGGATCCGCTTGTAGAAGCCGCTCCGTAGTAGAATTGCCTGACGCGTTTCGAAGCTCCATATGCTTCTCTTCAGAGGCTTTAACGGAGACGGTGTGTGCAAGCGCTGAACCTACTTCGCCATTTTCATATTGCACTCCCACCAATGGGAAGCTCGAATGAGACTGTGCATTGTGGGAAATATGGTCCGGATAGCACACAAATCTTGTCCTGTATGGACCCTGCAAGTGGACTCGTCCTCAATCCTGTTTGCCGCTGCTGGCCCACATTACTGACATGATGGTTACCATGTCAGGTGGCCCCCATAACATTACGGGGTGGTGCAAGCTCCGCGGCAGGACGGCCGCGTGTTACATTCTGCTCCAAAAGTTGTCCACCAGGTGAGCAGCACTCGATCAGCAGCTTTGTTTATGATAGGCATGGACGAGGATCCGCTTGTAGAAGCCGCTCCGTAGTAGAATTGCCTGACGCGTTTCGAAGCTCCATATGCTTCTCTTCAGAGGCTTTAACGGAGACGGTGTGTGCAAGCGCTGAACCTACTTCGCCATTTTCATATTGCACTCCCACCAATGGGAAGCTCGAATGAGACTGTGCATTGTGGGAAATATGGTCCGGATAGCACACAAATCTTGTCCTGTATGGACCCTGCAAGTGGACTCGTCCTCAATCCTGTTTGCCGCTGCTGGCCCACATTACTGACATGATGGTTACCATGTCAGGTGGCCCCCGTAACATTACGGGGTGGTGCAAGCTCCGCGGCAGGACGGCCGCGTGTTACATTCTGCTCCAAAGGTTGTCCACCAGGTGAGCAGCACTCGATCAGCAGCTTTGTTTATGATAGGCATGGACGAGGATCCGCTTGTAGAAGCCGCTCCGTAGTAGAATTGCCTGACGCGTTTCGAAGCTCCATATGCTTCTCTTCAGAGGCTTTAACGGAGACGGTGTGTGCAAGCGCTGAACCTACTTCGCCATTTTCATATTGCACTCCCACCAATGGGAAGCTCGAATGAGACTGTGCATTGTGGGAAATATGGTCCGGATAGCACACAAATCTTGTCCTGTATGGACCCTGCAAGTGTACTCGTCCTCAATCCTGTTTGCCGCTGCTGGCCCACATTACTGACATGATGGTTACCATGTCAGGTGGCCCCCGTAACATTACGGGGTGGTGCAAGCTCCGCGGCAGGACGGCCGCGTGTTACATTCTGCTCCAAAGGTTGTCCACCAGGTGAGCAGCACTCGATCAGCAGCTTTGTTTATGATAGGCATGGACGAGGATCCGCTTGTAGAAGCCGCTCCGTAGTAGAATTGCCTGACGCGTTTCGAAGCTCCATATGCTTCTCTTCAGAGGCTTTAACGGAGACGGTGTGTGCAAGCGCTGAACCTACTTCGCCATTTTCATATTGCACTCCCACCAATGGGAAGCTCGAATGAGACTGTGCATTGTGGGAAATATGGTCCGGATAGCACACAAATCGTGTGCTATCCAGACCATATTTCCCACAATGCACAGTCTCATTCGAGCTTCCCATTGGTGGGAGTGCAATATGAAAATGGCGAAGTAGGTTCAGTGCTTGCACACACCGTCTCCGTTAAAGCCTCTGAAGAGAAGCATATGGAGCTTCGAAACGCGTCAGGCAATTCCACTACGGAGCGGCTTCTACAAGCGGATCCTCGTCCATGCCTATCATAAACAAAGCTGCTGATCGAGTGCTGCTCACCTGGTGGACAACCTTTGGAGCAGAATGTAACACGCGGCCGTCCTGCCGCGGAGCTTGCACCACCCCGTAATGTTACGGGGGCCACCTGACATGGTAACCATCATGTCAGTAATGTGGGCCAGCAGCGGCAAACAGGATTGAGGACGAGTCCACTTGCAGGGTCCATACAGGACAAGATTTGTGTGCTATCCAGACCATATTTCCCACAATGCACAGTCTCATTCGAGCTTCCCATTGGTGGGAGTGCAATATGAAAATGGCGAAGTAGGTTCAGCGCTTGCACACACCGTCTCCGTTAAAGCCTCTGAAGAGAAGCATATGGAGCTTCGAAACGCGTCAGGCAATTCCACTACGGAGCGGCTTCTACAAGCGGATCCTCGTCCATGCCTATCATAAACAAAGCTGCTGATCGAGTACTGCTCACCTGGTGGACAACCTTTGGAGCAGAATGTAACACGCGGCCGTCCTGCCGCGGAGCTTGCACCACCCCGGAATGTTACGGGGGCCACCTGACATGGTAACCATCATGTCAGTAATGTGGGCCAGCAGCGGCAAACAGGATTGAGGACGAGTCCACTTGCAGGGTCCATACAGGACAAGATTTGTGTGCTATCCAGACCATATTTCCCACAATGCACAGTCTCATTCGAGCTTCCCATTGGTGGGAGTGCAATATGAAAATGGCGAAGTAGGTTCAGCGCTTGCACACACCGTCTCCGTTAAAGCCTCTGAAGAGAAGCATATGGAGCTTCGAAACGCGTCAGGCAATTCCACTACGGAGCGGCTTCTACAAGCGGATCCTCGTCCATGCCTATCATAAACAAAGCTGCTGATCGAGTGCTGCTCATGGTGGACAACCTTTGGAGCAGAATGTAACACGCGGCCGTCCTGCCGCGGAGCTTGCACCACCCCGTAATGTTACGGGGGCCACCTGACATGGTAACCATCATGTCAGTAATGTGGGCCAGCAGCGGCAAACAGGATTGAGGACGAGTCCACTTGCAGGGTCCATACAGGACAAGATTTGTGTGCTATCCAGGCCATATTTCCCACAATGCACAGTCTCATTCGAGCTTCCCATTGGTGGGAGTGCAATATGAAAATGGCGAAGTAGGTTCAGCGCTTGCACACACCGTCTCCGTTAAAGCCTCTGAAGAGAAGCATATGGAGCTTCGAAACGCGTCAGGCAATTCCACTACGGAGCGGCTTCTACAAGCGGATCCTCGTCCATGCCTATCATAAACAAAGCTGCTGATCGAGTGCTGCTCACCTGGTGGACAACCTTTGGAGCAGAATATATATATATATATATATATATTCACTGAAAAAACCATAGGTTTCACACACGTTATAGTTAGGAATTATCATTTACAAAACCTTGCAAATTCACTTAAAAAACCATAGGTTTCACACATGTTATAGTTAGCTGCACATTTCACTCGTAAAAAACCAATGAAATTCCACGTTATAGTTAGATCAGGTAACTATAACTTGCGCGCCCACAATAAAGTGCTGATGAAGTCACATAGTACATCACTCATGACATGGTCAGTGACATCACTCATGACATCAATGATGACATCTGAAATTACACATTGTGGATTGCGGTCGCGCAAGTTATAGTTACCTGATCTAACTATAACGTGGAATTTCATTGGTTTTTTACGAGTGAAATGTACAGCTAACTATAACATGTGTGAAACCTATGGTTTTTTAAGTGAATTTGCAAGGTTTTGTAAATGATAATTCCTAACTATAACGTGTGTGAAACCTATGGTTTTTTCAGTGAATTTGTACGGTTTTTTAAATGCTAAGTTTTGTATTTATTTTTTATTTTTTTTCTTGTTTTACACTATGCGCATCGTGCGCGCGCTGTGGGCGCTCAGTGCGCTTCGCGCACCGAGCGCCCATGTTGCGCAGTCCATGCCGTGCGCGCCTCGCCTTTTTTTACGCAGTAACATTTGTTTTTTTCTCCCTTGTGGGTCCTTTAATTTATTTAATAAATGTGATTGTTACTTCTTTTTTTTTTTTTAATTTTTTTTGCCGTGCGCGTACGGTAAGCTTACCGTACGCGTACCCAGCGATTTTTTTTTTTAAATTATTACATTTATTTTTCGTACTTTTGGGTCCTTCTTGGACCCCCTGACAAACACTAGGGGGTCTGCAACTCTCTTCGTTGCCCCCGTTTCACGTTCCCCACCTTTGTTTCTCAGTGCGAGAGACAGAAAATGGCGGCCGACACTCCCTGATTTCGACCGATTCGAATGTTTACAGTCATGTAACCACCAATCAGAATTGAGCTCGCGCACGGCACCGTACGCGTACGGTAAGCGCACGGTAAGCGCACGGAGCGCGCTTACAGATATATATATTGATTTAAATGCTATTTTCTCAGGACCTACTGAACAGATTTACACCAGACCTACAAAAGGCACATCCTTGACCTGAGGACTACCTCTCTGCCAAATTTCAAGTAATTCTGTTCAGCCGTTCGGGCTGTAGCTGTGTCTAAAGGTCCTATGGAAAAATGCATGGGGAAAACGCGTTTTGGGACCCCCCTTTTTTCTCAGCCCCCGCTTGACGAATCCCCCCGAGACTTTCAGGGTAGGAGCGGAGCGTAGCGCCCCATTAGTTTTGAAAATTTCACGAGGATTCGTCGACCGGCGCCAAAGTTATTCCAAATAGAATGTTGCGGATTTCCTATGGAAACACGGTCCTAACTATAACTATCTACTGGCGACCGCCAGTAGATAATATATATATATATATATATATATATATATATATATATATATATATATATATATATATATATATATATATATATATATATATATATATATGTGTGTGTGTGTGTGGCAAGCTGGCAGAGCTGTTCAATGTGTACGTTCATGCTATGTTTCTGATGTTCTGCAATGTGACATGGGTTCTCACGCTCTAAATCAGGGCAAACAGCCCTCGAGTAGAAAATCTGCTTCAGGATGCAGCCAAATACAGCTGCTGTCACTGGCACTCTCTCACGCTCCCTTCACAAAAAGGGTACCGGATGTCACATGTGCGGCCTAAAGCAGCACTAGGTAAGTCTCACGAGCGCTCATGAGCAGTCAGCAAGTCTTTCTGTTGCTTGCAGGTGGCCGGCAACTCTTGCTGGTACTCGTGGGCTGCCAGCAAATCTCGCTGGCATTTGGGAGCGCTCGCAAAAACCCTGCTCGAGCGTGCCAACAAAAACTTAATGCAGCTACAGGGCAGAATGGAGAATTTATCAGGAACTCTGCATTCTCTGCAGATTCTGCGAGCAGAGTGGAATTTTACGCCCAGCCTAGATTTCATCAATCATATTTGAGAGAATACTGTTTTCTAATGATTTTCTAATAGAGGTTATGGAAGGTGCACCAGAAGCTTAAACAAGAGCGTACTTTCTGTAAATTGACACCACCTTTCTCAGCCAATATGAGAATGACGTCTGACATTCTCAGTAAATTATGTACTTCTAACAGGAGCAGCCTATCAGTTGATTCCCTTGTGTTCTACTGCAGCCTCCCAGAGTGTTCTAAAGAACAACTAGAGTAGTCTTAATTATAACAAAAGTATGGCACACCTGAATTCATCTTGATTGAATCTAACTGGTAAAACTTAAAATATTTAATTTGTAAAGAAACAAATTGAGGTGCTCAGTTTGTCATAGAAATTATGGTTAGTGCTGTTAAAATAAATAAGGATACATTTTAAGTGAGTTCTCTAATATCTTTCTCTACTATTTCATTAAAACATTCTGACATGCAGACTGAAGCATGCACTTTAAACACCAGCAGCAGACTGCTAGCTAACTCCCTGGTGATCAGCACCTTTACTACAGTGTTCTAATGAGCAGCTATAGTGCTAACATTCTGAATTTAAGAGAAAAAGTGTAACTTCTTGGCATTTCCTTCTTCTTTTGTAGTTCTTTCTTTCTTTCTATTATCATTATAATTGTTATTATCATTTATAATCTCACTTGTAACTGTACTTCAACTCATACCAATTTGTTATTTTTTTTTATTTTTTCATCTATGTTCTTGTTTTTTTTTCTTTCCTTGAAACCCCAATCAAAAAAAATTATTTGAAAATAAAATAAAAGTGTAGCACAACGCCATCTTGATGGAGTTGAAATGGAAAACTTGTGTGCAACTTGGAGATGATGCTGACAGCATGCAACTGTTGATGGACAAAAGAAACAGACCTGGTGCAGTTGGCTACGTGGCTCCCCCACTACTGTTAACCTAGAGAGAGGGCCATTCTCTGATAAGCAAGTCTTCTGACCAAATGTTGCCCTAAAGTGCCTTACCAGCATCACTGAGCTTTCGATCCCCTTTCAATCTGTCCCAGCGTTATCATTTATCATTAACTATAACTGTAGAGACAAGTACCATGGAACTGTTCTCAAAATATGTTATCTAGACAAACCATCAATTATATTGCACCAGTACCCGGTTCCAACTAAGCAGGGGTTTGTGATCCATTCCATCTCATGATGCATTCATAACTCAGTCAAACCAAAAAGAAGTCATTGCCAGAATGCTCTTGCGGTCAGCACCAGCGCTTATTTCTATCACTGCACCCAAACTTATGTTGATAGCTTCAAAAACCAGAATGAGTATGTATGGTAAGACAGACCCATACGGCAGAAAGTGAGTTTAACCTAGGAGGTCAACTACTAACCCACAGACCAAGCTACTTCCCGATTCTGTGTTGGTAAATGTATGTTAATTAATAAAGTTACCTTTTTGCATAGCACCATCTACATTTTAGGTGGTAATATCATATAGTTAATACAATTTGGAACTTGCGATCTTTTAATATATGTCAGTTCACTAACTATTAAAGAGCAGTGCTTAATTTGCACACAGAAAAATAAGTGCCTGGGCCCTCGTCAGGAGGCCACCTCAGTTTGCACCTCAGTTTGCACCACACATTGCCCATGCCAGCACTGCCAATGACAATACTTGTGCCACCACTAACCATCACACTGGTACAAGTGTGACAGTTAAGACTCTTCAAAGCCCAAAAGCTATAAGAATGGCTTGGGTGGCATGTAGTAGTTGTTTTTTATGTATATTGAATTAACAAACAACTGTTTTTCTGCTCATCTTTAAAATACACAAACAGCACGACCATGTGGCAGTTGTCATAAGTGCAGGTGCCCAGCAGCGGAAACCATCGGCTCAAATTAAACACTGTTAAAAGAGTATGAATTAAAAAAATATATGAGTTTGATTTTAGATTTGATCAGCCACACGCAGTGGCTAAAAATCTGTCATATTTAAAGTTGTTTGACAATGTGGCTGATGTTCATCGCCAAGTGACTGTATCAGCTATTGGGAGGGGCATTTTGTTGGAGAAAAGTAGACACTCTTATGCTGACTGTGCTGCAGCGTGGAATGTCAAATTCCCCCTTCGTCACAGACCAAATATAGCAATAACACATTCACTCAAATACATTCATTGGTGGGGCCCATAACACCAACACTCACACTTCATTGATCTGTTTCTCTAGAGGGATGAGTTTCCAAACGCTGACATGATAGGAATATCTTTTTACCTAAACCCTAATGCGCATTGAATACTTTTATTAACTTCAAACCTCGTGATATTCCCCTCATTTGGTGATGAATCAGTTAGTTGTTTTTATGGTTTAGTAATTCAATTCATTTATTTATACTCTTCTCTTAATCTAATTTCTTCAAACAATCAGCACAACACGTTTGGCAATTAATCAAAACATAGTTTATCTAATTAAATTGCAAATTTTTAGAAATCATCGTCCAAACCGCAGAACATCATATTTACCTAATCTGGCTATTAGTCGTCCTCTAAGTCAGTCAAGTCGTAGAAAAAAATCTTTAAATTCATCAATGTCAGGCTGCAATTCAGTCTCTCAAAGATTCAGGATAACAGCTGTCCAGCAGTGTCACCGTCCTCTCAGGCAGCATAACGTTGGGAAATTTGCAGCAAGAAAAATCAAACGACAAGCCCTTTAACTCACTATTCTACCGTCTTTTATAATGATTTTAATGTCAAAATGTATCAAGAATGAGTTTTAGACAGTCCTGATTGGTGAATTTGGGGTCACTCGGTGAAGTTCTCACATAGTCCGTAAGATTAAGTCATCGCACTTGCTGGTTCCGGTCTTAAATACAGTTCATTGTTGAGGTCCTGGCAACTCTCCCAGTATGACCTTGGTGGGTACATCTCTCCTGGGGTCAGGACGAGGCCATTGTTGCTGGCGGTGGCGCATGCGCATTTCACTCAAAACCTCGTGGGACAGTAACAGTCACGTCGTACGTCTCAGTCGGCCATCTTTACGAAGGCCCAAATGATCAACTTAAGCAAAACAAACACAAAAACGTAATTAAAACATTGAAATGGCTAATAAAATGTTAAACCCTCACTAATTCCCCTATGTGTAAGTAATTATCTAGCATAATAGAAACATTCAAAGCGTTTATATTCACCCAGTGATGTCATCTGGTGCAACTTACAATTACATCACAAAAGCAACATATATCATGCAATATTCTAATTTTCTACCATTAGTATGCGTACATATATTAGTATACAATTAGTTTAGCCATGCAAAATGCAAATCCCACGTGTAATTCTTTTGTTAATATAATTGGTGAGTTTTCACTTCAAACGAATTAATAATATTACCATTAATTGATTATTCAAATTAATATAAACATACAGAATAGGGGGGTATACAACATTTTGTACTACCCACTCCAGCAATCCCCCCTTTGATGATTATATCACCACACCAACAAAATTTTGTATCCCTTTTACGGAATATCAAAGTGATTTCTTGTTTTTATTCATATTTCAGTTTCCCCTGTTTCTTCTCTTTTTTCTGATTTATACATGCGCTCCTTGATTTCCTCCAATTCTATTTCTTCAAATTCTCTCTCTTGTTTCTTATCTCTTTTCCTTAAATTTTCTATTTTTAACCTTTTCTGATTTTTATCCTTTTTATGACAGATACACCCTAATCTAATTATTAATACTATGAAAATCACACGTTAATGGAAATAATATTTTACCTAAAAACGTACTACCTAGTTTTACTACGAAATCTTTAATAGCTGATAATTTCTTTCCAATCTTTTCCCAAACACCTTCGACCTCCAGTGGTGCAATTTCGTCATGCAACTCTGTAATATTTTTAATATACATTTTCAAATCTTTACTTTCGTCAGGAATGTAAGTACAACAATGTTGAACTTTCAGCATTCCACAGACCCCACCCTCTTTTGCCAATAATATATCAAGGGCAAGTCGATTTTGCATTATCATAGCACGCATGGTAACCATTTCAGTATTTACAAATATGAAACCTCCAGCGGTGCTTGTTGACAAGCGATCCACTACTGTTGAAAGTCTTCTAATTTTGTTTGCATTCAGAGATATTCCCACTGCTAGTATCAATGTTCCAAAAATTTCACCCACAATTTCTGTCCAAGATTCTCTCTTACTACGTGCTAAATAACTACCTAAACTATGTACACCATCTTCTCCTCTATCCATATGAAAAATCTTTGGGAAAACCAGGCCTACATAACATGTGCTATACCAATGGTCTGGCAGACGATAATATGCCCTGTTCCCACAAATGAAATATAGTCCAGGAAAAACTGGATCTTTTCCACCTTTGAATCCCCATCCACCCATGATTCGGTATGTATCATGGCACTCGCTATTCCCTACAAAATAATTATCATATGCTGTTTGATTCCTTCTAATACACAATTTCCCTTTTTGAGGCCAATCTAAAGCCATAGTTGGACTCGTTTCCCCTTTCAAATGTTTTTCCATTTCTACATCCCAGACTGCCTTCTCCACTTTTCCTTTTGAAGCCTTTCTTTGCATTTTCAATCTCCTTTCTTCAATCATATCTAAAAATGTATTTTCCTCTTTCTTTAAACTGCAAGTCAAATTATTTCTAAATATGTATTCTAATGTTAGTTCTTTAGTCTCTAGGAAAAATTCACCTAATACCCTTGCAGGTTTTACCTTGTTTAGTTTGTTAATTGACGGTACTTGTGAAAATACAGTATCTACATCTGAAAAATAATACTCTAATTTACCTTTTTGATAAAATAAACTAGCTATTACACTACATGTTATTCCATAAATTACTGGAAGGTGGTGATAAGTCACTCCTTCCGATAGAGGCAGGTAACTGCATACACACATAGCAGTCCCTTACGTCCATTGTCTTTACATGTTCATACAACGATTTTGAAAACACATTATTAGAAAAATCTGTTATAGACCTGCCTTTATGTAAATAATTTGTATCTATTCTAGTCGGAACTACCTTTTGAATCTTCCCTATATTAGTTATGTTTTCACAATGTCCTTCTAATGTATCTATAGTAACCTTAAATGAGATCAGTAGAGCAAGTATACTCCATAGAAGCATTAATAATCCTGTACAACAACAACACATTTTACACCATCTCCTCAAAAATGTACATCTACCTTTGCTACTATCTAGGTTTGCCATGTTTGCTAAAATGGACTGTGTCTTTTGACTTAGCCTCTTCTACTTCACAACTAGTTTTTCTAACCCAAGGCTCTAAACACCTACTTGGTTCTACCAGTTTTTGTCTTTTTCAATATTTTAATTGTCTTTCTCTCATTTGGGTTCTTGTCTCATTCAGTTTGGCATTTCATAATTTTTCACTTTTCCTTCGTTTTCGGTATACAGAATGTCCTGAACATCCGCTTCTTCTCCAATATCAGACAAGATAACTCTCAGGATTCCTCAACCACTTCTGGTACAACCACCTCTGGATTTCCTTGGCTGTCCGCCTCTTCTTTTACTTCAGGCAGGGCCACATACGTCCATTCTGGCGATTTATACTTCTGGTTAGGTTTCCTTGTTCTTCTGCTTTCTTTAACTACAATTGTTTCTTCTTCTTTTGATTTCTCCTGACTCGTCACTTCATTCACCTGTTCAGCCCTTGGTGAATTTGCTCGTGTCAGTCGATATCTCAATCTTTTTATTTTATTCGGCCAAACGTCGTCTTTTGCAGTTCATTTCAATTTACCCCCTTTATCGTTCTTTTCAGTTCTCCAAGCTCTCTTTCTTAGAACTCGACCTTCAGGTATCTCATCTTCGCTTTCCTCTGACTCTGTTTCAACTTGCTTTTTACTCTCAACAGTTTCTTTTTCCACCACTTCTTTTGTTTTCCCTACTTCTGTCCCTCTTCGAATCTCCGACACGCAATCTTCCTGCTGACTACTTGTCCCTGCTTCTAACTGAATGTTGGAGTTCCCTACACCTCCTCGGGGGTCTTCCGCAATAATCTTTCCCTTTCTCTCTGCATCTGGCACCTGTCCATCTAAATGTGTTGTTTCAGGTGGAATTTCTCTCAATCTTTCATCTGGGCACTTCCTTCTTATGAATCTCTTTTATCGTCTCTTCACTGTCCTTTTCTTTGTTCTTTCCTTGTTCTTTCCTGGAATCATCTGGTGTTTCAAAAGCTATTCCATCTGGGGTACAAAATATAGTGCAGTTCATCTTGCACAACAAATCTCTACCTAACAAATTCACAGGACTAGTGTCGCACACGACAAAGCGGTGCATTTCAGAAAATTTGCCTATGCTAACTTTCACTGGTTCTGTAAGGTAAGTTTTAATCTGCCTGTTGGATACACCAACTTCTTGGATCGTTTCATCCGAGAGAGGAAGATTCTTGACATCAGCTGATCTAACAGTTGATCGAGTAGCACCAGTATCAACTAGGAAAGTAATATTTTCATTATTAACTTTTCCATCTACAAATGGGCCCGTCTGGTCTACTTCTAGAGTTGCGCCAAGTACGCACTCTTCTTCCTCCCTTTTGGCACCGTCAATAACCCTCTTTTGAATCACTTTCATCGCGTTGCAGTCAATACTGCGAAGCAGCGCTAGCGCACGGCGGTTTATTTACCTGTTCTTTGTTGTAGAATCCCGTTTCCTTACTATACTTCTGGGAATTTTTGCTCTGTGGAAAAGGTGGTTTTGGCACCTGATTCTGTTGTGTTACAACCTGCTGTTGTCGCTGCGGTTGACCACTCACCTCATTCTGCACCTGTGGATTCAATGATGCATTTTCATCGTTAGTACTCTGGGGAAATTTACACTCGGATTTCCAATGCCCTATCTTACCGCAATTATGACACGGAAATTTCTTCTTAGCTTCTTCGATATTTCCTTTACCTTTCCCAGGACTAAATTTTTGTCTTGATCCTGCTTGTTCTGCTAATTGAGCTTCCTGTCTCTCCGCTACCTTTACTTGTGCCCACATAGCCTTTTCTTTCAATTTTCGCTGTTTTGCTTCGGTCTCATCACTGAAATATTTAGCATGTCTCAGTACTTCGTCTATTTTCTTATTTTGCCAGTCTGCGGTATGCTGTTTTATCATCTCACTAATTTCTGGACGAAGACCATATACAAACCTTTATACAAAAATACTTAAATCCTTTTCACTTAGATTTTCGTCCCCACTAAATTGTTTAAAGGCCAAAATTAACCTCTCATAATATGAGTGTACTGACTCTTTGCTTTCCTGATGTGTTCTGTCAATTTTTACCCAGTCTGTCTCTTTAGGAGGTACTTTGTTTTTCAGAAACGCAATAACCTGTTCGTATTTCTTCATTACCTTGGGGTCTGGAGCCCCTGTTTTTGGATCCCTTGGGTATTCTTGTGTTGGCCAATCTATCATGATTTTGCACTCTGTCCATAGATCTGCTGGTACTATTATGTCAAACAAGCTATTTAGATCAATCCACAATACTTTGGACAATTTTACAAATCTGTCCACCTGTCTATACCACTCGACGGGTTTTTCACGTAGTCGAGGGATGTCATTTGTAAATGACAAAATATCTTGCCTAGTCCATGGGACATGTACATATCCTCTTCCTGGAATTTATCTCATAGGGCATTCTGTCACGACCTTCTCTTTTCCTCTAACAGAGAAAGCTGAAAAGGTTTTATCTGAAACATCATCTCGTTTTCGATACCATCTACTTTTACATTTGTCCACATCTCCCTATTTTCTCAATAAAATAATTATTTCTTTAATCTGACTCATTCGTCCTGTGGTATTCATATTTTCAATGTCCTTTTCAGTGAAATCTGCCCGATATGGTTTCTGTAGTGCTTTTACCTTTTCAATATCTATACCCATTTCATTTGCCTCTTCTTCTAATCTTTCATGGAGACTTTTTGCTCTCCATGTTATGCTTTTACACAGAAATAACAACTCCTCATCTTGGTAGGTTTTTAACTTCTCCGTAGGGATAGTTCCTACTATTAACTCTTCCAGTACCATTCGTAGTTTAGCCACATCTATTGACTGAGATTCTTTGTCTTTCTTCTGCAAACTTCTCAACCATTCACTTAATTCCTCTGTAGATTGCCCTACTAACTTCTCTACATTTCTTTGTCCAACATCCTTTTGTGTTTCTAATATTGACTCCACTGTTGTTATACGCCTTTCTGCACAGTTCTGGCCTACAAACGGATTATTTGAAACATTTGGTTCAATCATACTTATTGTCTGTCTCCATGGATTATCATTTTGACTCATTTTTGGTTGTTTTACCTGCTTATTACTTTTATAAGGGACCGTCTAATAATGTTCGCTATCTTTCTGTTTATCAAAAAAAGGCATTGCTTGACCTATCGTTACTGGAACTGTTACAGCTTCCAGATTTTTGGTCAATTCTCTTATTTTCTCTGTTAATTCTAGGGTCGTCTTTGCTAGTTCTGCTGAATTTTCATTGTTTATTTTACCTCCGGACTTCTTTTCTACCTCTCTAATGGAATAGTTTTTTCCCAAATCTTGGAACTCTGGTTCCGATTTTATGATTTGTACTGTTTCTTTCATTGGGGAACTTGGGGTTAATATTTCTGGTTCTGGCCGATATGGGGGTGGATTTTTATAGAACATGTCATCAAGAACATCATCCTCCGATTCATTCACTCCATACCCTCTCGATTCCAAATTATGTCTCTTTTCTATGCATTTTCTTCCTTCATTCTCTCCTGCAGCTCTTACAGGAAACAAACCCTCAGTCATACTCGCATTCCGCCACCTTCTCATTCGATCATCATGATTCTCATGTCCGTATGACATACCAAACATGTACATATACCTTCCGCCATTCCTCTGTCTTTCTCGGTCATGCATCTCATCTTCCCATTCTGTCAATGCTTCAAATTGTGTCGGTCTAGGTCTTGGTTCTAAATTCATCATTTTCTCTCTTAAATTTCTCAAAACTGCCAACTTAAATGAACCATGTTCTGGAAAAGCCAACACTCCGTCTTTTTCAGTATACTTGACCCAATTGTCTAACCAAATACAGGTGTGATATCCATATTTCGCAACCATAAAGGATGCAGGGGTTTTCGGTGGAGGAAGTAACTGTCCTTCCCTAGTTACAATCGGTTTGTCCTTTTTAAACCACTTTTTAATTCTACCGAACCAGGACTTTTTCTCCTTTTCTGGTGGATCATAAGACATTTTCCTGTCTTCCGTGTATCGCTAGTCTCTCCTTACAACTGTAACGCTATTCTGTCCAATCGTAGCGCGACTGACACTAACACACCAATCCGGAGCGTTCTACGTTTCCGACTGACTGGCCAATCCCAGCGTGGTCATTCTGACATCAACAGCCGCTGCCGCAGCTCCTGCTCCTGTCTACCCCTCCTTTACAAACTCCACTCGGTAAGTTTTGTTTCAGATTTACAATTCTGTTAGTAACAACACAAAAACACCACCATTGTCCGCTTCGCTAACCAAGGAATAGCAATAGACCTTTCTCACGAGAATTCCGTCTTTCCCGAGAGCAGCACTTACCTCTGCCCTACTACAGAATCGTTACTTCCGTTGATAAAGTAGCACATCCCTCTACCTTACCCTTCTAACAAGCATTAGCTAATCGTTTCTCCAGAATTAAGACACATGGTTGGAGACCCAATGCTCCTGAGAAATAAAACTAGAGTTTCACAATTAACCCGAATGCCTTCACATTCACGCACTTTCACACGAGAAAATGTAGTACATTCACACAGAATCCTGTCTTTCCCGGGAACAGCGAACAGTCTGTCCTACTACAGAATTATGACCTACATTAACAAAGTAGCACTTCCCTCTACTTTATCCTTCTAGCAAGCTCAGAGAATACCTGTTACCTTTCCAGTGATTAGCGTTTTCGGAATGCCATTTGGACTCCTGGTACCTAAGACCAAAATTTTCACAGATGACCTTCGCTATCATACACACTTCTCTCACACAGAAAATGTCCCTAATGGCAACACACAACGATGTCACCGAATCGAACCCAGACAATGCGTCGTGCAACTTCTATCGTTACACGTTTCTCCCTGTGTCCCTACAGGGCAACAACTATTCCGTCTTTCCCGAGAGCAGCGCTTACCTCTGCTCTACTACGGAACCGTTACAAACTTCCGACTTCCTACATCCCAGAAGCCGTGCAAACAACATAAAACTCAATGCGACTCAACATAGAGTGTTATTACGTAAACCAATATCAATCAGTAACTAATAATCAATAAGCAATTTACAAACTATATTCACCAAACCAAAACAAAACAACCATCATTCTGCTACCAGAAAAACTGCTGCAGCATGGAATGTCAAATTACCCCTTCGTCACAGACCAAATATAGCAATAACACATTCACTCAAATACATTCATTGGTGGGGCCCATAACACCAACACTCACACTTCATTGATCTGTTTCTCTAGAGGGATAAGTTTCCAAACGCTGACATGAAAGGAAAATCTTTTTACCTAAACTCTAATGCGCATTGAATACTTTTATTAACTTCAAACCTTGTGATATTCCCCTCATTTGGTGATGAATCAGTTAGATTTTTTTATGGTTTAGTAATTCAATTCATTTATTTATACTCTTCTCTTAATCTAATTTCTTCAAATAATCGACACAACACGTTTGGCAATTAATCTAAACATAGTTTATCTAATTAGATTGCAAATTTTTAGAAATCATCGTCCAAACCGCAGAACATCATATTTACCTAATCTTAGTCGTCCTCTAAGTCAGTCAAGTCGTAGAAAAAAATCTTTAAATTCATCAATGTCAGGCTGCAATTCAGTCTCTCAAAGATTCAGGATAACAGCTGTCCAGCAGTGTCACCGTCCTCTCCGTCAGCATAACGTCAGGAAATTCACAGCAAGACAAATCGAACGACAAGCCCTTTAACTCACTATTCTACCGTCTTTTATAATGATTTTAATGTCAAAATGTATCAAGAATGAGTTTTAGACAGTCCTGATTGGTGAATTTGGGGTCACTCTGTGAAGTTCTCACATAGTCCGTAAGATTAAGTCATCGCACTTGCTGGTTCCGGTTTTAAAGACAGTTCATTATTGAGGTCCTGGCAACTCTCCTAGTATGACCTTGGTGGGTACATCTCTCCTGGGGTCAGGACGAGGCCATTGTTGCTGGCAGTGGCGCATGCGCACTTCACTCAAAACCTCGTGGGACAGTAACAGTTACGTCGTACGTCTCCGTTGGCCATCTTTACGAAGGCCCAAATGGTCAACTTAAGCAAAACAAACACAAAAACGTAATTAAAACATTGAAATGGCTTATAAAATGTTAAACTCTCACTAATTCCCCTATGTGTAAGTAATTATCTAGCATAATAGCAACATTCAAAGCGTTTATATTCACCCAGTGATGTCATCTGGTGCAACTTACAATTACATCACAAAAGCAACATATATCATGCAATATTCTAATTTTCTACCATTAGTATGCGTACATATATTAGTATACAATTAGTTTAGCCATGCAAAATGCAAATCCAACGTGTAATTCTTTTGTTAATATAATTGGTGAGTTTTCACTTCAAACGAATTAATAATATTACCATTAATTGATTATTCGAATTAATGTAAACATGCAGAATCGGGAGGCATACAACATTTTGTACTACCCGCTCCAGCAACTGCACTTCCAGTCACATAATTATGTAACAAGTATGTAATGTTCTGGTGTTCATGCCCAGCTAAACATTCTCCCCCATGAAAATACCCACACGTGATCAGAACGCATCGAACATACTTGTCTAGTGAACAGAGATTTTATCTAGCTCAACCTACTAATATGCCCTCACCACTCCCAGTCACTTTTATGTTTTGAAAGGCTCAGGGTGTTAGTTTTACACCACATCGGTTTCTGCACATGTTGTAGAATATTATATAATGCTGGTTAGACTCACTTAGGGCCAAAGGCATATTTGGGGGTAAGGGGTCAAACTGACCTGCCTTGGCCGAGAATAGAGACTAGCGTGACAATTTTAGCATGCATTTGCCTGGCTGTTGAGCCGAGTGTGTGACATATGCCATTGTAGCATCTCAGGGACCCTTATTCTGCCATAAGCAAATGTCTCCAGATATCAACTGGAGGAATGTGTGCATGGAAAACATGCTGGAAACTTGTGATTATAACCACTGCCACTCACCCCCAATTTCTAATGAGGGATTCAGAATTGCCCACTGGGGCTATTACCACACTCAGCAGTACTGTTTTTTGCCACCACCAGTTTTGCCACGTACGGTTCCCAGCCACCTCAGAATGAGAAGCAGTATCTCTCACTTGTACTTCTGCTACTGATATATATTAAAATATTTGCAAGTTCAATTTGTAAAGCAAACACGTGTTTTTATTTAAATGTCAACTAGAAAATGGTTAACATACTGCAGCCGTTTCCTTTCTCACTCACCTGCACCCCACCCAGTATGTGTGTCACCAGGTTCAAATTCCTTCACATTGCAGCTGGAGAAACGAAAAGTAAAACCAAAGTCCCCATGATACAAAATTCACAGCTGTGTGTCAGAAGTTACCTGACATTTGACAGTCTGTCTTTGAACAGTAAGCAAATGCTGCAAGAAGAAAAACACTTCAAAGGACGTTTTGTTCCTCTCTTTCTCCACCTGAGCCCCTTCAAACTCACCTGGGATTCCTGAAGGACCTCCCACACCCCTAGTTCCAACCCCGCTGCATGACCCTGGAATACTGCCAGACCCTGAGATTAAGAAGCCTCCCTGGTGAAGAGGCACAAACTAGACTCATCTATACAGACTTTACAGCTGTGGAAGTTTGAATTGTAAAGATGAGGAGCAACTACAAAGTCCTTAAATCCTTATTTACCCAGTACTTATCATTGACATTAGGAATGTTGACAAGAAAGATTCAGAAACCATAATTTGCGTTAATATATAGTGAATATTGAAATGGTTGATAGGAAAGACTGATTATCTTTATGTATTCAGCCGTCTTATGGATCCTGTACTTTTCTGTTAATTTAAGATCGGCTAACTCGAATGTCTGAGCCCTAAAGTAACAGAAGACAACCTCCTTGAAACACGTCGGCTTAAACGGTACCTCTTTTTCAACTGGCTGTCATTTTTTATCTGAGAAATATGATGCAACTGTTAAGATGTACTAATTTTATTTTAACGAAAACTTCTTGATATATAAATAACTTCACATGGTACACCACAATCAATAATATTTGTGCTGTTCACATCGTTAACATTTAATATAAACATTAGTAATATAGCTACCGTTCATGTGGCTTTTTACTTTCGACCACTCAAATTCCTATACAGTGAGGGTCACTGCATAGATGGTTTGCAGCCATGCAGGGCGATTGAGTATACCACTCTTAATTCCTCAATAAACCCTTTCGACTTTCTATGAATTCATCCCAAGTGACAGTAGAATGCATCGCCACATTATTTATCCGTCCGTATGCATGTCTGCCCTAAGTGTATTGCTTATGATTGCAGGTGTATTTATATAACTTAGGCTTTGCATGTAGTTCACAGTGCTGTGCTTCTCTGACTGCTCTATTACACACCCCTCCACCACCCCCCCCCCTCCCTCCCCCCTCCCCTCCCAACCCTCTGGACACGGTGTCCACGGTAGTGAGCAGGATGCTGGATGCTTGCCGGACTCCTGGGGTTGGAAAGCTCATTTAGTATTCACCACTGGCTGCCCCCTCTCCCCCTCGCCCCTCTCTTTGTACACCAGCCCTACTTGAGTTTCTTTTTCTCCTTTGTGGGACGGCGCCCCTTTGAAGCGCTCCGAGGCACGCCCTGTAGTAAAGAGAACTTCACAGGAATCGGAAACATGAGCGCGCAGGTCTGAAGCCGGGCTACTGTACAATGGCGAGAAGAAAGCCCGGGAGACCCCAGCGCCGCAGGACACCTCCCCGGAGCCCGCGCTCGTATCAAAGCCCCGCAGACACCGGCTGTAAAGGCAGCGCGGCAGGGGGAGCGGCAGTATCCCGGACACTGCTAGTCATCCTCGTCAGCTGTGTCTCCAGGAGGCGGGGAGGTGTCAGCGCCGTGAGTCGCGTCTGCCCAGAGATCAGGGTCAGCGCGAGGCGGGACAGTCACCGCTGACAGGAACGTCCGCGCGCAGCTCTTCTACCTCATGTTGTGGAACAAGGCGGGAGGGGGGTCCAATCAAAAACGCTCTTATGTCAGTAGGTGGAGTGGGAATGAAGAGAAAATAATACACGACGTACGGTGTGCATAAGAGATGGGGGCGGTGTATGTCATGGTGCAACAGGTGCAGAGGCACCGGGGTCCAGATGCCTGAGGGCCCCCCTAAACCTTGATTATTGTTGTATTTTATCATAGCCAGAGGGTCAATTTCGACTCTTGCGCTAGGGCCCATGATACATTGGCTTTTATAAAGTAAGAGGTAAAATGATAAAGAGGTGAGCATCAGACGACAGAGAAATGACGAGAAAGGAAGAAATGAATCTCCAAGGGTTGAATGAAACAGAAAGAAATAGAAAGAAATGAAAAGAGACCAATTGAAAAAGAAGTGTAAGAAGTAGATACAAAAAACGTGAAAGGCAGTGAAAGTTGTAACAAATCAAGAGGGAAAGAGGGTAAGTATGGTAGAAAGAGTGCATAGCTAAAAAGAGAAATCACGTGAAAGAAAGAGGATAATAATAAAAATACAGGAAGAAAAGAGAGAAAGAGCAGCGAGAAAGAAAGATAAAATTAGAGAATGGAAGTTATACCAAGAAAGACAGATACCGGTGGCGAGAATGTGAGAGAGAGCATGGGAGAGGAGGGAGTGTGAAAAGGAAGATGACGAGGGGAAGAGAGAGAGAGGGAGGGATGGAGAGAGTGGGATAGACAACCCGAGAGCAAGAAACACACAGATGTAGTCGGAAAAAATAAGAAAGTGGGAGGAGGGAGACGAGTAGAGAACTGGGTTAAAATATGGAAAATAAGGAAGAGACAAGAAGGGTGAAACATCGGGTTACGAGAGATGGTGAGTGAAGGGATGAAAGAAAGTAAAATAAAATAAAAAAAATGTGAAAAATTGTGAGTGGAAATGTTAAAAATGAGATCATGAATGTCATGATGAAGAGAAAAGAAAGAATGAAAAGAAAGAAAAATTCACAACATAGTGAGGGATCGGACAGTGTGAAATGGTAAAGAAGCAGAAAAACAAGTTAACTAAAAGAACGACATAAAGATTATGAAATGAAAGAAAAAGCCAAGATAATAAATGTGAGTAAAGACGAACGAGGAGAAAGTCGGCTAGTTAAAAAAGAGAAAGGTCACGAGAAAAGACAGAGAAAGGAATTACGAGATACGGAAATCTCATACTAATCCGGCGGACATGCGTTGCTTATTCATTGCTCAAGCCTTTATCCTTCAACTTTTATAATTTTTTTGTTATCGGAGCAGGGGACTGCATAAAACATGCAAGAGAAAAAAAATGAATAGAATAACTTAATGCAATTTATATTGAGTGTCATAATGTATTTCAAACGTAGGTGCACGGCAGTGAAAGAAAAATGAACAGCTTGTTCCAAATTAAACTTGAATAAGTGCACGCACAGAGGAGCCCAGTCGGTGGCAATGAAAGGCTCCCAGCTCGGGGTCTGTGGCGCCTGGGCTTGTGTCTCTGCATGGCTGGCTTCCCTGCAGCCCCTCTGGTTACTTTTTTGTGTCCCGGGGTTGTCCCTATGCAAACAACAGGTTGAATATTGTAGGTGTGGGTCATTAAAGTGTCCCCAACACAATGACGGACTGTGTCCCATTCGCCACGCTTGGATTAGTCTTTGGAAAGTGCCTACCAAATGTGACATGATGTTGGCTTCCAACATTATTCAGTCTGCATAGCAGCGGGCCCTGCCCTGTCTCCCTGGCAACGGGCCGCCGCGTCCTTGGAATGCACAACCAAAGACAGCATTAATGACACGGTAAGTGACTGGCAGAAAAGGGCCTTCAGTTGTGAAATGAATGTCTTATAGAAATGGGGTAGGCAGGGATAGATAGATAGATAGATAGATAGATAGACAGACAGACAGACAGACAGACAGACAGACAGATAGATAGATAGATAGATAGATAGATAGATAGATAGATAGATAGATAGATAGATAGATAGATAGATAGATAGATAGATAGATAGATAGATAGATAGATAGATAGATAGATAGATAGATAGATAGATAGATAGATAGATAGATAGATTTGGAAGCCATACATGAGATCTTTTAATTTTAATTTTTTGTACCGTTGTTTCAATAGTGGGAATGGATTTCAGAGCACTTTACTGCGTAGACAAGTCGTGCAATATACAGAAGGTTATGCATTGGGTATGCTCACTAATGCAGCCAGAGGTTCCATGCAAGGCCTGACGTGAAGTAAGGGTTCGAGTTTAATGTCAAAATCATGTCACTGCAGTGATCAACGCGGTTGTAGACTATTAGGGAGACAAAGTGCAGTTTTCAGGAACTGGTGATGGACAAAGTAGCAGGAGTGGTGATTGAAAAAGGATGTCAGAGGGAAAAAGAAGAGGGTGTCTTAAAACTGGGGAACGTGTTTCGATATTTAAGGTACACAAGTAAAAAGTGGAGTGGAGTGGCAAAGAGCGGCGCAGAGTGGACTGGTGTAGAGTGAAGTAGTGTGGAGTGGAGTAGCGTTGAGTGTCATAGCTGCATGGCATTGAGTGTCATACAGTGGCACAGACTGGAGTGGCACAGAGTGGCCTGGCGTAGAGTGGAGTGTCGTAGAATGTAGTGAAGTACAGTGTTGTAGAGTGGAGTGCCGTAGAATGGCGTAGTGAGGCATAGAGTGGAGTAGGGTGTTGTTTCTTAAAGTAGAGGAGCATAGAGTTGAGTGGTATAGAGTAGAGGGCTCTAGAGTGGGGTGGAGTAGAGTGGAGTGCAGTGCAGTGGATTGGCGCAGAATGGCATAGAGTGGCGGAGAGTGTCGCAGAGTGGAGTGGTGTAGAGTGAAGTAGTGTAGCATAGAGTGGAGTGGCCCAGAGTGGACTGGAGTGACGTTGAGTGTCATAGAGTGGAGTGACGTCGAGTGGCATAGAGTGGCTTGGCATAGAGTGGAGGGTTGTTGAGCAGAGTGTCTTAGAGTAGATGGCCTTAGAGTGGGGTAGAGTGTTGCCGACTGTCGTAGAGTGGAGAGTTGTAGAGTGAAGGTTCGTAAAGTGGAGGGTCGTAGAGTA
Source organism: Triturus cristatus (assembly GCF_964204655.1). Lineage (NCBI taxonomy): Eukaryota > Metazoa > Chordata > Amphibia > Caudata > Salamandridae > Triturus > Triturus cristatus. The sequence goes on along the minus strand of NC_140582.1, from coordinate 172,502,776 downwards.
TCCTGTCGCAGAGCTGAGTAGACTGGAGTGAAGTAGAGTGTTGTAGAGTGGAGTGACAGAGTGGCATAAAGTGGAGTGGTGTAGAGTTAAGTAGCGTGGCCTAGAGTGGGGTGGTGTTGAGTGGCATACAGTGGAATAGAGTGGCTTTGCGCGGAGTGAAGTATTGCAGAGTGTTGTGGGGGTGCGTAGAGTGGAGGGTCTTAGAGTGAAGGGTCATAAAGTGGAGGGTCGTAGAGTATCCTTCCATGGAGTGGCATATAGTGGAGTGTGTGTGGTCGAGTGTAGTGAAGTAGAGTGTTGTAGAGTGGAGTGCAGTAGAGTGACTTAATGTGGTGTAGAGTGGAGTAGGGTGTCACTACTTAGAGTAGAGGGGCATAGAGTTGAGTGGCATAGAGTGGAGTGCCCTAGAGTGGGGTGGAGTAGAGTGGAGTGAAGTGGATTGGCGCAGAATTGCATAGAGTGGCTTAGAGTGGTGCAGAGTGGAGTGGTGTAGAGTGAAGTAGTGTGGCATAGAGTGGAGTGGCCTAGAGTGGAGTGGAGTGACGTTGAGTGTCATAGAGTGGAGTGGCATTGAGTGGAATAGAGTGGTTTGGCATAGAGTGGAGTGTCGTTGAGCAGAGTGTCTTAGAGTAGATGGCCATAGAGTGGGGTAGAGTATTGTCGAGTGGAGGGTTGTAGAGTGGAGGGTTGTAAAATGGAGGGTCGTAGAGTATCCTGTCGCAGAGTGGAGTAGAGTGTAGTGAAGTAGAGTGTTGTAGAGTTGAGTGACATAGAGTGGCACAGAGTGGAGTGGTGTAAAATGAAGCAGTGTGGCCTAGAGAGGATTGGGGTGGCATTGAGTGGCATGCAGTGGAATAGAGTGGAGTGGCATAGAGTGGCTTTACGCAGAGTGAAGTATTGCAGAGTGATGTGGGGGTGCATAGCGTGGAGGTTCTTAGAGTGAAGGGTCATAAAGTAGAGTGCCGTAGAGTGACTTTGTGTGGTGTAAAGTGGAGTAGGGTGTTGTGTCTTAGAGTGGAGGGGCAAATACTGGATTTCACTGCTTTTAACAATTTTTTTAACAGCCTGGACTTAAAAGTACAGGCAACGCAGGTAAAAACCGGTAAGGTGACAACCCTATTAAGAGCGTGTCCCAGAGGTGAGGAGTGGCCTCAAAGCGCAAGCATCCGTTTTAGAGCGTCTGCTGCCCTTGCACTGCTCTGTAAGGCACAGGCAGAGGGTGCAGCAATTCTTATAGTTTAAGGAACAGGCTCTTATTGCCTGTTGCTTGCAGGCAAAGATGCCTACAAAATGTCTGCCAGTGTCTCTCAACGGGGTCCTTTGCTCCATCTATGTGGGACTTGGGTGCTTCCTCACTGTGCATGGATGAGTCAGGGTGAGCGCGGAGTGTGCATTTGTGCTTAAACCTGCGGGCACAGGAACCCATGCTGGGATTCCTATGTGAATGGTTATATAAAACTGAAGGCTTCATTATCATTAAGGCTGCCCAGGTGCCTTTGTTTGACCTACAGGCAGGCCTGAGAGATTCCTGACCTTCTCTAAGAGGTGATTACTGTAGCCTAGCTGTGATGGGTGGGTGAGGTATGACTGTCCTTTCTTTTCTCCCGTGCGAGTGCACACTGGAATATCCCTGCCTCTTGCCCCAGGAATATAACAGTTACCAAAGTGCAGTCACACGTGGAGATGTTTTTTCCATGTGGAGCATTGCAGCTGCCTTAGGCACAGTGCTTGGGAAGGGGGAACCCTGCGGCCCAAGCAGTGATGAAGCACCCTACTATTTACTGCTGACAGATGGCTAGGCAGCAGCACCCTTTCCTTCAACAAGGGTGCTGTTGGGCTTATATGGCCTCCATCTTTGATGGGTACTCGTTGAATAAGTGGTTAGTTGGGTAGTAGTTCTAGTGTGGCAGCCAGGAGAGCCTGGGCTATGTATTGTATATTAACATGTTTTCATAGGTATTTACTGGGGATCAGCCATTACAACGCGGTTATTACCACGCTGTGCAGTTACATCGCATGCGTTAGAACGCATGCGATGTTACAACGCTATGCCATTACAACGCAAGTCTGTACATCGACTTGCGCTAGATGGCGTGCTAACATTACAAATAGTGTAGTTTACTATCCCAACACCTTCCCTACTGTTAAGTGGACTGGAGTTGGAATAGTAAATTACACTTTTTTAATATCAGCACGCCATCTAGCGCAAGTCGATGTAAAGACTTGCGTTCTAATGGCATAGCGTTGTAACATCGCATGCGTTGTAACGCATGCGATGTAACTGCACGCGTGGTAAAAACCCGCGTTGTAATATCATACATCCGTATTTACTAGATGTACAGCTTTGTAGTACAAATTGGCTTGCAACGCTAATAAGTATATTTCTGTGTTTTAAACTTTAGCTTGACAGTTGCACTGTTATTGCTCTTAAGATAGTCACCACCATTCAATCACAGTCCTACTGGCAACTTTGGACGATCACTATACATTTATCACGGTAGGTGCTGTTTCAAAATTACGAAAGGTGCATAAAATGAATTTTTCAAAACGATGTAGATCATTTTATGTTACAGGATAGCTAAATTGAAAAGTCTATTATAAATAGTTGTTGTTCGTAGTGTGCCTTCACTATTACCACTGGTCTTTAAAGTGACAGGTACTGCCCCTTTGGAGCATGAACTCATTTGATATTGGTTTCAGCGATATCTCAATAGGACTTTCAAACATTTCTTGCATTCTCAAGCATAAATTAGACCTGTCATCAGGGTCTGGAATGACGTTTATTTCAGAAGAGGCAATACGGATTTTTTTTACAAGTGTTGGTCTGGAAGAATGGGCCCTCTTTCAGGTGCGGCCGGCACAGGTAATAGAGGTAGGGAATGGGGGGAAGTCAACAGACTACGGGATAGGTAAAATTAAATAAAAAAAGAAATAAAACCACTTACCTGGCACTCACCGCATCGCCGACTCGGCGATGCAGCGAGCGCAAGGTAAGTGGTTCTGTCGACTTCCACCCCCGCACCTCCCCACCGCCACACCACGCCACCTCTGTGGCCTGTGCCAGCGGCGACTGCCTTCTTGCATTCTACATTTACAAGACAGGTGATGTTCACATGACCTAACATGGCTGATGGGATGCTGAAATAAAATGCAATCTAAATATCAAACTTATTTTATTGCAGCGTTCACACTGTCCATGCACATATTCCCAGCCCCTATTTTATATTCTGTGCTTGAAAATCCTGTGCCTCTCTTAGATGTGGGCAGGCGGGGAAATTTATTGGGTGTCCTGACATGTGGACATGAACCAGAGCTTGCGTCTTGTGCTGTGCTTATAGTCAGAAGAGGACAAAGTGGCACACAGCAGTAGCATATCTCTCCATTGAATAGAGCTTTGACGCTGCTGCTGCCCCAAGAAAGTACCGCCAATGGTAGACCCATCTTGGGATTCTGGGTCCCAGTGCAGACATCGGCGGCTTCCTCTTGCTATCCAACCAAATTTTTACTGATAGAAGCTGGTGGGTTTTGAAATAAAATGAAGTTCCTGCAAACTACTGTGAATGCCATCACCCAGTGTGGATTTGTGGATTTTCAAACATCCATTTCATGCTATATGTGTCATTTTCTTAAAGCAATTTTTGGGCCCTTTATGAATACTCTATGTTTGATCCCCTAAAGGTCCATTCACGAATGTACATGTGGGGAAACTGACACTTGTTAGAAGAACCATTGATGCATGCCCTGAGTCTGGCCACTGTTACAAGGTCTATTTATCCATATAATGTATGTTATGCTATAGGCGTTTATACCACGCATGGCTGCCCAGACAAGGGTTTTCCAGCGTGTCTGATACATCAGTCAAGATATAGGTTCTCTGGCCTAAAACAACCAAGGGGCTTATTTACAAGCCCCCTGCGCCACCTTGTGCCACCGTTGCATCACTTTTTTTGACGCAACGACGGCGCCGCATCTGCTTCATATTTACATGGATGCAGATGTCACTTTTTTATGGGCTGCATCGGTTTTCACCTGCGTAAGAATCGCCTGCACTGTCTCAGATTTTAATTTATACAAGGTAGGCATTCTGTTGGAAACACCTACCTTGAAACCGGCACAGTGGTATTTGCCACTTTTATTTTCATATAATCAGGCATTCACCATTCTACACAGGTTTCCAATTTCAGAATATTGACATTAAATTTACTGCTTATGCAGATGATATTTTACTTTACATCTCTAATCCTTCCACTTCTTTTCCTTCTCTTTTCGCTTTGCTACAAGAGTACTCCCTAGTTTCTGGTTACAAACTGAATATTGATAAGTGAAGTTTTACCTTTAAACAAATTCTGTCTTTCTCATATGTTTCATGGCTCAGGCTTTGAATGGAATCCCAGGAATATCAAATGTTTAGGCATTCTTTATACCAATTCTATTAGGGAAACTAATAAAATCAACCATGCGGAAATACTTAAAAAACTCTCCGTCCTCATTGAGGGTCGGTCCCCTCTTTTCTTATCCTGGTGGGGGAGATTAGCCACTATTAACATGATGCTTCTCCCTAGTATTCATTTTTATCTCTCAATGCTCCCAGTTTCCCTTCTGATCTCCTTTTTTAGCACTGTTAATAGTTCCCTAACAAAATTTTTATGTAACAATCGCAAAGCTAGGATTTCTCTTTCCTGCCTTCAACAATCCAAAGGCTTTGGTGGAGTCAATTTTCAGAATCTCAACCAATATCACCCTGCTTTCACGTTGAAACAAATATGGCCTTTTTTAACTGACTCCTCTCTTCCTCCCTTAAAGGCTTGGAGTTCATTAGAACACGCACAACTCTTACCCTTCTCATTTCTTACAGCTACTCGCTTGTCTCAACCCCGTCGCGTTTTTCCAGCCCCATATTTAATTATTCCAAAGCCCTTGCTTTCTCCTTATTTTGTTCCCATCTCTCCTCTGATGATTTTTTCTCCCAAACTCCAATCTGGTACAACAAATTCTTAAAGATCAACAATAGAGCGCTTTTTTGGAAGGAGTGGATTGATAAAGGTATCATCACTTTTGACCACTTATTGAAGGGTAACACCCCAAGGGATTTCTTAGATATTCGTGAGTCGTTTGGCATTTCCAACACACATTCTCTTCAATACCCCTTACTGAAGGTCTCCCTGACTCATGTTCTTTCTCAGGGGTGTTCTCCTACCACCCCCGCTCAGGTCTCTCCCTCCACACTTGACTTTTCTATCCCCCTTAAAGCTGCTGCCATTTATAAATTACTTTCCTGTCCTTCTGTAGATAGATCTAAGTCTAAATTAGAACTCCTATGGGAGAACGATCTAGCCCAAGAATTTTCATTTCAGACTTGGGATTCTATCTGGTCCAAAATACACACCTCTTCACGCTCCGCCAGCACCACACAGACTCTATATTTTCTCTACAACAGACTTTTTTTACTCCTTCTGAACTGCACACATTTAGGATACTAGAGTCCAAGAAATGCTGGTCTTGCTCTTGTGAGAATAGTGACTTTCTCCAAAAGTTTTTTCACTGCCCGTTGGTTAAATCTTTATGGTCTCGTATCTGGTCAAAACGAAACGACATTCTATCCACAAAATTCCCTTTTGAGATTGTGCATATATTTTTGGAAGGTTCCTCACCTTTATGGAATGTTCAATGCAATGTGCGTAAATTTATAGACCTCTAATGTCGTATCACGCCTGGTGGAACTTGCTATGTCATCACCATAGGCTTGATCGTGCCTTCGCCACGTCAGTGCCTTTATTAATCAAAAAGCATTTATTATGGTCACCTTTAACCGCTTTCCTTTCCAGACATGCTTCTTAAGTTACCCTTTCTCCTTTTTAAAGTACCCACTGTTATTTTTATTACTTTTCCATTTTTAACTGTTTATACAAGTATTTACCTTTATATATGCATTTCATGCCCCCCCACCCTCTCCCCTTCTCTCTTTCTTTCTTTCTTTCTTTCTTTCTTTCTTTCTTTCTTTCTTTCTTTCTTTCTTTCTTTCTTTCTTTCTTTCTTTCTTTCTTTCCCCCTTTGTCTATGAAAACCTTAAAAGGCATTTTTTCCTTGGTATAGTTTTTACTTCCCTCTTTCGGGACTGGATTGCATCAGTGTTATTTTATTATCATCCTATTTTCCATTTAATGCCATATGTCTTTGTAATGATGTTTTACTTTGTTTTACTATGTTTATCAATTTCAATAAAGCTTTATAAACTTAAAAAAGTCAAGAGGTAAGTGGGCCACATATGGTAAATCTGTGCATGTAATGTCACGATTTGTGATATTACGTGCTGATGTCACACATTCTAGTAGGCACTATGCCCACTTATATGCGTCATATCCAGGACCAATATGTTTGAGCGCAAGGTGAGTTTGTCACCTTTTCACGCAGATTGATCCCCATTCAATAGGCAATGCATCAGTTAAAACTGATGTATCGCCTTTGTATTTTGACGCATTGCTGGAGTTGCATTGGTTTTCTCGCCAACTACAGTAACGCGCCAAAAAACCCCGTGCCATGGTGTGCTGTATTGTAAATATGGTGCACACATGGTGGTGCAAGGCTTTTTCTCACAGGCGCAAGAAAATGGACGCATCGCTGCTTTAATGCAGCAATGCACCTGTGGAAATTTAGCTTGTAACTGAACATTATCTGCGCCATCTTGCCTCTCCCCAGCGCCACGCACAGAGAACGCACGGCCGCCATTTTAGGCGCCCCACTCTCTCTCTCCCCGCTCATTGCTGATCACCAGCGCGCCCCTCAGGCGCTGCGAACATCCCCCGCGCGCTGGCCACCCCCGCTCTCTCATACATGGGCCGTAAAACCTCTCCTTCTGCGCGACCCTGCCATGGAATTGCACCCCGTGCCTGACCAACACCTCCTTTCATCCCATACATGGTCATACATCCTTTCTGATAACCCCCCTTCCTTCGCGCCCGATTGTCCGAACCGATCCTAGGCCATCACCTAGCCCTGCGGATGAAGTTTATTGCCCCTACTGTAAGGGAAACACCCCACATCAAAGGGATTACAGCAGATCAAGGCTCCCACCCCCTGAGACCCGACCAGTCGCACACACCCCTGGGAATTGGCGGAATGTCCAGCTGTGTGATAGCCATCTCCTACTGTGTGTGGGGTGGGGACTTCCACTGTAGATATGTGTGGGAACGAGCTTAAAGTGGGGATTCTGAGGATGTTCTTTCATGCATCAAAGTGATCTCAAGAATGTGCCATGTATGATAAACCTGCAATAAAGTCATAAACGTGTGTATAAGAGACCAGGTCTCTGAGATGCAGTTAGAGCACCTCGTGACGATACCTTGCTGTCTGACCTGATGTGTTCTCCTCCGGAGAGAATAAAACTTTGTTTCCTGCCTTCCAGTCTCCGGCGCCTGCCTCTCTGTTGATTTATCATCAAATGGTATAAGAGGCGATTACCGCCGGGCAATACTTGAAAGGTTACCAACTACGACTGCTGCTACCATTTAACACACCAGTTTCCTGTAAATGAGGCCCCAAGTCTAAACCTGAAATGATTAGATATATTCATAAGGTGAATGGGGAGTTGTTGATGCCAGTTACTAAGGGCCAGATTTAGGTGGCTAAATACCGGTCGGTAACGCCGAAATTCAGTAAATTTCAGAGTTACCGACCGGTATTTAGCCCTTCCTACTGTAGGTAAGGAATCGGTAATTAAGGAATCGGTAAATACCGATTCCTTATTGCTCTTGCATTTAAGGAATCGGTAATACCGATTCCTTAATTGCAATGTAGGAAACACATTAAAGAGTGCTTTTGAGCCTTAAGAAATCGGTAATTACCACCAACTTCAAGTTGGTGGTAATTACCGATTTCCTTTAAAAAATCATTTTTTTGTTTTTTGTCAAGTGCCATGTGGCACACATTCATGCCCTAAGGGCATGTATGTGCGCCACATGTGCACACATGCACATTTCAGGGATGCAACATGGTGTCCTTTTGACACCCTGGCACCCTTGAAAGTGCTCCCGCTATTAGCGATTCGGTAATACCGAATCGCTAATAGTGAATGTCTTCCCATTCATTCCTATGGGCCTCCAAGCCCATAGAAATGAATGGGTAGGTATTCCTTATTACCGAATCACAATTACCGATTCGGTAATAAGGAATATTAAGGATTCGGTATTTTTTACCAAATCTTTACATACATAGGAAATACCGATTTCTTAATAGCCAATCGGTAAAGTTCGCTATTAAGAAATCAGTATTTCAGAGTTACCTACATCTGGCCCTAAGCCCCTTGGCAAATGCACTCTGTTGGGCCATGGGTGCTCCTTACTCGGCCTGTTAATGCATGCGCTGTGAGGTATCATTGCCACTCACTTCTACACCCAGTCATGCATGCACTCTTGCATTAGGCTGGGTAATTTCAGCACTGGTCTGTCAGGGCGTTCAAGAAGTAACATTGATCTAAAATAGGCCAAACCTATTGGCTTCGTCATTGCTTGGTTATCACCCGCTACATACCATCCAATAAATTACTTGCAACATTTTCCCATTTCTTATGGGTTTAACCTGCCATTTTAAATCTCAAATATCTTATCAGTTCTTGGAAATGGTGCTCTCTGCAGGGTTTCCCCCGAACATTTTGCCTTTATCCTCCCCTTTTTGCTGAATTTGTTTCTGTTGGCCTTTGATGCATTTTTCCACTGGTTAGCAGTGGCAAAATGCACCAAAGGCCAACAGATGTGCTCTCTCGTTAAAACATGGTAGGATTGGCTTTGCCCATTGGCATATTTAATTTACTTATAAGTCCTTAGTAAAGTGGTACTACATGTACCCAGGGCCTGTAAATTAAATGCTACTGTTGGGCCTCAGCACTGATTGTGCCACCCACTTAAGTAGCTCTTTAATCATGTCTCCCATTGCAGACTGCCAGAAATGACAAAATATACGAGACAAACCCACCCAAATGTATCTACTTAATAAAACACAGGAGTTTAGCAAGACAGGAAAAACCCACAGAAAGTGTCAAATCTCTCAGTTGGAATTCAGCGGGCCATGATAGGAGGCTCAAGATAGCTGCAGAGTGTTAAACACTCTTACTAGTTGTTTCCCCAATTAAATTCTTGCGTTGGTATAGTGTGAGAAGAACTAAAGGCAAACTCTGCCCTCCAAGCTTTGCACTCTATGGAAGAATCTTCGTCTGGGAACATTTCTTCGTGCATGCGTCGTCTACTCATGAGAAGGAATTAAGGCTGGTTGTCGTCACTGTGGAAGTTTCTTGGGCTGTAAAAGAAAGCGTTCCAGGAGTGCATCAGATTTTCTTCGGTACTTTCAGAAAAAGACAATAGAACTATACTCACCTCTTGAAATCGCCCGCAACAGTTTAGCTTACGCTGCTTACTTGTTGAGAACTTCCTAGTTAGACATCGAATCTTCTCCTTGAAAGAAATTGCTGTTGGGTAGAATTCAAAGACAGTTTACCTACATAAGAAAAAGGGCAAGAGGAGGTTCTTTTACCGTCAACTTACCTATTACCAGAACGCCTTCCCCAGAGTGGCACAGACTCTTGTACTCTCTCAGAATTTGCTTCTGGTCATGCAAGTACCTCCAAAAAGGGAAATAAGAAAGAATTACTATAATAATATCATTGAAAGAATTACTATAATAACATGATTGCAAACATTATACAGTGAAAACGCTAAAGAATTCTGTATGAGAATGTGATAATGCTATTTAAGGAACTGTGAAGAATTTAGCAAGAGTTTAGTTCAGCAATGACCTCTTATATATTTAAATTGTTTCTTTAGACGGCAGCACACGCTATAGGCATTAGCTTTAGTTTATTCCCTGTTTTCCCTCGTCTCTTTAGAGGGCCTGAGCATCCCGCTCCCGCCTGTCATGGTCTTCAGCGGACTACCATGCGAGGTTTCGTGGTGCCGGGTAGCGTCTGTACGCTGGCGCGTCTGTACGCTGCTGCCGCAGTTGTTGTTGCTGCTGCCCCCGATGTGCACTCACCCTCTTGCCTACGATCTCCTCTCAGGGTTTTGACTGCCGATGAGGGTGTTAGCAGGCAGTGGGGGTCTGCAGGGTTCTGTCGTGTCTCATGCTGATGCGTCTCCCACGTTCGTGGCAGATTTCAGTTCTGTGGTGTGTTGGGACATCGCCATTTCCTCCATTTTGCCCCACATGTCTCCTCTCTGCGCCTGCTTCTAAGTGTGGATTTTGCTTGATTTTCTGGTCCCAATGACCATTCGAGAGGGAATCCCCACCGGCTTGCGTCCTTCCGATGCTTCAATTTCCTAATTCTGCGCCTTTTCCGTTATTTCTTAATGGAGTTATTTGAGTTCGATTCTCCGTTACAGCGGAGCGGCAGGATCAGGCAGCCATCAGTTCTGCTGTCCAAACCTCCCTATGACTATGATAGCAGAATACTCCAAGCTCTCAGGGTATAAGCTAAACAAGGACAAATCAGAATGCAAACCACTAAACATCCACTGCGAGAAAGACATCCTGGGGGACTCGGGGTTGGCATGGCAGACGGGGCATATTAAATACCTAGGCATATATTTTGGTAGTGACCTAATGAACACGCTACACCACAACGAGAAGATACTACTAGAAAAGATTAAGAAACTTCTGGATTCCTGGTCCCCAAAATTCATAACCTGATGGGGTAGAGTCAAAACTATCAAAATGATGATCACCCCAATGATTAACTACGTGGTCAGTATGCTCCCACTCCTCACAGATGATTTCCACCGGAAAGTCGATATTCTGATTTCCAAATTCCTCTGGCGCGGAAAGAAGGCAAGAATAAGAATTAAGAAACTAAGATTGGATAAAACCCAAGGAGGTGTAAACCTAGCAGACTTCAGGTTATTCCAGTTAGCTTTTCTAGCAAAACAGGGCTCATACTGGATCTCCCTGCCGGCCGAATACACACCAGTATGGCTTCAGGTAGAGAGGGCTATCTTAAACAATCTGAGCCCACTGGCCCTACTAACAGCAAATAGAGACCCCCACGCATCCTAACCTATCTTTAAAAACACAAAAATTGCACTACTAAAGTTAGACAAGAGACTGGAGTTTAGTATATAAAGGTCTAAGTGGGAATCACTCTGGGCTAATAGCAGGGTTCAGTATGAAGGGAAGAGCCTAACCTTCGACACATGGATTGAGAAAGGTATATACTACCCTTACCAACTAGAGAACGAAAAGTATCCCATCACATTCACAGACCTCAAAATAAGACACCACTTAAACGACATCAAATTCTATAACTTTCTGAAAATCATATCAGCCCTATCGAAAACTAAACTATTGACCCCACAGCCCTCAATCCTCCGATTTGTGTCAAACATTAACATACTAGGACACCAAGTCTCACAGCTCTACAAACTCCTTCACCCCAAAACATCAAAACTTAATGATAAGACAGTCGCCTACTGGGTTAAACAATCCAAAACCTCACTCAGCGAACAAGAATGGGCTACAAGATGGGCCTCGGCCTCACAAAATAAGATCTCCCCAGCGCTCGCACAAACAAAAGTTTGGCTGCTCCTCAAAGCTCTTTGAACCCCTGCACGACTATTTTCACTAGGCCTCAGGTAGGATGCGCTATGCTGGAACTGTAAAAATTGGAAGGGGGACCTAGCACACCTTATCTTCCATTGCCCAACACTCAAGGTATTCTGGGGGAAAATCTTTGGTTTCTTAAATGATCTGTTTGACTGCACACTAGAAATGGAGTTCTCCACCCTCACCTCGGCATTTATGAGCACGGAACTGAGAACGGAACAAGATAAGGACCTACTAGACCTATTACTGACAGCGGCAGTGAAAATGGTCCTAGCCAACTGGAAGGACGCAAGTAAGACTACCTACAAAGGCTGGATCAACTGGATCACGCATCTCAGAGGAGCGGACAATATCGCACTACAGAACTCACCCTGGAAACCAACCTCCAGAGGGATGTGGAGATCTCTGGACACTTACCTAGACTCTTATGATCCTCCAAGAAACTGCTAAGACACCAAGACAAATGTTTCGATTTGGTCCCCAGGGGACGTAACCAAATATAGCCCGGTGGGGCCTGCATGCGTGCTCAAACATAATTACAGAATGTCTGGTGTAATGTATAGCGATGTCTCTCTCTCCCTCAGTGCCTGTCCCTACCTCTCTTTTCACCACTTACTTTTCTATCCTTTCCTCCTTGCCTCTTTCTAGTTTTCAAAATAATAATATGTGAGGCTAGTGATATAAACACCGATGTATAACCAGCACCTACTCAATCTTTGCTAACCCTACAACTGATGTTGCGATTGTCTTTTTTGTATATAAAAAAAAAATAATATATATATATATATATGTATATATATTACCTACTGGCGGTCGCCAGTAGGTAGTTATAGTTAGGACCTAGGTGCCATAGGAAAATCGCAACATTCTATTCCCAATAACTTTGGCACTGATAGACGAATCTTCGCGAAACCCGTGGGGCACAGCGGTCCGCTCCTATATTGAAAGTTTCGGGGTGATTCGGCAAGTGGGGGCTGAGAAAAAAGGGGGGTCCCAAAACGTGTTTTCCCCATGCAATTTTCCATAGGAACCTTTAGTCGCAGCTACAGCCCAAACTGCTGAACAGAATTACACCAAATTTGGCAAAAAGATAGCCCTTGGTTCAGAGTCATGCCTTTTAGTTAAATGGTGTAAATCCGTTCAGTAGTTTTTAAATTATTAATGGAAAAAGAAATAAATATATCTGGGCGGAGCCTAACCACACATCTCATCGTGAGATCTGATTGGCTGTCAGCACTTCATCCAAGAAGTGTTGGCAGCCATCTTGGGACCAAAATACATGACAGCACCTCATTAATAAGCATTGCAGTTAATAGAAGGTTTTAAGACTTTAGTTACATTATAAATCATTTGTTGATGGTACCATACTCATTTTAGGAATTGTGGTGTGTTCTAAGGTGATTTTACCATGTGAAAAAGCCTTCTGCTGGGATATCATGAAACATGTTTGAGAGAAAACTATTTTCTCATGCTTTTCCCACAGAGGTTTGGAAGGTGATCTATAAGCTAAACTGAGAGCATATTTTCTGTAAATTCACATTATCTTTCTCAGTCATGTGAGAATGAAGTCGGACATTCTCAGTAAAACATGTACATCCAACAAGGGCAGAGACTGTCAGTTGATTCCTTTTTGTTCTACTGCAGCTTCCCAGAGTGTTCTAAAGAACAACTAGAGCACTAACAGTCCTACTTATGACAAACGTATTGCACACCTGAAGCCATCGTGATTGGAATAAAGTGGTAACTCTTAAAACATTTAATTTAAAAAGGAACAAAATGAGGGGGTTCATTTTGCCATAGAAAGTATGATTAGTGCTGCAGAAAGAAAAATTAGGGCACATTTTGAGTGACTTCTCAAATCCTCTTCTATTTCATTAAAAAATTCTGACATGCAGACTGAAACATGCACTTTCAATATCAGCAGCAGACTTCCCTGGTGAGCAGTAGCTTTACTACCGTGATCTAATGAGCAACTGGAGTGCTAACATTCTGAATTTATGGCAAATGTGTGACACATCTGAATGCCTTCTTGATGTAGTCAAAGTAAAAAAATGAAAGTATTTCCTACTGAGGAGACTGTAGTAAATGAGGAAATTAGGAAACTTCATAACAAATAAGTCTCCCGTGATGGCCACCAGAGACAAAAGAGCCCAAATGTAGCACAAATATCACCCAGATGTAGCCCAAGTATTGCCCAATGACAGAATGTCCCAGAGTGTTCTAAAGAACAACTAGAGCGATAACAGTCTTACTTATGACAAAAGTATGGCACACCTGAAGCCATCTTGATTGCTATAAAGTGGTAACACTTAAAACATTTAATTTGCAAAGGAACAAAATTAGGGGGTTCATTTTGCCATAGAAATTATGATTACTGCTGCAGAAAGAAAAATTAGGGCACATTTTGACTTCTCAAATCCTCTTCTATTTCATGAAAAAATTCTGACATGCAGACTGAAACATGCACTTTGAATCCAGCAGCAGACTTCCCTGGTGAGCAGTAGCTTTACTACAGTGATCTAATGAGCAACTAGAGTGCTAACATTCAGAATTTATGGCAAATGTGTGACACATCTGAATGCCTTCTTGAGGGAACCAAAGTAGAAAACTGAAAGTATTTCCTACTGAGGAGACTGCGGTAAATGAGGAAATTAGGCAGCTTCATAACAAATAAGTCTCCCAAGATGGCCACCAGAGAGAAAAGAGCCCAAATGTAGCACACATATCATCCAGATGCAGCCCATGTATAGCTCAATGACAGAATGTCCCAGAGTGTTCTTAAGAACAACTAGAGCGCTTACTGTCTTACTTATGACAAAAGTATGGCACACCTGAAGCCATCTTGATTGGAATAAACTGGTAACACTTAAAACATTTAATTTAAAAAGGAACACAATGAGGGGGTTCATTTTGCATTAGAAATTATGATTAGTGCTGAAGAAAGAAAAATTAGGTCACATTTTGAGTGACTTCTCAAAACCTCTTTCTATTTCATGAACAAATTCTGACATGCAGACTGAAACTTGCACATTTAATACCAACAGCAGACTTCCATGGTGAGCAGTAGCTTTACTACAGTGATCTAATGAGCAACTAGAGTGCTAACATTCAGAATTTCTGGCAAATGTGTGACATATGTGAATACCTTTCTGATGGAATCAAAGTAAAAAACTGAAAGCATTTCCTACTGAGGAGACTGCAGTAAATGAGGAAATTAAGAAACTTCATAACAAATAAATCTCCCAAGATGGCCACCAGAGACAAAAGAGCCCAAATGTAGCACCAATATCACCCAGATGTAGCCCACATGTAGCCTAATGACAGAAGTGTACAAAACACATTTTATTTTATGTGTTTTCGCAGTTTTATATAGTGCAGACATGTCAGGTATTGGAGTGCTTTATATGAGCATTGGTTGCATCACACAAGAACAAATTAATTTTGGTTGTAGACATGGGGAGATTAAGTGATTTGACCAGAATCACAGAGTGTTGAGCTGAAGCAGAAACTCCAACCTGGTTCCCCAGTTGCAAAGTCTGCAGCTCTGGAAGTAACACCACATCCTCTCCCCTAGGTGCAACATTTAATCAAGTGGTCAACTGGATAAAAAAATATAAAGGTTACAAATAATTTAAAAGTTCTTTGTCGCTATTTGAAAACTCAAAAAATATGTCCTCATTTTAGTTTTTTAGAGCACTAACCATAAATTTGATGCAAATAAGACCCTCTCATATATGTAATTTCTAAAGGAAATACTCTAGGTATTACAGTTTTGATTACATCAAGATGACGTCAGGCATTCCACACATTTGTAATAAATATAGAATGTTAGCAATCTAGTTGTTCATTAGGATACTGTTGAGAGGCAGAGGCCAGGGGCACGGACTCTGAAAATTGAAGGCAGGTAGGAGAGTGCAGAGGCAACAATTTGACCACACTGGGGAGGCAGAAAGGGCAGTGGCAGCACAACAGACTATGGAGGGCAGTGGAAAGGGGGACAGGGGCAATAAACCAACAATA
Organism: Triturus cristatus; assembly: GCF_964204655.1. Classification (NCBI taxonomy): domain Eukaryota; kingdom Metazoa; phylum Chordata; class Amphibia; order Caudata; family Salamandridae; genus Triturus; species Triturus cristatus. The sequence goes on along the minus strand of NC_140582.1, from coordinate 172,487,173 downwards.
CAGGTCTGGAAAGAGAGGCTGTGGCAATATAATAGACCATTGTGGGCAGAAGGAAGTGGCAGTGGTAGTACAACCATACGTGCCAACAGACCCGATTCAGCCAGGAAACGTCCAATGTTTTTAAGACCAAATGGACTTTATTTGATCTGTCTCCTGTCTACAATCTCCTCTTTTCCAATGTAAGTCAAAGGGGAAAATCAATACCCCAGTTCTTTTTCAAAATCTCCCTCTTACCAAGTTCAAAATGTGAGCAAGTATGGTACATTGGATCATGGAAGGCAGGAAGAATTGGGGTAGGGACATGGACTTGGATAACAGAGGACAGGAGGGACATGGAAAGTTACACCAAACTGACCCTACAGGGCAGGCATCAGGGTTTGCAGCAGCACAATACACCACACAGGGTATGCGGGATGAGAGTGCAGCACAACAATCCATAGAAAGCAATAGGGAGGGGACAGGACCATGCACATGGACAACAGAGAATAGAGGGGAAGAGGCAATGGTAGCTAGCCGACCATAATGGACAGACAGGAGAGAAAGCTGCAGCATAACAGACCATAAAGGGCAGGAGGGACGGGTCAGGGGCATTACAATGGAACAGACAAGCCAGGAGGGAGGGAATAGGGGTCTGCACATGGAAACAGAGGGCCGTCGTCAAGGGGGCAGGGCAGGAGCAACAAGATGACCATGGAGGTCAGGCAGGATGGGCACTAGAAGCAAGACACACCATGGAGAGCAACAGTGAGACTATGATGGCATACACAAAGACCATGGAGGGAAGGTGGGAGGGGGTCAGGGGCAGCTAGCTGACCACACAGGGAAGGCGGAGGGGCCGTTGCAGAACAGAAGACCATGCATGGCAAGCGGGAGAGTTAGTGGCAGCACAATGACTATGATGGGCAAGAAGGAGGGTGCAGGGGCATGCACAAAGGACCATGGAGGATAGAAGGGAGGGTCAGGACCTGGGCACAGACAAGAGAGTTCAGGGGAAGGGGCCTCACAACAGACCATGCGGGACAGGCAGGAGGAGCAGTTGCAGCATAACAGACCAGGGAGGGCAGAAGGGTGTGACAGTAAAATGGACTGTGGAGGACAGGAGGAAGGGGATAGGGGCATGGAATGTGGACAGGCAGGGTGGAGGTGGCAGGGACAGGTTACAGTCATTTGACAATGCTAGGCAGGTGGGAGGGGAGTGGCAGCTCAACAGAACACTCAGAGTAGATAGGAGTGGCAGGTCCATGGAACATGGTGGGCAAAAAGGATGGAGCAGGGACATGCACAAAGACATCGGAGGGCAGGGGGAAGGAGAATAGGGGCAGCAAGGTATGCACAGAGGCTAAGCAGGAGGTGAAATGATGGGGCATAGAATTGGGCAATGGAGGGCAGGAGGAGTGGACTGGTACATCGTGCTAAATGGAGGGCAGTGGCAGCACATCAGACCATGCATGGCAGGAGGGAGGAGGCTAGTCCATGGATTCAGACAACAGAGGATAGGGAGGAGGTGGATGGGGCAGCAAGCTAACTGTTCAGAGAAGGCGGGAAGGCCAGTGGCAGAATAACGGCCACACAGGGCTGAAATAAGGGAGCAGGGACATGAACTTGGACAATGGATGACTAGGAGGAGGGAAGGCAGGAGCAGCAAGCTTGGGTGGGGGCAGCACAATGCCAGGCCCTGCTTCCAACCCCCCACCATCCATTGTGATATGCATCTTACTTAACGTTAAAAAAAAAAACTAGAAATTTGCTGAAAAAAACAAAGATTACAGGGACGGTATAGTTAGACTCAGATTTCACTCATACACAACCGGTGAAATTCAGCAGTTATAGTTACCTGCGCTAACTATAACTTACGCCCCCGCAATGTACTGCTAATGACCTCAGACATTACATAATTCATGACATGGTCAGTTACATCACTCATGACATCACTCATGACATCTCAAATGAGCTGTGAATGGAATGGAACTATAATCGCTAGAACTTTATTTAGGGATAGTGTGTGTATATTAACACCCCCTTTTTTTCCTTTTCTTTCGTGTAAGAACCATTATAATATGCAACGTGCCTAGATTAATATGGCCGATAGCCTTTCACTTTAAAGTAATGTGTAGTCCATTGTTTTATGTTGATGTTTGCAATTCTAAGTATGTTTATTATGAATAAGTCACGTTGACGAACATACAGGTATGGCGGTCATAGGGCAACATATGCTGAAATGACATTGTGCATATTAACACTTGTTTTCTTCTCTTTATTGTATCAATTCCTGAATTTTCACATCGTGACCAGGCCAATATCGCCACCAGCTTTTTGGATTAAAGTAATATGTAGTCCTTTGTTAATTTTGGCAACTGGAGGCATTTGTGCATTTAAATAAGGATGCTACAATGACGTCTTGTATCGTTATCAAGGTTCGGACGAGCCAAAACGTGTGGATCACGTCCTTTGCAGATTAAATACTTCCAAACTACAAACTGAGTGCTGATTTCTTCCTTGTAAGAGTGAGAGGCGAGTAAATACATATATATAAAATTCACTGAAAAAAACACAAGTTTCAGGGACATTATAGTTAGAAATTAGCATTTAAAAAACCTCAGAAATTCACTGAAACAACCACAGGTTTCATGGACGTCATAGTTAGTTGGACATTTCACTCGTACAAAATAAGAGAAATTCGACCGTTATAGTTAGTAGTGCTAACTATAACTCGCGCCCCCGCAATGCACTGCTGATTAAGTCACATATTACATCAATCATGACATGGTCAGTGACATCACTGATGACATCTCAAATGACATCACTGATGACATAATCTACGTGATCATCTGATGCACCTCCTCACACCCTAAAATACAGACTACCATTCTCAAAACCATAGACACACCAATACTAGTACAGCTACAATATTCTGTGCACTCTGCATGCAGACCTCTAATCAGCTATATCGCATTTATACAGTCTTTAAAATACTCAGTTAGTACCTATGCAGTCTAGGAATCCTTCTGTCTGTCCCATGGACTTGTCCATTCACCCATCCAGCACTATGTACGCATCCTATCATTCTGCCAATACCTAAGCACTTATAAATTTAGCATGCACTCTCTTTGCAGCACTGAAATTAGTCCAGTTATTAGTCATATACTTAAGGAATGGCCTAGTCACTAACCCAAGTACAGGTACAATGTTTTGCACATTATGCATGCAGATCTCTAACAAGCTACATACTATTAATACGCTCTTCTAAGTACCCAGTTAATACCTATGCAGTGTTGGAATCCTTCTGTCTGTGCCATGTATTTCTCCAATCACCCATCCAGCACTATCTACGTATCCTATCACTCCGCCAATACCTAAGCACTTATAAATTTAACATGTACTCTCTTTGTAGCACTGAAATTATTCTAGTTAATAGTCATGTACCTAAGGAATAGCCTAGATAGAAAAACTAGTACAGCTACAATTTTCTGTGCACTATGCATGCAGACCTCAAATCAGCTACATAACATTGATACCGTCTTTTAAATACTCAGTTAATACCTATACAGTCTAGGAATCCTTCTGTCTGTCCCATGCAGTCTCCATTCATCCATCCAGCACTATCTACGTATCCTATCACTTCACCAATACCTAAGCACTTATAAATTGAGCATGCACTCTCTTTGCAGCACTGAAATTACTCCAGTTATTAGTCATATACTTAAAGAATGGCCACTAATACAAGTGCAGGTACAATATTGTGTGTGTACACTATGCATGCAGACCTTTAACCAGCTACATACTATTGATACACTCTACTAAATATCCAGTTAGTACCTCTGCAGTGTAGGGATCCTCCTGTCTTTCCCATGCATTTCTCCAATCACCCATTCAGCACTAGCTACTTATCCTATTACTCCACCAATGCCTAAGCACTTATAATAACTGAAAAAAATGTTTACCATTTTTTGATATGTACGACTGTCAAGGTAAGATTAAGTAATCCAAACACTATCAATGCACAACTACATTCAGCTGTGCACTAGATATATAAACCTTTAACCAACTACTTAGTAAAGTACTACCCATGCAACCTAGGAATCCTCCTGTCTGTCCCATGCACTTCTCCAATCACCCATCCAGCACTATCTACGTATCCTATCACTCCGCAATACCTGAGCACTTATAAATTCAACATGTACTCTCTTTGCAGCACTGAAATTATTCTAGTTACTAGTCATGTACCTAAGGAATGGCCTAGCCAGTAAAACGAGTACAGCTACAATATTCTGTGCACTATGCATGCAGACCTCTAATCAGCTACATAGCTTTGATAAGTCTTTTAAATACTCCGTTAGTACCTATGCAGTCTAGGAATCCTTCTGTCTGTCCCAAGCACTTCTCCATTCAACCATCCAGCACTATCTACATATCCTATCACTCTGCCAATACCTAAGCACTAATACATTTAGCATGCACTCTCTTTGCAGCACTGAAGTTACTCCAGTTATTAGTCATATACTTAAGGAATGGCCTAACCACTAACACAAGTGTAGGTACAATATTTTGTACACTATGCATGCAGACCTCTAACCAGCTACATACTATTGATACGCTCTTCTAAATACCCACTTAGTACCTATGCAGTGTTGGAATCCTTCTGTCTGTGCCATGTATTTCTCCAATCACCCATCCAGCACTATCTACGTATCCTATCACTCCACCAATACCTAAGCACTTATAAATTTAACATGTACTCTCTTTGTAGCACTGAAATTATTCTAGTTACTAGTCATGTACCTAAGGAATAGCCTAGATAGAAAAACTAGTACAGCTACAATTTTCTGTGCACTATGCATGCAGACCTCAAATCAGCTACATAGCATTGATACCGTCTTTTAAATACTCAGTTAGTACCTATACAGTCTAGGAATCCTTCTGTCTGTCTCATGCAGTCTCCATTCATCCATCCAGCACTATCTACGTATCCTATCACTTCACCAATACCTAAGCCCTTATAAATTGAGCATGCACTCTCTTTGCAGCACTGAAATTACTCCAGTTATTAGTCATATACTTAAAGAATGGCCACTAATACAAGTGCAGGTACAATATTGTGTACACTATGCATGCAGACCTTTAACCAGCTACATACTATTGATACACTCTTCTAAATATCCAGTTAGTACCTCTGCAGTGTAGGGATCCTCCTGTCTGTCCCATGCATTTCTCCAATCACCCATTCAGCACTAGCTACTTATCCTATTACTCCACCAATGCCTAAGCACTTATAATAACTGAAAAAAACTTTGGCATTTTTTGATATATACGACTGTCAAGGTAAGATTAAGTAATCCAAACACTATCAATGCACAACTACATTCAGCTGTGCACTAGATATATAAACCTTTAACCAACTACTTAGTAAAGTACTACCCATGCAACCTAGGAATCCTCCTGTCTGTCCCATGCCCTTCTCCAATCACCCATCCAGCACTATCTACGTATCCTATCACTCCGCAATACCTGAGCACTTATAAATTCAACATGTACTCTCTTTGCAGCACTGAAATTATTCTAGTTACTAGTCATGTACCTAAGGAATGGCCTAGCCAGTAAAACGAGTACAGCTACAATATTCTGTGCACTATGCATGCAGACCTCTAATCAGCTACATAGCTTTGATAAGTCTTTTAAATACTCCGTTAGTACCTATGCAGTCTAGGAATCCTTCTGTCTGTCCCATGCACTTCTCCATTCAACCATCCAGCACTATCTACATATCCTATCACTCTGCCAATACCTAAGCACTAATACATTTAGCATGCACTCTCTTTGCAGCACTGAAATTACTCCAGTTATTAGTCATATACTTAAGGAATGGCCTAGCCACTAACACACGTGCAGGTACCATATTTTGTACACTATGCATGCAGACCTCTAACCAGCTAAATACTATTGATACGCTCTTCTAAATACCCACTTAGTACCTATGCAGTGTAGGAATCCTCCTGCCTGTCCCATGCATTTCTCCAATCACCCATCCAGCACTATCTACTTATCCTATTACTCCACCAATACCTAAGCACTTATAAATTCACTATACACTCTGTTTGTAATACTGTAATTATTCTAGTTACTAGTCATGAACTTATGGAATGGCCTAGCTACTAACACAAGTACATCTATAATATTTTGTGCACTATCCAAGCAGACCTCTAACTAGCTATATACTATTGATACACTCTTCTAAATACCCAGTTAGTACTCATGCAGCATAGGAATACTCCAGTCTGTCCCATGCACTTCTTTAATCACTTATCTACCACTATCTACTTATTATATCACTCCACCAATACGTAAGCACTTATAAATTAAGTGTTCACTCTGTTTGCAGCACTGTCATCATTCCAGTTACTAGTGGTATTCTTATAAAATGACCTAGGCACCAACACAAGTACACATGAAATATTCTGTGCATAATCCCTACAAATCTCCAAGCAGATGCATACTATTGGTCCACTCCATTAAATACTGAAGTAGTACCCATGCAGTGTAGGATACCTCCTGTCAGTCTCATGCAATTCTTCAATCACCCCTCCAGCACTATGTTCCTATTGTATCAGTCTGCCAAATCCTAAGCACTTATGGGGCAGATTTACAAGCACGCTGCGCCACCAGTACATCACTTTTTGTATCGTAGTGATGGCACCAGGCACTCCTTCATATTTACAAGGAGAGGAAAAGCCACCCTGCGTGGTTTTTCCTCTCCTTGTAAATATGACCCCTTCATACACAGAACTTTGCGTTGAAGGGACGTCCCATAGGTGTTGCTGTGGGTGTTCCCACGCAACACCCATAGAACAAGACACATCTCCAGATTTATGAGAAATCGTAAATCTGGAGATGTGTGTGAATGCTGCGCCATCCTTGAGTTGGTGTAGCAAGGTGCAACGAGGATAATTGTTTTCATTTCTCCTCATTGTTTCCTCTTTCAATGCATGCTGCATTCCACAGCATATATTGAAAGAGGAAAATGCCTTTACTGATTGTTTTTGTGCAGGAAGGGACACCTTCCTGCACAAAAACAATCTCCACACAACACAGACACCCTTGCACCATGGTGCAAGGGTGCCTGTGTCACCGCATGGCTGCAGTTTGTGCAGCAGTGCAGAGGGAAGCACAGAGTTGCAACATATTAATGTACATATGTCACATCCCTGTGCTTCGGAAGTGTCACAGGGCAGTGCAGCTAAAGAGCTTGCAGTGTCACGCTGCAGTACTTCCTCATAAATCTTCACCTGCAAATTCACCATACACTACTAATGCATTCTTTCAGGCAATCATGCTGTATACATATATTCAACCAAACTTTCACACATTACCTTGCAATTATAGTTCTTTCTTTAACCAGATAAGGTAGTTCTGATAAGAACTTTTATTTATTTATTTATTTATTTATTTGAACAATTTTGTATTTTTTTGGTGTTTTTTCAAAAAAAGAACAAAAAAAAGAACGAATAAAACAGGAAACATTTGGAATTACTTATCATTCCAAAAACAAAAAAACAAAAAAATTAACAACGATGGTTGCGTTGCGCAGCACAAACTGCATCCACCGACTGCTTACCGAAGCATATAAGTTTCTTACACTTCACGCAGTGTTGCTCGAGAAAGGCGAATTCTGGCCTAATGTCCATTGGAGGTGTTCCTGAGGACGCTCCAGATGTACTTGCCACAGAAGGTGAGGGGTTCAAAGCAGCTCGCCTCATTTCCTCCCAAGCAAGATGGAGAGGTTGTGTGGTCTGGAGATGCTTGTACATAGAAGCATTGCCACAAGAGTATTTTTTTTCACTGCCTCTTGACAGGACTCGGTCACAAATTTTGCACGTCACCTTTCTCGCATTTACTTTCTTCTTTCCAGGTGGAAAAGTGAAGAATTTCCACACTACAGATTCCGGCCTCTGTGGACGTGGTGCCTCCTGCAAGAATTCTTCTTCAGAAGATACTTCCTCCTGCTGCTGCTGTCCAGATGCCATTTTGTTTGATATTTTTTGAAAAACACCAAAAAAAACAAGCAAAAAGGGTTCTTGTAGGAAAAGAGATGTCTCTCTAAAGATGCTCCAACAAGAATGATTAAAATAGGTGGGGTCCTTCAATAGTTACAGTGGGAAATGTTATGAACCAATGAAATCTTTTTTTTTTAGGTCACATGGGATCCGCGCACTCTGCGCTCACGAAGCACGCACCCAACGCGACTTCACGAAAATATATTTAAAAATAATATGAGTTTATTATAAGTACAAATATATTATTTTTATGAATATCTTAGATAGTCTCTTGCCCTAATATGTATATCAAACACACATACATAGCATATACATATACCCAGCTTGCCCCAGCATGTATATGATGTCATGTGGGACCCGCCACCACGCTAGCCTCGCGTACCGTAATGCGCATGTGTCGTGAATGTGCGGGAGCAGGAGTCGCGGACTGGTCGCATACCAATCGTGCAGATCACGTAATATTAAATGTATATGATGTAACTGAAAAACACGCAGCCGTCGCACATCGTAAGCGGATCCTTCACAATGTTTCTAAAATGACAGCTAGAATCTGCGCACCCACCGTGATGTGTACGATTTGGATGCGCGACTCCGAAATGTTTTTGGAAAAAAAACATTTAAAAAAGAAAATAATATAAATATATTAAAATAAAAAAATAAAACAAAAAAATTAAACAATATTTCAGTTTTAATCTTGGAAAAAAAAATTGTGCAATTTTCAGAAAAATATATAATACTATTTAATGAATAAAATATTTATAAATAAACAGTTAAAAAACTGTAGAAAATCATTACAAAAAAATAGGTATAACTACTATTACACTTAAAAATTTGCATTTAAAAAACCTTTGAAATTCACTGAAAAACCATAGGTTTAAGAGACGTTATAGTTAGACATTAGCATTTAAAAAAGCTTTGAAATTCACTGAAAAAACCATAGGTTTCAGGGGTGTTATAGTTAGCTGGACATTTCACTCGTACAAAACCATAGAAATTCCTCCATTATAGTTAGTTCTGCTAACTATAACTCGCGCACCTGCAATGCGCTGCTGATGATGTCACATATTACATCATTCATGACATGGTCAGTGACATCACTGATGACATCTCAAATGACATCACTGTTGACATCATCCACGTGACGATCTGATACACCTCATCATACACTAGTATAACCTTTCATCACTCACTGTAAAATACAGAGTACCATATTTGAAACCATTGACACACCAATACCAGTTACTACATACCCACTTACTGATTCCTAAGTCTATACACACAACTACCCATTCAACAACAGAATCACTTATACATGCAGTCACTAATTAATAGAACACTATCAAATGCACTTATACACATATATAGACATTGACACATCAGCAGTCATCTTAGTCGGTTATGCAGTCATCCTACTCACTCATGAAAAATATGAATCACACTTACATTTACTCACACAATTATACACACAACACCTCATTTATTCAAAGACATAGTAACTCATAGTTAATATGTTAAAATATCACCATTACAATTATACACTCATTCATATAGTTACTCTCACAATCACTGACTCTTATATATACTTATTTATATACACCTCACATACAATGCCTTTTATTTTTTTACTTTGTTGAAGATGTACAACTAAAACATATATTCGCTCACCAACACACAAAGAAATACACTCAGTCACCCAAACAACTGTTTCCACATGCACTCTTAAACCTATACACCTAGTCAATCAACCATTCACACATCCAACCACACACAAACTCAGTGTCCCATACAAATACTCACCCAACTAATCAATATCTAATATACATACTCATGTAGTTAGTGACCAACTGATGCAGCATGTTATACAACAACAGAGACAGTGATGCACACATTCACATAGTTTAGTTACTAATCCATGCATTAAGTGAGACACTTTTAATTACTCACTTAGACGGTCAGACAGCTACTAAATCCTCCATCCAGACAATTGTATATCCACTCAATATTCAATACAGATTGGCATATATATAATACATATTTAAATTTCAAACAAAACCACATTCACTGGATGATGTCATCAGTGATGTCATCAGTGATGTCATTTGAGATGTCATCAGTGATGTCACTGACCATGCCATGAATGATGTAATATGTGACATCATCAGCAGTGCATTGGGGGCGGGCTAGTTAAAGTTAGCAGAACTAACTATAACAGAGGAATTTCTATGGTTTAGTACAAGTGAAACGTCCAGCTAACTATAACACCCCTGAAACCTATGTTTTTTTCTGTGAATTTCTAAGGTTTTTTAAATGCTAATTTCTAACTATAATGTCTCTGAAACCTATGTTTTTTTCAGTGAATATATATATATATATATATATATTACCTACTGGCAGTCGCCAGTAGGTAGTTATAGTTATAGTTAGGACCTATTTTCCATAGGAAATCCGCAACATTCTATTTGGAATAACGTTGGCGTCGATTGATGAATCTTGCCTAAATTTTCCACACTTTTGTCCAGCTCCGGTCCGCTCCTATCCTGAAATGGTGATTCGTCAAGCGGGTGCCGAGAAAAAAGGGGGGTCCCAAAACGCATTTTCCCCATGCATTTTCCCATAGGACCTGTTGACGCAGATACAGCCCGAAGTGCTGAACGGAATTACACTAAATTTGGCAAAGAGGTAGTCCTCAGTTCAGACTCGTGACTTTTGCTTAAATGGTGTAAATCCATTCAGTAGTTCCTGAGAAAATCAAAAGTAAAATCACATATATATCTGGGCGGAGCCTAACCACACATCTCATCGTGAGATCTGATTGGCTGTCAGCATTTCATCCAAGAAGTGTGGGCAGCCATCTTGGAACCAATATACATGATAGCACCTCATTAAAAAGCATTGCAGTTAATAGAAGGTTTTAAGACTTTAGTTACATTAAAAATCATTTGTTGATGGTACCATACTCATTTTAGGAATTGTGGTGTGTTCTAAGGTGATTTTACCATGTGAAAAAGCCTTCTGCTGTGATATCATGAATCATGTTTGAGAGAAAACTATTTTTTCATGCTTTTCCCACAGAGGTTTGGAGGGTGATCTATAAGCTAAACTGAGAGCATATTTTCTGTAAATTCACATTATCTTTCTCAGTCATGTGAGAATGAAGTCTGACATTCTCAGTAAAACATGTACATCCAACAAGGGCAGAGACTGTCAGTTGATTCCTTTGTGTTCTACTGCAGCTTCCCAGAGAGTTCTAAAGAACAACTAGAGCGCCAACAGTCCTACTTATGACAAACGTATTGCACACCTGAAGCCATCTTGATTGGAATAAAGTGGTAACTCTTAAAACATTTATGAGGGGGTTCATTTTGCCATAGAAAGTATGATTAGTGCTGCAGAAATAAAAATTAGGGCACATTTTGAGTGACTTCTCAAATCCTCTTCTATTTCATTAAAAAATTCTGACATGCAGACTGAAACATGCACTTTCAATACCAGCAGCAGACTTCCCTGGTGAGCAGTAGCTTTACTACAGTGATCTAATAAGCAACTAGAGTGCTAACATTCTGAATTTATGGCAAATGTGTGACACATCTGAATGCCTTCTTGATGGAATCAAAGTAAACAACTGAAAGTATTTCCTTCTGAGGAGACTGTAGTAAATGAGGAAATTAGGAAACATCATAACAAATAAGTCTCCCAAAATGGCCACCAGAGACAAAAGTGCCCAAATGTAGTCCAAATATCACCCAGATGTAGCCCAAGTATAGCCCAATAACAGAATGTCCCAGAGTGTTCTAACGAACAACTAGAGCGCTAACAGTCTTACTTATGACAAAAGTATGGCACACCTGAAGCCATCTTGATTGGAATAAAGTGGTAACACTTAAAACATTTAATTTACAAAGGAACAAAATGAGGGGGTACCTTTTGCCATAGAAATTATGATTAGTGCTGCAGAAAGAAACATTAGGGCACATTTTGACTTCTCAAATCCTCTTCTATTTCATAAAAAAATTCTGACATGCAGACTGATACATGCACTTTGAATACCAGCAGCAGACTTCCCTGGTGAGCAGTAGCTTTACTACAGTGATATAATGAGCAACTAGAGTGCTAACATTCAGAATTTATGGCAAATGTGTGACACATCTGAATGCCTTCTTGATGGAACCAAAGTAAAAAACTGAATGTATTTCCTACTGAGGAGACTGCAGTAAATGAGGAAATTAGGAAACTTCATAACAAATAAATCTCCCAAGATGGCCACCAGAGACAAAAGAGCCCAAATGTAGCCCAAATATCACCCAGATGTAGCCCAAGTATAGCCCAATGACAGAATGTCCCAGAGTGTTCTAACAAACAACTAAAGCGCTAACAGTCTTACTTATGACAAAAGTATGGCACACCTGAAGCCATCTTGATTGGAATAAAGTGGTAACACTTAAAACATTTAATTTATAAAGGAACAAAATGAGGGGGTTCATTTTGCCATAGAAATTATGATTAGTTCTGCAGAAAGAAAAATTAGGGCACATTTTGACTTCTCAAATCCTCTTCTATTTCATAAAAAAATTCTGACATGCAGACTGAAACATGCACTTTGAATACCAGCAGCAGACTTCCCTGGTGAGCAGTAGTTTTACTACAGTGATCTAATGAGCAACTAGAGTGCTAACATTCAGAATTTATGGCAAATGTGTGACACATCTGAATGCCTTCTTGATGGAACCAAAATAAAAAACTGACAGTATTCCCACTGAGGAGACTGCAGTAAATGACGAAATTAGGAAACTTCATAACAAATAAATCTCCCAAGATGGCCACCAGAGACAAAAGAGCCCAAATGTAGCCCAAATATCACCCAGATGTAGCCCAAGTATAGCCCAATGACAGAATGTCCCAGAGTGTTCTTAAGAACAACTAGAGTGCTTACTGTCTTACTTATCACAAAAGTATGGCACACCTGAAGCCATCTTAATTGGAATAAACTGGTAACACTTAAAACATTTAATTTAAAAAGGAACACAATGAGGGGGTACATTTTGCCATAGAAATTATGATTAGTGCTGAAGAAAGAAAAATTAGGGCACATTTTGAGTGACTTCTCAAATCGTCTTCTATTTCATTAAAAAATTCTGATATGCAGACTAAAACATGCACTTTTAATACCAGCAGCAGACTTCCGTGGTGAGCAGTAGCTCTACTACAGTGATCTAATGAGCAACTAGAGTGCTAACATTCAGAATTTATGGCAAATGTGTGACATATCTGAATACCTTCTTGATGGAATCAAAGTAAAAAACTGAAAGCATTTCCTACTGAGGAGACTGCAGTAAATGAGGAAATTAAGAAACTTCATAACAAATAAATCTCCCAAGATGGCCACCAGAGACAAAAGAGCCCAAATGCAGCACAAATATCACCCAGATGTAGCCCACATGTAGCCCAATGACAGAAGTGTGCAAAACACTTATTTTTTGTGTAATTGCAGTTTTATATAGTGCAGACTTGTCAGGTATTGGAGTGCTTTACATGAGCATTGGTTACATCACACAAGATCAAATTCATTTTGGTTGTAGACATGGGGAGATTAAGTGATTTGACCGGAATCACAGAATGTTGAGGTGAAGCAGAAACTCCAACCTGGTTCCCCCGTTTCAAAGTCTGCAGCTCTGGAAGTAACACCACATCCTCTCCCCTAGGTGCAACATTTAATCAAGTGGTCAACTGGATAAAAAAAACATAAAGATTACAAATAATTTAAAAGTTCTTTGTCGCTATTTGAAAACTCTGAATATATGTCCTCATTTTAGTTTTTTAGAGCACTAACCATAATTTTGATGCAAATAAGACCCTCTCATATATGTAATTTTTAAAGGAAATACTCTAGGTATTACAGTTTTGATTACATCAAGATGACGTCAGGCGTTCCACACTTTTGTAATAAATATAGAATGTTAGCAGTCTAGTTGTTCATTGGGATACTGTTGAGAGGCAGAGGCCAGGGGCACAGACTCTGAAAATTGAAGGCAGGTAGGAGAGTGCAGATGCAACAATTTGACCACACTGGGCAGGCAGGAAGGGCAGTGGCAGCAGAACAGACTATGGAGGGCAGTGGAAAGGGGGGCAAGGGCAACAAACCAACAATACAGGACTGGCAAGAGAGGCTGTGGCAATATATTAGACCATTGTGGGAAGAAGGAAGAGGCAGTGGTAGTACAACCATACATGCCAACAGACCCGTTTCAGCCAGGAAACGTCCAATGTTTTTAAGCTCAAATGGGCTTTATTTGATCTGTCTCCCATCTACAATCTCCTCTTTTTCAATGTAACTCAAAGGGGAAAATCAATACCCCAGTTATTTTTCAAAATCTCCTTTTATCAAGTTCAAAATGTTCGCAAGTATGGTACATTGGATCATGGTAGGCAGGAGGAATTGGGGTAGGGACATGGACTCGGATAACAGAGGACAGGAGGGACATGGAGAGGTGCACCAAACTGACCCTACAGGGCAGGCATCAGGGTTTGCAGCAGAACAATACACCACACAGTGCATGCGGGATGGGAGTGCAGCACAACAATCCATAGAAAGCAATAGGGAGGGGACAGGACCATGCACATGGACAATAGAGAACAGAGGGGAAAGAGGCAATGGTAGCTAGCTGACCATAATGAACAGACAGGAGAGAAAGCTGCAGCAGAACAGACCATAAAGGGCAGGAGGGACGGATCAGGGGCATTACAATGGAACAGACAAGCCAGGAGGGAGGGAATAGGGGTCTGCACATGGAAACAGAGGGCTGGGGGCAAGGGGGCAGGGCAGGAGCAGCAAGATGACCATGGAGGTCAGGCAGGATGTGCACTAGAAACAAGACACACCATGGAGAGCAACAATGAGACTATGATGGCATACACACAGACCATGGAGGGAAGGTGGGAGGGGGTCAGGGGCAGCTAACTGACCACACAGGGAAGGTGGGAGGGGCCATGGCAGCACAGAAGACCATGCATGGCAAGCGGGAGGGTTAGTGCCAGCACAATGGCTATGATGGGCAAGAAGGAGGGTGCAGGGGCATGCACAAAGGACCATGGAGGATAGAAGGGAGGGTCAGGACCTGGGCACAGACAAGAGAGTTCAGGGGAAGGGACCTCACAACAGACCGCGCGGGGCAGGCAGGAGGAGCAGTTGCAGCAGAACAGATCAGGGAGGGCAGAAGGGTGTGGCAGTAAAATGGACCATGGAGGACAGGAGGAAGGGGATAGGGACATGGCATGTGGAAGGCAGGGTGGAGGTGGCAGGGACAGGTCACAGTCATCTGACAATGCTAGTCAGGTGGAAGGGGAGTGGCAGCTCAACAGAACACTCAGAGTAGATAGGAGTGGCAGGTCCATGGAACATGGTGCGCAAAAAGGATGGAGCAGGGGCAAGCACAAAGACATCGGAGGGCAGGGGGAAAGAGAATAGGGGCAGCAAGCTAAGCACAGAGGCTAAGCAGGAGGTCAATGATGGGCCATAGAATTGGGCAATGGAGGGCAGGAGGAGTGGACTGGTACATCATGCTAAATGGAGGGCAGTGGCAGCACATCAGACCATGCATGGCAGGAGGGAGGAGGCTAGTCCATGGATTCAGACAACAGAGGATAGGGAGGAGGTGGATGGGGCAGGAAGCTAACTGTTCAGAGAAGGTGGGTATTAGGAACTTTATTGTTTTTAAAATGTGTGTCTGTGCGAACTACTTAAAATATGAACAAGTATGCAGCATAATCTCACTTTTATTCAGGAAGAAGAGGACGTTTGTGACTGTGACTCCGGGCACACTTGGCAGAAACACCCCCTGACCCTCCACCCCCCATCGCAAAATGTAATGGCCGTGAAAAGGGTAGGTGGACGCAGTGTTATATAGAACATAGTCATGAGAGCACGATTGAAAATGAAAACTAGATATAGTATATGGTATAACTAGGGGCAAGGTTGTAGCGGGTCACTGTTGGGTCTAGCGCCAAGACACCTCCGGGTGTATGTGCACTTTATAAATTTCTGTAACATAACATAACATAAACTATGCACCAAAAAGTGTGATATAAGATGAACCGGAATCTTTCAAAATGACCCAAGTTCATTTTTTATATTATTTTATCGAAATTTGAATCATTTGCTATATTTCAATAATTTCATTCAATACAGTAATGAAACAATCCACTTATCATTTCATGAATGGCAACATAACACTACTATCTCACTTTCGATCACATAAGCATGATTTTTCAATACCAGCGTTTTATACGCTACCTAAAATTCATAAGGATGACAAAAAAAACCCCGGTAGACCTATTGTGGCAGGGTGTCAATCTATTTTACAACCATTGACGGAATATGTTGATTTTTTCATAAAACCATTCGTGCCGTTAATAAAATCTTACACTAGAGACAGTACACATGTGTAGGGGTGGGCGGAATTTGCGAAAGTGACTTTCGCAAATTATCGCGAAAATGTTACAAATCTCCGCAAACACGCGGAAATATCGCGAACATGCAGAAGTTTTTTCCCGCCCGTTCGCGGAATTTTCTGCATGGTCGTGGCTCGCCAACTTACCCATGCAGTTGCTTGCGGGCGCGGCCATCTTGTTTTCACTCTTCTCGCAGTGCATGATCGCGAGAAGAAAGACGTGATCGCGCGACCAATGACATTACTGAGGGCGCGAACTGTCGCGAGACAGCGCAAATGGCTACCAACAATCCAACATCTTGTGGAGAACGCGACCGGATCGGGAAAACTTGTCAGCGAACGCGGGGATTCAGGTAAGGTGATCGCGCGCGCACGAGAGTGTATTATTTTATAGCGCGAGCAAGAAACAAATTATTGCTAAGCTGCGGAATGCGGAAATTTTGACATTTCGCGCTCTCCGCGGAACGCGAAAATGTCAAATTATCGCAATTTCTGCGAGCGGTACGGAAATTTAGCCCAGGCCTACACATGTGATTGTGGGGCTGGAGGGACAACCATTTAACAAACAACATATTATCCTTGTTACAATGGATATAGAAAGCTTGTATACAAGCATACCCCAAGGTGAGGCCCTAATAGTGATCAATGAAATACAAGTACAAAGATTGCGCCCCCACCAGGTACCATCTGATTTCATCACCAAGTGCGCAAGAATTGCATTGGAACAGAACTACTTTCTTTTTAATGGGGACTTCTATGGCCAAATAAAGGGAGTCGCCATGGGAGCAATTTTTGCTCCAGATATAGCGAACCTTTATGTGGCCGCATTTGAGGAACAGGTGATCTATAATAATAATCCCTTTCGAGATCAGATTACCTCAGATTACCTCAGATTACCTCAGATACATAGACGATGTATTTCTGATATGGGAAGGATCTAGATTACAAGAATTCCATTTTTGGCTAAATCAACAGAATAACCATCTAAAATTCATTATGGATTATGATGAGCAATCTATTAATTTTCTAGATTTACAAATCTGGAATGATGGTGGTAGGCTATCAACAAGTCTTTTTACAAAACCCACGGCAAGGAACACACTCCTTAAATACACAAGTCATCACCCACGGAATTTGCGTGATAACCTTCCGTTTGGTCAGTTTTTACGCATTAAACGAAACTGTACCAGACGGGAGGATTATTTTAAAGAGGCAAAAACCTTGCAAACGAAACTGGTCATGAGAGGCTACCCGTACAGGCTGGTTAAACGCTCTCTCAAGAGAGCCTGGTATTATGATCGTGAGGCACTGCTACTGAACAGTGATGACCCAGGACCCAAACAGGAGTTAATCACTTGTGTAACTACATTTGGAACCGAGTCCAATCATATTAAAAAGATAGTGACAAAAAACTGGTATTTGATCCAGAAGGCCGAACCACAGAAGGCATTACCCCGTTTTGCATTTAAGAGGGCTAGAAATCTAAGGGATTACCTTGTTAAGGCATACAAAGAACCAATCCCCAATACATTAACAAATCTATGGGGGTTGCCACCTATAATTGGCCATTATCCATGTGGACATTGTACTGCCTGCCCTACCACATCAGTAGTAAAATCATGTGTGCTCAATGGGAAAGAATGGACGTTGCGACAACACTCAAACTATCTTACCAAAAATGTCATCTATTGTATAGAATGTCCTTGTGCATTGTATTACATTGGAAAAACAACACAGGAAGTAAAAAAACGAATAATTCAACACCAATCACGTATCAGTTGTAAAATTGTAACTGCACCAATGGTCGAACATTATCTGGCAAAAGGGCATATTCCTTCAGACATGAAATGGTTTGTGTTGGAGACTGTGAATAACACTAAACGAAGGCAAAATGTTGATCGTCTGCTTACACTAAAGGAAAACAGGTGGATTTGGTCAGCAAAACAGTAGAAATGGGATTAAATTCCTTTGTGGAATGGCAAGATTTGGCGACTTTATAAATTCCTAACCTGTTATATCTTATTGGTCTCTGTGTGACTATATCATTGCCTTGAAGGCGTAGGCAGTATCTAGTTGAGCCGGGACAGATGGGCGTTTAGTACTGGTACATTCAGGATAATGATGTTACATTTGGGCTCATTTTAAGAGCCTTGTTTATAATCCTTTGAATACTTTGCTATTTCTTGTGGCCAGATTATCAGCAAGATAGCTAAGTAGATGTGAAATAAGAGAGACGGTAAAGTTATAGCTTACCACACCTTTTTAATTTAAATTATTGGCATTAAAGTATGGTTTACACTATGTTAAAGATGGCGAGACTTTACTGGTAGTAGATCTACACTTCAACGTGAAGAACGTGGGTGTGTATCACGCGATTGTTGTGATATATCTTGGTTCGTTTTTCTATAATTCGCAAAATGCTTTATAAATGACTGAGACTTTGCTATGAGTGAAAAAGCTTAGTAGAGGTGAAAAAAAGAGAGATTACAAAGGGTTGTATATCATGCAACATTAGTGGACTATGAGCAATAGGTTAATGTTCACATAGTGTTAAGATGGCCGACACGTTTTCCTTCTACACCTGGACGTTGATATGGTGGTGCCTTTTTAAGAGCTCTCAGTCATCGCGTGGTTGCTGCTCGGTCTGTTTGGCGAGTGAGGAACGGGAAAGCTAAGACGCTGGAATAAGATTAAAAAAGTGAGTTATGTGTGAAATGGTGGTATCTAACGCCCACGTTTGAGTAGAATTTGAGTCTGAATGGCTTTTATTGTGATTATTCCACAGAATAAAGAGGTGCAGACGAGTGTTGCCACCTTACGTGTAAGTAACAGCCGGTTTCCATAGTACGAGTGACTTTTAAACTTTAGGGTGTTATACGATTTAATGTGGTCTTTTTTGGATTCGGATTAAAAAACCTTAGAAATTCACTGAAAAAACCATAGGTTTCAGGGGCGTTATAGTTAGCTGGACTTTTCACACGTACAAACCATTGAAATTCCCCCGTTATAGTTAGTTCAGCTAACTAGAACTCACGTGCCCGCAATGCACTGCTGATGATGTCACATATTACATCACTCATGACATGGTCAGTGACATCACTCATGACATCACTGATGACATCTCAAATGACATCACTGATGACATAATCCTTGTGATAGAGTGGCAGTCCTCCTCTCCCCCTAATATAACCTTTGATACACACATTCAAAAATAGAAACTAAAATTTTCAAAACAATGGACATACCAATATCAGTTACAACAACCTATTCAGTAATTCTAAGATCCAGGGGGGGCGTGGCTTGGCGCCTGCGGGAGATGGCGGCGCATTGGTGAGGCTCCGTGGCGGTGTTGGAAGACATGCCGGTTCCTGCCCTGGTCTCCGGGTGACGAACGACGGATGAAGTGTAGGAACATGCCCTGACCCTACTCGTTGTTCCCGACGACATTTTGGAGGCTCCGTGACGCTGCAAACTGCATCTGTAAGTCCTGTCAGGTTACGGCCGCCATTTTGAGCTCGTCGAGCGGCGCGCACTGTGAGGCTGCTGTTGTGATGCCAGCTGAGCGCTCTCCATGCTTGCAATTCCAAGCCCTTAATGGCTCTTAATATGCCTGTTTTCCTGTTTCCTCACCCTTCTATGAAGCGTCAGCATTACTGGACTGCCTATTTCTTTTAAGGACGACGTTCCTTCATGGAGTGGTCTGTTTTCATTTGCCCTTTTTTTTTAGTCATGAACTTATCACTATCCCTCTCATTTGCTTTCATTTGTAAGCAGAAAATTGTTTCACTACACCACGCCTGGAGGCCTTCTGCTGTTGACGCTTTTATGCATTGCGGACTTTTGTGAGGTATGTGAGGGGACTTTTCTTTTCATCTTTCTGTTCCTCTGACTGAGTCCACTTTGAATTCCGTAATGAGTTGATGCCACCTCTCTACTCTACATTGACGCATGGATGATATTTTGATCCTTCTTCGGACGGCTTCACTCACCTTTTTGTGTGCGCTCAGATGAATGTTTTCATTGTGGTGCTCTGAAACTAGCTGTACTCCTTTCTTGTGATATCCAGACGTCGTCGCTCTCCTGCTGTGCTCTCTCTTGTGCTGTCTTCATTTTTGCTTCCTGTGACCTCCAGTGAGTTAGCCACTCCGCGGATTCACCACATGGGCAGACTTAAATCAATGTCGCGCCTGCCTCGTTCTACTACGCCCCAATTTGTGAAGAATTCTAAGGTTTTCTCCGCTCTGTCGCAATTAGAAGACTCTCTTAACTCTTCTGGTTCAGATACGCCAATGGAGCCATCTAAGAACCCGCAGGATACCTCCAAATCTAATACAAAAAGACTCAAGTCAAACTCTCTTTCGCCCCCAAAACATTTGGTGCCTGTATCCATGGAATTGTTGTTAGAAGAGATAAGGTCCCTGCGTCCTTTTATGGAAGAGACTAATGTTAAGCTCCAGGTCCTTACTGATAACTGGTTGCAAATGGAAACGAGAGTAACTTTAGTTGAAAAATCTGTTCAGTCGTTCCAAGAAACATCTTCTGTGGTCTCCAACTTGAAATCTCAAGTCTCTGATCTTCAACAGCAAGTGGAGCAGTTAGAAAACAGAAACAGGCGCAACAACCTTCGTATTTATGGCCTGGTTGAAGGACTTGAGGGATCTGACCCAATCACTTTTTTCAAGTCGTTCCTTCCTAAGCTCTTACATCTGGCACAGGACAAGTCCCTCAACATTCAGCGAGCTCACAGGTTGGGCAGACCAACTTCCTCAACTTCTCCATCTCAGAGACCCAGAGGGGTCATCATCTACTTTCTGGAGTACACTGACCTTTTGATGGTTTTGGCGGCGGCCAAAGCCTCTCCGAATCTTACCTGGTCTGGATCTCCCCTGTTTTTTGCGCAAGACTATGCCAAGGCTACGGCTGCCCGGCGGAAGGCTTTTCTGAACCTAAGAGCGGATTTGCGGGCGATGGGGGCGCGATACGGCCTCTATCACCCGTGTTTATTTAAAGTCACCCACAACAACAAGACTACAACCTATGAGGACCCAGTGCGCCTACAAAGTTTCATCAATGCGCACAACTCCTCTGCTATGAATGCTTCCAGACCGTCATCCTCTGCTTTTGGATGAATACTGTTTTTATAATTCTTATATGGCTTTGCATGTTATGCTGTGTTTCTTTAGAATTTTTACATTGTTATCGCTCGCCTGTATTTCTCTGCTCCTTCGGATGGCGTCGTTAATGTTTCTTTTATTGTTTAACATTATGGCTGTTCCTTGTTTTCCGTGTTCAGTCATGGTTCCATCTTGATTTCCTGGCACATTTTAACCCTTTGTTTTCCTTTTTTCGTCCTACAGGAGTTTGTCCTCGTGTTTTGATGATGTCTCCCGACCCCAGCCTCGCTGCTCCTCGACGTGCTGCCTCACCCTTGTGGTTCCTTCCTCCCTCCACCCTTTCTCGTATCTTCCCTTTGTAGGTATGTTTTTCCCCCATTTCCTTATTTACCCTCCTGGCATATCTGTTGGTTTTTCTCCTTTCCCTTCCCTTTTATCTCTTCTCATGTCTGTGTTCTTGTCCACATATTTTCACGTTGATTTGTTATTACTGATCGACACTCTTTGCTCTTATGAGGATTGCATTCTTCTTTTTTCTTGCTACACTCGCTTCTCAACCTTTTTCCCCTTTCTGGCTTCTTACTCCAATGTCTTTATTTTTCTCCTATACTCTCTGCCTTCTGCTACTGCTTTTGCACTTGTCTTTTGTAAGAATTGCATTTCTTGTCCTCCTGACTCCATGTTTCTCTCTACTTCTTCCTTACTTTTAGCTTTCTGGGTCACTTACGACGTTGTCGCATTTTATTCTCCCTTTCTTGATATGGCTCATACTTATGATCACTTGTTTTCTTTCCTTCTCTTCACCATGTTTCCACTAATTCCTCTTTTTTCCTTCTGTATTCTCTACTTTTTATGGGCTTTTCTCTCATTGGATCTGTCACTTACATTTTTTATAAATAAGTTGATAACATGTCGTTGAATATATTGTCATGGAATGTGAAGGGTATTAATTCTCCGATTAAGCGTCAACGAATTCTGTCACATCTTGCCAAATTGAATGTCGATATTGCATTCCTCCAAGAAACGCATTTAACTGAGGCTGAATCTGTTAAGCTTAAGCGTGGTTGGGTGGGTGAATTGTTTTTCTCACAAGGTGATGGCAAACGCAATGGTGTGGCAGTTCTTTGTCGCAAGTCTCTTCCCCTCCAGGTTATCACCCATGAGTCGGATACTTCTGGTCGTTGGGTCTATGCTAAGTTGTCACTTAGAGGTGTTCTAGTCTCTCTTCTCAATGTATATGGTCCTACCACAGGCGAACCTTCTTTTTGGGCTGATTTTTCTCCACTTTTAACTAAATTTATGGACCACAATTTTATCCTGGCGGGGGATTGTAATCAACCCCTTGATCCCTTTATCGATAGGGAGTTCAAAGCCCCTTATGTCCCCAACAAGCCCCACAAGCTGTTTAGTCATGCGATTTCACAACATAAACTAGTAGATTCCTGGCGCCTCTCCAATCCAAAGTTGCGGGAGTATACTTTTTATTCTCCCTGTCACCGTTCCCAGTCACGACTTGACTACATCTTTCTTTCCCACAACCTCGCTCAGTCACTCCTACACTCTGAGATAGGCCCGATATTGCTCTCTGACCATGCCCCCGTCCTTACTAGTGTTGATGTACTCCCTAAAAATGTTGGCCCTAGGAGATGGCGTTTCAATAATTCCCTCCTCACAGCCCCCAAATTTACAGCCTCCTTTACTTCCTTTTTTGATGAATTTTTCCTCCTAAATGATGACGATACCCTCCCTGACCACACTATCTGGGATGCTTTTAAGGCAGCAGCACGTGACTTTATTATAAGTTGTGTCGCGAACAAGCGTAAGAACGCCCGAAGGTTTACTAAAAATCTCCTTTCTGACATTAAAATACTGGAACATGCGTATTTTACCTCACAATCTGCTGACAGCCTGACAGCCCTCATTGCAGCAAAAATGAAGTTTAATGAGAAGTCTACAGAAGATGCCTCCTTGTACCTGCTGAAATCTACTGCTAAATTCTATGGGGGTAGGAACAAGGCTGGAAAGCTCCTAGCTAATTATTTGAAGATTAAGCACAATAAGTTAAATATTGAATCTATTTATGACTCTGATGATAATTTAAAGCATACGGATGTTGATATTCTTGCTGAATTTTCACGTTTCTATGAAACCCTGTATACCTCTGAAACCCATTCTACCCCTAGCTCCCTTGATCGTTTCTTTTCCACCATTCATACACCAGCTGACTTTCCTCCAGATCTTTCCTCCTTAGAATCAGTAGTCACACAACAGGAACTACTTACTGCATTGCAACATCTCAAACCCAACAAAGCCCCCGGGCCTGATGGCTTTACTGTCGAATTCTACCTTCACTTTTCTAAACTGCTGATCCCACGACTTCATTCTCTACTTTGTACTTTTATTTCTTGTGGTGCCTCCTCAGGGACTTTCTCCGATGCCCATATTTGCCTCATACCTAAACCCGGAAAGGATGCACAACACTGCAAAAATTACAGGCCCATATCTCTAGTCAATATTGATTACAAACTCTTCGCTAAAACATTAGCAATTCGACTGGACCACCTTCTCCCCGACCTACTAGGCGAGGAGCAATCTGGGTTTGTTAAGGGCCGGTATATTACGGACAACACTAGACTCTTATTTAATATCCTATCAAAGTCCTCCCGCTACCAGCACTCACTTGCAGCGATTGCCCTTGACGCCGAAAAGGCTTTTGATCGTGTTGAATGGCGCTATCTCTTCCATACTCTCACTTGGTTTGGTTTTGGTCCTAGTTTATCTCTTTAGTTTCCCTGTTATACTCCCATCCTAGAGCGGCAGTTTTTGCTAATGGTCAAATTTCACCCTATTTTGACCTAGGCAGAGGCGTTCGCCAGGGCTGCCCCTTATCCCCTTTTCTTTTCAACCTTGCTTTGAAGCCCTTCCTGTCCAGGTTGCGTCAAAACCCTGCCATTCATGGCTTCCAGATTGCGGATTCACATGTTAAACTCGCTGCATTTGCAGATGATATATTACTCTTTCTTTCTAAACCTGCAGAATCCATCCCTGCTTTCATGACTGAAGTAAGAATGTTTTCCTCTATCTCTGGATATAAACTTAATCATGATAAATGTGAGATCCTTCCCCTAACCAAATTTACTTTCAAGCAAGAATTTATTGAATCTAGGTTTACTTGGAGTCCGTCCCACATTAAATACCTAGGTCTATATATTACCCCCTCAATTTCAGACACTATTTCTTTGTGTATGTCCAAATGCTCACAGAAGATTGCAGACCTCACGACAAGATGGCATCCTTTATACCTCTCCTGGTGGGGACGTCTCGACACTATCAAAATGATGATATCTCCTATTGTTCTATACACACTCTCCAATATTCAACTCCCCATTCCAGTGAAATTCTTTACCAAGATTAACTCAACGTTATCTTCGTTTTTATGGAACTCCAAAAAACCAAGAATGTCTCGAGCTAGGCTCATACGTCCGGCTTCTGAAGGTGGTGTCAACTTTCCTGACTTCCCTGCATACCAGAAGGCCTTTTTATTGCGTCAAGCTTCCCTTTGGTTACAAGATTCCACTTACCCCTGCCCTTTATGGCTTAAGGTTGAGCGTACTTTACTCTCCCCCTTCTCTTTTGCAGAATATCTTGCTTTTTCCCGTAAGCCTTCGTCGATTCCCACTCCTATTCACAAGTATACTCTTAAGCTCTTACTGTCAGCTGCTCCTGGCCCTCCTCTGACCGTGGCTGATTTCATCTCTACCACTATCTGGCATAATAAATATCTCCTAATTGGTAATAAGCCCTTTTACTGGAAATCGTGGAGATCCCGTGGTTTGATTTGGATTTCGCAGCTCTTTTCTGGTTCCACCTTTGTTTCTTTTCCTGACCTTTGTTCCTCCTTTGGCTTACCCAAATCCTTTTTCTCCAAGTATCTTCTCCTCAAGGCTGCTGTTCTGGAGATTTATCTACGACTTTCGGCTTCTTCTCCTCCCCCTATTTCTACCACCCCTATTGTCCGACTTCATTCTCTCCTTCGCACTGCCCCCAAAGCATCTCTTCTTTATAAACACCTTCACACACCCGAGTCACTCAGACCTAAATCCAAGGTTGAACTTCATTGGGAAAATGACCTTGGGATAAATTGGCCGATATCCTTATGGGACAAAATTTGGACAAAACTGCGCAAAACTTCCAGAGCGGCTTTGTTGACACAATCCCTATTTTTTATTTACAACAGGCTACTTCATACTCCTTCTACACTACATAAGCGATTTCCTACTACCCCAGACAAGTGTTGGTCATGTGATGCTCCCAATGCTACCCTACCACACATGTTATTTCTTTGCAAACATGTACATGACTTTTGGTTACAGGTGTGGGCCCAAATCAATGTTATTTTTCATACTTGCATCCCCTTTTCTCTTACTCACCTTTTCCTGGGCAGTTTGTCCACTAGCTGGAATAATGTAGATATGTCTGCTCGCATTGTTGATCTGCTATTGGCTGTTGCTTTTCAGCAGATTACTGTCAATTGGAAAAATGCATCCAACATTTCTTTCAAAGCGTGGTGGTATAATGTCTGTTACAACCATAGACTTGATAATGCATTTGTCTTCCCTGTTCAACTGGCAGCTAAACGTGCAGACTTGTGGCTCCCCATTACGCTATATTTAGATAATTGTGCTGCTCGCTCTTCCCTTCCATCGCCTGCCCAACAAGAAGTTCCCAAACCCCCATGATACCCTTTTCACGTTCTGCATATTTTACCCCACTGTTTCATTTTTTATGCTCTTTGTAATTTATTGTTTGATCAGGATTGATGTAATTTCTTTATTTCTTTTCAATGCCCATGTTCATTGTTTTTGTATGCAATTTCTCTTATACATTTCATTTGCAGTCCCATTCCCCTCCCCATTTCCTACCCCTTTTATTTCTCCCTCTCTCCCCAATTGATATCTTGTATTGCATTTACCTGTTCATTGTTTAATAAAACTCTTTTTGAACTTAAAAAAAAAGTAATTCTAAGATCCACATATACATCCACTCATTCACCAACAGTCCTATACAGTCACTTATACATGTACTCACTCATCATATGTACTCATACACCTATACATCCTGTTACACAACGCCACTCATCCATAGAGTTACTCACACACATAGTCACTCATGCTAATAAAGAATCAAACCTCCATTTACTTGCATATACAGTTATACACACACCACCACACTTACTTCTACAGAAACTTACACATACTTAGTCTTTTAAACAATCACTTATAGAAACACATACTTATTCATACAGGAACTCTTCCAATCTCTCACTCTCACATATACTCACTTATATACACCAAATAGTCACATATACTAGTTTAAAACATATGTAGTTACTCATAAAGACACTATTGAGACAGTCATTCACTCACTAATACACCCATGCACACACTCATCCACCCATACAGTCCTGCACAAATGCTGTCTTCAACACATACAAACAGTGAGTCACTCATTCATGCACCTATGTACTACGTAATACCCCCCACCGAACCATACAGACACTCAGACACTCATACTGATACTCAAAAAACCAACTAATAACCTATATAGACACTCATGTAGCTACTCACCAACCCTTGCAGCCACTTATACACAAAGTGAGAGACTGATACAGATATTTACATATTTAAACATTACTCACTAAGCCATGTATTCACTAAGATACACTTAATCAGTCAGTTATACAATCAATTTTTCAAAAACAAATCATCCATTTAGACACTTATATACCCATTTATTCTTCCATCGACCTTGAGATATACATATATAAAACATATGTAATTTTCAGAAAAACACACATTCACTGGATGATGTCATCAGTGATGTCATTTGAGATGGCATCAGTGATGTCATGAGTGATGTCACTGACCATCTCATGAGTGATGTAATATGTGACATCATCAGCAGTGCATTGCGGGCGCGCGAGTTATAGTTAGCTGAACTAAGTATAACGGGGGAATTTCAATGGATTTGTACGAGTAAAAAGTCCAGCTAACTATAACGCCCCTGAAACCAATGGTTTTTTCAGTGAATTTCTAAGGTTTTTTAAATGCTAATTCCTAACTATAACGTGCCCGAAACCTATTTTTTTATCAGTGAATATATATATATGTATATATATTTAAATTGTACACATAATAGAAGAGAGGCAAAAGTCTTTGTCTTAAGGGGTACGTTAAATTGTAAGGAAAGCATATACAGATATAAAGTAACACTAGAAGGCTATAGAATTGTACTAAAGTGTTGTATTAATTTGCAGTTCTAGAACAGCACTGAGTTACCCCTAAGGTAGGCTCTGAACAGCCCAAGGGCAGGGTCAGTATATTTAAAAAGTTGGACATGTACTTTTAAGTATTACATATCCTGGCAGTGAAAAACCCCTAAATATGTTTTTCACTTCTGCAAGGCCTACATCTCTTATAGAATTACACTGGAGCGTCCTTATTACAATTTATAAGTGTCATTTCCAAACAAGAAAATATGACTGGTTCAAGTTTGGTTTCTCTGGAAATCCAAACTTACGATAAAGTCAGATTTTAAATTATAATTTTGAAATGTCAACTTTTAGAGAGTTGGCATTTTCTTGCCATGTCCATTGGTGCCTGCAGCCGGTCTCTGGTCACATGACTGAATGTAGTTGGCCGTTGGGCTTTGTGTATTTCTCTTAGACAGCTACACACAATGGGAGCGTAGGTGACTGAGTGGGCTATCACTGACAGGATGGGACGGAGGAACTAGACCCAACCTCACAACAGCTGAGTAGGCTGTGTCCGTCCCCACACAAAGGACTGCTTACCCCCGGTAGTTAGACTGGAGCTGGAAGGGCATCTGTGCACCTCAAAGGCATACCTCTAAAAGCTTCTACCCACTTCAAATGCACAATTGTGTATAAAAGAAGGACCTCAGACATTGCCACTTCAGAACACTTCTGGACCTGTGGATACTCTGCCAGGAAGAAGGACTGCTTTACTCCTGAAGGGCTGCCACTCTTCTGGACTGCACTGTGCTGGACTCCTGCTTTCCTGTGTTGATCTGCTGCCTGCTGCCCTCTTGCCTTGGGGAGAAGGACTAAACCTGCATCTCTTGACCCCAGAATCCAGAGTGACTCTAAGGGCTAGTTGGCTGGCCTCCTGATCTGAAGCCTTAGAGACATAAAGGCTTCCAACTCCTGCACTTGTACTCTGCCATCTGTGAGTCTACTCTGCCAAGTGGTGCCACAGCAGTCCTGGACATTTGGAAGTGAGCCTAAGGCACTTGCCATCGGAACGGATACATCTTCTCTGCTGAGCGCTGTACACCCGAGCAGAACTGATGAATGGCCTTGGATTAGCAGCGGATTTCCGAGCAAAAAAGCCACATTACAGCTACTGAGTGGATTGGGCATGTCGCAAAAGACGCACATCACCGTCATCTCCCGCATCTTGGGACTGACGCACATCCCTCTGAACCACCGCTGCACAATGCTTATCCCAGCACAAGCTCCTTGCAACACTCGTCGACAGCAGCCACAACGCTAAAACTCCGTATCACAGGTTCACCGCTGATCAGAAACAACGCATCGTCTCAGCTGGGCCTCGCATCCTAAACACCGGACTCCACATGGCAAGCCCTGTTGACAGGATTCTTGACGTTGAATCATCAGGACATTGCATTGCGGCCTCGCCCCATCTTGGAACCGACACACCCCTCTGCTGCGCAATGCATCTTCGGCATGGATCCACACAAAGCCCCTCAACCAGGATATAAGGTACTTTGTTTAGTGGGCCTAACTGGGTCCCTGTAGCAGGCTACGCTCCATTGGGGGCGACCTGAACTTGTGACTTTGTCCCGGTCCGGCGCAACCTTATATCCCCAATAGCGGTTTGGTGCTTTATGGTGCTACTTTTCACAATAAACTTTAAAAATCAATATCTCTGGTCCTTGAAATTGGATTTTTGCGATTTTGGTCTTGATTTATATATTAAAGTAAGATCTATTTTTCTAACCTGGTGTTAGATCTTTTTGTTTGCTGTTTCCACTGTTTGAAGTGTTGCACAAATGCTTTACAAACTGTCACTAAGTTAAGCCTGACTGCTCTGTGTATTGCTATCAGAGGGTGAGCAAAGGTTAGTTTAGGGGTTGTCTGACCCTTACCATCACTAGGATTGTGGTTGCTGCTGGACCAGGGCTTATGTAACATTTCATATAATAAAAGATGGGAGTGTAACATTTCATATAATAAAAGATGGGTTCTTGAGTTGCTGATCCAGTTAAAGCCCAGTTAAGGCCCAGCTTAAAACCCAGTTAAGCCCCACCGGGAGCAGATGCCCTGCTGCTCAGCCTCAGATCTAACTGGCAGTAGAATCAAACATTCACAAAAGAAACTCTTGGGTGACATCACAGATACAGGCTGAGGGGCTTAGAACAAACACAGAAGAAGGACAGAAAAGAAGGAAAAGCAGGATGTAACATATCTCCCTCCTTGACACAAGTAAGAGACAGATGTGAAATAGAACATACAGCAGAGATGAAAGTAACACAACGTCACCTTTAAAAGAAATTAGAGACATACGAAAATGACAGAAAGAAGAACAGTAAATGATAGAAAAAACAGCACATAAAAGAAAACCCTCTTCCCCAAGTAAGAGAAAGAGGATAGAGATCAAATGGAAACATTTACAAAATATTCATAAATATAACGACATTTCAAATATAATGCCATTTAGATGAAATAATCACCATGGCGCAATGGATTAGCATTTTCAAATATAACACCATTTAGATGAAATGATCACCATTCCCCTCCCTTGGGAAAAATCCAATAAAACATTTCCGACTCAAGTTCCAAAACTTCCTAAAATATTGGAGAACACTGCTCCCAAAACCTCCTCATCAATTGAAAATGAACACCTCTAAAACATTAGAGCACATACGTGGTTCATATATAAACAAAAAACACTAAGACTCCTCACATGAAAGCGAGCACGAATATAACTGAGCACACTATGGCTCTTTACCTTTAAACTTGAAAAAATGAAGCCCTAAGACTTCTCACCTGAAAGCGAGCATGAATATAACTGAGCACACTATGGCTCTTTACCTTTAAACTTGAAAAAATGAAGCCCTAAGACTTCTCACATGAAAGTGAGCAAGAATTTAACTGAGCACACTATGGCTCTTTAACTTTAAACTTGAAAGCTTGGAGCGCCTCAAAAAAAATGAGCACCGAATGTTGCTCCGACAATACATATCCAAACACTAGAGCAAACAATCTCCAGCTTTACCTTTTTAAAATGGAGCACCTCAAAAATGAGCACCAATGTGGCTCCGCACACAATTACATTAAATTAAATAAAATATCTCAAAACGCATCACCAATACATATCCAAACACTGAAGCAACCAATCTCCATAACCATGAAAACAAATGAGCACCTCAACGAAGGTTGAGCACCATTGTGGCTCCAAAAGTACGCAATAATAAAATTCTTCAAACCCATCACACAAAAGTATAAGGAACAGCGCAAACATCACACTGCATAACTTAACAATATGCATAATGAAATACACAACTTTTTAAAACATAACAAACTAAAATAATAAAGGTAGTCACCGTAGTCTGACTTAGGAGGCAGCTTACTTCTTTTGGCAAGTTTACAGACATGGACGAAAGTGTTGATAATCTTCTCCTTAGAAAACAATAAACAAACTGCAAAACATAGCCACTGCGTGACTGCTACCTGGTTGGCACAAAAGTGGTTGGCAGAAGAACTCTCCAATCATAAAATGGCTGCACTTGCGTGACGCCGAGCCGGGGGGTCACGGCACGTCTTGGCAGCTCAGCACCAAAGGAACAGAAGGATCCGCGCGGTGAACTCTCGTGGCAGAAAGGTCGATGAGCATGAGCAGAATCCGTTGGGGTGAGTCCCAAATAGTCGTTTGTAATGTGGTTTTTTTTTTTAAACATGGCATTTAGCAACAATCCAACAAATGGTCCTGAGCAGTCCGAAAATGACCACAACCTTAAAATGACTGTCACCTGAATGCACCATATTTCACAATACCTCATTACGGGACTCGATTTTCACCCCCGAATGAAGGTGTGAATCTTAAAGTGCTCAATCAAGGAATCTTGTGTCAGGAAAATCGTAATCCATATAGAACAGTGCACCAATTAACATCATGTAGAACAGTGCACCAATTAACTCCATGTAGATTGTACCATAAGTGCAGACGCTTGTAACAGTGCACCAAACATCGCAATCCATCACAGACAAAGATATCCCACAGCATCGCAGTTACAAGTTGATCGTCAGGAAGCGCCGAAGACTATAACGAGGACATGCTGAAATAGTTCAGGAAGGTTGAGAAATTCACCGCTTCCCCTCAGTAATATTGCCAAACAGCTGAAGTGTCAACAAGATTGTCTTTTAAACATGTGCCAAGGGTTATTGCAGATAATTAAAGGTAAAGTCGCTTCAGTAAAAGTTATCCAGAGACAAACTGCAATATTTTAAACGTGTTTGTTCTTTTCTTAAGCTGTAATAATAATTTTTTAAGTGGGTCATTTAAAGTACACTAAGTAGGTCCAACATCATGTCCTAAACCCAACTTACTTCAGGCTGTCAGTTGTTGTAGACACCGGTGGGGCAATCAAAGGGTTGGACATGAGGTTCATTTAATTTCTTCCAGGTTCTCTTGTAAAATATCTTTGATCACGCGTGGTTTCTTGCTTCAAATCGTCGCCAGTGTAACATTTCATATAATAAAAGATGGGTTCTTGAGTTGCTGCATCCAGATGTAGGTTTATTCTCATTAATCAGGAATCAATATACAGGATACAGGCCCCAGTTAAGATCCAGTTAAAGCCCAGTTAAGGCCCAGCTTAAAACCCAGTTAAGCCCCACCGGGAGCAGCTGCCCTGCTGCTCAGCCTCAGATCTAACTGGCAGTAGAATCAAACATACACAAAAGGAACTCTTGGGTGACATCACAGATACAGGCTGAGGGGCTTAGAACAAACACAGAAGAAGGACAGAAAAGAAGGAAAAGCAGGATGTAACACATACACCCCAGTCAACCAACATCAATTTGTAACACCAGTTTAGACCCAATTGAGGCTGTAATTCTTTTTTATTCTAGCCTCACTATTGCCTTTTTTGAAGTAGCAAGAATGCCCCCCCTTCATGTAATAGCAATCGGCATTTATGTGATTCTTGCTCTGAACTATTGGATTTTCCCAAATGAAGTTTAAATACACACAGCTGCTCCACAGCTGGGGACATACCATGAGCGCTCCAGGGTCTGAAAGGGTTTACAGAATTAATTTTAGTTGTTTTCATCAGTCAGCAACTGCAATAGGTTGTTCAGATAAGCAGATGATGAATGCTACGAAATATAACGTTTTCATTGCATTTAGTCTAAGTAGAATGGTTAAGCCTACGTTACAAAAGGGACATCAACATGCACATAATTTTATTAACATAGAAAAAAGGAGAATCTTAGTCAGAAAAAGGGGGTTCAGAAATAATATGAGGATGATGTGCTGCGGCCCTTAAGTTTCGGAACAATAAAAAGGAAATACAATAGGAAGGGTCAGTGCACTATGAAAACTAGACTACACAAGATATGGGAGAGTGGGCTACTTGATCATGAGTCAGTAAGAGACATGGATGGTAAAAGAGAATAAGGAAATTTAGCTAAATTGAATCGACCAACATTGTCATCTAGAATTAACGAGAGTAGGGAAGAAATTGAAAAAATTGGTGAAGATACAATAAGCGAGAATGGAAAAGGTATCTCCTCCAGGCCAAACACAGATTATAGTGCAACAGAAAAATAATCTTAATATCTCAACTGAGGTATCCAGTCAGGAAAGTGGGAGACATTTAAAAAAAATATTTTACGCATTATTTTTAATCCATTTTTGCTGAGGCTATTTCATCCTCAGCCCTTTTTTGATCTTTGGGGCGCTTCATGCTGAGGTCTTTTTGTACAAGGGATGTCAAGGCCAAATGTGCATCCCCCCAAATCTTGTTAATTCTATAGGTACCAAGGGTTTGTGGATTCTGCTGGAGTGAATTGAGAAATTATCCAAAATGTATAGCAACATTTTGATTTTCGTTGGAAAAAAGAGCTGCCCAATGTTTTTTCCTAAAAATCACATTGATTAAAGATTTGCTGTGCTAAGATCATCATATTTTCAGTTCTCAGAAACAAGCAGAGTTGCAAAAGAACATTATTTTCTACCACAAATTTTGCATTTTTCTAACTGGTAGTCCATTTTTCTTAGTTTTACCTGTTTCAACCTACTTGCAGCTTGTGGTTGAAATAGTTGTGCAACCCATGGGTCAATCCAGAAAGCTGTACATTTCCGAAAATTAGACAAAATTCTAATTTCACTGAAGGATCATTTGTGTGGATTGCTCATAGTTTTCTAAATGAAACTAATTATTGAAACAAAAAGAATGTTAATAAGTAAGAGGAGGGTTAACAGAAGCTTTACATGCTCAATCATTCACCATAAGCTAGACATTGTTAGTGAATACTCCTACTTTTTTTGATTTTCGGTAGCAATTGGTGTTTTCAGCCTCACATAGGGTGAGCAAAATGTACAGCAGTAGGAAGACTGGATCAACATCTTGGACATAAATCAATGGCGATTTTAAGGAAAACTTACAAATTAAAAATTGTAAATCTACTGCTTTATGGAAGTAAGGTTCTGACCCGAAGGGACCTATTGAAATACAGGATACTGGTATAATATCTCAAAGCATTCGAATTGCCTGGCCCAAAGGACCATAGCACAAAGCCTTGAGACAGGAGCTTGAAATGAAGAGCATAACTTTTACATATTATCAAAGAATGTTAAATTGCTGGGGCTGTATGTTTCAGGCAAATGGGGGGTCATTACATATAAGATCAGAGAATATCTTGAGAAACGTAACCACAGTCATCAGTATAACAACTTTAAACAAGTTTCCCAGAATTACATCACTCTGAAACGGTTAATTTTGGACACTACTTATTGCTGGCAGACTAAAGGAGTAAATAAATATTTAATTTTCCCCCGTCCTCGTCAGTCGAAATTCCCCCATTCCCGCCCCCCCCGTCCCCTTCGTCCCACCGCTCTTACCTGCACAGGCCGTGGCTGAGGACTGGCAAGCATGTTTGTAACGTTCAAGATATGACTGTATGATTCACAACAGAATGGATACCTGCAAACCCAATTAAAAACATCCAATCCAGAGAAACATGAAGGTGGATGTTAAAAGTAAGATTGCTAAATTCCCATAGCAAATAAACTGGAAATGAGTAAATCATAATTATAGGTAAAAATGTTCTTTTTGTGATTCCACTAATTTATCATTGATGCAGTCGATTGTGTTCGTCTTGCATCTCACATTTGCTCATTAAGAACTACTACTTCTTCTATTTATATGTCGGCAAAGAATAATTGGAAATGAACTGTGTATTGATATAATGAATTGTGAAGCACTGCTTTATTTTGGGAAATTTATTTTTAACCCCTTCGCTGCCAGGCCTATTCCCCCTCCTGTGCCATGCCCTTTTTTGGCTATTTGGGTTAGTGCACGCTGAGGCCCCTGTAACTTTTTGACCACATAAGGTATCCACGCCAAATTTGCGTCCTTTTCTTCCAACATCATGGGAATTCTGAAGGTACTCAGGGTTTGTGGATTCCCCTGGAGGGGTCACAGAAATGAGCCAAAATAACAGCAAAATTTAGTTTTTTGGGGGGAAAATGGGAAAAACGGGGCTGCAAATGAAAGCATCTGGGTTTTTCCCTGCAAGTGTTATCAAAAAAGGGTTTGTGGGGCTGAAATCACCATTTTCCCAGCTTTTAGGGGATACCAGACTTTTGTCAGAAACCCAACATTTTTTACACAGTTTTGGCATTTTTCTGGGACATAGCCTATTTTTGCTATTTTTTGTGCTTTCGACCTCCTTCCAGTTAATGGTAAAAATGGGTACAAAAGCAATAATGGATCCTGGAAAGCTATACATTTTAGAGAAGTAGACAAAATTCTGAATTCAGCAAGGGGTCATTGTGTAGATCCATCAAGGTTTCTTTATAGAAACTAACAGTTAAATATTGAATAAATTGAAAATTTGTTGAAAAAAAGTGCCTTTTGTGTCAACGTGTAACTTCTTCTAATTATGACAGCTCTTTGAAAGCAATATACCGTTACATCCGCTGGACATTACTGGTTGTGGGGATATATAGGACTTGTAGGTTCACCAAGAACACGATGAACCCAGAGCCAAAAACTGAGCAGCAACTTGCAATGGTTTTTATTTCCCGGGTATATAGTAATTATTCTGTAAAAATGTGAACATGGAAAAATCGGTATGAAAGACACCTATGTATTTCTGAAATGGGAACAAAATATACAGTTTAGAAACAGTAGATATTTGCACATTTCCGAATTTGGGAATACTCATACTAGCATGAGAATTATCAGTCATTTTTTAGAATGACTTCTTTTTTACACAATGTCTTTCTTTTGGAAGGCAGAAATGCATCAAAAGTCAATAGGTAATAACAGTTCGTTTACAAATCTGAATTACCCTAAGTCTCCCGATAAAAATGGTACCTCACTTGTAGGAGTAGGCATAGTGCCCACGACATGAAGGTGGATGTTAAAAGTAAGATTGCTAAATTCCCATAGCAAATAAACTGGAAATGAGTAAATCATAATTATAGGTTAAAATGTTCTTTTTGTGATTCCACTAATTTATCATTGATGCAGTCGATTGTGTTCGTCTTGCATCTCACATTTGCTCATTAAGAACTACTACTTCTTCTATTTATATGTCGGCAAAGAATAATTGGAAATGAACTGTGTATTGATATAATGAATTGTGAAGCACTGCTTTATTTTGGGAAATTTATTTTTAACCCCTTCGCTGCCAGGCCTATTCCCCCTCCTGTGCCACGCCCTTTTTTGGCTATTTGGGTTAGTGCACGCTGAGGCCCCTGTAACTTTTTGACCACATAAGGTATCCACGCCAAATTTGCGTCCTTTTCTTCCAACATCATGGGAATTCTGAAGGTACTCAGGGTTTGTGGATTCCCCTGGAGGGGTCACAGAAATGAGCCAAAATAACAGCAAAATTTAGTTTTTTGGGGGGAAAATGGGAAAAACGGGGCTGCAAATGAAAGCATCTGGGTTTTTCCCTGCAAGTGTTATCAAAAAAGGGTTTGTGGGGCTGAAATCACCATTTTCCCAGCTTTTAGGGGATACCAGACTTTTGTCAGAAACCCAACATTTTTTACACAGTTTTGGCATTTTTCTGGGACATAGCCTATTTTTGCTATTTTTTGTGCTTTCGACCTCCTTCCAGTTAATGGTAAAAATGGGTACAAAAGCAATAATGGATCCTGGAAAGCTATACATTTTAGAGAAGTAGACAAAATTCTGAATTCAGCAAGGGGTCATTGTGTAGATCCATCAAGGTTTCTTTATAGAAACTAACAGTTAAATATTGGATAAATTGAAAATTTGTTGAAAAAAAGTGCCTTTTGTGTCAACGTGTAACTTCTTCTAATTATGACAGCTCTTTGAAAGCAATATACCGTTACATCCGCTGGACATTACTGGTTGTGGGGATATATAGGACTTGTAGGTTCACCAAGAACACGATGAACCCAGAGCCAAAAACTGAGCAGCAACTTGCAATGGTTTTTATTTCCCGGGTATATAGTAATTATTCTGTAAAAATGTGTACATGGAAAAATCGGTATGAAAGACACCTATGTATTTCTGAAATGGGAACAAAATATACAGTTTAGAAACAGTAGATATTTGCACATTTCCGAATTTGGGAATACTCATACTAGCATGAGAATTATCAGTCATTTTTTAGAATGACTTCTTTTTTACACAATGTCTTTCTTTTGGAAGGCAGAAATGCATCAAAAGTCAATTATGTAATAACAGTTCGTTTACAAATCTGAATTACCCTAAGTCTCCCGATAAAAATGGTACCTCACTTGTAGGAGTAGGCATAGTGCCCACGACATGAAGGTGGATGTTAAAAGTAAGATTGCTAAATTCCCATAGCAAATAAACTGGAAATGAGTAAATCATAATTATAGGTTAAAATGTTCTTTTTGTGATTCCACTAATTTATCATTGATGCAGTCGATTGTGTTCGTCTTGCATCTCACATTTGCTCATTAAGAACTACTACTTCTTCTATTTATATGTCGGCAAAGAATAATTGGAAATGAACTGTGTATTGATATAATGAATTGTGAAGCACTGCTTTATTTTGGGAAATTTATTTTTAACCCCATCGCTGCCAGGCCTATTCCCCCTCCTGTGCCACGCCCTTTTTTGGCTATTTGGGGTAGTGCACGCTGAGGCCCCTGGAACTTTTTGACCATATAAGGTATCCACGCCAAATTTGCGTCCTTTTCTTCCAACATCATGGGAATTCTGAAGGTACTCAGGGTTTGTGGATTCCCCTGGAGGGGGTCACAGAAATGAGCCAAAATACAGCAAAATTTAGTTTTTTGGGGGCAAAATGGGAAAAACGGGGCTGCAAATGAAAGCATCTGGGTTTTTCCCTGCAAGTGTTATCAAAAAAGGGTTTGTGGCGCTGAAATCACAATTTTCCCAGCTTTTAGGGGATACCAGACTTTTGTCAGAAACACAACATTTTGTACACAGTTTTGGCATTTTTCTGGGACATAGCCTATTTTTGCTATTTTTTGTGCTTTCGACCTCCTTCCAGTTAATGGTAAAAATGGGTTCAAAAGCAATAATGGATCCTGGAAAGCTATACATTTTAGAGAAGTAGACAAAATTCTGAATTCAGCAAGGGGTCATTGTGTAGATCCATCAAGATTTCTTTATAGAAACTAACAGTTAAATATTGGATAAATTGAAAATTTGTTGAAAAAAAGTGCCTTTTGTGTCAACGTGTAACTTCTTCTTATTATGACAGCTCTTTGAAAGCAATATACCGTTACATCCGCTGGAGATTACTGGTTGTGGGGATATATAGGACTTGTAGGTTCACCAAGAACACGATGAACCCAGAGCCAAAAACTGAGCAGCAACTTGCAATGGTTTTTATGTACCGGGTATATAGTAATTATTCTGTAAAAATGTGTACATGGAAAAATCGGTATGAAAGACACCTATGTATTTCTGAAATGGGAACAAAATATACAGTTTAGAAACAGTAGATATTTGCACATTTCCGAATTTGGGAATACTCATACTAGCATGAGAATTATCAGTCATTTTTTAGAATGACTTCTTTTTTACACAATGTCTTTCTTTTGGAAGGCAGAAATGCATCAAAAGTCAATAGGTAATAACAGTTCGTTTACAAATCTGAATTACCCTAAGTCTCCCGATAAAAATGGTACCTCACTTGTAGGAGTAGGCATAGTGCCCACGACATGAAGGTGGATGTTAAAAGTAAGATTGCTAAATTCCCATAGCAAATAAACTGGAAATGAGTAAATCATAATTATAGGTTAAAATGTTCTTTTTGTGATTCCACTAATTTATCATTGATGCAGTCGATTGTGTTCGTCTTGCATCTCACATTTGCTCATTAAGAACTACTACTTCTTCTATTTATATGTCGGCAAAGAATAATTGGAAATGAACTGTGTATTGATATAATGAATTGTGAAGCACTGCTTTATTTTGGGAAATTTATTTTTAACCCCATCGCTGCCAGGCCTATTCCCCCTCCTGTGCCACGCCCTTTTTTGGCTATTTGGGGTAGTGCACGCTGAGGCCCCTGGAACTTTTTGACCATATAAGGTATCCACGCCAAATTTGCGTCCTTTTCTTCCAACATCATGGGAATTCTGAAGGTACTCAGGGTTTGTGGATTCCCCTGGAGGGGGTCACAGAAATGAGCCAAAATACAGCAAAATTTAGTTTTTTGGGGGCAAAATGGGAAAAACGGGGCTGCAAATGAAAGCATCTGGGTTTTTCCCTGCAAGTGTTATCAAAAAAGGGTTTGTGGCGCTGAAATCA
Organism: Triturus cristatus; assembly: GCF_964204655.1. Taxonomy (NCBI): domain Eukaryota; kingdom Metazoa; phylum Chordata; class Amphibia; order Caudata; family Salamandridae; genus Triturus; species Triturus cristatus. The sequence goes on along the minus strand of NC_140582.1, from coordinate 172,447,504 downwards.
CAATTTTCCCAGCTTTTAGGGGATACCAGACTTTTGTCAGAAACACAACATTTTGTACACAGTTTTGGCATTTTTCTGGGACATAGCCTATTTTTGCTATTTTTTGTGCTTTCGACCTCCTTCCAGTTAATGGTAAAAATGGGTACAAAAGCAATAATGGATCCTGGAAAGCTATACATTTTAGAGAAGTAGACAAAATTCTGAATTCAGCAAGGGGTCATTGTGTAGATCCATCAAGATTTCTTTATAGAAACTAACAGTTAAATATTGGATAAATTGAAAATTTGTTGAAAAAAAGTGCCTTTTGTGTCAACGTGTAACTTCTTCTTATTATGACAGCTCTTTGAAAGCAATATACCGTTACATCCGCTGGAGATTACTGGTTGTGGGGATATATAGGACTTGTAGGTTCACCAAGAACACGATGAACCCAGAGCCAAAAACTGAGCAGCAACTTGCAATGGTTTTTATGTACCGGGTATATAGTAATTATTCTGTAAAAATGTGTACATGGAAAAATCGGTATGAAAGACACCTATGTATTTCTGAAATGGGAACAAAATATACAGTTTAGAAACAGTAGATATTTGCACATTTCCGAATTTGGGAATACTCATACTAGCATGAGAATTATCAATCATTTTTTAGAATGACTTCTTTTTTACACAATGTCTTTCATTTGGAAGGCAGAAATGCATCAAAAGTCAATAGGTAATAACAGTTCCTTTACAAATCTGAATTACCCTAAGTCTCCCGATAAAAATGGTACCTCACTTGTAGGAGTAGGCATAGTGCCCACGACAAGAAATGGCTCAAAACCCAACGTGAACACACCACATTTTCACAATGCAAAATTACCCTTTTTTGGCAAAGTGCCTAGCTGTAGTTTTTGAACCATAGCTCTGCCGGCACCTAGGGAAACCTAGCAAGCCTATACATTTTTGAAACCTAGACACCCAGGGGAATCCAGGATGGGATGACTTGACTGCGTCCCACCAGGTTCTGTTACCCAGAATCCCTTGCAAACCTCAAAAATTGCCAAAAAAAACACATTTTCCCCATATTTCTGTGGTGGAAAGTTCTGGAATCTACTTGGATCCCCAAATTTCCACCCACTCAGTGTTCCCCAAAGTCTTCCGAGAAAAATGGTACCTCACTTGTGTGGGTCGGCCTAGTGCCCGCGACAGGTAACGGCGCAAAACGCAACGTGGACACACCTCAATTTCGCAGTGAAAAATGAACTTTTTTTGGCAAAGTGCCTAGCTGTAGTTTTTGAACCCTAGCTCTGCCGGCACCTACAGAAACCTACTAAACCCACACATTTCTGAAAACTAGACACCCTGGGGATTCCAGGGAGGTATGGCTTGCGTGGATCCCCCAACGTTTCCTTACCCAGAATGCCCTGCAAATCTCAATTTTAGCTGAAAAAATCACCTTTTTCACACATTTTTGTGTGGGAAAGTTGTGGCATCACCGGGCTGACACAAATTTCCTACCACCCAGCGTTCCCCTGGGTATCCCGATAAAAACGGTGCCTCACTCGTGTGGGAGGCCCAAGTACCAGCGACAGGCAAGGGCCCAAAACGTATTGAGGCGACAAGAAAATTGCCTATCTCAAAACGACCTGGTTTTGCAAGGGGGGTCACTTGGGTTTTTGGCCCGGTGCTCGGCCGCCACCTAGGGAAACCTACCAAACCCACACATTTCTGAAAACTAGACGCCCGGGGGATTCCAGGGAGGTAAGGCTTGCATGGATCCCCCAACGTTTCCTTACCAAGAATGCCCTGCAAACCTCAAATTTAGCTGAAATAATCCCCTTTTTCACACATTTTTGTGTGGGAAAGTTGTGGCATCACCGGGCTGACACAAATTTCCTATCACCCAGCATTCCCCCGGGTCTCCCGATAAAAACGGTGCCTCACTCGTGTGGGAGACCGAAGTACCCGCGACAGGCAAGGGCCCACAACGTAGTGAGGCGACATGAAAATTGCCTATCTCAAAACTACCTGGTTTCGCAAGGGGGGTCACTTGGGTTTTTGAGCCAGTGCTTGGCGGCCACCTAGGGAAACCTACCAAACCCACACATTTCTGAAAACTAGACACCCTGGGGATTCCAGGGAGGTATGGCTTGCGTGGATCTCCCAATGTTTCCTTACATCAAATTTAGCTGAAGAAATCACCTTTTTCACACATTTTTGTGTGGGAAAGTTGTGGCCTCACCGGGCTGACACAAATTTCCTACCACCCAGCGTTCCCCCGGGTCTCCCGATAAAAATGAAAGCTTTTAGAAAACAAATACCGCCAACTGAGGCTATTACGTCATCGTGACAGCAATAAATTCAAAGTACGGCGCTGACTGAGGCTTGGAGTCACACGGACCCTCAAACAAACAGCACATTGGAAATCAATATCTATGACGATGCACGGTGTCGTGGAGGTGAGGTTTTAGTGCCAAGGTCGAAACTGGCTCCCTGGCTGCTACGGGGGAGGCGAGGTGCTGTGTCCGCGAGGAGGCGATGTGTCAAATCCAGGACAGGGGAAATTGGTTGCGTTGGCGGTGAGGCAATGTGAAGTAGGCAAGTTCGTGGAGTCCCCTCAGTGGTTATCGATGCTGCGATAACAGGATGCAGGCACTGGCGCTGATTGAGTCGGTGGGACCACTAGTTTCACGAATGTCGATGACTACAGGCTTCGAAGGCGTCGGTGCTGTGGTGCAGGCTGGGCGGTCTGCCGAACACTTCATCAGCGGTGACCCTGGCCTCTGTGCAGGTCACGGCGTCATGATGGCATCGCTGATGGCATCAGAAATAGTTTTTCTTGCTTCTCTTATATTTCTTCCACCTCCCAACAGCAGAAACAACCATCAGAGGCTCAAAACTGGAACAGGCACCTCCTGGCAGGTCAGAACTCTCAGCAATAGAGTTCAGAGGAGCTGGGGGTGAAGTCTTTGTGTCCCTGAGACTTCAGAACAGGAGGCCAGCACACACAAGCCCTTGAAGATTCTTCTTCGAGTAGGTTTCTCAGCAAAGTTCCAGTCTTTGTCCTTTCCTTGCCAGAAGCAGCAATTGCAGGCCAACGCCACACAGCAAAGGGGCAGTACTCCTCCTCACAGCACTCCAGCTCTTCTCCTTGGCAAAGGCTCCTCTTGAGCCTAGAAGTAATCTAAAGTTCTGAGGTTTAAGGTCCACTACTAATACCCAATTTTGTCTCTGTTCTTCTTTCTTCAAGGTCCTCTGAGCCCAGTCCAAACCAATTCTGTCCTCACTGGTGCATTATGACCACATGGAGTGGAGACAGCACTGTGCAAGGGAGACAGGCCCTATTCAAGGTGCAAGGAAAACTCCTCCCACTACTCTAAGTGTGAGGGGCTTACCAGTAAATCAAATATATGCCAATCTAGATAACCAATCACAATAGCAATTTATACAGGGAGCACTTGTACTTTGCCACTGATCAGCAGTGGCATGTGCCCAAAGCATTAAAGCTGTTTTAAGGAACAATGGTCCCTAACGAGAAAGCTTTTGACACAAAACATATGAGGATAGAAATACAATTAAGGCAAACAAAGAATTGTGGCTAAACAAATTGCAACAATCAGGCCACCAATGAATACACTGGCGCACCCTAGCACACATTGATAAGAATTATACAGTTATGTCAGGTTGTGCGAAGTCGACGACATTTCAATCCCTCTACATAAATGATGGGATCATCTTCAGCACAAAAGATTGTTTCCCCAAAGTGATTGCCTTTTGAGAAAGAGGGGCACAAGGGAAGAAAGAGAAAAGGAAGAGAAAAAAAGGGGGAAAAAATTAGGAGGATGTATAAACTGTACATAATTATGCAGGTAGTCATGGGCAATAGGTGATGCATGGTTTCGTGCTTGTTGGAGTGCGAATTTTTACATTTCTGATGTGAGATGTGGAGCATGCTTCAAAATCCATTAAGGGCCAGAAGAAGTGAAGGTGGTCAATAGTGATTGAGGGAAGCAGGAGTGTTAGATTTTTTAAAGTGGTGGTCATAAGATGAGTTATTACCTCTGGCTGAATTATTTGATGGGCGTGGGGCAAGGAAGCACGGTCCTGGCTTTAGAACCCATCATGAATGGCCAATAGAGGGGGTGTTAGCGGAATGCTGCCGGGATGATCGCGCAGTAGCCACTCCCCCCTCCACTTTCAGGATGCTCACGAGAAGCAGGAGATGCTGTAACACGGCGAAATGGCTGCGGCTGTTTTTTGGAGTGAGGGCGGGAGCTATTGAGGCTCCGGTGCTCATTAGAAAAACAAGCATATGCTCAGCAGGAAGGGGATGCGTGAAGGAAAAAAGAAACGGCAGACTTCCACAGAACAAACTGGCTGGAACAAGCCACTTTGAGTTTCAAAAGGGGTTTTCAAAATCCAGCTGGTGGGAGCCTTAACACCAATTAAGCTGCTGTCTTCTTCATTTGTTTTTCTTGTTTTTTTTACCCCAACTGAGCTGTTCTGGGACAAATTAGGAGGATATAAAGTACATTATGGTCGCATCTTTTGAATCAAGGAAAAAAAAATCAAAAATTTGGATTGGGCAGCTTTCCCTCCCAATGTCCAAGCAGGCTTGCTACCTCTGAGACCCACTTCTATGGCGCCATTGGGAACCACCAGGTTTCTCTCCAATGGGTAAGTGCATGTGCTCTGCTGCCTGTCTGTGCATGGGGCTTCTGTGCTACTTGGTCGAGGGTCACTGGGGGAGTTCTATCCGCTAAAGCCTTCTTTCTCGTTTCCTGGTATTATCCAGCAATCCATATTGAGAAGGTAGTAGAAAACTTTTGGGACTCTCGATATGTGAAAATTCTCCAGAAATATAGCCACATCCCATCTTGACTCCACAGTTCTGGTACAGAGAGTCAAAAAGCGCGGTGGACAAGCAGCAGCCCAGACTAATCGCGCAGCAACTCTGAGGAAAGATTTGGTTCTGCCCATAGAAAACTCTGAGATTGCCACTGAAGAGCTCTCCCAGACACATCACTCGGGGGGAGCCTCCGCTGATTTAGACACTAGTATCAGTCCCACTCCTGTTGTGTCTCCTGGGGCTGGCCCCTTAACTGTGCAAAGCTCTGCGGATCCAGACGCGATGACTCCCGGGGACGACGCTGTGGCTGGAAAATCTAAGAAACTTAAAAAATACCCTCTATTTTCTAAAGCTAAATCTGGGTTAACCTCTGGCATAGAGGGGGCGGAGAGTGTTCCACCATCAGCTGAACCACCTGCAAACTCCATAAAGGGGGCGTCTCTCTGCAGTGACAGCGTTGTTCTTTTACAACCTCAAGTACAATCCTCCCCTTAGCGGAGCTTATCGGATCTACCCGCTCATGAGGACAGTGGGCAGGCTGTCCCTGATAACATTGTTCTTCTTAAGTAGCTTCTCCTATAACATCTGTAGCGCAAACTAAAGTTGGGACTGAATCAATACAGGAAAATTGTTCTCAGGATGACAGATCTTTCTCTCTGCAATGGGATGCTAAGAGCCTCCTCAACTTAATACTGGATGAGATTAGAGAGCTCAAAGCTTATCAGTCCACGGAAATTGCTGCCATTCATGCCCGTCTATCTAAAATCAAAGATAACATGGCTCGGGTTCCAGCGCGACCTCATGAGGCAGAGACTATAATCTCGCAGTTCGAGGACCAGGTCGCTATTATGAATGACAAAGTTGCGGCTTATCAGAGCCAAAATCTGCAATGGAGTTCAAATTGGAGCAACTGGAGAATCACTCTAGGCGCTCTAATCTTCATATTCTTGGTATCCTAGAAGGCCTCGAGGGGCAGTAGACTCTACAATGGGTTGATTCGTTCATTAAAAAAAAATTCCTCCCGGAATTCAATGGGGATCTTACAATTATGAAGGCCCACCGGGTGCCTGCACATCTCCCCCTAACGCTCCATTCCCACAGACAATCCTTGTTAACTTTGGGGATTATAGGGTCAAGGAACAAATTCTATCTAAGGCCATAAGGCAGAGACAGTTCACCTCCTCGGAGGTCCCATTATGTCACATTTTCTCTGACATGTCTGCCTCCGCAGCTAAACGGCGGAAAGAGTTTGTTAAAATGTTGTACTTATTTAAAGAACAGGGGGCACAGGCAAGGATTGCACAACAAAGCAAACTAAAAGTGCTCGTTAAAGGTAGATTCCATGTATTTTGCAATATCCCTGAAGCACAGGAACTACTGCAACAAATTTCTTCAAGCAAGTCCTAGATCTCCTAGCTTACGGTCTTATAGTTGCTGTTATAATCAGCTGTGCATTTGCTCTTTTGTCTCTTTCTTTTTCAAGTCTGGCTTTTCCATTTTTCTTATCTCTCTTATATAGTATTCTGGGGTTTATTTTCTTTTTTTTCTTTCTGAGTCTTATTCTTCTTTTCTTTCATGTCCTGGATGAGGGGGGGAGGGGTATGTAGGCCGGCAGCTCCTGGCACAAGGTCAAGGTGCCAGTTTTGGGTAGTTGGGTAAGCCTGTCAGGCGTGGGCAGGGATGGTGCACTGCTCATCGCAGCTTTTTGGGGAGGGGGGTCCACAGGGGTGGAATGGATAGCAAGAGGGAAAAAAGAGATCCATTTATAAATTCTAGACTCTTCCAATTTTTTCCGATAAATCTATATCCTGTTAGGGCAAGTGGGGAAGTAGATCCTGTGTCCCTCCAGCATACTTTAGCCCATCTTGTGTCCCCTTTAGGATCATTCCGTGTAGTGTGTTAATGGATAATAAGGAAATTCTCAAGGTGGTTTCTTTTAATGTAAAAGGACTCAATAATAAAAAGAAAATGCGGGTTATTGAATCGTGGATTAGGACATAAAATCCGTCCATTATTTTAATTGAAGAATCTCATATAGCAGAGGGGAAGCTAGCAGACTTTTCAATGTTTAGGTCCTGGGCAACATACCGGGGCTTCTCCTCCTCCTCACATCGCATTAAGGCGATTTTCTTGGGCAAAAAACTTCAAGCCAAGGTGGTTAATAGAGAGGAAGGTGTTGTTGGGTGACCTGTAAATTGGGAAATAGATTTTTAACCTTTGCTAGCATCTATGCCCCAGTGAAGGATAATCCGGCATCATATGAGGAGTTTTTTCAATCCCTAATACAAACTCCAGAGAAAGTGATTACATGGGGAGATTTTTACTTTCTAGCAAATTCCAAAATCGATTCTTTAGCCATTTCTAAAAAACAATTAAAGCCAAAAAACCTGCAGAATTATAGAAAAACTCTGGATATAATCAACCCCTGGAGGGCAGTATTCCTGACTAAGATTGCATATACCTGCTTTTTGGGCAGACTTTGCACATCTCACGCATTGATATGTTTCTTATATCTAAGTCCTTGATTTTTAGTCAGCAGAAATTCCTTCCGAATGGATTTTCAGATCATGCAATGCTCATTTTAGAGCTCAAGTTAGGTAAAACCCCTGTGCTTACAATTTGTGATATCCTAACGGCTCCTAGGGGGATATTCTCAAGAATGTGTGATAATCATCACCAAAATAGGTTAACGCAATGTTTCATATCGCCGTCTATCGCGGGAAAATAACTCTGTGTTAACGTTCTTGTGGTATCCTCAGGATAAATGAAACAGAAGCCGAAAGCTGTTGTAAAGCAGGTCCGGTTTATTTCACCTCAGCCATCCGCTCATTAAAGCACAACTGACAAATATAGAACATCGGGTAATGTGAATTCTAACAAAAGAACACTAACAAGGTTTCGCGTGGAACAAGCCATGACATCACACATCTTCTCTCTTTACAATGAACAAAAACCAAAAACAAGTTACATATGAAAATATAAAGTAAACAATGATAAAGAAACTAAAGCTTAAGTAACATAGTCTTTCATATGAAACGGAACCCTGTGTACTCTCTGACTCCTTCTCTTGTCATTATCTGGTGATGAACACAAACAAACAGGAGAAGAATCAGCGACAAAAGAAGAAGAAGAACTGAAGTCATAGTTAACAGAATTAAAATTGGAATTAATGAGCACAACACAACTTTTATTCCAAATTCTTCCATCCTCAGCTTTAACTGCATTCTTGAAAATCTTAACAACTCTTTTCTCTTTAGTGAACTTAGACCAGGGTTGACATCCAACAGGCGCCCTAATCTTAACAACATCTCCGACATTCAAATTGTTCTTCTGATCACATTTTTTATCATCAAAGTATTTTTTCCTTGACAATTGCTTACCATACTCCCTACATCTCCAATCACCCATGCGATTGTCTTTAAAACCTTTCTCTATACTCATCCACCCTGGACAAAATTTAGAATGAGAAGCTCTTCCCTTGAACAACTCAAAGGGCGATCTTCCTGTAGTCATGTGAGGGGACATATGATAATCCGTAATCCTGTCTTGTAGAACAGCTTTCCAATTTAAATTATTCACTCTGGCTAATTGTATACTTTCCGTAAGAGTTTTGTTAACTCTTTCTATGGCCCCATTGGTTTCTGGGTGATACACAGAACTGCGCTTGTGTTTTATGCCACACTCTTTCAAGTAAGCCTGGAATTCAGAGGAACATCCTTTCAATCTCCCTATCTATTCCTGGCCACCAGAATTGCATTCTTAAATACTCTTTTGTCTTCACAATACCAAGATGCCCAGTGTGTGCATGACTAAGTAATTTATTACGCACACCTGAAGGAGGAACTAGCTTAGAACCTCTTGTAAGAATGCCATCTACAACTGACAATTCATCTCCAACCAAAATCCAAGGCTTCACAAGATGCTTGTTTTTTCCCATCATGAGTAGATCTATAACTTTCTTGATTTCTTGATTTTTACTAATTTCTATTTTCCACTCTGATTCTTCCACAGCACCTAATGTGACTTCACAAACATTAACTACATCATCCACAAGACTCACATCCTCAGTATCCACCACATCAACATCATCCAACCGAGACAAACAATCTGCTGACTTGTTGATAACACCTGGTATATAATCTACATCAAAATCAAATTCTTGTAGAGAAATAATCTATCCTTTGATCCGAGAAGAAATAGAATCTAAACTTTTTTTCCCGAATACCTCCTTTAGAGGTTTGTGGTCAGATAGAACTTTCACTTTAGTACCCCAAATCAAGTTTCTGAATTTCCTTAGTGACCACAAAATAGCCAAGGACTCCTTGTCTATCACTGAGTAGTTAATCTCAGATCCCCTCAGGCACCTAGATGCACAAGCAATCAAAGGTTCAACTCCACCAATTTTCTGTACTAACACAGCCCCTAATCCTTTAGCACTAGCATCCGTCAAAATACAAGTTTCTTCACCAGGCACAAATGCTTGCAACAATGGGGCATTCATTAATTCAGCTTTGATGGTGACAAATTCCTTGTTACACTCATCTTTCCAGTAAAAAATGACAGACTTGCCAGTAAGTTTCCTTAAACACGCAGTCTTATCAGCGCAGTTTGAAATGAACTTACTATAAATCTCTACCATCCCAAGAAAAGAGAGTAATTCATCCATATTGGAAGGTACACTGATCTTTACAATAGATTCTACTAAATCCTTTTTTGGAAAAACCCCATGTCCAATAATACAATGACCCAAGTAATTCACTTCCTCAACAGCAAACTTGCATTTCTCCTTCTTAAGAGTCAAACCTGACTCCCTAAGACGTTCCAAAACTGTACAAACTCTTGAAAAATGCTCCGCCTTGGTGTTACCATAAATCAATAGATCGTCTTGATAGCATTTCACACCTGACACACCCTTTAGAACACTGGACATTATCCGTTGAAAAACAGACGCAGCAGAGACAAGCCCAAAAGGCATCCTGCGAAATTTGTAAGCACCCATTGGTGTCACAAAGGCTGTCAGATTCTGTGAACATTCATCTAACTCCACCTGATGGTAAGCGGAGGCAAGATCCAGCGTAGTAAAGTATTTGGCACCCACCAAAGTAGAAATCATCTCATTAATATTGGGCAAAGGAAACCTGTCCACAATTACCTCTTTATTAAGTGAACGCAAGTCAATGCAAAGGCGCAACTCGCCATTGGCCTTCTTGGCAATGACTATGGGAGCCAACAGGCTCACAGTCCTATTCCCAACACAGCGGTAACATGCAATAGATTCCTGATAATGCGTCAAATGTCCGCAATAAAATCACTGGGACGGCGATAAAAATCTAAACCCGAATGTGAAAAAAGCTGCGATGGGCCCAACAGCGATAAAAATTCAGCGATAAGCAGCGCCACGCCTGCAAGTCCCACCAGTCAGGCGGGAAAAATCACTATAAAAACGGCAGCAAAAAACACAAACAAAACACATACAACTGCAAAGCACCATGGAGGTAGCCGGAGCAAGTACAGAGGACAACCAGAACCCCACGGAGGACCAGCCCGGGACCATCATTGGGGAGACGGTGGCAGGAGTTGGGAAACGGACACTGCACAACAGGACCTGAGCCAACAGCAACAGAGTGAGTAACGACCAGGGACTGGAGGGACAGGGGGAGATGGGCACAATGGCACACATGCACAATTAAGTATAGCACATCTGCGGACAAACCATGCCCAAGAGTCACAACTCCGACCAAGACCCCAATTTACTCAAGTCTGCAACATCTCGGGCACTGTATAAGCACAGAAGTGAAAGGCACACCGCCTGAAAGGGATAAGGGCCCACAATATCAGAGCTGAAGGGGCAACTCCCCCACAATGTAGCACACACACATCAGAATACGAGCACCTCAACATTGTCAACCATGTGGTACAAACTGTAACACTTTCACAACAGAACAGAGTACACAACTGCTGCCGCTTGTGTGCAGAAAAAAATGGCCATTCACATTTGGCATTGCATAAAACTGTGAGATGCCAATGTACAAGTACAACCTCACATCCGTGATGATGTAGAAATGTCAACTGCCCCGCATCAAATAGGCATACCCTCACAAACAGTAACAATGTACATTGTCATGCAGTCTGTTAGTAAACTTGTACAATGCGTAAATATGCATGTGAGCACAATGTCAATCTGCATCTCCCCTTCCCATTGCAGAGGAATTATCAACACCTCCTACAGAGCAGACCCAACAACACAGCACTGATGATGAAGAGGACCTCCCCAACATCAACACCGACACCCTCCAACAGCTCATGGACAGCTCCGGCACCTCTACCTCCAGGAGCAGGGAAGCCCAGCCGTATCGAGGAGACCCCAACACCTGCCCAAACCACACAGCAGGAAGCACCTACTACCACAGCTGTCTCCCAGGACCCCCACGACCAACACATGGCATTCCAACACCATGTGTTAGGGTGCCAGGAGAAGATGGCTGATCAGCTGTGTGTGGGGTGTGACCTCATGGCAGCCAAACTAGATGCCATACGTGGGTGTATAAGACCCATCAGGGACCACTTACAGTCCATAACGGTCACCCACTATCTGCTCCATGCTCTCCAATAATCCATGGCTGACATCGCTGGAATCATGACTCTGAACCAAGAACAACTGTCTATTCAGAGTGGCTCCAGCGATGTCACCCGGGAGTTGGGACACATACGGAGAATGATGGAGAGCTTGGAGCGGATGCAGGTGGAAAGAATGTATGCCACGGCTGCACACCAGCGAGATGTAGCTGGGATCTTCCATGCCCTGCAGATCCTCTTCATGGCATTACCACCACAAGGCCTGGCGCGGATGAATGCTGCTGCTACCATTCCATCCACATCTCCGCCCCCTGAAGTGTTAGTGCCACACAGTGATGCAGACAGAACACCACCACCCACATGTGAGGCACCTGACACATCAGAGGACGAAGATGATAACGAATCCGGCTTGGTGGTCAGAATGAAGTGGCAGCATCCATCTCCGCCATATGGCCGGTTTCAGCTTGGTACTGCCCTCTGCATCATGCCCTGCAATAACATCTTCCACTGTCCCCCGATAGACTCTGTGACACTCACCTTGGACCTCGACTTGGACTGCCATATTTTGTCTGGTTACCAATGACACAGCAATCACACTGTGGACTGAAGTCGCCCACTTCCGATGAACTTGTCAATCCCTAAATACCTCTGGCTGGCCCTCCACGGGGCAACAATGTACAGTGGAGTGTGCATGGCCCTGTACTGCTCCAGCTTTAACACATCTGAATGTGAATAAAACATTCTAATTCACACAGATGTGTCATGGCTATGATCAATCAAGTATGTAAGTATGGATGAATGTAGGGACAGTGATTCAACTAAAAGGTGCGCCCTGGGTAATGCTATCAATGCGCATGTATGGCCGTGACCCAGATCAACACTCATCACAGATGAATACAAGTGAAGGTGCGTAGACTTTATTAGCATATGCATGTCTGTATGGGCAGGATAAGTGCCACAACATGCAGACCAATGCAGCAGCATGTCAGAATGAGGAACGTTGCCAAGCGCTGCTGTGCACTCCAGGGGAGTGCCTCACCTTTCACAGGTGTGTGTTAACCTGCGTTGTTGTCCGCTCTTGTAGTCGGAGTCCAGGCAAATGCAGCCATATCCACTGTTGTCGTGGGATATGTGACTAGATCTCCAAGATGCAACAAGGTGTTGGGACATGTGCTATGGGTTAAAATCAGTTGTGGCTGCTGGTACGTAGTTACTCGTCCATGGAAGCGATTGCAGCTTCGTAGGCCATCATTTCCAACATGAGGTCGTTGTCGACTTCATCAAAGAGGACGGCGATTCCATCCATTAGCAGTTCCGGACAGATGTGCTGCGTCCACCCCCTTTCACCAATTAGCACTACAGCCCAATAGGGGAGCAGTTCAATCAGATCACTGCACACGAGAATTTGTGCAATCTCCCATGTCCAGCTGCCAGCATGTATGCCAAGTAGCAAGGCATCCCATAAATGGGTATCACGTTGACACTCCTGGTCCTGTGCCAACAGGGGGCACACACACATGTCAAAATCCAGTTCATCTACCGTCCTGTTTGATTGGCAAAAATCCATGTACCACTCGAATCTGCCCGATCGACAATGCAACACAGGCAGAACACAGGTGACGTTGGAAAGGCGGAAGCTTAGCTGGTAACTGATCCGCAGCACTGCCAATGGCAGTGCCCCCAGTAAATGCAGCATACGTGCACGGTACAGTTCCACGTGACAGGGGTTGTGCATGTGTCTGGAATGTTCTGCCATTGCGTCAGTTACTCTGGTTGAAGTGGCACTGTTCTGACCTGCGCCAGTTCTGTGGATGAAATGCCACAGCTTTGATAAATGAGTTGTTTGAGTGTGCAACGGTTGTACACCTGGGATGGTGTGGGAGTAAGTGTGAAGGCCATTCCATGCAAGATAACTTCGAGCAAGGACTTCTGTCTTTGGGGTGTGTGTATACGTTGGTCTTTCATCGGGCTATGCGTAGTGTGGGAGTTGTCATCAGCTGCTATAGTATCTGTCAGGGGGTGCCGGGCACATGCAATTCCGAGGTCGGAGGAGCAGATGTGCTCCCACGTGATGATTCAGACAAAGAAGTTTTCATCCCTAATTTTGGTTCATCATCTGCTTGTATTCAGGAATTGTGAAGTGGCTTGTTGGGGGTGGGGTTCGGATGTGTGCGACTTTTGCATTCATGTTTGGCATGTCTAGCATGTGGCAAATGTGTGTTACGTTGCCTCACAGCTGTTCCTCCCTCCCATTTACTTGTGTGCGCTGCGTGGTTGCATCACTTGCACTCCTATGGCACACGATTGTCATGCCTGTCTGAGCATGTCCACAAGCCTGACAATGACACAGTGATGTTGGCCGTTGAAGGTGGGTGGCCACATGAGTGTAGGCCTATGGTAAGGATAGGGCGGGCACAGATGTAGAGTTCATACCTGGCTGAACTCGTGCTGTAAGTAGGGCTAGGCATTTGACTCATGCTGCGGCAATACAGATACACACAACACTTGGCATATATGAGCCAATACCCTGAGCAGGTCCTGTGTGCCTTCTTTTCTCCATTTGTGCGAGCCCGCCCTCCAGGTGCATGCTACATTGCAACATTGTCGATTGCGGGCCGGGTGGCGCAGACACTACAACAGAGACACACACATTAGTTACTTCCTTGTGCAGGCCAGAACTGAACCACGCCCAGAGCCCCGGGTAAATTCTAAACACTCCTACGCTGGACTGGCGTATGCCGATCCAGCCCCTTACGCTTACAGGGGAGGACGCCAAAGCTACATGTCCAAGGTTCTAGCCACTGCCTGAAGTGACATGGTTGCGTCTGCTGTCCACAGCACAATGTAATGTGGTAGGGCCCGGGCCCATCATGCATACATAATGACCACATGGACACACTTAGATAGATAGTGGAACTGGCTACGGGCACGTGCGCCCGGCCCTTTTTTATTACCAGAGTCACATGTCCAGTGACGCCTGTGCTGGAGGGGCGTGGGGTGAGTGTAAGCCAGCGCTCAGGGAGTAGTTGGTGCTGGCAACAACTAGAACAGTGATCATCGGATCACACATACAGATTCAATCATAAAAGGTCCATGACTTGGGCTGCACTGAAGTAGGGGCACCAGACTTGGAATCACACACAAAAGATTCAATCATAAATGGTCCAGGACTTGAGCTGCACTGAGGTAGGGGCACCATAGGTAAGCGGGCTCATGTGAAGAAATTATTGTTGGTTCTGTCCCTTCGGGATATTCCTGCTGCAGCAGCAGTGGGGTGTGGTACACCTGCCTCATCTTCATCATCATCATCCCAGGTCTTCCCCACTGCCTGAGGTGAAACTCAATCATAAAGGGTCCATGAGTTGTGGTGCACAAGGTTAGTGGCACCTGAAGAGCTGAGTGGGTGTGCATCCAGCGATAATGGTGTGTCCTTGCAGGTCAGGATTGAATTTGATATGTGTCAGCCCTGCTGACTGCAGTGTAGGCCGGAGGCAGCGGTCAACAAGGGCCCACAGCCATGTGGCGTTGACTTGAGCTGCACAAAGTTAGTGGCACCTGAAGAGCTGAGTGGGTGCGCAGCCAGCGATGATGGTGTGTCCTTGCAGGTCAGGATTGGATTTGATATGTATGAGCCCTGCTAGCCGCAGTGTAGGCCAGAGGCAGTGGTCAGCAAGGGCCCACAGCCACGTGGTGTTGACTTGAGCTGCACAGAATTAGTGTTACCTGAAGCGCTCAGCGGGTGCGCAGCCGGCGATGATGCGTCGTCCGGGCGGGCCACGCTGGAAGCAATGTCTGTTGCCTACTGGACTGCGCCATAAATAAATCAAGACTCGATTTGAATTGGAGGATCTGCTGACCGAAGGCAGTAGTCAGCACACACATAACTCCTCGGTGCTGTGCCACTGGGTGCGCTGGGGCCTGTGTCGCGAAGGCCAGTGATCGGCTGAGGAGGCTGGCGGTCACGGCGGCAGACTCGTGGCAGGATGATGGGTCGCCACCTTGGCAGACGGGTTGGCCATCCTGGAAGTGAACCACGCCCAGAGCCTCAGCCTATTTATTCACACTCCTACGCTGGACTGGTGTACGCCGGACCAGCCCACTCCACTTAAGCTAACAGGGGGGGATGACAAAGCTACATGACCCAGGTCTTCCCCACTGCCTGAGGTAACATAGTTGCGTCCATTGTCCACAACACTACAAACACCAGCAGTATATTTCCACATGGACACGTCTGTGCTCTGCATACTAAAGCCTGTCCAGCACATCACCACCACACTTGACATTGTGTGCATTCTTATTCATGGGTGACTTGCCTCCTTCACACATACTTGGTTCCCACCTTGCTCTGTGCTGCGTCGGTGGTAGTGAGGGGGGAGTACTGGGGGTGGTGGTGGTGGGTGTTGTGGCCCTCTTGGGTCTCCGAGCTGCATGATCAGTAACTCCATGACATGTGTTGGTCTTCAGATGTGGCTCTGGGCTGGGCTCCCTTTCATACTGCAGGTTGTCGTCCTGCTTAACACCAGTAAAAGGCAGGTGTTAAATCCCTGCTGCTAACACACCTTATCGCCTGTTTTCGGACCACATCGCAGATCTGGCTGGTCGTTGAGAATGTCGGGAAGTTGTTTTTTCGTGTGTTTTTGCACAGGAACGCCTACTCTGCATCTCATTAGCGTTAGTTGTCGCTCTCATCCGTGGCGATGTTTTTGCGGCAGCTATCGCTGGGAAACTGGCGATGTCGGCAGTTTGCACCAGCTTGGGAATAGGATGATAAATCTATCGCCACTTTTGCGGCGTTAAGTGCCGATAGATCGACAATAAGTCCTTCATAATATGCCCCCCTGTTTCTAGGTCGGTACACACGTTGCAAAAGGCACGAACTTGTGAAACACGTGTGCACATTTTAATTTGTTTATGTCTGCAGGTTGAACTGTTACGGACCTACCTTGTTGGTGTTGATTTCTTCTGTAAACCAGTGTTTTGGAGATAATATGGTTGCAAATCAGTCTGCACAGGTAATTCGCCATTTTCTTGTACAACGGTAACTATAATCGGGTGCATGCACACACCCGAGATTCTTATTTTATATCAGTTTCACTCCTGTGTAAATTTGGTTCGTTTTCAACTAAGTGCAATGCGTCTTCAATGAGGTGACTAGGAAACGATATAAAGCAAAGGACATCCAATGTAAGAACGTTGGCATTCCGGCTCACTCCACCGCCACCTCGAAACGGGGCGCAAAATTATCAACAGAGAACACTGACCGTTTTATACTCAGATATTCGAAGTAAAATCTGCCTTACCCTCAATTTAGGACCCCATTAAAGTTGAGGCTGTCAGTCAGATATAGAGGGCCATATTACCAAGAACGGCGATAACATTATCGCCGCTTTAGCGGCAGGAAACTGCCAGTAAAGTGGCGATAAGGTGCTTGATAATATGCCCTTGAGAATTCCAATAGAAGCCCAGGTTTGATATCCTTCACACCAGAACCTGGGCTTCTATTGGAATTCTCAAGGGCATATTATCAAGCCCATTCTCGCCGCTTTAACTGCAGTTTCCTGCTGCTAAAGCGGCGATAATGTTATCGCTGTTCTTGATAATATGGCCCATAGACACTTCTAAAAAAAATTCTTTCATCACAGACATATGAGGCAGTAGCCTAACGCAAATTATTAAGAATGCATAGAAGTCCCCCTCAGACTCCACTGTCCTAAAGATATCCATAGGCCGTGGGCTGAAAAGATACAACTGTAAGTGAAGTTATGCCTGGTCCACTTAGCAACATTGCTTGCAAGGTATTTTCTAAAATAATGTGAGCGCGCCATCTGCTGTTATCTAGACGAATAACCCTCTATAATATTTAAAGTCCAGTTTTCAATTGGAAGAATAAGGTTCTAGAGATAATTTATGTTCACCGCTTAACCAGAGAAAGGGAGCTATCTAAATCACAGCATAGAAAAAAGGTTGCAACATTTTGCTGAAAACAAATAGCCCAACAAACAGGATACCGCGCAATTATGCTCGCCCATTGAAAAAGAACCATTTTTAACACCGATCATTATTTTCCAATAACATTTGAATATATTTGGAATTCACATTGGAGTGAAAAGAAATGCAGAGGTTTTTTGAGAATGGAGATGTAATATTTAAGATACTGGGGGCATATTAACAAGCCAGGCGATAAAATTATCGCCGCTTTAGCGGCAGACAACTGCCGATAAAAAGGCGATAATGGGCTTGATAATATGCTCTATGGAATGCCAATCGAAGCCCATGTTAGATATGAAGGACATCTAACCCGAGCTTCAATTGGAATTCCATAGAGCATATTATCAAGTCCATTATCGCCGCTTTAGCGGTAGTTTTCTGCCGCTAAAGCGGCGATAATTTTATCGCCTGGCTTGATAATATGCCCCTTAGTCTTATTTCACCTCCGGTATTTTTTACACACCTTCGCTCCCCTTTGCACCTTCGCTCCCCAAACATACACAGATGCAAAACCCTTACTTGCATGTAAATGTACACAGAAGCAATTTTTGAAATGCAAAAATTGATCACGTTATTATTTTCGAAATGAAAAAAAATAATAGTCACGAATCAACATTAAAAACAGTAACCTAAATATAGATACATTGAGTAGCATATCCCTCTGACACGAAGTAATCTGATGTGAAAATATTAATCAAATCGCAAAGTATATGAAATTAATATCAGCATTGTGGGGGAGGGGGGAGTCCTCGCATGCCAAGTAAAGCTTTGCCCTAGAACTCGGGAATCCCTGAGTTCATTGGTGTTGCTCCGTGATTTGTAAACAATCTACTGGGGAGGAATTGCAGCTATGCTTTACCTGCATGCACCCATGAGTTGGCCACTGTCCCTTCAAACATGGATAGCCAGAGACTGGACAGAGGGAGAGAAAGAGAAAGAAAAAGAGAGGGAGAGGGAGGAAGAGAGAGACAGAGAGAGAGAGAGAGAGAGAGAGAGAGCAAGCGAGAGAGAGTGAGCTGTCTGCAGGTCGTCCTTATTCTTTTATTTATGTGCTAAGAAGTTTTATAGTGCTGTACATCACTTTTTGGTCACTACAGATAAATATTGATGAGAATTAAATCTGGGGGCCTCATTTACGAGAAGTGGCGCATCACTGCGTGAAAGCAGCAATGCGCCACTTCTCAGTGCACCCTCCTTGCGATACCACTGATGCGTCATATTTACAATATGACGCATCATGTCGCAAGGAAGGACAGATACGTCAGTATAACTGACGTATCTGTCAGTGCAAAAAGTGGCGCATTGCTGGAGTTGTTTTGGAAGCCTGGCGCAACTCCAGCAATGTT
Source organism: Triturus cristatus (assembly GCF_964204655.1). Taxonomy (NCBI): domain Eukaryota; kingdom Metazoa; phylum Chordata; class Amphibia; order Caudata; family Salamandridae; genus Triturus; species Triturus cristatus. Next base: position 172,428,767 of record NC_140582.1, on the reverse strand, counting down.
CCTTTCACATGGGGCAAACCCCATGTGAAAGGGCCTGCGTCACCCTTACGCCTACGCCTGCGTAAGGCGTAAGGTTTTGACGCATTGGCGTCCTAGAAGTGGCGCAGTGAAATCTCATAGATTTTGCTGCGCCACTCCTACGACCCTTTCTTGCGGGGGCAACCCCACCCTGCATACATTATACCTGGCGCAGGTATAATGTAGCGCAGGGGTTTACAAAGTGACGCATCTACCTAGATGCGTCACTTCGTAAATATGGCGCAACATGACGCATGTTTTACGCCACTGGTGTGTCACAAAAAGTGATGCACCGGTGGTGCAAAAGTGACGCAGGGGCTCATAAATGAGCCCCAAAAAGTTGTGTCCATCGGTAGATACATTTACAAAAAATGGACTTTGGTCATAGGTGATGCAGAACAGATGGATGTTTCTTTTTTTTTCTCCAAATACATTATTTAGCTTTTCCTGAGTGATGACGATGTTTGTCACAGCTCTATAAATGTGGAGGTAAAAACCTTTGGAAACTTAGCAGGGAAACGTCATGAGGTCAGCGAGACGTGACGATCACACTGCTTTTTAAGATGAGTTCAGGCGAGACCTAATCAAAAGAGTTGTCGCCAAGGGAGGGTCCTCAGACTGACATGTAACGGCTAGGGCGCCGGCGGACATGCCATAATTATTGGAGAAACAGGAGGGGCCAGTGAAACACACACACTCAACGTGGAACACTGTTGTGTAGAAATGTTTTCTGCTGCCCGAATGCCATATGATATGAAGTCAGATTTTGTGGTGATGGGTGCTTTATAGAGCTTAGGCTGAGTCTTCAAAGCACTCGTGGTTGCTTCAGCATGTGATAGTCTCTAGAATCTCCCACCCTGCCTAGTTGAACGTCTCAAACTTTTCAGAGAGTCTGCTAACCAAGCGTCCAGATGCCTAACTGGGTCCATAAAGGCTTCCTTACTCTGAACTCTTAAGAAAGTTGTGCCTTGAGTGGAGGTAAGGCCTTCACCATCCGATTAGGTTCATCAAGCAGGAAAGCACTAAAACATGGTTGTTCAATCTCTGACTTTTATTAAGACCCTACAGCATATCTTACCTGATGAGCTAGTGCCTTGACACCTTCGCGTAATTGTATTGCGCTATATAAATCTCTTTTTCATTTCATCAAGATGCTCAGTGAAGAGGTCAAAGACATTATGGGAATTGTAGCTGAGGGGTAACATCAGTTAAACATTATGCAGCTTTAATAGCGTGGAAGAAGAATCCTCTCACATGCCTGCTTCCAGTCTGAACATGCTTATTAAGCAACAGAAGCTTTCAGTGGCTACTGGGATGTGAACAGGGATCTTGTTATGCTGACCCAGGAGGTGTCCATGCAGATCAAGGCATTCCTCATCTTCGTTGGAAGGTATGGGAACCATTGGCATAACCCCTTGTGCATCAGTGGGTAGATGAGGGAAATCGGTTGGAAGTAAGGGTAAGCTGTTGTAATATCATTCCATCGAGTGCACATAGGTTTTCTCTCGAGACAAAGAGCGCTGATTCATTGGGTGGATAGAGGGCACGGTGTGGTTCCATTTGAGGCACCCAACATCCCTTAGTTCGACGCAGTACCACTTCCCAGTCCAAATAACAAGATTTGCTGGAAATAAAACTGCGAAGGTGCACTGCGGCATCCAGTAGTGCGAAGTCTGCCAACTACAATGGCCAGAGTTGTTGTCGGTGAGAAGGCGGGTAGTGAGAGTGCCCCCCCCCCCCCGGGGTGCCTCGAGAACAGACCCTGTGGTGTGGATGTACGGACCCAGTGGCTCTGTGGGTGTTTGAGCCCCGCGGAAGACCTGACTTTGTGGCACCAACCTGCCTGCCCTGAGCGTCCTCCCCCTTCTCACAGCTGGAGCCCAGCACGAGCTACAGATCAGCCCCAGGATCCGGCATGCCACCTCCGCCCACCACTACCTGGCCTTCTACCCCATGGCATCACCAGCTCGGGGATCCCTCCAGGCCCAAGATCACCTCTACAGCACCAAGACCTGGCTGAACGACGGCACGTAATATATAATTTTCCAACCCTGATCGCTTCTTAAAATGTAATCTTGAGTCGATTTGCAACTTGTACTTATTTAACTGTAGCCACTAGTATCTGTGGTAGATTTGTGTACTTACTACCATTCTTATATGAGTTTAGATTGTATCTGTTTGTATCTTTTCTGTTATTCATGTACTCTGAGGTCCTTATGTAATGTAACTGATTCTATTGTTGAGCACTCTAACACCTTCTGGTACAGTTTGCTCTATATAAAAATGCATAACTAATAAATAAATAATGGCACCAGAAGACGTAGAGTCTGTAGTCTGCTTCAATGACTGGTGTGGATCCAAGCACGGACCCAAAGCACTACACACCAGTGCCCATTGTGAGCAGGGCTTCAAAGGAGCTCTTGCACCATGGTGGCAGCGCACACACTCACAGGTGAGTTTGCATGTAAACCTACTCTCCAGCTTTGCATATAAAATTTAGATTTGGTAGTCATCCATTAGTCACTTTGACTAGTACATGCTCTACTTTCGCAGGTAAAACCAAGTTGTGCTCTGCATGCTCCCTAACAATGGAAACTGAGGAACATGCTTTGTTTTTTTCACAGCTTACTTGAGGTGGAGAGCAAGGTGGATTGCTCCGCTATGTTGATCTTTGGGAATAAGGCACTATCAAAGTACCAAAAAAATAAAACTGACACTGGCGTTTATGTAGAATTTATGGTGACAAAAGATTTTGGAATCAGCTTGGCATATAAGATCCAAATCCTTGTGAATTGGTTAACTTACCTTAAAAATGCTGCTATATATCAAAGTTGTAAAATACTGATGAATGGATCAATGATTGTTTGTGTTTTATACGTTTCTATGTAGATTTAATTAACTGTATGAATAGCTTTTGATGTGTCTTTTTTTTGGATTTTTATATCCAATTTGGAAAGAAAGAAATAATGAAAAAAGGAAAGAGAGAAAGAAGGAACGAAAGAAAGAAAGAAAGAAAGAAAGAAAGAAAGAAAGAAAGAAAGAAAGAAAGAAAGAAAGAAAGAAATGCAGGTCAACCCATGGACTTGGAGTCCATCGAGCACTAAGAAAAAAGTCACAATAAGTGGGCCCTTCTTGTCAATGTATTCCTTGTTGACCACCTGCTGTGGCCCTTTTATAACAATCTTAAAAGTTATAACTACGACCCAGATTTATTAAGGATTTGCACTGGCACAAAGTGGCAAGAATCCATGCTATTCCTAGCAAAGGATTACCTTTACAGAACAGCCATGTATCTAGCGGATTTTGGGGCTGATTTATATATATGTATATATATGGGTGAACGGCCTTTCATTCCTCCAAGGGGATGGAGTGAGCTACTACGTCCCACTGGTGGGAAGATCGCCTACCACATTTATAAATGACTGCTAAAACGGAAATCATTTATAATGCATTGGCAGAAACCGCTGTCACAGTAGTTCCTGTCAATAAATACTCTTCACTGTTTCATGCAGGGCTCTGACTACAAGAAGGAGCCCTGCACCAAACAGGTTTTTTTTTCGTTTCCAAAAACAAAATCCCGAAACTGGATTTTCTTTTGGAAAAAAAAGAAAAGAAAATGCCCCCCTAGCCATGGTTGTCATCGGCCATGGTGAAGACGGCATTATTGCTTTTTTTACTGTGCCTTACTACCTGGGTTTGCCTGGCGGTGATGGATAGTAAAGAAATGGCTTTATAATATGCGCCATACCAAATTGGGTGGGTGGAGATATAGCCATTTCTCCAACGACCTTTACTCTGTCAGGTCATTGGAGAGGTTTGGCTGTGGAGTTTACAAATTAGTCACCGCTGTAGCCAAACCTATGGCCACCTGCATCTAAATCGGGCGGGCAGACCATTATCTTGACAGTAAACACACTCCGTCGCAACAGAGTATGCTTACCACTAAAATATAAATCAGGCGCTTTGCTTTTAAAACCGCAGTAGGAAGGGAAAAGGTAATGCCTGAGATGCTTGGCCCTATTTTGGCATGAGCAGTCCTCATTGGATAAGGACCGAGCCAGAGCTAGATATTCAGCCCAATCTGGCTTTCCTACTTCTAGTTCATAATTCAATTACACGATATTATTGGCGCTTAATTTATGGAACTTATCTGACCCCATCCTTTCCCTTTTCATTTCCCTAACAATGTATTTTGGGGCATATGTACAAAGAAGTGTCGGAGTGAGGCGTTAGCCGTCATGGCTTAACGCCTCACTCCGCCACTTCAGAAACGCAAGGCTGCACCATATTTACAAGACTATGGTGCAGCCTTGCGTTTTCCCCCTGAGTAGGCGCTACACTTTGCTGCCCAGCACCAACGCAGGCATCCTTGTACCATAGTGCAAGGGTGTCTACGTGCAGGGGAAGATTATTTATGTGTAGGAAGGTGTCCCTGCCCGCGCATAAACAATCTGTAAATGCCGTTTTGTTACTTCTATGTGTGCTTCTTAATGCAGCACATATGGAAGGTACAAAATGTCATTTAAAAAAAAGATTGTTTATGTGCAGGAAGGGACACCTTCCTACACATAAACAATCTGAAGCGTTTTGCTTTTTCCATGTGTGCTGCACAAGGCAGCACACATGGAAAAAGCAAAAATGAGGCTAAACAAAGCATTTCTCCTCATTTCGGCAAATTAAGACCAGGTTTCCCCTGGTCTTAATTTTGGCGCTGTGTCTTATTTACACCACCCTTGTACATAAGGGGCAGCGTCAAAATCAATGGGTGTTGCGGTGGAATGCAAACCGCAACACCCACTGCCCACCCCTTTCAAGCTAAGCATAGTGTGAAAGGGGGCCTTCTTTACAAGGCAGCGTTAAGCAAGTTAAGTGGCTTACTGCTGCCTTGTAAATAAGGTGAAGCCCCTATCTCCACAGGAACGTCCTAAAAAGTGACGTTCCCGTGACGATAGGTGCTTGTACATATACCCCCAGAATTAGACCGGATCCGTCTGGCTCCACAAACACCCGTTCAATATTGCATCTGATTTACTCTGTTTTGTTACATACACACATAAAATGTTGAAAGCGATAATAAAGAGTTTTTGCTGCTCTCTGCTGGTCATTCCGAGAATGTCATAGAGGAAGAAAAGAGCATATTAAAAATACAATTTCATTCCTTTATTGACAACTCTGTAATAAACCCCCCTCTAAAAAAAATAGAATGGTGTACTCTGTGAAACAAGCGCTAGTACAAGTGCAGACCCAACTTGCTCATAGTAGAAGCTATCCAACTTCTCAAGTACAACAGGTGCATGAGAACCCTAATCAGTAATTGTTATTGATATTAAATAATTCTCTACTATTGCTGCATGTGTAATAATAGGTTAGGTTGGAAGGAGGTGGCGATGAAGCTGCATGTGCTGCATTGCTGTGTATATTCTTCAGTTGATCAACAATAAACTTCTACCAAATGTATATGCACTCTTTTACTTTGCTTGCATCATTTTTGTTATACTAGCCTGTATCCCTGCCCTGGAAATTAAATGACTCGATCCTGGAGCTTTGTAGCAACACTCTCTTATCAGTTGCTGCTGGCCTTTGAGGCCTGTCGGTTGTCTTCTATTCATGGTCTTTCATTGTTCAAAATAAAGACTAGAAAGTGACACTTTTACCTGTCATTCCTACTTATCGTATACTGGCGACGAGGACGGGATCTTTGTGAGTCACAGTGAGCCCACCAATGTTGTTTGGACCCTTGTTGTTTGGATCCTTGAGTTGTTCCTGGAAGAGTATTATCCTTACAGGAGAGGGCAGCCTTATAAGGAAGCTCCTCCAGACTTTTACTTTCCTCCATCTTGATGTGACCTTATATTTTCAATGGTATTGTGGGTGGAGGGGCAGTACTTTTTGGTTTGAGATTCCTGAGGCCCAACTGTGCCAGACCATGCACTTGGTTCAACAGCACAAACCTGCACGAGCCAGTGTCTGCTGGCAGCCGCGGTCCGTGCAGGTAACAGCGTTGGGGCTGGGTAAGGGGCGATGCAGAGGCATCATTAAATAAATAATTAATTTTCCCTCGGCATCTTCCCTTGAAATCTCGCCATACCGCCCAACTGCTGTTACCTGCATGGACTGCGTCTGTCTGCTGGGTTTATTGCGTTTTTCCTGGTCATGCGCATTCTTCTTTTGTGTGTGTGAGATGCAAGAGGCCAACTTAGATATGATTTTCTGTACAAAGGCAACACCAGCTGTGTGAAGAATGCATTTACATACAGTGGCGGCTGGTGACATTTGAAAATGGCGGGGCGTAAAAGTGCCCCGTAACAAAGTCGCGTCAAAACGCACTCTCAAACTAGGACCAAAACACCCCTTCCCCTCCATGGATTTTCTTCAAAACACTTGCAATCAAAATTAGACCTTCCCAACTCTGATCCCAGCTAAGTACATATCCCGCCATTTTCAAATGTCACCAGCCGCCCCTGTGTTACTGTAGGTTCAATGTTCAAATAATTTTGAGGACGGGGAGCACGTACGCGTTGAAAAAGAGGGGTGATGAGGCTGATCCTTCGGGTCAGTCATAATTCGAAATGAGCAATATGACGTTGTCACATACTGCCCACCTCCAAAGGCGAGTTAGCCTGTCTACATAAAGGCAAGCCCTCCAGGCTCCACTTAGCCCAGCCTTGGCAACAACGTCTCATGCTCTCCACTATCAAACGCTGTGCTGGGCACTGAGAATTGTTAGTCCTGGTTCTGCAGGAGCCGCCTATAACACCGCCACCACTCAGTCCATTAGAAGGCATGAGAACATGTCCACCTGCCATAGTCAGTCAGCAGCAAAGTTATTGTACAGAACTGAGAATACCCAATACAGGCGCCGTAATACCGTTTTAGATTCAACTTTAGATGCAATTTTAATTCATTAAAGCAAAACACTCAAGCCACATACGGCTACAATATCCATTCCAATGAAAAATGTTATATATATTTTATACTTCTCATTTTACTATTGGTCCTCACCAAGCTCCAGTTAAAACCTAGGAGAACCCAAATGCCACAGGGTTCTTGATCTGAACAGATAGTGCACCAGCGCTCCGTTCACACTGAATACCTCTGCGTTTCTACCAGAGTCTCCAAAGGCGATAAGAGGGTAAACGAGAAGAAGCATTGGCAAAGCCGATAGGTCTCACCTTTTCACTCTGTCAATGCAGACCTATTGTCTTTGTTTTTTGCCGATGCTGGCCAGCAGTGCCAAAAAGGAAGCATACTAGACAGCACTGCAAAAACAGAAACCCTAAACCACCATAATGTATATGTGCAAATGCGTCATCACGCAAGTGCGCGTATGCATAGTGATGTTACTGCGGCCTGGTGCGATGCATGATTCATGACGCAGCACTGTTTCTAGCTTTAGTGGTTATGGAAATGTTCTTACAATGATATATTTTTCTGTGTCAGGTTAGGGCAGTATTAGAGACTGCGCTTGCTCTGCTCGAAAGCACCCAGTCATGTTCTTGCTGCTATAGCGTCTGGAGGATTGACCATCAGTAGTGTGGACCAACCGGTTGTATTCTTTAAGAACAGCTGTGAATACTAGTCCAGAAAAAATCTGCTTTTTCAGCCTAAATAGAGAGCAGTTGGGAAATAATACCTTTAACTTTAAAGAGTTTAGTGGGTTTGCTCACGTCACCGTCTGCATCACGGTGTCTTCTGTTACTAAGCCGCCGTGGCGCAAATACATAGCATTGAGTTGCACCTTTGGCTAGGTTAGCTCTGCTCTAAGTGGCTTCAAGCAAATGAACAATACAAACAATTGCCACAGAACTGTAGGCTGCTATGACACTGACAGCAGCTATAGATCACTCAGCAAGGCAACAAAACAACCATCGTATATACACTCAAACATCCAACAGAGCAGAATGGGAGAGGAGCTAAACTTAATTGCTAAGGGAATGCCAAGTGGAATTAAAATAACTCAAAAGCCCAGAATGAAGCACAACAGAATAAAACGGAAGAAAAAGGAAAGGACTATAACAGAACAGAACATAAATGATAGGCTTTCTTTCACTTATGATGCTGATCAACAGCACAAGGAACAGGAATCCTCAAACCGCACCGATTATGACTCATGTACCCTAAAACTAAAATTAAAAAACACTTACCTGACCGCCTCTTCTCCTGGTCCGCGTTGGCGCCTCTCTGCCCCTTCAAACGGTCCGGAACACCACGTCCACGTGACGTGACGCAAGTGACTGCAACCCGGCCCTCAGCCAATCCTGGCGCTGCAGCAGCGCCAGGATTGGCTGACGGCACCGCCTACTCCTCGCCCGCCGCCTGCCCATTAGGAGACCGAGGGGCTCCTAATGGGCATGCGCAAGGCAGCAAAAACACAAGTACGCATGACTGGGCACGGAGTAAAAATTAAGCTCCATGCCCACTAATGCGCACTTGTGCTGCCTTTCCCAAAGGCGTCTGACAATGATTCACAGAGGAGGGAGCTAGGAGGGAGCTGCGGGCATGGGCGCGGGTGGGGGGGCTACGCCCCCACGCCCCAATGGACGCACCGCGCCTGTTTACATAACAAATACATGGTGTGGGAATGAGGTAGAGCAAATGTTACTTTTTACAGTATGTGTGTCTGTTGAAAATCCAAGTATCTATATCATTAGAGTGATTGGAGATATCCTTTTGATTTATTTTTTCAGCTGAAGACAGCATGAATTGTAGTCTTATGATTATACTGTTCTCACCTGTGCCCAGTCAAGATTTCTTCCTTTGGACTTACAGGCACATTTACTAACAAGTCACACAATGCAGCAAGACAACTTGCTGCACTGCTTTGAGTGACAGGGGGAGCGCAAAAATGCTCCATATCTGCTAAGATATGGAGTGTCCAGCTCTCTTCCTCCGCTGCTGCAGCCTATCGCCATCGCAGGCACTCTTGCGCCACCAGAGCACATTTGATAATCAAATTAAATGCTGTAATTATTCAACATTTTTTATTGAAAGTTAAATCTGCCCTATTTGGTGCCTAGCGAAATACAACGCTGCTGCTACTTGTATATATTTTTGTGTGTGTTTAATTTAAAATTCGGAATAATTGCCTTTATTTAACATCTTTTCCTGTGGTGGTTTATGTTAGGTCCTTTCACTCCATCTAGAAAAGATAGGTGAGGCAGAGGTGTCACAGGAAGGTTTTTGAATAGCATTTTGTAGTACTGGCATAGCTGTTTCAAACGAATTGAACCCCCTTGAGTGATAGAAGCAATCGAGTACCATCAGTGGAATTTGTGTCCTGATGGCTGCGTCTATTTTCGAAGTGTTATACGCAAAGTTCCAATTTTGAAGTCAGTTTTCAAGAGAAAGTCCCGTTAATCGCAGCGGTAAGAATAAAGACAGAGAGAATAAAGAAGAAATTAACCTGGCAGAGTAAGAGGCCCCCCTATGCAGCCAAGACTCTTTACGAGCCCGTTCCCCCTTTGATTGACAACAAGTGGCAACTGTGATACTATTGGGGGCATTTGTTCCATCACCTATATCCTAGGCTGGTATACACCTCCTGTGTCCTGAAGAAGACCCGATATGACTACTTACAACTAGTGTTTGATTTAGGGTCGAAACGTTGACGGTTCTCCAGTCCCCTATTAATCAGATTTCCTTGTTGATAACAAAAGACAGGACATGTGCCTTACAAGGTTTATTGTATACCCATGAGGAAATTGAGGACTTTTCACAATAAGAAATTTTGTATATATTTTGGTTTTATTTAGTAAATACGTGCATATATTGTAATTATTTACACTGTCACCTATTCCACTAAGTCACTTTATTCACTTGGTCACTGCATCGTTTTTCAAAAATATTGTATATACAGCCTTTTCTTTATCTTTTCCTTGTATAGGATTTTGTTTATCTCTGAAAGAGTTGATACTTAACTTAAAACACAAAGAATACATTTCTGTATCTAAAATTGTACATCTTTGTTCGATATTGATTATTCAACTGATTTATAAATGCTGTGGTTTTTGATTTATTACGATTGAAATTAATTGTTTCCCCATGGAACCATTGTTTATATTATGTTGATGAGGCCCAGGTTCCTCGGGTTATAGGGTTACCCCTGTTTCTTTAACTTTTATCGCCATCGCAGGCACTCTTGCGCCACCAGAGCACATTTGATAATCAAATTAAATGCTGTAATTATTCAACATTTTTTATTGAAAGTTAAATCTGCCCTATTTGGTGCCTAGCAAAATACAACGCTGCTGCTACTTGTAATATTTTTGTGTGTGTTTAATTTAAAATTCGGAATAATTGCATTTATTTAACATCTTTTCCTGTGATGTTTTACGTTAGGTCCTTTCACTCCATCTAGAAAAGATAGGTGAGGCAGAGGTGTCACAGGAAGGTTTTTGAATAGCATTTTGTAGTACTGGCATAGCATCCGAACAGGCCCCAGCATGTGGTTATACGTGAAAGTTTGCACTTAGTTTATAAAATACAGTAAAAAGCTGTTGGTGGCCTAATATTTGAAAGATACAATATTGGTATGTCTGACAAGGCTCTTTATAGCTTTAATTCCATTCTCAATTAAAAAAGCACTGAAACCATGACTAAACCTTGGGCTGCATTACACAGTTGACCCGGGGACGCAACAGGCATTTGCGCCCGCTTTGCATGCCCCTAGGGCACATTGGTATTACAGAAGGGACCGCACAAGCATTCTGTAATACCGATAGCACTGGTTCACATAAAGCGCCAGCGCTATTTTCACGTGCTTTCCCTCATTTGCATGGGGGTGTGCCCCATGCAAATGAGGGAATCCCTTTGCCTCTGCGCCCGCACCATATCACAGATGTAGTCGCAGAGGCTAAGACGATCTTAAGAGGCACTCTGACAGTTCGCCACCTAAAAGGTGGCACACTGTCAGTGTGCCCTCTGACAGAAGCCCTCTGTAGGGAGTAAAGCGGGTCCTATGGACCCCCAGACATCCCCTTGCAGGCGGGTGCAGTCACTGGCTGCATCTGCCTTCAAGGGAATCTCTAATCCCCTTTAAAAGTGATGGCGTGTTGCCGCATGCACTTTGAAAACACGGAGCGGCTTTAAAGCAGCTGCTCCGTTTTTCACATGAATGAGCTGCCCCTAGGGCAGCGCGAGTTCACGGCTGCCCTGGGGGCAGTACATTCAATGTAATAGGGCGCCCTTTCCCTGTTTGCGCCCCGGGCACCTCTTTTAATGTGCGCTGGGCACAAACAGGGAATGTGTGCCCTTTACATAATAGGGCCCCTGGTATATAGCACATGTGAGTTAATAGTTTTGATCCTGTCCTTGCATCTTATGCACACTGAGCACATTTGTACATGGTGCATATTATGCAAGTGGTAAATACTCCAATCACACGCTGAAGACACACCCAAAACCCAATTTATGATGTGCCCACAGAGTTGGGTTACATTGGCCATCACTCTTTACTGCGGCATCCAGTCTTATGTGCAGAGGACAGATTGTACAACCGCTCATCTTCAAGCACCTTCTTCCCTGTGGTCACTGTATGGGGAAATGGATTATTTCGCAATTCAACGCATACAGTGTGCTCTTAATACCTTTCTTATCCCTACATATTCTTTATCACACACTGTGTTTGTTGATACAGTGATGCCATTGATGATGGTATTAGTGATATCTTATGCGCTCTCATCACTGATGTAATCAGTTATGCCAGTGGAAATATCTTCAGTGATGCCATCAATTATGTTAATTGCCAAGTAAGTAATTGGTTGCTTTCATAATGTTGTCAGAACTCAAAGGCATTTTATAAAAAAGACACAAGACCCAATTTGAAATATAATGACCAAACCCTGACTTTAAACTCAATTTCTTTTCAAATAAAGCAGATTTTATTCTATCAAGTATTATAAAACATTTACATTGCTTCAGAATTCAGTGTCATTTTAAATTATAGTTTATTTTCAGTTTGATATAAAATGTAAACTTAAATGCTTCATTAAAAGTCACATCATAAAAGGCGATCATTTGCAAATACTGAAAAAAAAATCTTACACTTTGACACAAACATATGGTGATTCTGGATCCATCAATTTTGGACCATGTTTTGCAGGAAATAAATCATAGTCCTCAATCTCTGAGCAAGTTGTTAAGGAGATGTCAACATTTGGTAAACTGGCTAATTTCACCCCCTTCCTTGAAAGCTCTGCATAACTTTTTAGACTTGACAATGAACAGCCAAACCCTATTCACGGCTAGCACAAGCATTTCGTTTAGACGACATTGCATTAATAACGAGCGGGGCTCAATATCCCAAAGATCACCAAGATAAGTTTGAATACTTCCAAACACTGATTGTTCCTTCTGGAAATCAGGTAACGATTTCATAGAGACCATTCCAGCAATTTGGGTTCAAAGTTTTACATATCCAAAGGCTAGAATGTCAAATGCCAGCTCTTTCTCTCTGTGGACTTTCACTTTTGTGTAAGGTAAGAGGATCAGGGATCAGTACCTGTAAATATTATTCAAGGACAAGGATCACTGCCGGAATGGATTCACATCTGCACAACGAGACTGGTGAGCAGACGCCATAATTGATTAAAAGTTTTGCTGAATTTGCGGGGCAGAGATACGTCCAAGGCAGCCGTCACAAAGGTAAGATATTACAACTGATCCTTCCCAGCATGTGGCGTGTGGCAAACTAGGACAAGCACAAAGATCAATTTTTCTCTAGTCAGCTGCTAGATAAAGTGAAGGTAGTTTCATTTTTTTGTGCTTGAACCATTGAGCATTACACAACTAGTACACCCCTGGCCCTTGGTGAGTTATCATAGATTTCATCACTAATTGATGCACAATTGAGTTTTCCTTTCATTAAATAGTGGTATCCACTTCAACTTCAGATCTACCAAAACCTTCAGGTTATGACCGTTCCTAATTACCTCCAGGATCTTTGAGCTTAGATGTCATCCACCCCTGTATTGTAGAGGACCTAAATATAGTAAACCAGGCCCTATTGGTTTCAAGTCCATTTGTGACAGGTACATGGTCTTCTCATTTGGAGCTCAACATGGTAACATTTGTGGCTGACAAATATACTGCAAATGTTTGTGTTGTTTTATTTTAAACTTTTAGTGTGTATGAAAACGTAGTTAATAGTTTTTATAATTTGAAAATCCGCATGAAATGGTGGCATTTTTATTCAAGTACTAGAATGTATTCTGGCCTCAGGTATAACATTTTCTTCTTATAATGTACTGGCAATACAACACACCATTCCTTCCTATCATATTCAAAAAGTATGATTTATCGATATTTCGAGGATCCATTCTTCTTTCAAACTTCATTTTTTAGAGAATGTTTTAATTATTTGAATTAAAAAAATGCTTAATAAAATGCACCCTGTTGCTTTGGTTATCTGGCTCCAAAACGATTTTTGAAAAATATATTTCTAATTAAAAAAAAAGGATTTTTCCACGGCCAAACTTTTCCATGCCAGGACTGAATACTTTATTATCATATCATATTACTAGTTTGTACTCATCCTCTTCAATTCTCTTTTCTTTTTTCATTATCCCACCAAACACGTTTTCTTTGAATTTTTCCTAGACTTTTTTTGGTATTCTGTGGTCCATTCCTGCTACCTTATTTTTAGTTAAAGAATACTGACTCCTACATGTTTTGAGAATGTTTCAATTGTTTTTAGTCCACCCTTTACTCGGTATAATTTAAAACACTTGTTGGTTGCTGTTCGCCTTGGTAATGTTCTTTCGCTGGTAAAGTTCCATGCTGCTGTTTTGCACAATTTTCTCTGCAGCAGTTTTGCATGATATGTCTGTGACTTCCTTCTAAATATCTTCTTCTTTGTCCTGGGGAATTCATGTTCTGTGTTGGTGTAACATGCATTGTTGCCTTTCGCGTGCAATCTGTTCTCACACCAACTTCATTCATCATGACATCCTATGGGAAGAATAAAAATACTTGTAAGTTTAGTTGGTTTCATATAGTATCGCATGGTTAATGATTTCTATTCATCGAAACAATTGCTACTATCTTCTTTCATTTTCATTTTTTATGATATACTGCCTCATCACTCGTTTCGTGATATGAACCTCAATATTTATGCATTGCATTTTCAACTTGGAAGACATATGGTATTGCTTCTGCTTTTCTTACTCTAGTCAGTCAATTTATAAATATTTAACCACTTGATTGCTCATTCCACGCGGCAATATAATACCTGGTGTTGGACTTGGCCCTTTGTACCAGATCATCCATAAACTTTTTGCCTTCTCCACTCCTGTTCGCTGAAATTCATTTTTTTGGCTTCTAGGACTCTCTGTGCATTTTACTACTGCTAATCGTTGTTAAAGTGCTTGTGCTCTCTTTTTGAAACATGGTGAAATTGTCTTACACCCTATTGGGACACTTGGTTTACTTGTAAATTCCTAATAAAGTGGTACTACATGTACTCAGGGCTGTAAATTAAATGCTACTAGTGGGCCTGCAGCACTGATTGTACCCTCCACTTCAGTAGCCCTGTAAACATGTCTCAGGTGTGCCATTGCAGGCTGTATATTCCAATTTTAAAATGCCATTCAACCTGGCAAAATAAACCTTTTGCCAGGCCTAAACCATCCTTTTTAATGCATATAAGCCACCCCTAGGTTAGTCCCTAAACATCACACAGGGTAGTGTGCAGTGTATTAAAACACTTGACATGTACATTTGAGTTTACATGTCCTGGCAGGGAAAACTCTTAAATTCGTTTTTCACTACTGGAAGGCCTGCCTCTCTCATAGGATTGACTTATTAAATGTAATAAGTGATAACTTTCATTTTGGAATAGTGTTTCTTAGATATGAATTTACTTTGAAAAAATGAAAAAAACAAATGAAAAAAACACAAGAGGCATTTGTCAAACAGGAACAGGAACAGGTTTAATTAAATGCAGCGGCCAGGAGAGCATCAACACAGTAGTGTCTGAAGATGATCTCCCGGCCGCTGCGTTTAATTAAACCAACTTGTTTCTGTTTTGCCAAACTCCTCTTGTCATTTCATTTTTTCAAGGTAAATCCATATCCATGCAACATTTTGGCAAGCCAGATAGGAGAGATTGGCTTTTCAAGCCTGACTGCTCCTTGCCTGAACAGGATTCACATCTGCTCAACGAGACCGGTGAGCAGACGCCATAATTGATTAAAAGTTTTGCTAAATCTGCGCGGCAGAGATCCGTCTCGAAGCAGCCGTCACAAGGGTAGGAGATTACAACTAATCCTTAGTCCCAGCATGTGGCGTGTGGCAAACTAGGACAAGTGCGTAGATCACTTTTCCTCTAGTCAGCACGCTACATGAAGTGAAGGTAGATTAATTTTTTTGCGCTTTAACCATTGAGTGTTACACAACTAGTACACCCCTGGCTCTTGGTGAGGTATATAAGGCCACTCCTTTTTTGCTTGAACTATTGAGCATTATACAGCTGGTACACCCCTGGCCCTTGGTGTGTTATATAGGGCCACTTATTTATTTCTCTTGAACTGTTGAGCTTTCCACACCTGGTGCACCATAGGCCCTTCTTGGTGTGTTATATGGGGCCACCAGCTTGATCTTATTTTTTAGTTATACGTATTTTCTTAGGGACTGTCGGTTTTTTAACACTGACAGTATCTGAAAAAAGTGGTGGATTTTTTCGCTTGGACCACTGGGCTGTACAGCAGAGGTATTTGTGACCTTTAGGTGTGCTATAGGGTGTAATTCGGACATTAGGGAAAAAAATCAGTCCTTGGTGAAAAAGGTGTAGCTGGTGTCTGGCCACAGAGGGGCCATAGTTGTCAGGTTGTTCCTTTTTCTCTGCACAAATCATTGCTATTTCTGTCCCCAGGCAGATACTGACAGACTAGCGAGCTCACTTAGCTCTGTGTACCACACAGAGTATCCCTTCTCCTCGGTCTGGAGGAGGTAGGAGGGGGCTAAGATTTTTTAGGCAAAATGATAATTTTTTCTTTCAATCTTTTCTCTTCCAGTTTCTTTTAGGTTTTCCATTTATGCATTATTGATGTTGTGGTGCTGTTAAAATTTTGCTATTGTGTATCATGCTTTTGTTATGTCATGCTAGTAAGTTTATGTTCTATGAAATAACCATTTTTCTCACAAATCAGAATTTTACATTTGCTATTTCATTGGAAAAATCAATTCATACTGTTCTGAACTAACTATTGCACTTTGTTGCAGGTTGTTACTACTTCATTGCATTCGTCTTTGTCAATTGTCAAGCACTTTTATGATTCATCATTTTTATAGAGCTCGAAACCAATAGATTGTTGTTCGAACAGCTCCATGTACATAATTTTCCCATGATCAAAGTAGAATTTGTAATTATATAAAACCTTGAAGCAGTCAAAAGTTTGTAAACTCCCTAACAAGGTTCCTAATCCATCATGGAGACACCACTAGACCACATGCAAGCCAGGTTCCCCACACAGGCTTGTAATCTAGAGAAACACAGCTATGAGAGTAACACCAATATCAACGCATTTCCCTGGCCTGATGGGGGATCGTTCATCACCATTATCATAGAATACACTAGGACTTCCATACAGACCAGGAATGCTGGTCAGAAGTGGGCTTAACAAGAGGCCCTAGTAGAACTATGGGCCATCTTCGAGGTGGCCCTATCCTTCAAGACTATCCTCTAGACCACACATGAGCTATCCACACCTCCCCCACCATACAGTGACAGGGAAGAGCTCTCGTTGACACATGCCATCCCTGCTGCTCCCATGCTGGGTTTTACCAATCCACCGGTCGAGGGGGCCGATGGGGCCCTCCACCAGGCGGCAAGCCACCAGACCCAGGGTAGGGAAACCACCAGACCAACTACCCCAGGTGAGAGTTAAAAGAAAGCTGCAAGCGAAGGTTAGAAAGAGAAAGAGCTCTCACCTGGGAAGCCAAACAGGAAAGGAGAACAACACACCCTCCCAGAGGAAGCCAAAGCAGGGCCCTGGACTCCCCTTGAGGTTGAGCTTGGGGAGGAATCAGAAGAGAGATCCTTAGCAGAAACCCACACTCCACCCAGCTGTCAACATAGTAGAGGGGCTGGCCAAGAGATAAGAATTCAGGAGAACCTAACTGAAACACAATCATGACAGGAGGGGCAGAATGGCACTCTTACATGTGCACGAGGAGAGCTACGAAGAGGACAGCCGACCCTCCCCCTGAACGCATTGATCAGGCAAACTGACACCTAGAGAGATAGTGTCCAGAGAAAAAGGCGATGCCTTTGCACAACAATTTTGCCATCTACTGGCCCGCTGGACTGAAAGGAAGGGCCAGTACGACAGACCTTGGCCAGAGGAGGGATCCTTCGAACCAGAGGACATGGCCGTCATGGAAGACTGCATCCAGCACGAAGAGGGAGATCCGCAATGGAACTTCCCCTAAATGCATGAATGCCAGAGAAGATTGGAGCACTACGTTGAGGAGAAACTGACAGAGCCACTCGTTGACAGAATATGCTTGTTGCTACAGAAGGGTGTGTCAGGAACCATCTATGTGCCATGGGCACAGATGGACAAAAAAGAGCTCAGGAACAAACTGGTCCCTTTGATGGATGGGGCAGGAAAATGGATCTCATGTTTTAAGAAAAATACCGCAGCAATCAACTTAGCTATCGGCGACAACAAAAGTTTGCTCAGCAGCCTCATTGGAGAGCAAGCCGACACAGTGTTTTCTGGAGCCCACATCCCCGCAGTCTCGCTGTTCAACACGAGCATGACATTGCCACGCTGAACTTGTTTAGACACCAGATTTGAACAGCCCTGAGGGAGATATTCCCCGACCGCCCAGATGCATGAGGATTGATGGCAGAAAGCATGAAGCTTAGGGAGACCGTGACTGACTTCCTAGATAGAAAGAGAGAACGATGGGGACAAAAGCCAGTGCAGCCCCAAACCAACACTGGTCCCCAGGTTGCATTCTTCTACAACATCCTCAAAAAGGTACTACCCACTGAGATGCAATCCAGACTAGACAGCATAGTAAAACTGGATATGGAAAAGCAGGAGCAGGCCCAGAAAGACACCACCAAAATGGTCCAACAGAAGTTGAAAAAGGCCGCCCTCAAGGGGGCCACATTGGCTTCAACCAAGCAGATGGCACCTATCTTTAAGAGAGCTTAGCCTCAGGATCCTAGGGAATATCCACCTAGTCCTAGGGGCAGATACCAAAGAAGAGGACCACTATTGCCACAGAATGGGCCACATGGCCAGCCAATGCCACCTAAAAGCATATTAACTAGACATCCCCCACAGAGTATCCATCTCCAAAATCAAACCCAAAGCAACACAAATGCATTGTACAATCAGCCTCAAGGAAATCAGGCTAAAGCCAACCCGCTGAAACAGGGGAAGGTGGTTTTCCAAACACATTGCAACTGCAGCAGGGAGAGACCCTGGCCCAACAAGCACTGGGGCTACAGCCACAGCATGGAGGGGTAACTTCCTAGGGAGGCAATCCCTTCATGCAATCGCCCAATTCAAATACAAAGTAAGTCCAAACCCTCAACATGACTTAGCAACTTCACACCGCTTCCAGATACATTTCCTTACCTATATTCGCAATCCACTTTAGGACCACCGTATAATATCGATTAGGAATCCACGCTAAATCGGCCATTTTGGGTGGCTGCAGGGGCCTAGGCCCCATTCTGCTGCTACACCCCAAGAGCAAAGTTGGCTGGCCGTACCTAGGGAGGAAGGCAGTCTGACAAGGGAACAGGGCAGCCCCAACTGGTGTATAAAAACAGGCTCCCAGGTTCCTTCACCCAAGTCACTAGGGCTTGCCCCAGATCAAAAGAACCCCATTCTTCAACGTTTTTAGGCTGCAGGAAGTCCAGATTTCCGTACACTTGGGGCATTGAGATGACCAACAGAACTCCATAATCCATGAACAAATTTGGAACCAAGTGAATAGGGAAATCTCCCCTCGGGCAATCAGCCATTTCAGTTCATTACTCGCAGTACAACAAGTCCCAGCCGCACACCTGACTCCCATTGTAAGCAGGACATTCTGCCTCCTCCTCTCCCCTAAATACTTCCAAAAACACCCAAAGTCTGCTCATGATCATGCCCTTCTAGACAAGAGGAAGTAGCATTTCACCAGGTAGGAAGTCCCTGATTCCTGTCCAAAGCATCCTGGATCCAAGGGAGAGGAGGCGCGATGAGAGGCAGAGGAATTCCATAGATGACTATCGCAGCCCCCCACACCCTGTGCATGGGGATGCTTGCCACCGCACCAGGCTTGTCAAAATAAGATATACAGGGCCTCACGAACATCGTCCAAAGGAGCAATAGGCCCCATCCAGTTATTACCACATCTGAATCACAGGCACCACAGAGCTGCATTTCAACCCCCACGATATACTACATTACAAACAGCCCTACACAAGACCCAAGGAAGACACCCAATGACCTTCCGGAAGAAGCATAAACAACAAAAGCTTCAAGAAACAGGGTGTAGTCAAAACAACTGCATTAAGGAAAACATTATGACAGATGACGGGGGCTATTAGGGAATGCCTTGATTCAGGCGGCAGAGCAGCCCTGGTTTTATTGGACCTCTCTGCCGTACCACATCGTCAGTTGCTAGCCTGTCTGTCCAATATTGGAATCTCGGGCCATGTGTGGGATTGGATAGAATCCTTTTTGGCGAATAGAACACAGCAAGTGTAGCTGCCGCCTTTTTTGTCCACACCGAGAAGCATTACTACGGGCGTCCCTCAGGGCTCAACATTGAGATAATTACTTTTCAATGTCTATGTGGCGCCACTAATTTATCTGGCGGAAGGGCTGGGCGCTAAAATCATAGCTTACGCTGATGATACCCAGCTGCTTTTCACATGGAAAAAAGATGATGTATCCTCGGACTCAGCTAAAAACTTTCTGACGTGAGTTTATAAATGGCTAGCGCGGGCCCAACTTAAATGCAATGAGGATAAGTCTGAGGTCCTCCTCTACGGGCCCTTCCCGCAGAAGTTTAGGGATGACCTGTGGCCCGAGAGTTACCCTGTGCCAAAAACCATGGGTAGCCCAGTAAAAAACCTGGGTTTTTGGTTTAGTGAGGACCTCAGATTTCTATCTCAGAATAATAAACTGGCGGGGGGGTGTTTCGGCACATTGAAACGCCTTAAGAAATTTCTGCCGCTACTGCCTAATGCAGCAAAAGAAATGGTGACTCGCACTCTCATTCTTTCGTGGCTGGACTATGCCAATGCAGTCTACATCGGCCTTCCTCGCTACCAGCTAAAAAAGTTACAGATCACCCAGAATGCGGCCACTAGAACACTACTGGGTATCCCGGGTAGTTCCAGTATTAAGCATTTTCTTCGTGATTTGCACTGGCTTCCGGTTGCCCAGCACGTTCTGTGTAAGGCACTGACCATTGCCCATGGTGCCCTCTACAAATCAGGACCTCTGTATCTCAGGAGGCGTTTTGATTTCTACCTGCCATCTAGACATCTCCGCTCCACGAGACAATGTCTTGCTGTTATTCCACTCCACCGCCTCGACAGAATAGGCGGTAGCTCCCTCTCTGTTAGGGTGGCTATGGCCTGGAACAGCCTGCCCTTTGAGCTTAGGAACAACCATGACCTTAGGCTGTTTAAAAAGCAGTTAAAAACCTTGCTTTTTAGTTAGTCTTCTTGCCGCGGTATTCACCTCTGCTCCCCTCTGAATAGACTTTCGCGCCGGGACACTTCCGAGTATCCGTGCGTGTTACAAATGGTAGATAACATAAAATAACATAACTTAACATAACATTATTGCATGCCAAAGGCAGAGACCAGAGGAACATTCATGTGACAGCGAGAACATCGCAAATTCACTTCCCTCACATTGCATGGAGGAAATGTAGGTCGAAAGGACACCCCACACTGGTAAAACAACACACACATATATATTTAACAAAAGCAGCCGACGGAGGAAACTACTCTCCCCGCCACAACAAGGAGGGGGGGACCAAAGTACTGACAAGATAATGCTACCCAACTTAAACTGATCATTCTCTAAAAACTATCACCACCTCTTTCCTGTACCTCACTAGAAAGTTTTGCACACAGTGAAAAGAGATAGTGTGTATCCCTAAAAAGAGGAACACAGGAACTATGACAAAAAACTGTCTAACAATGTGTTTTTTCCAAGCTAACCTACAACGCACAGCTCTTATCCCACATGTCCGCAATGGAACCAAACATGCACCATTGTTACAGTGGCCTACCGCCCTTTCAATCGAAACTCTCAAAAGGACATCAAAAATCCCAGCTGCTCAAGAACACAGATCTCAAATTGACTTTATAAACACTTTTTGGGGGGGAAAAATGAATGAGACTCTATTTTGTACTACACCAAGACAAGACCCCGCTGGGCGCACAGACGACAGAAAACTCCCTTGAAGACCATCCCAACATCTACGAATGTTTCACAAGTTATGTATTTTTATATTTTGTACAACCTCTGTTTAGCAGGGGTGCTTTCTCAGCCATCCAGAGCAAGAAATATGCATAGTTTCATGAAACCTACTTCGTCATTTTTGCAACACATGCTCAGAGACCTCTCTCACCTCACTTATACTTATGCTAAATCTAATGCTAGCATTCCTCATGTACTACACAGCGCACTCCTATACAATACCTGGTATCAGCACATGACAGCCGAGGGTACTCAAACCATGAACAGTTTGTGCAACCTATGTTCACTCATATCTCACACTGTAGGCACAGACAGGCTTTACTTATCCCAAGAGATAGGCCCAGAAAAAGAAAAATGACTCATCCACTTGTACCTATGTAAGATTAGGGCCAAGATTCAACTCAATAGAGTAGAACCCCATAGAACAGTAGTAAACATCACCCAGTATGAGAACAATCCCACAGCACTGTACCTTTGTACTGAACCTAGCGACATTCAAACAGAGCTAGACAGGGTGAGAAAGAGGGGCACTATAGGGGAGGACACTGTTTGACCCCGGGACCTCAAAGGAATGAGTTTCTTCGAAGTAGCAAGACCACCTCACTAGTGCACAAATAGGTCTGCTCCCACCTCCGTCTGCAGTCCCATGGCCCTTAACATTCTTGGGACCTGTTACATGGAATTTCAGTGCAGGGCTACTCACCTAAACCACACTAGGGGAAATGAGTCCAATGGGGGGGGCATTGACACCCCTTGCCAGGAAATCTGAGATACCAATATTACTAGGTACATATGGTTGAAGGGAAAAGGGCAACCCCTAGTTGTACAAACACTTACACTGTATTCTTTGTTTTTCAGAAGCAAAGGAGCCATACCGTTTGGTTCTAATAAGCACTTTGAAGTAATACTGCATATTACGGACCTGCAATGGGACATCTCCATGTTGATGGATATGTACTGGCAGTGTGGGGAACTTGCGTAAACCCGGCTTATCCCCGGATGGTGGGGCCTCTATTCCCTGTTCACCACACACACCCAACACTGTTCATCCTTGGCGAAGATCTGTCTGAGTTGCCCCAACATCCGCTACAGAAGAAAACAACTTTGCCTCGTCAGAATCAAAGAAGAACTGCTGATTATTTTGGCTGGGCTCAGTACAAGGACATTCTGGAAGAATTTAGACTGTTTCAAGGAGGACTGGATGTTTTAGAGAGAGCCCATTGCTGACTAAAAATATGAAGCATACTGACTGAAAGTAGAATTTTGGGCTCAGAAGCTTCCGCCAAAAGGACATAAGAGAATTCAAAAGACTTGACACAAAAGCCCCAAGGCCAACCGCCCTATCCTCCTAACTTAACACTGGAGGATTATCCCAAAAAGAACAAAGTACCAATGTCGAAAATCCAGTGCCCTTAGTGAGGCCAAGGTCAATCCAACATATTCAGCTTTTACAACCCCTGATAAAGGCGAATCACGTTTCAAGCAATGGCCATCCTTTCTTCGTGCCCGTAAGAATTCACTAAGTTCTGAGGAGAACCCACAAAGACATCTTGGGTTTGAAATGCGTAGACCATTTCCTACGGGGCATCTCAGTACAATGATTAGCAATATGGAGGACTAAAATTGATTTTTAGTAACAAACAATTGTTCAAGCCCATATTAGATAGGTCTGGACCCCCTAATTGTCTGTTTACCAGGAGCGTTTGTTGAGGATTTATACCTCTGGCTTTTTAATGATAGGACTGGTGAATATTGATGATTTGTATATTGATGTTTCAGAATTTATCATTTTCTGTTTGTTTGTCTTGTTTAAAAATAAGGTTTTGTATTACACTGACCACAAGGTTTTTCACAACTCAGTCTTTGCACATTTCAAGAATTGATTGAGTTTTTTCTTTCTTTCATTGTATAAATTCTTAAAGTTAGTAATGTGTTTAACCCAAATGTACAAAAAAAATCTGAGGTCATTCTTATTCAGTAAAATGTTCCTCGTACAACAGTAACGACGTGTATGAATCACACAACCATCTAATGTTGTATTGTTTTCACAGTGTTCTATGGCCCAAGGTGGTTGTAGGTAAGGGTCACCCCCCCCCCCTAATTAGATACTTTTAGAAAGTTGGCATTTTCCTGCCTTAGCCATTTAGTATCTGACTCAGTAGCCTGTCTCTGGGTCACATGACTGGGTGTAGCTGACAGTTAGGCTTTGGGTATTCTTCCTAGAGAGTCACACACAATAAAGGGCTTGGGTGTGCCCAGATAGGCCATCTCTGGCATGATGGAACAGAGAAGCTGGGCACAGCCCAACTTACACTTGAATGGGCTGCGTTATGCCTTCACACAAAGGGCTGCATACCCCCAGCAGATAGTCTGGAGCCAGGGCACGGGGAAGCAGGAAACCCCTGCACTTCAAAGGGAAAACTCTAGTAACTTCTCCCCCTTCAAAGGAGTAAGTGGGTATACATATTGTACCTAGACACTAACTCTTCAGTACAATTCTGGACCTGTGGAGTCTCTGTCAGGAAGAAGGACTGCTGTGCTGCTGAAAGGACTGCCACTCTGCTGGACTGCTGCCCTGCTGTACTACTGCATTGCTGGATGGCTGGAATGCTGCCCTGATGGCCTGATGCCCACCTGCCTGAGTCAGAGGGATTGGACCTGCACCTGAACCCAGAACTCCCAGAGTGACTGCATTGCTGGATGGCTGGAATGCTGCCCTGATGGCCTGATGCCCACCTGCCTGAGTCAGAGGGATTGGACCTTCACCTGAACCCAGAACTCCCAGAGTGACTCTAAAGGTTTATCTTCTGGCCTCCTGATCATAGCCACATGGACATAACAAGCTCCCAACCACCTGAACAAGCACTCATATCCAGCTGGAGCAAACCCCTGAGCCCAAGGTGGTGCCCCTCAGGTCCTGGACCCTTGGGGCAGCCTCAGTGAATGGGCCCATTGGCACTAAAACCTTGTTGTTCGCACTGCCCGCCAGCGTGAAGTTGTGTCCACCCGACCATTTACACAACAGCATAGTCCACCTGCGGGGAGTGCTATAGCAAAGCTCTGACCCAACTGTTTACGATGACAAAAAGATCTTTGTGCTACAGAGACGATCATCTATGACACCAGGCCTGCTCTTTGTGCTACATCGACAACCGTCCACAATGCTTCTCTGCTGCTTCCAACACCCTCTACCATGAACGGCACTATGCGGCTGGATTTAGAAGGTAACATTTCGGTGGTACTATCCTTGTCCCTGTATCTGACCCCAACTCCATCGCACTTAGCCTGAACTTGTGACTTTCTCCCGGTCTCGCATGACCAGATAGCTATGAGTGGCACTTTGTGCTTTTTGGAGCTATTTTCACTAAAATCTTTAAAATTGTATATCTCCAGTTCTACTGATTGGGTTTTGGTCATTTTGGTCCCGAATTAGTTATAAACATTTGCTCTATTTTTCTAAATTGGTGTGGGATTGTTCTTGTTTTCTGTTTTCACTTTATTACTGTTGCTTGAGGAACTAAAAACACACCAACGGCAAACTAAAGAGACTGCACCTTACTCCAACAAATTGCATTTCTTTTCTGGTACTCGCTGTTTTTCAGTACCACTGGCCAGCAGAAATTGAGTAAAGTTACAAATGGAAAGGTGCACCCGGAAATATTGTAGTCCACAGAGATCATGTATATGTTTCAAAATATATTTATTGCGTCTTTCCTCTTTCTCCATAAAAGCATTTTCTCATGCAAAGAACATCCAGCTAAAGCGTCTAGTTCACACAAGTTTTGAACTTCGTTAGGGCTCAAATGTATTTAAGTACTTTATACTCCTGGTAAGGAGAATTTTTATGAAATTGTTCCAAATTATTCATAGAGTGTGTTGGATATATAATAAAAAATATCTCATCGTCATGGATAGAATCCACTCAGGCAGACAATTTTGTTCTATCAGCAAATATTCTGGGAGGAGTCCCTACAAAGGTGATACCTTGATACATATCCTCAAGCAGGTGTTGAGTTCATAGAATGAATACAGAGTAAAGTAGGAATAAATATATTTTGAAACATGTACGTGATCTCTGCAGACTACAATATTTCTGGGTGCACAGTTCCAAATGTAACAATACACTTTTTGAAGTGCTGCATAAATACTTTACACATTGCCTCTAAGTTAATCCTAACTGCTCCCTGGCAAGCTACCAGAGGGTTGAGCACCGGTTCATTTGGGTTTTGCTTGTGCATCACCCTGACAAGAATTGTGGTTGCTGCTTGAGTAGGTTTTCACCCCCTCAACCAGTAACCCAATTTCACACATTTGGGCGCCCACGTTCCACTGGTCTTGGCTGTTCTTGTTCTATGTACCTAAGTTGGAATTCTAGGCAGACGAGCTCCCCACTGCAATATCAAATTAAGTGGCTTATGGTCTGAATGTGTCTATCATAAGTATTCGGTGCCAACCACAAAAGATTGCATCGGTGCATTATGTATAAAGATAAGTATTCTAGTGTGGACATGTGAGAAAAAAATGACACTTTTTGGTGGGGCAGTGTTCACTTCTCCAACTGTCAATCTATTTCCAGTTCCACCAGCCATTTCTGACATTTGCTATCCGTCCGAACTGCAGCAGCAGTCTGAGGTGGTGGCAAGCATTGATCCATGTTCTGATCTGCTGTGCAAATAAAATCCCCATCCTAAATGGTAGGTACATCTTGGTCTCCCAAGTGTTTTGACATCTCAGACTACAGGAATTCAACCTGCTGAGAGTTAGACACATAGGCATTCATCAGTCTCAGTGATCGCCCATCAAGTCGTCCCACCACAATCATTATGTACCCAAGCGATCAATAATACTCTCCTCTACTACATTACTACAGTATGATGTATGAAACAGTTGCCCCCTCTATCTTTTCTTCAAGTTCACACTCTCAGGGCCTTATTCACCTTGGGCCTCCGCACTTGTGGCGGAGGCCCCACACTCATGAGAATGTCTCTGAGCTTGGGCAGAATCTCTGCAATGAGAATTCTCATTGCAGAGATTCGGCACTATGGGGCATATTCTCAAGAACGTGTGATAAGCATCGCAAAAGTTACTTAACGCAACCTACAACATCGCAGTCCATCGCTGGAATTTTACTCTGTGTTAACCAGGTATTCACAACACGGCGGTACCATGCGATAGTTACCAGATAACGCGTCAACTGACTGCAATAAAATCAACGCCACGCCACAAAAATGCGAAACGCAAATGCAAAAAAAGCTGCGATGAGGCCAATCGCGATACAAAAATCTGTGAAAACCAGCTACAAGCCTGTAATTCACACGCATCAGGCGGGAACAATCACCATAAAAGTAGAACAAAAAACTGACAAATGGCAAAGAACAGCCAAGCACAATGGATGTTGCTGGAGCAAGTACGGAGGAGAACCAGAACCCCACAAGCTCCCTGGAGGACCAGCCTGGGATATCGGGGTCAAGGAAGGGCAAGGACAAGAAGAGTAGGAAGAAGCGCTTCAGTCCGAAGGAAAACAGGATCCTGATAGCTGAGGTGGTCGAACACCATCAACTACTGTTCGTCAGCTCTACTGTGTCATTCGCAACAAAAAATGGACTATGGCAGTCCATCGTGGACAAGGTGAATGCAGTCAGAGTGCTGAAGAGGACAATGGAAGAGTTCAAGAGGCGCTGGAATGACGTCAAGCGCAAAACAAAGCTGAAACTCGCCAACAACCGGAAGGCAGCAATGCAGACTGGAGGTGGCAGTCCTGCGTCACAGGAGAAGCTGGACGACATGGAGGAAATGGCGTCCACAGTCATCAGTGGTGAGACGGTGGCAGGAGTCGGGGGAACTGACACTGCTCAACAGAACCGGACACAACAGCACCAGGGTAGTGATGACCAGGGACTGGGGGACGAGGGGAGATGGGCACAATGGCGCAATGCAGAAGTAAGCACAGCACATCTGTGGATAAACCATGCCCCAGACCCCAACTCCCACCAAGAGAACAATGTACCCAAGTATGCTACATGTGAGCACTGTACAAGCACAGAAGTCAAAGGCACACCGCATGAAAGGGATGAGGGGCAGCAAAACAGAGCAGCAGGGGCCAAACCCCCTCCCCCAATGCAGCACACACACATAACATGCAGAGCACATCAACACTGACAGGAAAGTGGCACAAACCCCAACACGTCCACACCAGAACACAGGACACAACTGGTGCCTGCTGGGTGTAGACACTGGGCAATCACAAGCGGCATTGCAGGGAAATCAGAGTTGATATTGTACAAGTACAAACACACATCCGTGATGTTGTCGAAATGTCCACTGTCCCGCAGCAAATGGCCAGCCCCTCCACAACAGCCACGATGTACACAGTCATTCAGTCTGTATGTAAACATGTACAATACGGCAACACACATGTGAATACATTGTTAAACTGCATCTCCCCTTCACAATGCAGAGGGATAATCAACACCTCCCGCAGAGCAGCCTGAACCTCTCTTCTCTGATGACGAAGAGGACCACCACAGCTTTGACTCCGAC
Organism: Triturus cristatus; assembly: GCF_964204655.1. NCBI lineage: Eukaryota > Metazoa > Chordata > Amphibia > Caudata > Salamandridae > Triturus > Triturus cristatus. The sequence continues at coordinate 172,400,760 of NC_140582.1, read as the reverse complement.
ACCCATCAAGAGTTCATTGACAGTATCCGCAGCCCACCTCCAGGAGCAGGGCAGCCCAGCTGCAACGGGGACACCCCTCCCCCTGCACAGACCACAGAGCAGACAGCACCCACCACCATGGCTGCCTCCCAGGACCCCCACGAAGAACACATGGCCTTCCAACACTGTGTGTTGGGATGCCAGGAGTAGCTGGCTGAACAGGTGTGGGTGGGCTCCGACTGCATGGCAGACAAACTGGATGCCACTGGTGAGATGCTGACTTTGGATGCTCCGTACCGGCGGTCCGGACGGCTCAGGTTTTGTGTGCCCTGCTGGACTGCAGTGTAGGCCTAAGCCAGCGGGCAGCGCGGGCCTACCACCAGGTGGTGTCGCCTCCTGGATCACAGAGTTAGTGGCACCTATGAGGCTGAGCGGGTGTGCAGCCTGCGATGATGCCAGGTGCACTGGTATGTCCTCTGTCATGGAGTAATTAAGACCCAGCACCAAATGTGAGACCTGGTGGCCTGCGGAGCAGGGCTGCATGATGTGGAGGGTGCCATGCCTGCTGGCCCCAGGCATGTGGCTTGCAGCGGCACGTGTTGGGCCCTCTTTTGTACACGCCGGTGGCGGAAGGTGAGCAGTGAGGCCTGCGTGCGCTGGGGCGGACATGCACCGCTGGGCGACAGGAGGGGCTGGGGTGCATCTGCCTGGGTGCGCAGGAGCGGACAGGCGATGATGTCATGTGCAATTGTATGTACTTTGCCATTCAGGTATCTGGACTCTGTTTCAGATGACAGATCTGTCTCAGATGTGGGACCTGGTGAACTGCACTGCATACTGGCACGTGGTTGAAGACACACCGTTGGCAGCAGGTGAGCAGTGCGGCCTGGGTGCGCAGTGTCAGCACTCTCTCTCCCTGACTCTCTCTTCTCCCACTCTCTGTCTGTCTGTCTCTCTCTCCCCATCTCGGTCTGTCTACCTCTCTCTCCCCCTCTCGGTCCTTCTATCTCTCTCTCCCCCTCTCTGTCTGTCTGTATCTCCCTCCCCCTCTCTCTCCGCCTATCTCTCTCTTTCTTTCTTTCTCTCTCCTTCGCTCTCTCTCCGTCCCTTGATGTACGCAGGACACACCTTCTCATTATGATTTTTGTCTTGCAGGCTGTGACCTACGGATTGTCTCGAGGGGAGCCGCCATGTGTCTTGATTTCTTTTCTGTGTTTATTTTAATAAATTATTATTTGTTGCTTCGAAGGTAAATGTGTGATGCTAATTTTTGTGACCACACATGCATGTCACCAGATGTGATTGTGCGACATCATGCTGGTTATTTGGTACATGATTCTGTGTAGTGGCATATCTTTGGCCGGGGGGGGTGCCGGAGAGGGGGGTCTTGGGGGTGGTGGGTGTTGTGGCCCTCTTGGGTGTCTGGCATGCATGTTCAGTGTCTTCATGGCATCTGTTGTTCTTCAGGCGTGGCTCAGGGCTGGGATCTCTTTTCTGGTGCAGGTTGTAGTCCGACTTTGCACCAGGTCGGAGCAGGTGTTAGTCTACTGGTGCTAACGTGCCTTATCGCCAGTTTTGGGATCTTAGTGCAGATCAGGCTGGTCGTTAAGAATGTTGTGGAGTGGTGTTGTCGCTGCTTTTTGCACGGGAACGCCAACTATGCATCTCATTAGCGATAGTTGCCGGGGTCATCTGTCGCGATGTTTTTTGCTGGAAAACTGGTTATATGGGCTGTTAACACCAGCTTGAGAATGGGGCGGTAAATTTATCACAACTTTGGCTGCGCTAAAGTGCCATTAACTCGGCAATAGCTCCTTGAGAATATGGCCCAGAGTTTGGAGATTCCACCACGCCCATGGGGCCACCGCCATGCGTGTGGAGGGCCTTGATGAATTAGGTCCACAGTGTTAATTAAGTGAATCTCCTTTAGGAAAACAAAAATAAACCCACTCCTCTTCAAATAAAAGTATACTCAGTGCCTCCTCACTGGATTATCCACTCCTCTGACATTCCAAGTGAGCATGTTATAAACGGACACCCCCATCAGATGTGTAGTTGAACATCCTGCCAATAAATGTCCAGCAGGATAGCTTAACAGCAGCTCACCAACCACAACTGCACCACCTAAGACCATGACAGGAACTTTATATCAGCAAAGCGTGGTTAATGTTCTCTCTCACCTCCATTACACAGCTGGAGAAACACAACCTTTGACCTGCAGCTCCCATTCCACCCTACCCCTGGGTCTAGCTTCAGCCTGTCTGTGTTCACCTCTTTAATGGCTGGCCATGTGTTAGTCAGGGAGCGGTCTTTGGCCGTCACCCTCTCCTCAGTCTTTATTTGATGGGTGCTCAGTAGCATTAGATTTGTGACCACTGAATTTATTCTTTTTGCACCTTTTTGCCCTGAGCATACAATTTGTGTCTGCTCAGGGCCATCCTCAATTCATTGCTGGTGTCCAGTAGCTTCATCATCCTCCGGACCCTGGTTTTCTGTCTTTGCAGGTAAGGCAACAAAAGAGGGTCCCTGAGAGCATAACTAGTTCTGGAGGGAACTAACCAGGGAAAAACACAACATTAATCAATGTGAGCGATGTCCCCCACTTAATATTTATAAATATAGGTAATATCTCTAAGCAAATATATGCCCACTTTTAATTTTCAGTTACGACCTCGGAGCAGCAGGGACGTGGACCTTACAGCATGTACCCTATATTTCTGGATATCATTCTTTGACTTTATAGTCCTCCTATCATGACCGTGGAAATTCTACTACCCATGGTGTTGAAAAATATTAATAATCGATACTAAACAATATGCTAGTAGTCTGAAACTTTACAATGCGATATTAGAAGTGATATAGGTTCTGACGTTTAAACAATAACAATAATAAGAAAATATGATAATGTGATAGATTGTGATAATGTCAAGTCAATACAAACTTTATTTGGCCACGTTCTGGCCATAAAAGTATATTTCCCATAAAAGAACACATACCTTTTGGGTTAAAACTACACCACGGATGTAATTAAAAGCACAGACAAAAATTCATTCATATTATTAAAATCATTTCCAAATATGCCCAACTATTGCTGTTATCAGCCCATGTTTTTTCTTTCACGTATTGCCCCTGATAAGAAGCTTGCAACCCCAGAACAATTGAGTGGGGAGGAAAGCATTTGTAAGTAAATCAGTGCTGGTCTTACTTGTGCAAAATGGCAATCTCTAAAAAGTGGTAAGATATGTTTAGCTCCCAGCTCAGTATAAAAACCACAGATAAACATAAAGTGCAACAGATCTTGGTCAGAGAAATTATCGCATGCACATGGCTGTAGGGTTCCTAACTTTTAGAAACATTTAGGTACAGTAAGGGACCAGTGGATACAATTAAATCTAAACCTGGATAAAAGAAAAACATTATGCAAATTATTAACAAAAGACCAAAAAGGTTGATTTAAAATTCCAGGACTTATAATCATAAAATGTCTTCATGTAGGTTTCATAAGTTAATTTAATTCCCTATCCAGATTTCTCCTTGTTAAAAATGTAGTTTTTATAGCTTTCACATCATCAGAGAGCAGCTTTTTTGGTTGATTAAATAGCTCTGGTTGCCCAAGAGCTGAAAGCTGCCAAGAGACATGCTTTTACCAGGGAATATCTACAACTCTCTCTAACATCATGCAGTCCTCTAAAATAATTTGGTTTAGGTTTGGCTTATCTCTAGACCAAATTTTTAGCCACCATATCAAGGGTGCTGCAGCCATATTGTCTATAATGTAGCTCTGCCTTAGTTCCTCATGTGCCATATAAGCTGGGATGCTGGAAGTAGCAGCTAGGAGTTTACGTAAGTGTTTGTTTTCAACTCATTGAAGTTCATTGCATTCCTTGTAGCCCCAAACCACACTACCATACACTGTCATAGCAACACATTTCTCATTATAAATCTGCAGCAGTAGTGGTATGGGTTTACTCCCTAATCTTCTAGCGAAATCCAGTGAGGCTCCAGCTGCTCTAGCCAAATCATTTTTCTTTAAAGCACGCTGTGCCACCCAGGTGCCATTTTCATCGAATAACACACTCAAATATGGGTATGTTGGTACATTGGTTAGCACTCCACCTTACATCTCGCTTTAGATTACCAATTGACATTATATGAGATTTAGTAAAATTGGCCACAAGGTCCAGAGCTACCATAAAATCAATAAAAGTATTAGCTAAACATTTCAAAGCAATCGGAGTCCTGGCAAGTAAAACTGCATCATCTGCATATAAAAGAGCTGGAATTAATTTAGAACCTACTCTTGGGATGTCTAAACATGAATCTGATAGGACTGCCCCCAACTTATTTATGTAAAGTGTAAATAAAACCAGTGCAAGAATGCACCCCTGCCTCACTCCTCTTTTTACCTTCCAGGCTTTAGTTAGGGAGCCATTCTCATTATACCTTCCAGAGGCAGTCAGATTAAGATGGGACAAATGCAAGAAACATACTAAATTCCTGTCCATCCCTATTTCGAGCAGCAATTACCATAGCTTAGACCTGTTTGCCCTATCAAAGGCGGACGTTAAATCCATAAAAGCCAAAAACATGCGGCCTTTTTTGGCTAGGGTATATTTATTGGTGATCACGAGTCAAAAGAAATTCCATAAATAGGGCAGACTTAAGCATAAATAGTGCATTATAACACTGATACCTGAATATTGATGAAGATTCATGAAATAATTATGTGTTAATATCATTTTAAGATACTTGCAAATGTTTTAGGTGAAATTAATGCAAAAGTCAAGTTAAAGCCACATCCTAGTACAGAACTAGTTTAACTTAGCCCAACATTGTGGCCATTGTTACTAATGTTGCCTTTCTGCATTACAGTTGTGCAAATTGTGAAAGCTATGCCGTGACCGTGAACCGTGAACAATACCTTTGTCTTTCCTTGTATTGTTAAAATGTTTCATTCTACAGCTGATGTGGACATGTAAATCTTTCTGTTTTCATGAAGAGCATGAGAAATATTAGCAATGTTTCTAATCTTTGTTTGACAGGTTTGAGCGTCTTTTTAAAAAAAATAGTCTTTCAGTGGTAGGGTGACATCACCTAACTTGAACTGTTTTCAATGAACTCTTAAAAGAAGAAACCCCAGGAGAGGGGAAACACATTCACTTTACATTCTTTGAGGGATTTTTCCTATCTTTGGGGTTCATGATGCACTCTACTACTCGTATGCTGACTGAATTTTGAGTATTATTGATTCATTTTACAGCTTGATGCTACTATTGGTAGCTGATGGACTGAAGCCTATTTCTTGCTGAACCTGAACTTGAATTGAGAAAACCTATCCTATCTTAGATTTATGGACAATTCCCCTAAGAGTATTTAAACTTACCATTCCCAGGTTAGGGTAGATTATTGCTGTTAGTGGAAGAACCATCCTACTATTCCATGGGTAGCAGGACTTTGTGACTCTGTAATTTGATTTCAACCATCCTTTGAACTAATGCAAAGTGCATTCATTAAAATCGTTATTTACTTACTTACGACTGAAATGCTAGAGAGATTTATTGTACTAATTCATTCTGATTCTTTGATACAATAACTTAAACTTCCAAAATTGTCTGAGACTTTTATTTCTGTATATGTTTCTTCATTGAAACTGTGCAGTTGTGGATGTGGGAGCTATAGTGGTTAAGGAATGGTGAGTTATTGAAATTATTCTAGAATCATCCCTCCTATCATTTCAAAAAGATTCTTTGAGAGGGATTCATGCAGCCCTGTTTATTCTAATCGTAGGAGGGCCCAGTGCAGTTGGAGGAATTGGAATTAATAGAAATAAGATTGGACATTGGTGATGTTATGATTAAATTTGAAAATTTAGAGACGCTGCAACATATGCTAAGCAGTGTTTTAGGAGGGCTGGCCAATGTCTCTACAGTGCCATCATGTCTGTTGTTTACAAGTATATTTGTAAAATAAATCGGGAATCCAGAAATAAACTTAAAAAATAACATCTGAGGAAAGGCCAGGAGGCTGTACCTGTATAAGGTTATTGTGGAGGGGTAGGGGAAGGAATGGTTGGAGGGGGTAAATGACTTGTAGGAAGATATGGACCATGAGGTGGACCAACAGGGGGTGGCTAGGACGACCAGACCCATGAGGACCAGGGCAAGAAATATCAGAACCAGCGTGACCTAATCAACAAGGACCAGGGTGATCAGAATCAGCAGAAACAGGAAAAGGGTTATGGGGACCTAGGTGAAGAAGGTCATGAGAATGTCAAACTGGGGCTCGGGAACTTGGAGAACCAAGGACAGAATGAGTTGAATGACAAAGGGTAGAAAGACCAGTAAGCCCTGAGCCAGCAGGAAGAATAGTGCTAGAAGAGCCTCAAAGTACCAACCAGGAACATAAGGAAGATAAGTACCAGGGCCAGGAGTAGCAGACCCATGAGCTCCAGCACCAGGAGAAGAATAGTTCAGTCGGGCAAGGGACAGGGTGACCAGTACCACAGAGATCAAATAAAAGAGGGCTAGGATACCAGAAGCAGAAAAAGCACCACTAAGGATGTCCACAACAGGAAAGGACTAGCTGGATAAGGTTGGCCTAAATCATCAGGACCCGGGGGAATAGAAACGACTAGCAAGTCCAGCCCGGTGGAAACTGAATCAGATGGTCCTTGAGGCTCACACTTACGAGGACCTTAAACCAGGATGACAAGTACTACATGGACCAGGGTTACACACACCACTGAACTATAAGCATCAGGTTTAAGGGACAAGGAAACAGGAGAGCAGAACAAGGATAACCAGATTATCAGAGTTTGGGAGAGGACATGAAAAAGGCTAGGCCTGGGAGCCTATGAAAGAGGAAAACCAGGATCAAGAGTGCCTGTGACAGGAGTACATGAGAACGATGACCAGAAGGACGAGAACTAGGAAGACCAGTGCCAGTAAGATGTAAAACTAGCAACAATCAATTACTCAATCAATCCCGATTTGTAAAGCGCAGCTAATCACCCATGATGGTATCTAGGTCCTAGGGTCCTGCTGTGATCAGTCAAAGAGCCAGGTCTTGAGGCCCTTTCTGAATTCGGTAACAGAGGGTGCTATATGGAGGTGGAAGGGAAGATCATTCCAGGATTTGGTGGCAAGGTAGTAAAAGGAGCATCCTCCACTGTTGCTTCGATGGATGCATGAAATGTCAACTGGGACGAGGGAGACAGAGTGCAGGTGTCTGTCGGGTTGGAGGTAGTTCAGGCGGTGGTTTATACATGCTAGTCCTTGGCCGTGGAGGGCCTTGTAGGAGTGTTTCAATAGCTTGAAGTGACATCTTTTCTGGATAGAGAGTCAGTGGAGGTTCCCACGGTGGAGGTGATGTGGGTCCATTTGGGGAGGTTGAGGATGAGTCTGACAGCCAAATTTCTTTATCATCTGGCATCTCTTCAGTAGTTGGGTGGTGATTCCTGCAAAGAGCCTGTTGAAGTAGTCAAAATGGCTGGTGACTCAGGCTTGGGTGATGGTTTTCACAGTGCCAACGGAGAGACATCTGAAGATCTTTCTGAGCATACCTCGGGTGTGGAAACAGACTGCATTGATCTGAAATTTCATGATGAGTTTGCTGTCCAGGATGATGCCATCATTGCAGGTGTGATCTGTCAGTATGGGTTTGGGTCCGAGCCTGGAAGGCCACTAGGTATTGTTCCACGGGGAGGTGGTGTTTCCAAATATCAGCACTTCAGTTTTGTCCTTGTTGATCTTTAGGCAGTTGGCCTTCATCCATTCTGCACTGCTCGTTATGCAGTTGTGGAAGTTGGACCTGGTGGATGGGTCTTCTGAAGGAGAAAGGATGAGCTGGGTATTGTCTGTGTAGGAAATAATGTTGAGGCCATGTGTTCTGATAATGTTGGCCAGGGGCCTCATGTAGGTGTGGAACAGGGTGAGGCTGATGGATGAACCTTGAAGGATGCCACAGACGATGCTCTTGGGTTCCAGTGTGAAAGGTGGTAGGCGAATTCTCTGTGTTCATCCTGTGAGGAAGAATGTGATCCATTTGAGGGCATCTCCTTGGATCTCGATGTGGTGGAGTCTCCTGATAAGGGTGTGATAGTATACGGTGTTAAATGCTGCTGAAATTTAGAGGAGGATCAGGACTGCTGTGCCTCCCCAGTCGATGAGGAATCTGATGTAGTCAGTGGTAGAGATCAGGGTGATCTCAGTGCTGTCGTTGGCGTGGAAGCCGGTCTGGTGTCCAGCAGGTTGTTGTTCTGATGGCCCTCTCCAAGAATTTGGCGGGGAAAGGGAGCAGTAAGATGGGGTGTTAATTGAGATCTCCGGGGTCGGCAGAGGGTTTCTTGAGGAGGGGTCTGACCTCTGTCTGGTTCCATTGATAGGCAAAGGTGGCCATCATGATGGACGCGTTGAGAATTGAGATGCGCTTGCTGCTGATTTCCTTGCTTTCTAGGTTGAAAAAGTCGTGGGGGCAGGGGCCCGTGGGTGCTTTGAAGTGGATGAGTTAATGATGGCTGTAGTGTTCTGAGTTGTAATCTGTTCTCATGCGGTGCACAGAAGGTTGCGGGTTCAAAGCTGCTGTAGATGGTGGATATCTTGTTGTAATCTGCCAGGGTGTCGCAGAGGTCCTGGGAAGGGGGGGATCATGGTCTCTGTAGCTGAGGGGCAGGAGAACTCTCTGACAATGTTGAAGAGTTCTTTGCTGTGGTTGGAGCTAACTTCGTTGCTGTCCACCAGGTTGCATTTTTTTCATTTCTTTTAGGCATTGATGGTATGTGTTGAGGGCTGATTTAAAGGTGTCTCGGCCTGTGGGATCTTGGCTGGTGCGTTATTGTCTCTCTAGATGTTTGAAGTTGAGTTTCAAGGCCCTGAGTCCTGGTGTGTGCCAGCTGTCTTGTATAGTGGATCTACTGGTCTTGGAGGACTTGATGAGGGCGACTACATTGGTGCATTTGGTGATCCAGGCGGAGAGGATCTCGACGGTCTGATTGACGTTGGTTGGAAGGTCTGGATGGGTGGTGTTAAGGGTGTCCATCCATTGGGTCTCTGTCACCTTGTTCCAGCTGTGTTGGGGGAGTTTGGGGTCTTGGTGATGGTGCAAGGTGCTACTGCAATGGTGAAGTGGATGATGGCATGGTCGTCCAGATGAGTTTGGTGACATGACTGTACTTTACTCTGTTGCTGGCAGGGAAGATTGGGTCCAGTGTGTGTCCTGCACTGTGTGTGGGGTCGGTGATCAGGAGGTTGATGATGTTGATGTCTTCGAGGTCGTTGAGGTGGAAGTTCAGGTTATACAGGAAGATGCAGTGTTTGAAGTCGATGGCAAGAGGGGCGATGACTTCGGGGATGATGCTGCAGAAGGCGGGGCTTGTGCCTAGGGATCTGCATGTGAGGGTACCTCTGATGGTTGTGCAGCTATCGGCGTGGAGTAGGAAGTTGAGGTGCTCCGTGATTGGTGGGGTGTCATCTTCAGTGGTGGTGCAGTGGATGGTTAGTCTGTGGATATTGGCACCGCCTTCTCTGTGTTTGTTGTTGTGCTCCCGGTGTATCATCTTGTATCTGTTAGGTGTTGCAGTGGCAATGTCGGGTAGTGGAGGGGTTGAGCCAGGCCTCAGTAATGAAGACAACGTCCGGGTGAGGGTGGTGATGGTGTTCCAGATTTCAGTGGTGTGTTTGCAGAGTGATTGGGAATTGAACAAGAGGAAGTGGAGTGGTTCCATGGCGGTTGCAGGAAGTGAGGTGGGTGTGGTGAGAGGTTGCATGAGGGCGGGTGGTACGGAGCTGCAAATGAAGAGGCTGTTGCTGCAGGTGGAGGGTCCTGCCATTGATCAACACAAGGTGAGGCAGCAATTGTTGTTGTGGCATCCTGTGTCCAAGGCTCTGAGTTCTGCAGCAGGGTATCTGTGGGTGATGGAAGGTCCAGGCTTCTTGGCACTGGGTGTGGAACACAACAACACAGACCTGCTAACAAAAAGGCACTACTTTAAACAAATTAATTACATGGGATTCCTAGTAGGGTAATGTAAAAATCTATTACTCCTTCATTAGTAGTTCTTGTCATGAACTATCATTAAATCCCTAGTGCCATACAACTTAATATGTATTAATTGCTAAAAAGTGAAAATACCCAGCCATGTATAAAGTCACTCAACCAGCATCTATAGGTGACTATAGTGCGATAATTAAAAAAAAGAAAGAAAAAGTGAGGAAAAAATTATAAAGTATCTCACGTGCGCAACACCAGAGGTGCTGCTGGCAGGTTCTCACCATTTTGCTCATCGATATCATTCTCATGAAAATAGTTGTGTGTCCCATTTAGGAAAGTGTGAAATAGTATAAAAAATGAAAAAAGCAAACCCCAAAACCAAAAAAGAAAGACCAGTGAAGTCTTGAATAAAATTAGGTCTGACTCACGTATATAATTCCAACTTCTTTATTTCATTATGTGAGTCATCCCAAGGTTAAAAACACGGTCATGTCATGTAACCACATTCAGGAATGGCCAACATGTTTCATTGCCTTTTCAAAATAACGGCAAATTCATCAGGGCATCGAGGGTCTGCGTTCACTTTCCCTGGACTTTTTCTATTCAAGAAAGAGTGACTAATGAGAGCCACGGGCCCACATACCAGCTCTCAATTAATTCATGGAGTCAATGCTAGTTGCACTTTTCTTCCCTGTTGTAAGCACGTCCGTTACTTACACCTTTATCATAAGAGTTCCTAGTCAACGTGGAATCCCATGTAATTAATTTGTTTAAAGTAGTGCCTTTTTGTTACTAGGTCTGTGTTGTTGTATTACAGATTGAGTGGAGGGTGGCCTGGTATACATTTTCCCTCTGTAGCTCCTTATTTGAATATAACTGGGTGTTGGACAGTCATGGATGGGCACAGACAGGCTTGGCTTTGGTGTTCCTTTGGCATGCCGGTGGTGCAGCCAAGGCCTCCATTAAGTGGGTTTTTGGAGGAGGGAGGGGCACTGGGAGGCAGGAAGCTGGAAGCATGAGTGGCGAGAAATGGGAAAGCAAGCTGCTGTTCACAATTAAACTAAAACAGGTGCTGAGGCAAACTGACAAAAGGCACAAAACAAACAGAATGATCGTCACAGAAACAATAAGCAAAGAACACGGCTCGAGATAAAAATGCAGTAAGTAAACAGAAACATTGTCACAAAATTCACAGGCACAGCACAACAAAGGGCAAAGCAGAGAAGGGCTGTGGGCGATAACTGAAGCATAGCTCTTTGAGGCAGCAAGAGGAATCTGGCACAGGGACCATGGAAGGTAGTCCTAGACCATCAGAACTAGGAAAGGCTAGGATGATCAGCAATGGGCCAGAATAAGTTATTGCATACTCATGAGGAAAAGGAACAGAAAGACAAGGAGAGTTAGGGTCAACACTATCAGGATCAGAGTGAGGAGGGCGATGAAGGGCACAATCAGTAGGTCCTGCAGACAGTACTAATTCGGGAAAGAAGTAGGAAGACCATGGGTACCAGACCAAGGGCATCAGGATGAGCAGAGCAAGGAGGAGTAGGTAAAAGAAAAAGATTAGGGCCTTAGAAACCAGGGCCTGGCGTACCAAGTACCGAGTAGAAGGACCAAGGTGAGGAGGATCAGACATAACAAGGCCAACATTAGCGTGGAAAACCAAGGGGACTTGACAAGGGTGGCCAGGAGGACCTAAACAATAGAAATATGATCAAGAGTGTAAGCCCAGTGGCTGCAGTATAAGGAGGGCTAGCTAAGAGGACACGGATTAGAGCCAAGAAGCCCAAAACAACTCAAACAAATAGGACAAGGACTAGGAGGGCAAGGCCTAGGTAGACCAGGACATGAGCGTCCAGATGGGCTAAGGGTACCAGCAGGATAAGGCCCTGCAGTTCCAAGACTAGTCAAAGGGTGAGGGGGACCAGGAAAAAGTGACCAGGGCTAAGTGGACCAGAAAGGAACAAGGCCATGATGCGCCAGGCCAGGAATGGCTAAGATGGCCAGAAGATGCAATTTCTATCCTCAGCATGAGAGTACAGGAACAAAATGGAGCAGAGGGACAAAGACCAATGAGACCAGGAATAAGGTTGCTGGAAGCACAAGGCCCCGGAGAACTAAACATAGGAGAATCCAAGAGCAAGTGTATCAGGTTCAGGGGCCACAAACTCTCATGAAGTACAAAGATATTAAAATCAAGGCAGGGATGACCAGGGCCAGGAGGACCAGGTCAAGTATATCCAGGATGATCAGGCTTGGTACCCCAGCAACCAGAGCCAGAAGGATAACCTCTAAGAGGACCAGGACATGGAGGATCATGGAGGACAGGACCAATGTGACCTGATAGATGATGGCAAGGAAGACTAAGATCTGGTACACTAGGGGGAAGAGGGTACAGAGGAAAAAGAGGATGAAGACAAGGTCGTCTACAACCAGGATGACTGGGCCAGAGGGTTAGGAATAGGATGGCAAAGAGGATGAGGAAGTAGATTGCCTGGCCAGGGAGGAGCAGAACAAGGAGGTTCATAACCAGTTGATGTAGAACCATGAGGACAAAGAGTAGCAGGACCAGAGCCAGGAGGATCAGGACAGTACTGAGGCGGATAAGAGCAAGGAAGACTAGAAGGCTCAGGACCAAGAGGACCAGGAACCAGGACTTGGCTGGCAGGGGACCAGGAACTTGGACAAGGGCCAGCAGTACCAAGTGGAGCAGAAAGACCAGGATGTAGGTTAGCATACCAGGGTGAGGTAAGTCCAGGACAGCCAGAGACAGAAAGCAAAAGGAGATTTGACCTGGATGGCAACAATACCCAGAATCAGGAATTCCCAAAGAATACTAGAATGAAGAGGGCCAGGACCTAGACCTACAGAATCTAGAAGGCAAGTGAGGAAAATGTTATTTGATATGAACATGAGTGCAAACAGTTGTTCAAATCTACCTGACTTTGTACAACGTTGTCTGATAATCTTTTTTATGAATGTGCTGACATTATGCATTCTTTTGCTCTTCATACCCTTGGAAAGGTACTGAGTGGTTGCTAGAATAATTACATCATGTTAATCATGTGTGCTTCTCTGAAATGTAAAGCCACATTTGTATCCATCCAATTTGCAATTAGTCAAGCTTTGTGATTCTCTCTTACATTACTTACCTTGAAAATGTAGTGTGGTTAGCTATTCTTTTCGTATGTAAAACTGGAAAAAAAAATCCAATTGATTAGGGGAGCCGAGTGGAGTCTACACACAGACTTGTTTGAAATATAGTATACCTATGAAAGGATAATTGTTTTCAGTTGTTCATTCCCTTCACGGAACGAGTTTTTCCTTGCTGTTTTTGCACATGCTTAAGCGTGAATAAACTGCTCTGTTTTACCTCAGACTACCCGTACTCCTTTGGATTTAAGTGGACAAAAGTGGAATTTTCCAGAGCGCAGAGGTGCGCTTTCCACACAAGGAATAAAAAGACAAGAAACAGGGTCAGGAGGACAAGGAGAAAGAGAACCATGCCTAAAAAGACCAGGGCATAGAAGGAAAGGAAAGGTGTACCAGCAGGAATGGGATGAACAGTGTTAGACCTGGCATCTTTTGGCGTGGTACCCATGTCTTTTTCCTTTCTGACCTCCTATTTTTGTGGGATGCTGGACTTTGTTTTGGCTGGTTTAGTGTCTGTGCACTTTTTCACTGATATTCAGTGTTAACCCCTTCAGTGCCCCGCCCTTTCCCCGCCCTGTGCCGGGCGTTGCATTAGCGGGCGGGGTTCATGACGAGATAGTCTCGTCATGGGCACAGCGCAACCGCGCTCCATGACGAGACCATCTCGTCATGGGCACTGAAGGAGTTAAAGTGCAAATGCTCCTACTGCAAATTGTGTTATGATTGGTTTCCCATGATTGCTATATTTGATTTAATAGTAAGGCCCTAGTAAAGTGCACTGTGTGTGCCCAGGGCCTGCAAAGCAAATGCTACTAGTGGGCTTGCAGCACTAGTTGTGCCATCCACACAAGTAGCTTTTCAAAGGTGTCTCAGGCCTGCCACTGCAGTGTCAGTGCAGAGTTGTTACGGCCATGTCGACCTGGCAAGTGTACTCACTTCCCAGGTCATAACCTTCCCTTTTCTTACAAGTAAGTCACCCCTGAGGTAGGCCCAAGGTTGCCTCATGGGCGGGGTGCAGTGCAAGTGAAAGGTAGGACATGTAGCAGTGTGGTTTACATGCCCTGATAGTGAATTACTGTGCATTTCATTTTACCCTACTGAAAGGTTCAGGGTTACCACCAAATACTAGATTTAGGGGTGTATAAAGGGGTGTGCAGATCGCGACCAATGGGTCCCTTCCTTGGGGTTGGTACACCCCCTATTATGCCACCCTCCAGTGGTAGGTGGCACGAGCCTCACCTTAATTAACCCAGTGTCCAATAGGTTAACATGGGAGCTGCCTTGTAACATTTTACAAGTGTAACTTCCCATTGGGAAAAGATGGAGAAATGGAGTTTAGGCTCTCTCACAATTTAATAACACATCGTTTAGTAAAGGTGGTTTTTAGATTGTCCGTTTGTAGGAAAGTACAGTTTCTGGCATGGTTACCCCCACTTCTTGACTGCAATCTGATGCAACCTAACTTGACGTGTCCTGGGCCCCTGCCATTCAGGTTCTCAGGGCCTTTGTTCTTTCCCAAACCTGTACTGTGTACCCACAATTGGCACATCTCTGGCCACAGGTAATCCCCTTGTAAAAGGTACTATGTGTGCCAAGGGCACTGTGACCAGGGAAGGACTCTAAGGGTTGCAGCACCTATTGTGCCACCCTTGGAGGCCCTGGACCGTAACAACCAACCACTGCCATTGCAGGCTGCGTGTTTTGGTGCAGAGAAAATTGAAGAGTCGACATGGCACACATTGTGTGCCATGCCAGCAACCCACTGCCTGACGCCTAGGTAAGTCACCCCTCTATCAGGGTGCACTAGCCCTCAGGTAGGGGTACATTGGCATGAGCCCTGTACCCCTACAGTGTCTAAGCCTACTCTTAGACATTGTGAGTGTAGTAAAGCCATAAAGAGTATATGGCCTGGGAGTAGGTAATTACGAACTCCACAGCTCCATAATGGCCTTACTACAACCTGGGAAGTTTGGTACCAGACGTCTCAGCACATTAAACCCACACTGATGCCAGTGTGGGATTTAATGTAAAGTGCACTCAGAGGGCATCTTAGAGATGCCCCCTGAAAAACGACCAGCCCTGGTGTTGTTCCTGAATGGCTGCCCACCATTTGCTATCACCAGACAGGTTTCTGGACCCCTGGGTAGAGAGCCTCTGTTCTCTGGGTCCAGTGACAAAGCCCATCCTGGGCAGAGGTGTCATGCCTCCTCCCCCAGGATGGGCTGGGTCCACGAAGGGGAAGCTTCAACGGCCTGCCACCTTTTGAAGCTGACCGTGCCTTTTGCTGCCCCCAGCAACTGGCTCCCAGCAATCTAGTCCCCACCTTGGGTGAGAGAATCGGCGGGAAAACCAAATTAGGAAGAGAGGTGTGCCCACCTTGCCAACCCCACCCTTCAGGAGAGGGAGGTGAGATGAGATGAAGCACACATCGCAGTCCCTTCCATAATGAAGATGAGGGGACTCAGCCAATTAGGGTGAGGCTCATGCCACCTACCACTGGAGGGTGGCATAATAGGGGGTGTACCCACCCCAAGGAAGGGGTCCATTGGTCCCGACCTGCACACCCCTTTATACACCCCTAAATCTAGTATTTGGTGGCAACCTTGAACCTTGCCTCCTAGGTTTCGAGGGCAAAAAAAGAAGGACCATAGAGCCTTGCTGACCCAGAAAGAAGAGAACAACTACTGCTTTGGCCCCAGACCTACCGACCTGTCTGTCTTCGATCTACCTACAGTGAACAAACTGGCGTGTCTAGCAGCCAGGAGCCCCCTAGAGCCGGAGGACCTGCGTGCACACACCTTACAGACTCTGTCTCCTGTGAGCACCAGATTTGCTCAACAAAGACTCTAAGACCAGAGTCCGGATTCCGCCGACTCTACGATTCTGCACCACTCTGCACCAGTCGCGAACGGCCAGAGTTCATGTGGCCCAACACCACAAAAAGGTCTCTCTAGTGATCCTCCCCTTTGATCTGGTGATCCCTGACCACCCTCAAGATTCAATACGATGCCTGCAGCCCCGACCTGAAGGGACCCCCGGCCGCAACTGGAGCTGGTAAGAAAACCCAACACCAGAAGACATCCCTGCACCCAAAGTCCCAAGGCCTTGGGTGCCCAAACTGAGGGTGTCCAGGCATCCCCAAGATCTCAACTTTCCTCTCCAGCTGGTGTTCGCCTTCAGGAAGTCTCCCTGCATGAGCCTGTAGCAACTTTGCTGAACCGATCTTCATTGAAAAGCACAGGGTCCCTGCTGTCTTTTTGGCACGCTGCACCCAGCCGCCCCAGTGCCGCTGCTAGTGCAGCTCCTGTGCTAATCATTGGCCCCTGAAGTGCTGACCTTAACCCCAGGAGCATTCCTCCCACACCTGAGTGGCCGGCTCGTCAGCAGACCCGAACCAAAGGCCCCCGTAGCCACATTGGCTAAGATTGGGCCCCTGCAATCTGCACCCAGCCGCCTCAGCGCAGCTGGTCGTGCAACTCAAATGCCCTTGGGGAACCTTGGTCTAACCCCCAAAACTCCAACTCGTAACTCGTGTACTTACCTGAGAAACCGCTAACACTTTTTCTCACATAGGAACCCATTTTATGAGATTTTGGGCCTAAAATGTTCTAAGTGTTGAACTGATGTTTGTATGGAGAAAATATAAATAAACTGCAAGGTATAAAAAGTCTTACTTACCTTGTGTTGGGAGATCCTTATGTGTGTTATCTAGGTATACCACCTCCAGCAGTCAAAGTAATCCAAAAGTAACTAAAGGGTATTCTGAAAGTAATTACTGTGTAATTCAAACTGCATTTTAAAGTGATACAAACCTGTAACAACTGCAAATCCATCCTCAATTGCATTTCTGTGTAAAGGTGTACAATTCAAAGTATATATCACCTACTTGTACTAATTCCTGTTTGGTTCTAGAAATAAAATAGAAGTATACCTTTTTATGCATACCCAATTGGTCTGAAGTGAGTCTCTGATTGTGTGTAACAGTCTTGATTGAGTGAATACAATAAATGCCTAACACACCCTCTGAATAAGCCTAACTGCTCGCCCACACTACCCCAAAGAGAACTGTTAGTTCTTACCTAATTTAGCCTCTGTTATACCTCTATGAACTCCCTGGACTCTGTGCACACTACTCCATACTTTGGAAGAGTATATTGAGAGCCAGCTTTCTACAGCGTTTGAAAATGCAACTTTTTGAAAGTGCCAATTTTCTTACTTATTTACACAAGAGAGAGTGAGAGAGAAGCAGATAAGTTGCAATCTCCCAGTACAGCCTTATCACATATAAGCAACCGCTGCCTTCTGAATTCCCATTGGGAATTCAGGCATTTTATAAAAAAAGGATAAATACTAGGGGGCAGATTTATAAGCCCCTTGAGCCACTTTTGCGTCACTTTTAACATGGGAAAAGTGACGCAAAAGTGGCGCAAGGGGCTTGTAAATCTGCCCATAGGGTTCTATCAGGATGTGATGGTCTCCCTCCACTTTATCTTTGGTTGATGGGATATCCAAAGATATTGGAGTAGACGCCTCACTCACTTATCGTGACATGCTTTATCATAGGCGTCTATCCACACCCGGGTAAGATGGTAATACCCCGGCAGACACAACCATAGATGTAATGGGAGTTCTTATTTAAAGCAAGTACTGGTCATGCAGGGAACCAGCAGTGAATAAATAGCCCTGACAAAGGCCCCAGACCAACGTAGGCTCCTGGTGAGGGCTGAAACATGTTGGCACCTTAGAAGGGGTACAAATGAACAATTATATTCAGAAAACCCCAACCCTTTCACGTTTTTATTCATGCCGCAGGCACCCTCTGAATAAAACACATTGTTTGGGTATACCTGTAGGTATTTTTATTATCACTCATCTGGTTCCCTGCATGGCCAGTACTTGATTTATATAAGAACTCACATTACATCTATGGTTGAGTCCGCCTGGGTACGACCATTTTACCCAGGTGTGGATAGACGCCTATGATTAAGCATGTCACGATAAGTGAGTGAGGCGTCTACTGCAATATCTTTGGATATCTCATTGACCAAAGATAAAGCGGAGGGAGACTATCTAATCCTGATAGAACCCTAGTTCTTCTCCTTTTTTATAAAAAGCCAGAATTCCCAACCAGAATTCATATGGCAGTGGTTGCTTATATGTGATAAGAATTTTCTTACTTAACCATCCTGTGTGGCTCAACCTGTTTGTGTATTCGCCATCTGGTTTTGGAGTGACAAGAGCTGGTATGGACATTCACTCTAGACAGTCACAAGGGAGGTTGTGGTGCGTCCTGCCTTTCCTGGGTGACTCATACTAAGGAGGAATAGACCTTTTTGAATTTAGAGTGGTGGGAAGAGTTTTCACTAGCACCTGAATAGGCTGTGTCAGCTCTACCCAATGCTGTCTCCACCTCCTGTAGGGAAGTGGGACTAGGGAGGACAGAACTGGTTTCTACTGAATTTAGAGACTTTCTGCCTAAAACTTCAAAGGGAAAAGTATTATAAATATTGGGGCCCTGGCCCCAGAGCTTTGGAACTCTTTTGGACTAAAGACCCTGCCAAGAAGAAGAGCTGGAGAAGCTGTGAGAAGGAACTACCACTTTGCTTGTTGGCCTGCAGTGGCTGCTTCTGTATTGGGCAGTGAAAGGACTGGACTGGACTTTCGGCAACCAATTTTCTGGAGTTTCTCCAAGGGCTTGAGGTAGAGCTTGCCCTATTTTCAAGAAGTCTCAGGAACAGCAAAGCCTTCACGATCATCTGATACCAGCACTGGGAACTGTGGGGTATATGTACAAGAACTACCGCTAACTAGCTTTAACTTTAGTTAGTGGGTGTTTTCGTAATGTGGCCTAGCACCCAAAAATAGCAATGTTAGCAATGTATTTACAATATGTCACTAAATGGCGATAATCTCAGGTAGCCGCGGTGAAAACTGCCGCTAACACTAGCTTGAAGACGATACAAATTCTGACGTTAGCGGGCGAAAACTGACAAAAGGCCAATTTGCAGGCAAAAAAACCTATGTTATGCAGCAGAACATCACATTTTTAGCCTCTAGAGGCAAAAATAGCCAATAAGTCCACCTCCAATCAAAAAAAAGAAAAGAAAAACAATGGAGTGCAGAATGGAGCAGCCAGGGACAAGTGCAGCACAGATCAACAACCTCCCCAAACCCCCCAACACCCAGGGTGACCAGCCAGAGTCGCAGGGGAAGAGGAAATGCAGAATCAGAGCTATATATATTTGAAAAGAGGTGCATCGCTGGGGAAAACCTGTGATGCATCACTTTTCATAGCACCCTCCTTGCAACACCATGGCAGCCAAATCTTTGAAAGCGCGGACAGTCCTCAGGGTCCGGAGGCCTCACTGTGCCTGCGTCTGGCACCCGGCATGGGATGCAGAGGTGCTGTGGAGCTGTTGGGCCTTGGCAGTAGACATTGAGATTTTGACGATCGCCCTTATATGGTGGTGAAGTCTGCCAGGTCACATGGAGACACATTGCTGACCTGTGCGAGAAGACTGCCTGGTGCCCCTTGGAGCTGTGAACGGCAGAGGCGCTCTGCGCACCAACGTAGGGAGGTCTGCATCGAATACCACGCGCCACCACTACACCGGGGTGCAGGGAGGAGATTTGCCAATGGTGGGCTGTGCCTCTCTGCATCACAGCCCGAAGGATATTGCGCTGGCCGGATTCTGTGGAGGGCGAGACCCCTGAGCTGCATCTAACTTGTGTGGTGGCAGCGCTGCAACTTCACGCATAAGTGGGCCCTGTTGCATCACCTGCATCGGGATGTTCCCCAGCAGACTTGCCGGCGACTGCTGTACCCAGGCTTGTGAAATCCCACCTGGCTGAGGCACCTGCTGGCTGGGTCACAGATGTGGAGAGAGTGCAGCAGATTGTGCCAAGGTGTCAATGTCCAGGTGAGGAGAATCTGGGACGCGTAGCAGAGGAGGCCCAGGGGTCGAGTCAGACCCAGGCCTAGCGCCTGTGGGTGACGCACCCAGTGCCAGCTCCTCCACTATGGTGGAAGAGTATTGCCCCACTGCTTTCAAGCAGTGCAAGAAAAGGAAACATAACATGATGATAACTTTCTGAAATTCTCATGCTGTGTTTCCTTTTTTCGGGAGGGTGGGTGGGGCTGCTCTACTCACAGAGCAGGGAAGAGATGGAGTGGTATGCCCACTCAAGTGCACAATGACTGTTTATCCGGCCCTCTCAGGTCGCCCAAAGCAGTTATGTGCACTTCCTTGTTCTCAATGCAGGCTGCATTACAGCCTGCATGAAGAACATGCCCACCCCTCCAGCCCCGTGCTAAACGCCTTGTCACGGCGCTCAAGAAGAATCAACACGCCATATACAGCATTGTGACTGGCTTGGGAGAGGAAGCCTGGCT
This sequence comes from Triturus cristatus, assembly GCF_964204655.1. NCBI lineage: Eukaryota > Metazoa > Chordata > Amphibia > Caudata > Salamandridae > Triturus > Triturus cristatus. Next base: position 172,380,248 of record NC_140582.1, on the reverse strand, counting down.
GCCTGCTTCCTGTTCCTGGAAGCAGACTCAGGAGAGCAGGAGCACAGAAGATGCGGGTCCCGGACAAGAGTTAAGATTAAAAAGAATATATATTTACAACCTTCTTCCCCACTGCGTCCCCGCTCCCTCCAGTATCCTTTCCCGTGTTTCCCGCCTCCGGGCTGTCTAGCCCCCCCCCCTGCAGCACTATTTAATGGCAGCCGCTGTGTGGCCATACGCAGCGGGCGTACTACTGGTGTGCCTAAGACAAGCCTGTCTGCGTCTGTCTGCGTCTGTCCACCCCTGGACTGTGCCCAGCACCATGGACACTTCCACTCAGACACTTCACCGCTACGACGCCAGTACCCTCCTCGCCATCAGCCATGGATGCTTCACCGCCTGCCATCTAGCATCACTGTAGAATTCCCTTGCACCCTGCGCCTGCCAAAACTGCAAACACACCTTCTGCCACATCAGCACACCGGTGCCTCCTGCCACCCAGCCCACCAACAGCGCAGCAGACTGGCTCAACTGCACCCTGTTTAAAGTGCGGTCCCTCCACAAAGACGCAACAGAAATCCGGTACCTCCTCGATGCCACCTCTTCAGACATCGCCTTGTTCACGGAAACCTGGACCAACCTCTGCTCTGGACCAGACATCGCCATCACCATGCACAAGAGCTACAAATTCACCCCCACAGACCACTCGGAGCACCCAGGAGGAGGCATTGCCGTGGTCTAAAAAAGAACGCTCTGACAGACCATGCACTCTAATGACCCAAAGGCTACCATGGAACACCTCCACTTCCAAATCCGGTCCAACACAAACCCCACCCTCCACGGCCCCCTTGTCTACAGGCCGCCTGGCCCATGACCCCCATTCATCGATGCCATTGTAGACCTCATCGCACCCCAGGCTCTCCCATCCACTGACTACATCTTACTTGGACACCTCAAGTTCCACCTGGACAACTCCAGTGACCAGACCATCACCACCCTCCTGGCGAACCTTGCCAACATCGCACTCAAGCAGCTAGTTACTCCACCAACCCACATAGCCGGACACACGCTCGACTCCATCTTTTCCGCCAGTGGGAACTTCAACTACAGCCACATCCCCGAACTCTTTTGGACCAGCCATCATAGTATACATCATGACTCCACCACACCCACTGTACACCATCACCATCATCGCCCACCCAGCTGCAGCTCGATCAAGGCCACCAAATAACTTTTTGGCAAGTCCCTCAGCACCACAAGTCCGCCAATGCTTACAGATGCCAATAACGCAGAGCGCAAACTCCACAGATGGAGTCCAACTGCACTGCCACCCTGGCAGCTCTTCCGTGTCAGTGGACCGAGCATCTGGGGGTCACTGCCTGCCAGGGAAGGTGGCAGCATACACACTGGGTGCCAAACTAGACCCTGTACAAAGGGACGCATCTAGACATATGCGTGACCTTGTGAACCCCTATACCTTCATCAGGTAGGATGTATGCAGAGTGGGCGTTCCTACGCAATAAAGCCTCATAGGAATGGCACAGTGAAATCTATGAGATTTCACTGCGACAATTCTAGGACCTCACAGCGTCAAAACCTTACGCCTGCCTCATGGCGGGCAGAAGGGTGACGCAGTGCCACAGAGATAGGCCTGCCCTATGCATTGCTGGAGTTGCATCATGTTTACGACAAAATTGCAGCAATGCGTGACTTTAGCGCCAACAGATACGTCAGGAAAACTGACATATCTGTAAATCTTTGCGACATGGAGCACAGTACAGTAAATACGGCGCATCCATGGTGTCGGAAGGAGAACGCATTGAAAAGTGTTGCAACTCTGTTTTGTCGCAGCACTGCAACACTTTTCATGAATGAGGACTAGGACTGCGCCCTATCTTATTGTGGGGTGCATTCCTGAGATTTAATTTTGGCTCAAGGCACCGCAGTAATATTCTTTGCTGTGTTGTCCAGCGTCAAAACCTCTGAAATGAGGCCCGAAGTGTTTGCACCAATTTTAAGACCAGCTATTTTCTGGTCTAAAAAAACTGCACCTTACAATGAATTCCTTGTATGTATCTCAAAGTGGGGTTAGTGGCAGTTTTTGCAGGGAACGCCCACCTTGCATCTCATTTTCGTTAACTCTCGGTAACAGAAGTGGTGATTTTTAAAATTCACGTTTTCACCGGAAAAGTGTCACTAACTGCAGTTAGCGGCAACTTGTAAATAAGGCAATAAAAAAATTGCCACCGTGACATCATAAAATTGATGCTACGGCAGCATTAAGTTCTTGTACATATGCCCCTGTTTGTTTTGTGCTGCAACAGAAAAGAAAGTGACCAGATGGCATCAACGATGCCGCTGTTGGCTCCGTGACCTGTTTGAACCACAGACAGCACCACCACACTTCACACCGCAACCCTGGTCTTGACACACCCGACACCACCTTTGCCTTTGCTTGCACCATGACCTGAGGGCACACCACTTCGCACCACCTCACTTCACATCACTGCCCTAGTATCCCCAACACCGCTGCTCAAAGCTGATATCGATGCCCCTGCCTGCACCGTGGCCTGAGGGCAATACTCTTAAGTTACACGACGCACCACACCATCTCACACCGCAGCCTTGGCCGACCAATGCCGGTGCCATTGACTCCACTGACTTCAGCAACAACGAAGACACTGCTTGCACTGCAACCTCCCAGCACCATGATGCACACCGTCCCACTTTGCTCCACAGCCCTCCTCCCCAGCAGTCGACCCTCCAACAGGCTGTATCCACTGCTGTGCCTCCTGCCAGCATGGACGGGAGGTGGCGCTGCACAAACAAAGCAAATGTAGCCACCTCCTCTTAACTAAAAATGGCGCAAAGCTGCACCCTCACGTTGCAACATGAAGCACCCTACTCGCACCAACCAGCGCGAACGCGCACCGAGCACAACTCCGCCCGCTAGAGTGGAGTTAGGTGGAGTTCGCAGAGTTTTTTTTTCACTCTGCGGAATTCTACGTAACGGAACTCCACGAACATTGCCCACCCCTAGAGACAACAGCAGTTCAAGATACATTTTTTACTAGGTGTCAAATTCCCTGTTTCTATGCAGTAGGGAGACTATTACTAAAGAAAGAAATCACCATAGAAGACGTGATTAGCACATTGCTTCATAACAAAGAGCGAGGAGACACTGGCTTCCCAGATGAATTCTACAAGATCTGTGACTCCCACCAGACCAAAATACTATCAGGCATATGCAACAACCATTTTTGCAAGCGCAAATGGTGCAATTTGCAAAAATCGGCCGTTTGATCCCTCAAAAAGGGCATTTGCAATGCATCAAGGTTCAAGGCACTCTCAATTTGCGGATTCACAATTATTTGCGATTTCTCAGATTGCGATTGCATTTAAGGAATCGCAATTTGCGATTCCTTAAATGCAATGCAAGAACCACTGTAGAATAGCGATTTCGCTAATAGGGGGCGCAAATTACCATGAAGTTGAACTTGATGGTAATTTGCAAAAACTTTGAAAAATGCAATTTAGTGCATTTTTCAAAGTTTCATGTTGCGCACACACATGCCCTTGGGGCATGTGTGTGCACAACATGGGTGCACATCACTATTTCAGGGATGCAACAGGGAGTCATTTTGACACCCTTGCACCCTTGAAATTGCATGCGCAATTTGCGCATGCAATCTCCTATTCATTCATATGGGCCTGCAGGCCCATAGGAATGAATGGGGAGCCATTCCTTAATTGCGACTCGCAATTTGCGAGTCGCAATTAAGGAATTTGTAGGAATCGCTATTTTCTCAGCGATTCCTACATGCATAGGCATTTGTGCTTCCTTATTCGCAAATCCTTATTTTTCGCTAACAAGGAATTGCAAATGGCATGTTTGAGGCATGTACCTGTATATGCTTTATGCAAAGATGCATAAAACACCTATACTTTCGACTCCTTCTCCAACAAAGTGATAATAGATATAATACCTATACCAAACAAAGAGATACAACAGTGTTCCAACTATCGAAAATTATTGTTATTAAATACCGGCATCAAAAAATTAGAAAATCCCTGTAAAACAAGCTATGTAAACTTATACCTTTGTAGATTTTTGACTAGCGAGTGCTTTTGTCCCAGGAAGATCTTCTAGACACCATCTTTACATGCATCACAGGAACCCCCCCAAATCAATGGTATTACTACCCATCGATATAGAGGCCTTCAATTGAGGGGAATGAAGTTCTCTCTTTAGGGTCCTAAACGGATATCATTTGGGCAAGAGTGCAATTCTATATAAGGGTCGGCTTGCTTGCTTGGTCCCATCAGAGTTTTAGTTCAAAGAGGGGTGTATTTTAATTTTCTGGCTACTCCTTTGATTCACAATGATGGAGAGGTAAAAGCATTTTTTATGCTGACAATATTATACACACTCTGACTAAACCAAGGACCTCCTTACCAGTTCTCATGACCTTGATGTAGACCTTTACAAGTTTCTCAGGGTACACAATTAATTGGACAAAGTGCAAAGCACTCTCAATGTGACATCACCAATTTAGTATCTTTGGAAGGATGCAATTTCAAATAGGTCAGAAGCAACTCAAATACCTGGGCAAATTACAAAATCCAGGTCTCATGGGCATGATTTTCTATAATTTAAACCCTCTTATCCAGTAAATGAAGTCTGACTTTCAAAGATGGGCATCACCTTAATTGTCATCCTGGGGCACAGTGCACAAAATGGTGACAGCTCCCAGATTTCATCATACCTATAGAGTGGTACCTGGCCCCTACAATACCAATGTTGCAAATGCACCCCAAGAGCATATGTGGCCCGAGGGGATAAATAAACGCCGGAGCGGCTGCTTGTGGCACCCATACTCAGTGTACATGTCCCCTCTCATATGCTGCTCGCACTGCCATGGCCTGCAGCAACTGTTGATCGATGAGGAGGAGCCAGAGGGCCAGCCACTGCAGAGCAGTCTGAGAACCTGTCGTGTGCTCGAAGAAGAGGATAACAGCAAAGTGTTCACCATCTCCTTTTCAGGTAAAGAATGCAACTGGAAACACCCACCACCCATGTGCACCATAAAGATTGGAGGCACATTTGTGAGGGCTCTAACTGACACTGCAGCATCGGACAATGTCATGGACACCACCCAGCTTGACAGGGTAGCCCCATGCCCTAAGCTTGCTCCCACCAAAGCAAGGATATACTCCTACTGAGGCATGGAACTGCTGCCACTGGTAGCAGTGGAAGATGCGGTGGTAAGCAAAGGGAGGGTGACAAGGGTCTGCTTCCATGTCATGGAAGGAGACACCGACACTCTCCTACACTGGCACACAGCTGATGACCTGGGATTCATATTCTTCGCAAGGCAAATCCACGAGTCACACGCTGCAGTGATCACAAGGGTTCCCACAGCAGTTTGAAGGGTTGGGATGGCTCAAGAACACCAAGGTGTGGCTGGAAGCGGAGCTGCAGGAACTGGAATAGGAAGGTCGAAAAAGTCACTGAGTCACTTACCCCTCGTAATCGTGCTCAAACTAAAGCAACCTGGGGCTATTTGGCTCTGTGTGAACATGCACCTTCCCAATAAAGCCCTTCAGCGTAAACAGAATATCAACCCTACGATGGAGGACATTGTGGTGGACCTGAATGGCACACAATAGTTTTCAAAATTTGACCTAAATCCCGGCTATCTCCAGCTGAAGCTGGATCCAGACAGTTGCTATATCACTACGTTTTCGACACACATGGGCCTCAGGAGATAGTGGAGCTAGATTTTGGCATTTCCTTGGTGGCAGAGGTGTTTCGAAACACCATCCTTGAGACCCTCTCTGGCACTGTAGGAGTTTTAAACATTAGTGACAACATCCTGATCTTTTTCTGAGACACTGGAAGAACATCACATACAGCATAGAGCAATGCTGGAGAGATTGGCAGACTGTGAACTGGCACTCCACAAGAAGAAGTGTTCATTCTATGTGAACTCGATTTTTGGGGGGTTTATGTTCTAGAGGGAGGGACTGAGGGTGCACCCCAGGAAGGTGGTCGCAATACCTCAGGCATCAGTTTCCCAGAACGCCACAGACGTAAGGAGCTTCATTTTGATGGCAGCCTTCTATGGCTGGTGCATTTCAATCCTGGCCATGTTGTCAGAGCCCCTGACAGCCCTGTCAAAGTCCAATACCACCTGGGAGTGGACGGAATGCATGGATACAGTATTTCTCCAGGTGAAGGTGGCACTGCTGTGTGTAGGAATAGGGGTACCCCTGACAAAATTGCCTAAATCAGGGAATAAATATCGAGTGTAAACAAAACATTTAGGAAATTGGTTACAAATGTGGACCGAAATATTTACATAGACAATTTATAGCCACCCATGTTTTAGGTATCAAAAATATATTTTATTTATATAGACAATTTTATCTTATTATAAGTAAAAATGAGAAAACAGAGGAGACGTTTTCCCCTTGAATACAATCTCACAATGTGCACAATGGTGATGAATTGAGTACATTCGGCTACATTGGATATCCATGTCTCCTAAATTAAATATTCAGATTCAGATATGAAGACGTGGACGAGGTGCAGCGCAGGCCGCTGGGCTCTATCTTCAGCCTCAATCTGACTTGTAGGTCCGGACCCATTCCTTGGAGAACACTAAGTCCGTGACCAGCTCCGGTGAAACCAACCTAGCTTTCTTTTACGTGCAGGATATCAGTATCCTTTCTGTGCTTTAATGAGGGGTGACAACTTCCTATTCACCGTAAAGATTTACTGTGCAGTGAGGGCACGTATCTTTACCCTTGTTCATTCGCAATCTTGTTAACGGCCATCCACTGAATATACCAACATAGAATTTGATTCAAGGGCCTCCTGATCTGATGTGTGATAAAAGGCTACCATCACTAAAGGTCCTTTAAACATCCACCATCATCACAATTTTCTACCATTTACAGCTATTGGTTGGATGCCCCCCGATTACTATTAAGGTTTCATAATTGACAAGTACATGGCTTCCCGATGAAGGCGCATCACCGAAACGTGCGTAGGACACTGATTTTCAAGAGCCATGATAAATGTGATTGTCCTCCAATGAAATGAAATGAAGTGATTTGTTTTGTATAATCCATGTTCTTCTTTTCAAATAAATTTTGTATGATATTTTTACATACAATACTGTGTACCAATAGGCACTGAGTGAATAAATCAGCATATCTGAATATTTACTTTGGGAGACATGGATATCCAATGTAGCCGAATGTACTAAATTCATCATCATTGTGCACATTGTGAGATTGTATTCAAGGGGAAAACGTCTCCTCTGTTTTCTCATTTTTACTTATAATAAGATAAAATTGTCTATATCAATAAAATATATTTTTGATACCTAAAACCTGGACGGTGGCACTGCTGGCAGACGCCATCGTGGCCTACTTCGACCCAAGACTGAACTTCACGTTGACGCTAGCCCTGTTGGGCTGAGGGCTGTCCTCTTGCAGGAGAAAAGTGAGAGGCCATGGGTCTCAATTGCATCTGCCAGCAGAGCATTGTCAGGCACTGAGGCTCGCTATGCTCAGATCGAGTGAGAGGCTGTGGCAATCTGGTGGACCTGTCGCCATTTCCACCTGTACTTGTGCAGACAGCACTACAAAAGTCATCATGGATCACAAGCCACGTGTCCTGTTGTTCGCTGGAACAACTTGATATGCTCCTCCCCACATTGAGTGATGAGCAGTGTGGTTTCAGCCCTATACCTTTGAAATGGTGTACCGCCCTGGAGTAAACAACCCGGCTAACTACCTGTCTTGTCACCTGCATGAGCAACCTGGCAATGGCCAGAGTGAAAAAGACGAAGGGCCTAAAGGTTTTGTATGGATGCTCGTGCGTGAGGCATGGTTCCTAGCCCTTTATGTCAAAGAGGTCACAGAGGCCACTATGAAAGACACAAGTTTGTCTAAAGCCAAATGGGTGCTCCTCCAGAAGCAGTGGCAGTATTTCCTAGCCATTGCTGGGTCACTAACTCCCATTGAACAGACGACAATGACCCAGCTCTGGAGGGTCACGGATTAACTGAGCACCAGTAGCGAAAAACTGCTGCTGTGGGGAGATTCACTGTGATGCCCCAATGATTATGGGCCAGGGTCATTGACTTGGCTCACCAAGGTCACTAAATAGTGGTGAAGACCAAGGCGTGACTGCAATACAAAGTCTGGTTTCCAAGAAAGGACACCATGGTAGACGAAAAGTGCAGGGTTGCCACTCCTGCACGATCACCATCTGACACCCACGGCCTGCCTAAGTAATCACTGAGGAACCCTGCCTTATACTCTGGTCCTGAGTCAGCATGGACTTCAGACACTTTCCTGATGGGCGCCTTACTGAGGTGAAGTGGACAGTCATACAAAATATCCGGTGGTAGAGTTGATACAGTACACTGCCTTCCCGAAGGTAAAGACAGTTCTAGTGAAATTGTTCACCATGCTGGGGCTCCCAGACGAAGTGAAGAATGACAACGGGCCCCTTTTCCAAGGGCTGGTCTTCCAGGAGTACCTATTATCGCTCAACATAGGGCATTGAAAGGTGACACCACAGTGGCCCCAGGTAAATGGGGAAGTGGAGCACTTTATGTGCACATTGAATTGAGCAATCCTCATAGGAGTGGGGCAAGGTTAGGACGGAGAGTGCTGTCTCCAGTGATTCCTGCGGGTGTATCGGCAGACCCTGCATAGCACCACAAACTGTGCACCCATGGATCTGCTGCTAAGGAAGTCTACCAGTACAAAATGAGGTGGTCACAGTGGAAATACATTTAACACTAAACCCAACATCACCTTAAGTAATTCACTTAGTCCAAATTATTTATATTATAACATGTTTACATTCCTATTCAGTTTTTGCACAAATACTCACAACCTTCTTTTCATCTTCTGAAAGTTCATCATAAGTGGACAAGTTAATGATGGGGCTCTCTTTCCTGTTTTCCACCGGTAATGCTGTTGTCGAGTCTGTATTTCCCTGTGGCTCTCTGGAGGGAACCGAACTTGTTCAGTCCATTGGTTCTGTCTCCATCCCAATTCTGGCCCCTTTATTCCTGGCCTCTTTGTAGGCCTTGGTTCCAATTGTACTCTCTCCCTCTGGGGGTTCTCCATTTGGCGTCCCCTAAAAAAGCCGGAACCCGCGGCGGTGGCTGAAGCCGGTTGTCCTTATAGTAGTAACTGGAGCTTACACGTTGTTGTTCAACCTCGCTCCCAGTGTTGTTGGAACCTGAGGAGTCCGAGAACGTCGTGAATCACCTATAGCCTCTGAAGCCTCCCCTGCCTCTGTTTGAGGAATGACCCTGCATATCCTGCATACTGACATTATTTCCGCCATCATTTGCCCATGCCAGAAAGTAAAGGTGGGCATCTTACAACATTGTAGCAGGGTCAGATGTGGCACCTTTGGGGCACCGTTAGTAGAGCATTTTCCGACACTGAGCCATTCACCAGAGAGTATTAAATGGGTGGTCCTCGAAAAGGTCTCATTGGGCATCAGGGGCAGGGACATTAACTCAGTCCTCAATGTTCGGGAGTGCAAATGGATGCATTCTTTAGATACGGTCCAGAATGGGCTATACGAACTGGATGCCACCAGTGCACAATTGTCATGTCTTACCAATGAATGAACCATTTGTGATACATGATAACCGAGGTGTAGACAAAAGGGTACAGTTACATTTATCCAACTATGGTCGCTATGTGCTTTCACAATGTCTAGGCCACATCCATGTGAACACGAGGTCATATTAATGATGGTTCAAATGAGGCCATTTGTGTCCTCCTTATTTGAGTAGATGCCGCCCGACATTATGCACGAGCACGCTCTTTAGTGTTGTTGAACAACAAGAATCTTTTGGTACACGATGTCATCTATGTACAGATATCGATGAAATGTGTTTGTCATCTGTGTGCAAATACCACTGTATTTTCTTATTGTCAAGTTGGCTTCCGTTATGCAACACTATAGACCGACCCTGGCTATTCGACCAAGCAACTTTGCCTTTGATGTATGTGTAGACACCACCCTTTCACATTACTGTTATATCCAACTGTTATATCTATGTGATGGATAGTATGCATTCTGTCTGATCCAGGCCAGCCCCTTGGGTCACAGTCGACTTTGACTATTTATATGGAATTGATGGGTTGACACTACACACAAAATCAAGCATTGATATATAATCTTTTACCCAGTGGCCATGACCATATGCAGTTCTGCTCCGCTCCCTTACCACAGGCAACACGTCATCCCTCACGCTGACATACGCCACGTCAAGCCGGCAATGTCAGCATTTAGCGGCGGATCGGGCTACGTGCTGCTCTGGCGCGTGCACGTTGACCGCTCAACGGTCTGTATTTAATCAGACAACGAAACAGCCCAGCTCGCCAGAGATCCGATGACTTCGAACGAGCGCAGAGGTATCTTTCTTGCTTAGCCCCTGTCTGTGTCCTTGATTAGATCTGTGTCTATACTCTGAGGAACCGCTTGAGGCTAACTACCCCTTTACCTGTGTCTCCTCACTGGATCGTTTCAGGATTTATTGAGTAATTCTGCCTCTTTATCTTGGTCCATGATCAAGAATATATACAGAGTAAGCTCACTAACACATTTCAGGTCACTGGGGACGTTAATTGTTTTACGCCCAAGGTCATACAGTAGCTGATACATTTTCAATATTTATTTGCAGCACGTATAAAGCCACAACTCCAATGCAAGCGCTAACCTCTACGACATAGAAGCCCACAGGCCCACATTCTCGAGTGCTCCCACCAGATTTTTCTAGGTGGCACTAGGGCTAACATACATTGCCTTTCTTTGACAAATTAATCACAATTATGTTTTCCATCACCTGAAATAATAAGGCCAATAGATTTTAAACCATCCCTAGGTGTCTCCACATGTCCTCATGAAGACCCTACTCTAAGGATCCAAATTCCCCGCATACATTATTGGGGTTGAAATATCGACGGTCCCCTTTGTTTTCATGTACAGACAACAGCAATTGAATTACTGTGTCATCAGAATACTATGTTCTTTCATGCATATTTAGCCTTCAAGTGGCTGGGTAGGTTACTATCAGTCCTTGATGTAAATACTTCACATTTCCTTTCCCTTTCTGACAACCCTCACTAGCGCACATCTTTGAGCACTCCTTTCTTCCCCTTTGGAGTACCTTATCATAACTACGTAGATATTTGTGCAAAAACTGAATATGAAGGTAAACACGTTGTTATAATAATAAATTGAACTAATTGAATTACTTAAGGTAATGCTGGGTTTAATGTTAAATATATTTCCACAGTGACCACCTAACTTTATACTGCATATGATGCGGGTCCAGTGGATGTTTGGGTTCCCCCATTGGTTTGTAAGTTTCATGGAAGTCTACCAGACACAGCATCCCAACATTGCCCCTTGAAGTGCAAGCAGCACAGGAGAAACAGAAGGACAACAACAACTGTGCCAGCCAGGCCTGGCAGGCTGCCTTGCCAGTGCTTTCAGTGGGTGACCAGGTTGTCATGTGGGATGGCCATCCTGGGTGGAAATTCCAAACGCCTTTTGAGAGAGAAACTAATCTGGAAAATTGTGGACATCCAGGGGATTATGGTCACTGTCCAGTGAGGCCACACCACAGTAGCCAGCTATGTGTCCTCGTTCAAGTGAGTGTCACCTGTCATTGATTAGCAAAATAACGACCAGGTAGACCATTACGAGATGTTGCCGAAGGAGGCCGTGGCAGCTAGCCCCAGTGACGATGGTGCTCTAGGCCGCCATTGCAAGCACCAGAACATGTCTTTTGATGGCTGACCTATTCCCACCAGTGATCATCAGCAACAAGGCGACACCCACTTTGGTCGCCCCACCGGCTGGTGCAAGAGACAATGGTGATCAGAGCCAGAGGTATGGTCTTCGCCCCAATCCAGCACCAAGACAGAGTCTCCGAGACTAAAGGGCAGATTTACAAGCCCATTGCGTCATTTTTGTGCCATGATTGTGTCACTTTTTGTGACGCAGCAGCATAAAAATGCGGCCCATATACAACGTGACGCATCTAGGAAGATGCGTCACATTGTAAAGCCCTGCGTCACATTATACATGCGCCAGGTATAATGTATGCAGGGTGGGCGTTCCCTCGCAGGGAAGCCTCGTAAAAGTGATGCAGTGAAATCTACAAGATTTCACTGTACCACTTCTAGGATGCCACTGCGTCAAAACCTTACACCTGCTTGAAGCAGGCATAACGAGTGACGCAGCACAATGGGGATAGGCCTCAACATGCATTGCTGGAGTTGCGTCGTGCTTGCAACATAACTCCAGCAATAAGTGACTTTTGTGCCAACAGATGCGTCAGAATTTCTGACGTATATGTCAATCCTTGTGCCGTGGCGCGCCATATTGTAAATACAGTGCATCCATGGTGGCGCAAGGGTTTCTCAGGGTGGCGCAGGGAAAGTGACGCATCTCTCCAGATGCGTCACTTTCTTGTAAATCTACCCCTATGTGTGCACGGTGTGAAGTTTGTTTTTCATCTAATAAAAGTTGAAAGGGATGTAGAGTGTCTCCCGGCCTCTACAAGATTAGTGCAAATGCACCAGAGGGCCGGGGGCACCCCGAGGGGGTAAATTAAAATTTTAGAGGCCACTCGTGGCACTCTGGCTACCCTCATACTCAGTGTACGTGTCCCCTCTCTTATGTCGCTTGCACAGCCTTAACCTACATGCATCCTTGAGCCACAGCAGCTCTACAATACCCTCAGAGTACTCCATGTGTCAGCACCTCTGAAAATATTTAAGATAGGCTGAGAAATCATTCTTTTTCTATAGGGTGATGCCAGACCACGAGTACTTCCAGCGCGGTAATATGCACACACTCAGGCAGGAGGGATCAGGCCACCACACATAAAAACGTGTCATGTGGTTCCACGCCATTACAACTACCATACATCATGCACTCTTTCTCCGTATTTATATTCCTCTGCCTGACTCTTTAACCCTTTTTGTTTTTCTCTCTCTTGCTCTGGGTCAAAGTCTAATGAGGTAAAGAAAGTGCACCAAAAATAAGTGCTGGTGTGCGCCATCTGTAACGACCCGCTCAAATTAAACACAGTGACAGCACTCGTTTTGCGAATCGAAATGGAAAATGAACTTCAAAAATACGGATCCTTTTTTAAAAAACATGGCAAACACTGCCATCTAGCGCCACTTCAAACGTCACGTTCCAAAATATTTATTCCATATTATATTTAGCTCGAAAATGAAGAGCAGCAGTTTGTTTGTTCACCAATTTGTATTGATTTATCGTAACCAGCACGTTTGTTCATAAATTCGGTATAAAATAAAAGTAACATATATGCAAACAGTTCGATATTTGAGGGCTATAGTAACGGAGTGAGTTTTCTACGAACGGATACTGGCTTCTCCTAAATGTGCAACGCAAACATTTGTTGGATGCGGGGAGCCAGCAGTGAGTCAATCATAAATCCATATTTGGATTTGGTATCTGTTTACAATGTAGGGGCTCGTCTATTTCAAATGGAGAGGCGCAGTTCAAGAGGCAGTAGTTCAACGCAATCTTTTATTTTATCTCATTTCTGCAAACGGGGAAGACTCGCTGTTCATTCAGCCCGGAATGGATTCAGCCGCTCCATTTGAAATGACTCAATGCTGGCTGCCCACATCCTTCAAAAGTTGAACAGCTGAAGTTGAATGTGTGACTATTGCGCAGGTTTGAAGCGATACTGGTCCTGACGAGAATCCCCCCATCGACCATTGAAGTTTGACCATTGAAGTTTAGGCTAATCATTTAGAAACCATGGGGCAGATTTATGTTTCCTGGCGCATCCCTGCAAATCAGCAAGGATGCGCCAGGAATGATGCGTCACGCAAGTTTACCCTTGCGCCACACATGATGCGCCGCATTTACAATGCGGCGCATCATGGCGCAGGAATAAACAGATGCGTGACGCATCCGATGGTGTAAGGTTGGCGCAGTGCTTCAGTTGCGTCGCAAGCGCGACGCAACTCCAGCACTGTTCCAACCTACCCTATCCCTAACATGGTGTGTCAAGCCTTACGCCTGCTTCAAGCAGGCGCAGGGTTTTGGCGCATCAGCGTTCGGAAAGTGACTCAGTCAAATCTTATAGATTTGACTGAGTGACTTTTCAGGGGCGTTCCTGCGACGGAACGCCCCCCCCTCTGTCGACACGCCCGCGTGAAACCTGACGCAGGTTTTACGTGGCGCAGGGCTTTACATCGTGACGCATCTCCATAGATGCGTCACGATGTAAATATGGCGCAACGTGGCGCAGGGTTTACACCGCCGCTACGTCACAAAAGTGACGCAACGGCGGCGTAAAAGTGGCGCATCTCCAATATAGATCTGCCCCCATGTTTATGTTGACAACTTGGTCTAATTTATTCTGTTGATGACCTTTTTGATTTTCTGTTAAGTACAAAAAGAAATGTTAGTCTTTTTATGTCCTGTGGTATAGATGTAGTACGAGTGTGTAGTAAGGTGAGTGTGACAATAGAGTGACTGCAGAATGGGAGTGAATGAATTGTGGAGTTTTGAGTGTTCGCAAGCTAAGTGAGATGATGAGAGAGGTAGTGGTAATGTAGAGAGTTTTTCAAATAATGGTGCTAAAAAACAAAAAAGATTTTTGTAACTTGTTTTGTAAAATATTAATGTAATTTGCGAAATGATCTGGTGATTAAATCCAACGGAAACAGAGGTTGTTATGTGCATTGATTTCGGTTCTTTGCACTACAATCTAAATTTTAAGAGAAAAGCAGCATTGGCGTTCCTTTTGATTTGAGTTGAGCAGGCTTGTCCTTCCAGTTTAGAAGCCAAACCCTGAATTGGTTTTCTGGTATTTACAATACGGTGCACTATGGCGCAAGGATTGACAGATGCACCAGAAATTCTGATGCATCTGTTGGCGGAAAAGTCACGCATTTGCTGGAGTCGTGTCACAAGCACGACGCAACTCCAGCAACTATTCCCACTACACTGCGTCACTACTTACGCCTGCTTGAAGCAGGCGTAAGGTTTTGAAGCAGTGTCGTCCTAAAAGTGGCACTGTGAAATCTTGTAGATTTCACTGAGTCACTTTTACGAGGCCTTCCTGCGTGGGAACGCCCACCCTGCATACATTATGCCTGATGCAGGTATAATGTGACACAGTGCTTTAAAACGTGACACATCTCCCTAGATGCATCACGTTGTAAATAGGCCGCATTGTTTGCGCCACTGTTGCGTCAAAAAAGTGACGCAACTGCAGCGCAAAAGTCACGCAAGGGGCTTGTAAATCTGCCCCTCTGTGTTTAGCATGGTGTGTAGCCAGACTTGTATTTTGCTGTTTCTGTCATTGCATCCAGATATAGGATACAACAAGTAACATCATACCTACAAGTCAGGCACTGGTGACACAACGACAATGTTGCTGATCCTGCGTTTCAAAAGGAGAAGGGAAATCCAAAGAGAAAAGGACTCTCTAGTGAGAAGTGAGCAGCGTGAGCAGGCGCACATCGATGTGCCTGCTGTAATTGCAGTCAGAGGAAAAACGGACCGCCTGAGCCAGGGCACAAAACAAAGCACGATAGAGACCCGTTTCGAGGCCCCCTTTAAAAAAACTGCCGGTGCTCAGCACCGGTGAGACCCGGCCCACTTAAAGCCCTGCTTTTGGGGAGAATTACACTAAAGGAAACATGTTGTGGGGAAACTTTCTCTAGAACGCACATTGTTCTAAATGAATGGCCTTCACTGGACGTCAAATCCATCCTGGTGAATGACTTTATTGGCAGGTTTCCCTATTATCGCGGGAAGCCTAATGGCACGCTCCTTCCACTCCAGCGTCCCCTCTGGTGTCTTTTTTTCAGCGGAGTGGTTAATGTTTGAACCCAACAGCGTTCCACTCTGCTCTCTCCCCCTTTTCATACCTCTGCTAGTACCAGGTTGGTTTCAGCCAACTCTCGCATCAAACATGTTTTTACACCATTTCTCGACCCCTTCCTTTACTATCTGACTTCTGTAACTACTTATAGCTATCGGGTGTCTCTATCCTAAATACTGTCCCTCTGTCTATACATTAGTTCTCCTACGACTACCTATACACTAGTACCATCACCTCACTTATCACCCCAAACTACTAACTTACCATAGCACTTCTGCCTCTACCAGGGCCGGCTTTAACACTGGTGGCACCCTGTGCGAGATTGTCCATTGGCGCCCCCCAATGACCACCTCTGCCACGGATTCCCTCACTAGCACCCTTTAGCAGTGGCCCTTAAGTCTCCATAACCACTGTCTCTCAGATTATTTTAGTTTTATAGCACCGCTCATACCAGTGTAAGGTGTCAGAGCACTTTATATCACACACACATATGTATGTAAATCAGTGTATAGAAAATGTTACATCAGACAGGACTACAAGGTGAATGTCATTGATACTCGTAGGCAATAAAGTTTGAGTCCTTATCCTGGAAAAGCACAAATTCAGAATTTAAAACGTAACTTAATTCTTGGGGTTCTCTTTAATAATAAGAATTGTTTTCTAGCCAAATGAACCCTGTTCGCAAGATTAGGATGAGAAAAGACCAGGCAAAAAACATATAGATCTAACATATACCTTGCAGTTTGCATGCAGCTCTTTGATGACAGTTAATAGCTCAATGTTCTATATTAGGATTTTGACTTATGAACAGCAAGTTACAACAAGCATTGGCATAGCCAATAGGTCTTGTCTTTGGGATCTTATAAGTGTTTAGCCATGCAACACTTGATGTTGTTGCACCAAGGATATTGTGCTGGATAACTAAACACTTATAAGGTCCCAAAGGCGAGACCTATTGGCTATGCCAATGCTTGTTATTATAGACCCATACACCACGATTGGTACTATATGTTGTATGTTTATATGTAAAAAGTTTCATTTATAGCATGGCAAGCCATTTAGTCTCAAGGTATCTTCAGGGTACTAACATTTTCCGATACCACAAGTAAAGCGCCCACTATCCTGGGAGACCTGGAACATAATTCTATCCTGGTCCTAAAAAGGGGTACCCCAACTGCAGTCCTGTTGTATTTTCATAAACCCCATTGCCTTGGCAACCTTGTTCTCTTTAAACATTCTGCCTCAGTGCCAAAAAACACAGAAGCTGGGCAGCACTCTTGTGGGGTTGTTATGTGGTAAGTGACTCCAGGAGGGGTAGATCAGATGAGGTGCATGTCTGATTAGTGGGCAGGCCCAAAGTGAAACTAGATCAAAGAATAGTATTACAAAGAAACAAGCAAGTAAGGGGGAAGGACAGAAAACAAAACTGGTTTTATTTAGTGTAGATGCTCAGCATAAGTAACATGCAGCTCGACCAGTCACCTCCTATTAACCCCTTGGCTGCGGCAGGAATTCTGCCGCAGCGCTGGGGGGGGGTTTGGGGGCAGCGCGGTGCTCATGACGGAGCCACTCAGTCATGAGCCACGGTTGAGCTGTGCTCATGACGGAGTGGTTCCGTCATGACTCCGCCCACTGCGCTAATCGCCCGCACAGGCGGGGAATCAGCGCAGCGTGGGAGGAGCGGCGGCCAACGGCCGCAGCATGACGGAACCACTCCGTCATGAGCACACGCCACCCGTGGCTCATGACGGAGTGGTTCCGTCATGAGCGCTGAAGGGGTTAAAAAACAAAAACACAGGCAAAATAAACTCGTTGGGCCATGGACAACAACACCAAAAAACACTGATACAATGTATTGGAAACCCACCATGCTCCTGTGTACATGCCCTGGGTTTAAAACAAACTCCCAAAATGTATCTATGTATTTCATAGGTTAACTACTGAGACCATCCACCTAATTCCACTGATATCACGCATTATGGAAAAAGCAATATTCCTAGGTTCTGTATCACTGTGTTTATTTAGTACACCGTCTGCACGTCATCAGTTAACATATGGACTGCTTGAGTCTGAAACAGTGAGTGGGTCTCCAGCGTTTCATGATTAGGGATTGGAAGATGGATTTCATATATTTTTGATGGGAGGGTGTAACACCACAGTATGACGAAAACTGCATATTTTAAAGGAAACACGCAAACCACTGGTCGAGGTTACCGACTGTAAAATCATAGCCACTCTGGTGCTGAGTGAGACAAAAAAACACAGTGACAAAAATATGAAATTCGGCGCATCCTTTGGCAGCTGCGAGCTAAAATAACATTCAGGCATCCCATTTCAGCAAACTCCTCTTCCTACTGCAATTGCCTCATATTTACCCCGTCCGCTGAATGCGTGAGAGGAGAATTAGGAAAAGATGGGAAGAGAGCAAAGACTAGTAGGGAGAAAAGAGTAAATGCAGACTATCAAAAGGTGAAGAGTAAAGAAAATGAGAAAATGTATGTTAGAACAGAAAAGCAATCAAAGGAGCAATCACAGGCCTAGGAATCAATGCTTGAAAAGAGGGTTAGCAAAATGAAAAAGAATATTAAAGACATCTTTGTTGTAAGCTAAAATGTTACTGAGATGTCCAACAAAAAGCGTCTATTACTAAATTGTAGCTGTTCAGGGGTATCAGTTCTGATGCGATAGTTTAAGGGTTTAACCGCATACACATTTTAATTACAAAATTGTGAGTAAATGCACCCATGGCAGCGATTATTGCATTTTCTTTAAACTAAGGTCTAATCCTGAAGCGAAAGATCAGTGGGTTAATGCACATAATGCAGATATTGTATGTAATTTATCATAAATTGTAATTGGTACCCTAAATACGTGGGGCACGGCACACACAGCAACAATATGCACGTAACATTTTAGAGGTTTGAACAGTAGCAAAATAGCACAAAGAACTCCGTTGACATTATCTACACCAATTGAGTCTTAGGTGAAAAACAAACATTGACTCTGAAAATGTATCAAAGTCACACACAAAAATCACAGTAATTAGTAAGAAGAAATAGCTTTCACATTATCAGATTGTTAAGTATTCGCAGTACTGGACAGTTTAAATACGAGAGAGAAAAAGTGTTTGATCCAGCCTTCTAATTGATCTAGGATGTAAGTGGACAAATGTAGTTCTATACAAGGAAAGTAGATTTCGGTAGCAGTTTGCTCGCAGCACACGTAGATTAAACAAGCATTGGCCGCGCGGGAAACAAGCATTGGCCGTGCGGGAAACAAGCATTGGCCGCGAAAGTGAAACAAGCATTGGCCGCGAAAGTGAAACAAGCATTGGCCGCGAAAGTGAAACAAGCATTGGCCGTGAAAGTGAAACAAGCATTGGCCGCGAAAGTGAAACTGATGAAAGTGATCACGTGGCCTGCTGCAGTATAGAGAGGTCGGGGGGAGGGGCGTGGAGGGCCAGCAGAGTGATGCGATCTGTGGTGGGGGAGGGGGGGGAAATTGAAGCACAGAGAGAGGCACGCAAGGGGGAGAGGGAATTGAAGCGCGGAGAGAGGCACGCAAAGCGCGTGCCCGCGCACATGCACTCAAGCTCTAGGCCGGCCATGGCAGCATCTGGTAGCTGCCATGGGAGTTGCCGGTTTTGGATTTTGGCTGCAGGCTCGGTCCAGGAAGGAACCAATAGCTGGGCAGGTAAGTTGGAGGGCTCAGGACACAGGCACACTTAGGGTTCTATACTCCAGGGTACAGGGCGGCTGGATGCAGGGGTGTTTTTTGAAGTCGGATTTCACCTTACCGGGCCACACGCGGTTGGGGGGGTCTCTGTGCAGAGGCTGCAGGCGACGTCGGGGAGTCCTGGAGGGATCAACCCATGGTGGACTCAGACTTTGGAGCTCTGGGGTACCTCGCTGGGACTGGTGGGCCACCCGGATTTGGGCCGTAGGTGTCTGGTGCAGTGGTGGTATCAGTTGTCGGGTTTCTTTGTCCTCAAACTCTTTCTTGGTAGTTTCTTTTGAACCGAGCTGCTTTTCACAGGAGATCTGGTCTTTTTTTAAAGCAGTCCGTTCTCCCAGGGGTTTTGGAGGTCGTTGGCTGCAGGACAAGGTGACTTTTGGAGCAGGATCTGTGGATACTGCAGATGAGCCGGTAGGGCTGCCCCATAAATACTGTATTTAGGGGGCGTTTTAGGGGTCTCGAGGTCAGTAGCCAATGTACTACTGATCCTAGGGGGACTACACCCTTTGTGTGCTCACCCCACGTGGGGGACTGGGCACAAGTCCTAATCCTGATTAGAGAGTCCCTGCCATCTGCAAGATGGCGGGTACTCAAGAGTGGGCTTCACCTCACCTTCCCCACCTGAGGGGTGGGATTGGCAGAGGTGGGCACACCGTCTGGGCTATGCAAAATGTTCCCGCCTGTCTTACTGCCAAAAAGGAGTGAAGACAGGAAGGGGGCCTGGTTCTGATAGCAGGAGGGTCTGGGGGTCGTGTTACAAAGGCGGCAAGGCCTTTGAAGCTTTCCTGCCACAGATGTCTCTTCCTGGCCTGTGGGAGGTGTGACTACCTCCGCCCGGGAAAGGCTTTGTTTCTGGGCTGAGGGAGCAAAAGCTCCCACCACAGGGGCTCAGAAACCTGTCTCGTGGTGGCAGCCAGTCAGGGAACCCACCAGAGGCTGGTCGTTTTTCAGGGGGCATCTCTAAGATGCCCTCTGAGTGCATTTTTCATTTAATCCAAAAGTGGCATCAGTGTGGGTTTAATGTGCTGAAAAGTTTGATACCAAACTTCCCGATTTTCAGTAATGCCATTATAGTGCTGTGGAGTTTGTAATGACAAACTCCCAGCACCATATACTCTTGATGGCATTACTGCACTTACAATCTCTAAGAATTGGTCTAGACACTGTAGGGGTACAGGGCTCATGCACCTGTACCCTCACCACTGACATAGTGCACCCAGCTAGAGAGGTGGCTGACCTATGCCAGGGCAGTGGGTTGTAGGCATGGCACACAGGGATGTGTGCAATGTCGATTCTTCACTTTGCTCTGCACCAAATGAAGCAGCCTGCAATGGCAGTGTGTGTGTGTAAAGGTACATGACCTCTAAGAGTGACACAATAAGTGCTGCAGCCCTTAGAGGCCTTCCCTGGCCACAGTGTCCTTGGTACCCATGGTACCTTTTACAAGGGACTGACATGTGGATAGAGAGGTGCCAATTGGGGGTACAAGGTATAGTTTTGGGAAAGAACACAGGCCCTGGAACCTGATTGGCAGGGACCCAGGGCACATTAAGTCAAAGTGCATCAGTAATATGGCAAAAGGTGGGGGGTGGGTTACTGCAACAGAAACCCAGCTTCCTACACCGCTTGACTTTGAAGCCCCATTACTAATGTTAGTTATGAGGTGATTGTTCTCAACAGAGTCTAATGCTGTCAACACATCCAGTAACACCTACAAAGTGAGATGACGTTTGTGGGTTATTGGTTGGATGCTGTCAGTGATATTTGGTAATGCATCTCAGTCCCAAGACTAGCAAGAAAGCCAAAACTGGCAGACATTTAGAAGCTCTATCAGTTCAAAGTAATCTGGGTGAGCCTCAAAATATATTTACATTGTTTATTTTATGAGTTCCCTCATTTTGGGAGGCCCTGATCTAGCTCCATAATTTGCAGGCAACCCAAATCTCGATTGACCGTCTTTAGAAATAGAATCTTTGCAGCATTTTTAAACCTATCTGGAATGGAGCCAAATCTCAGTGAAGCATTAATTAGGAAAGTTGACCACCATGCAAAGAACTCTGGGAATTTATACAGAAACTACCCAGGCACCGGGTCATTCAGTGTTCTGAAGGTTTGAGCCTGATTAATATAGTGTGTTCATCTATACGGGGGATATTTTGAAAGTAAAACATAGGAACAGTGGAGGGCGCCATGGGATGGTGCATTTGGAAAAGCACTCAGCTTATCAGTCGCTGACATGCTTTGGCACTGATTGCAAGTTGGTTTGAAATTCCGAACCCTGCGTAAACCTCTGTTTGCTCAGGGATCGTAATTCCAAGATGGGTGGTATTTACCACATGCGGTAAATACATGAAATATCTCATTCTTTGTTACGTTCCTGCAGGTCAAACCTGCTGGAATTTAACAGTGGGAAAGTGTATGGTATTTATCGTACTATAAGGATTTTAGTGCGGTAAGCAGGGTCGGACTGGCCGTAGCAGGCACCGGGCATTTCCCTGGGGAGCCGTAAGGGCGGGGGCCAATTTTGGGCCCCTAGGTGGGCGTTTCTGTTACAGGGCTGTTTTTGCAGCATAGCTGCAATATCGGTCCCTGTAACATAATCTGCCAAAACCGGCCCGGGCAAATAGCTCGGCCGCAGCCCCAACCCCCTGGGGGGGCCAGCCGAGCACTTTGCCAGGGCCGGTTTTGGTTTCCTGTCTGGCGGTAAGCACCAAAATCCACTTGTTATTCCCCCAAAACAAATGATAGCTGTTATTTATCACACATGATAAACAACAAACCTCATGGTATCATTATTTTGTCTGCTGACTGCCCATACTTTAAGCGCTATCCTTACATCCTAGCACCAATTTACAGTTCTGTGTTCCTACTCTTGCATTCCCTCTTACTGATTTACTGTCTGTTTTGTTCTCTTATCTGTGATTGAAGGCTTCATAATCCAAATGTGTCAGTAATACTTTTCCACAGTTTTCCAATACTCTGTGCAAGCGAGCATCTCTCTGCTGCATTACCACCAGGCTTCTGGTGTTTTTTATAATGATATCTCTCTCAACAAACAGCCCAAGAATTAAATGTTCAGTGAGCACAGCAGTGCCTAAACTCTGAGCACTTGGGGTCTCACTGTAAGTGGGCTTTTAATTTTAGGGAGGGCAGTAACAGTGGGAGTAGTTACTGGTTACTACCTTCATGCATCTCACTGACAGGTAGGAAAATGACTGAATTGACTTGAAAAACAGAAAAGGCGAAAGTTTGAATGAGCAAATGGGTACCCCATCTGGAATTTCATATGATCTCTGGCGATGTGACCCTGTCCACCAAACCCTCAGTCAGCCCACCCAATTTAGAGTCAATCTATTGCCAGGTTTTCAACAGCAGAGCCCCTGATGGCTCAGTTGACAGAAAGCTTACTCGGACGGCCTGATGGATTTGGTGTCCTTTTATCTGTTGAAATCCTGACAGTAACAAACAGGAAAATACTACTAATGACCACCACACCATGGCAAATAACTCCCTCGGTGTATGGAAAAACAAACTCCTTCTTTGGAGGTTTTCTATTGGAACAACAAAAGGATTGGTGGATAGCCATCAAACCCGAGGGCAAACATTGATCACACGTTTGAAACCTTCAGAGGAACTGCAATGAGGGTGATACTTGTGAGGGTAGAGAGATCACTGCTGGTTTGGCAGTGATAGCCAAATATTGTGGTGCTCTGATCATCAGGGTGGTGGATGTAGTGTCCTTCACCACCATGGTGGACAGAGTAAAGATTGTGAAGCCTTAAATGAGGCTGTACGGGGGGGCGTGGTCACGGCGCCGACAAAGATGGCCGCCTGACTCTGGACCTCCGGCGCACCGGAGCTTTCATTTCATCCCGGTCCCGACTTCCTCCGCATGCTGAGCGCACCTGAGGATGGATTCAGTTACCGGAAGGCAGCGCGCTTCTGGTGAGCGCTATTTTTTTTTGTTTTTAGTGCCAGAATGACCCTATTTTGGCTGCGCTCGCTTTTCCCTCAGAGCGGCCGCCATTTTGTCTAGTGCGCGTTGCTCGCGCTTGCTACTGGCTTACACCACCTGCTTCCTTCATCCTCAAACTGGCCTTTTTCTGATGCCTTTTTACCACCTGGAAACTAGCTTTCAAGCTTTTTTGAGGCTGACTTACCTCTATGGATGCCTTGTCGTTTATATTCCTACACACTACAGGAATGAGGTAATTTTTCATATTGTGGCTCTCCTGATATAACTCTATGGCTTTCCTCCAGCTGCATTCAGCTATACCTTGGCTTGGACATTCCTCAAGAGGTTGGCACCAATTTTTGCGGACTTCCTTTTAGTATAGTCCTTCACTTGCTTGCCTTCCGTGCTCATTTAACTTTATTTAAGTTTTTGGACATTTTTTCCTCATCAATCTCTTCACAATAGATGTCATTATTTCTTTTTCTAGTGTGCATGTACTGCCTCGTCTGTTCCTAAGTTGTTTCTCTAGCCACTCTCCCTGCTCTCCTATGGACATTGTTACTGCGTTGCATGTGAGTGGGCTCCTTCATATCCTGGACTTCCTTGCTCTACAGTCTCCTTACCTACTCCATGGTTGCAAGCATCTAGTTTTCTATGGGCAAACTACGCAATCCAAAATTCGTCTTTATTCCTTCAGGGAGTACTCCGGTGACAACAGCTTCACTTCCTTCAACGACGGACTCTCCTCCCACGGCAGCCCTAATGGCGGGAGTGTCTCTCCCTCGCGCCTCTTCGGCACAGCCGCTTTCCAATAAATCCTCGCCTCCATCAACTTCTTCTAAGCGTCTGAAACATGACTCCTCCTCAACAGATAAATCACCATCCCCTATTTCCATGGAGATGCTTTGGAGGAAATTCGTGCTCTTCGCCCGTTTGTAGAGGAAACAAACAATAAAATGCAATTTCTTGAAGAGAAATGGTCGTCCATGGATAATAGAGTGTCATCTGTGGAGCGACAGATTTCGGATCTTCAGTCTACATCTCAACGGGTTTCCTCTTTGGAAAAGTCTGTTTTGGCGCTCCAGCAACATACTGAGGAATTGGAAAACAGAAATAGGAGAAATAACCTACGTATTTATGGTTTGCCGGAATCTTTGGAAGGGGATGATCCTGTGCTTTTTTTTCTCCTCTTTTCTCCCGAAGCTTTTGGATATGCCGTCCACCACCTCTCTTAACATTCAGAGAGGTCATCGACTCGGCGCTCGTTCATCAACCAAGCCAAGGGGAGTCATTATTCTTTTTTTGAAAATCACAGATCTTCTTTCCGTTCTTTTAGCAGCTAGATCCAAACGTCAAGTCTCCTGGTTGGGGCAGAGAGTGTTTCTTTCTCAGGATGTTTCGAATGCTACTGCCTCTCGACGGAAGGAATTTTTGTCTCTGCGGGCCCCTCTAAGATCTCTTGGTGCTAGATATGGTTTGTTTCATCCATGTACTTTCAAGGTCACTCACCAAAATCAGACATGGACTTTTCAAGACCCTGCTGAACTCAAAAACTTCATTCATATTCGTTCTAATCCTGCTATGGAGACTTCCTCCTCTTCCAGTGGCTGATTGTTTTTTCTTCCATGCAGGTTTCCTGATTATGTCTAACTTTTTCTTCCCCTACAGGTTATCTGTTTATGTTTCTAGCTTTGTTTCAACATGTTAGTTTTCTAATATTAGATTGTAAGTCACACATTTCCCTATTTCTCGTTTCGCTTTAATCTACTTCATTCCCTTGTTTAATAGTAGTGTATGCTTTTTGTTCTTCATTGACCCTTTTCGACTTCTTTGGTCTCAACTTCCTAATTTCTTGGCATTGTGTGTCGTACTTAAATCCTCACCCTTTGTTCCTTTTTGGTATGTTTCTTTGATCTCAAATGTTATTTATTTATTTATCTAGATGGATGGATGTCCTCTCCATTTGGTTTTCGGACATGTCCTTTGTCCGGCTGTGGTCCGGTCTGGTTTCCCATTTCGGATGGTTTGTCTTGTTGAGTGTCGCCACTTCCCCGTTGTCCTATTTCGTATTCCCCTCAGGTATGTTTATTTCAGTCATCCCTCTGGGATATGTACTATCTCTTCTTGTAACTTCTTCCCTTTTTTCCTGTTTCCTTTTTCCTTTTCTTTCCCTTTTACTTGTTGATCAAGTCCTGTTTTTCCTCATTTCTCTTTGTCATCGCTTTCTCTATTCTAACCTCTTTTCTCGATATTTTTCCTATCCTTCTCTTTCTTGGCTTTTTTGCATATGTATCTTTTTTACTTTTTCTGTCCTATTTGACTCTATGTTTTTTGTAAATTCAAAGTTGTTACGTGGAATATAAAAGGTTTTATTAATCCTATTAAGCGGCAGAGAGTTTAGCTTCTTATAATCCAGATGTGGTTCTTTTGCAAGAAACCCACCTTAATGATGTGGAGTCTCTTAAGTTAAAAAGGAGTTGGGTGGGTACAGTCTTATTTTCACCTTCCAACAATAAAAAGAATGGAGTTGCTATCCTTTGTCACAAAAGGCTTAAGTGTACGGTTCTGTCTCAGGAGACGGACACTGATGGACGATGGATATTAGCCAAACTACTGCTTAACTCTAGTCCTTTAACTGTCTTCAATGTTTATGGTCCTGTGCAACTGGATTGTTCTTTTTGGCCTCTAATTACAAAGAAATGTATCCAATATAAGAATGATTCATTTATTTTAGGTGGGGATTGTAACCAAATTGTTGACCCATTCCTTGACCGTAAATCCACAGTTCGTTTCGCATCACACAAATCTCACAAACAATTTCTTAATACCATTTCGCAATCACATCTTATTGATTCTTGGCGCCTTACACACCTTGACACGCTGGACTATTCTTTCTTCTCTCCTCCCCACTCATCTTTTTCTCGCCTTGACTATATCTTTCTTTCTAAATCTCTATCTCAGAATGTATTGTCTTCTTCTGTTGAACCTATTGTCATTTCTGACCATGCTCCCATTGTAACAGATCTTGATCTGCTCCTACCATGTCCTAAGCCCTCCCGTTGGCGCTTTAATAGCGCACTTCTCACAGATCCCAATTTCTCCTCCTCTTTTCGTTCTTTTGTTGAGGAGTTCTTTCTCTTTAACTCTGACCCTAGTATTTCTCTCACACTCTTTGGGACTCCTTTAAAGCCACTGCGAGGGGATTCGTTATTGACTTTGTCTCCCGGAAAAAACAACTATATCTTCAAAAGCAGAAAACTTCTCTGGCGCACATTACATTTTTGGACCATCAGTTTTACACCTCCTCAGACAAATTTATGTCACTGGATCTCTTGCGAGCAAAGCTGGAGTTCAATAAATTAACTACAGATAATGCCTCTTCGATCCTTCTTCGTAGTAGTGCCCGGTATTATCGAGGCCGCAATAAGTCAGATAAACTCTTAGCTAATTACCTTAAATCCCGTAAAGAATGCACTCTTATTGACTCTATCTACTCTTCTGACGGTGCTCTTCTTCATAAAGATAAGGAAATACTTGATCAATTTCAATTATTTTATCAGCAGCTCTACACCCCAGAAAGTCCTCCCACTCCTTCTCTTATTCAGAAGTATTTTGAGAAACTTCCTAAGCCGTCTAAGTCTCATCTTAATTTTCCGGATCTTGAACTTGACCTCTCACTGCATGAGCTTTCTATAGCTTTGACCTCTCTTACTAAAGGTAAGACCCCTGGCCCTGATGGCTTTCCTGTGGAATTTTATTTGCACTTCTCAGACATTTTGTTGCCTAAACTTTTGACCCTTTTTCAATCATTTTACTCATCTGGCAAAGCAGAAGGTACCTTTCAGGATGCTACCATTTGTCTGATCCCCAAAGAAGGTCGCGACCATCAGCTATGTAAAAATTACCGCCCGATCTCTTTAGTTAATGTGGACTATAACATTTTTGCCAAATTACTGGCGATGCGCTTAGATCCCCTTATGCCTCATCTCATTGGCAAAGAACAATGTGGCTTCGTTAAAGGTAGACTTACATCGGACAATTCTCGCCTTTTTCTTAATATTCTAAATAAAGCTCCCTCACTTTCAACTCCTCTTGCTGCCATTTCTGTTGATGCGGAAAAGGCCTTTGACAGGGTTGATTGGTCTTTTTTGTTTGCTTCATTACATTGGCATGGCTTTGGTCCCAAATTTATATCCCTGATCTCTCTTTTATACTCTGCTCCCAAGGCCACGGTGCTTGTGAATGGACAACTTTCTTCACCTTTTACTCTTCGGAGAGGTGTCCGCCAAGGTTGTCCTCTCTCACCTCTTCTCTTTGTCTTGACTCTTGAACCCTTTTTAACTTCCATTCGCAATAACACTTCTATTTCTGGTTTCCCATTCGGTACTAATCAGTTGAAACTTTCTGCCTATGCAGATGATATTTTATTGTTTATTTCTGACCCAGAATCATCTATACCCCCTTTACTATCCGAATTTAACTCCTTTTCTTTGGTTTCAGGCTATAAGATTAACTCAGATAAAACTGAAATTCTACCTCTTACCTCGTCCTGTCTCCCTCATTTTTTTTCCTCTACCGGTTTTGCTTGGAATAGTTTGAAGATTAAATATCTTGGTATTTGGTTTTCCAACTCTATTTCATCCTCAGTTAAATTAAATATGTCTGCAGTTGTTTCTAGGATTGATCAATTGTTTTCGACCTGGAATCCTTTTTTCTCCTGGTGGGGTCGACTGGATTCAATTAAAATGATGATAGCTCCTATTCTAATTTATACCTTCTCCATGCTACCAGTTTATATCCCGGCATTTTACTTTAAGCGAATTGACTCTCTCCTTTTGCGATTTCTC
This sequence comes from Triturus cristatus, assembly GCF_964204655.1. Classification (NCBI taxonomy): domain Eukaryota; kingdom Metazoa; phylum Chordata; class Amphibia; order Caudata; family Salamandridae; genus Triturus; species Triturus cristatus. Next base: position 172,351,794 of record NC_140582.1, on the reverse strand, counting down.
TGGAAGAAGAAGAAATCCAGAATCTCTCTCGCAACTCTTCGTAAACCCAAATCTAATGGTGGAGTTAACTTTCCGGATTTCCATCTTTATCATAGGTCCTTTTCTTTAAGACAGGCTTCGAGATGGATCTCATCAACTTTTTCCCCTTTCACTCCTCTCTGGCTCCTCATTGAACACTCATTAATATTACCTTTCTCCTTCGCCGAAGTGGTACGTTTTTCTGCCAGAAATCCCTACTCTCTGTTTCCCTTATTTTCTCTTTTAAATTATTTGGTTCTTCCTTCTGTTATTACACGTACATCTTTTTTAAATACCCCAATTTAGTATAATGCACTTATCCTTTTAAAGAATAGACCCATTTTTGGGAAATCTTGGAGAGTGAGGGTCGTAATGTGGGTCAACCAACTCTTTGATGGCACTTCACCTTGTTCCTTTCCCCAATTTCAACTTTTGTTTCGTTGCCCTCGGTCCTTTTTGCAGAAATTCACAACCCTCATGGCAATTATCCTTGACCGCTTCTATTCTCTCCCTTCTTCGTCCTCATTAATACCTCCCTCTCCTCTTCTTACTATTCTTACTACACTCCCTAAAGCATCTCTCATCTATAAATTCTTCGTATCTCCTAACCCAAACCGTGTCAAAACTAAAGTGGAGCTTTCTTGGGAAGCAGATTTTTGTTGTAGTTGGTCTATTCCTCTTTGGGATAAGCTTTGGTCCAGATCTTTAAAAATTTCCCGTTCTGCTTCTCTTACTCAATCCTTATTTTATCTGTATCATAGACTCTATCTCTCTCCTCTTTCTTTGTCTCGTTTTTCACCCTCTTCTGATTCTAAATGCTGGACTTGTGGTGCTCCTAATGCTGACCTGTTTCATCTGCTCTTTCTCTGCCCTGTCGTTTCTACCTTCTGGGGGAAGGTTTGATCATGCCTTTCTCGCATCTTTCCTCTTCCTGCCTCTTTCTCAAATCCAATTCTCTTCTTGGGTAGTCTCTCTGAATCTCTAAACTTACCCGTACACCTACACGGTCTCTTTGGCCTGGCGCTTGCTCTTGCTTTCCAGCACATATCTTCTAACTGGAAATCTCTAACAAACATTTCCTTACAAGGCTGGTGGAACTCCTTATGTCATTTTCATAGATTAGATGTTTCCTTTGCCTCCGCTTGCAAACCTGTGCGTAATGTTGATCTTTTTTGGTTACCCCTCACCACGTATCTTGACCGTCTGGCCTTGAAGAAGCCTATACCTCTCAATGCAGAACATTTTAAACCCCCTTGATTGACTTGAACTCTCTCCTTCTTGTTATCTCTTCTAGGTTTATCAAAATTTTATTGTTTGTTTATGCTGGTCATTTTGTATTGTTGACTTATATAACTCGATTGTATGCCGTATTCATCTGATAGTTTATGGTCTGTATTATTATCTTTATCCCTCCACCCTTCTTTCCCTTCCTATCTCTTCCCCTCTCTTCTTTCCTTTAGCTTTAAAATCCTCTTAAAATGCTTTTTGGTTTTCTTGCATTGATGTTAGCAGTATTAAGATTTCTTATTGGATTTATGTATGGTTTCTGTGTATGCCAACATCTCCATTTGTTACCAAATTCTTCAATAAAGCTTTCAAACATAAAAATGAGGCTGTACATTTCTCAACTTGGCTTTGATGTAGCCTTTATTTTGTAGAGGTGTTGTAGCACTGGGTCTACCTTTAGGGCCCTAGTGGAAATTCAGCTTTGCTCTCCATTGGAAGAAGATCTATTTGTATCTTACTGGCATAAGTGTGAAATGGCCATATTATCAAGAACGGCGATAACATTATCGGCGTTAAAGCGGCGATAAGGGGCTTGATAATATGCCCTTGTGAATTCCAATAGAAGCCCACGTTTGATGTCCTTCACACCAGAACCTGGGCTTCTATTGATATTCACAAGGGCGTATTATCAAGCCCTTATCGCCGCTTTAGCGGCAGTTTCCTGCCGCTAAAATGGCGATAATGTTATCGCCGTTCTTGATAATATGGTCCAAAGTTTTGTGAGCAGAGGAGTTTGAAATACTCGTTGAAAGTGAAATGTTGCCGGACTCTGCGTGCGTCAGTGCTGAGAGGAGAGAACAGGTCACAGAGAGTTATAATGTAGCTGGTGTCAGACAGGAAGGACTTCTGTCACTTGAGAGAGTGGGCACCAGCCACTTGAGCGGGGCAGACGTGTCTGAATCTGGTCACTGTGTTGTCTACGTGGTTAAGACTATTGTCAGTAATGAGACTGTGCAAATAATAGTAATGTTTGTCTGCGGATTTAGCAATTACACCTGATGTGTAGATTTTGCAAGAGCCCTGTAAATTTGGAGGCATAGTGCATGCATTTACATTCTCTTCCATGGATACAAACTTGTGTTCAAGATTTAGTGAATGTGGTATATACCTTTCAATGTAAAATGGACACATGCCTGTGTGCTGTAGACAGCACAGGGCTTGTGAATCATTTCTGGTATCTAGTGTGATATACTCCTAACATGACTCCTCTTCACCTATATTTGACTGGGGCAGGCTTCAATATGTCTGAAATTTTATTTTGATGCTATGTGAGAGGCACCCCAGACTCATAAAGGAAACATGAGAAGGTAACACAGCAATACCTTCCCTTGATAAGGTGGACTATCTGCTACACTTCAGGTCTAAGGTGGCCTGGTGCCAGAAAAGATTACACAAATCACTGTAAACCAAAATATAAATAAATAAACAAACTAACAACCCAACAAATAAATAAATACATTGATAGTCAGGAATTTAGAAGTATGTCAGGAAATTGTCAAGAAATTCTATGACCAGAAGGCCGGCCCAATTGAATGTAAACCTGTCCAAGAGGCTTGTGTCGTGGAGCCTATAAAGTCTAACTTCCCTAGGCTTTGCGGGGTGAAGTCTCCAAGGCAATAAGGAAAAAAAAACTAATTAAAACAAGTTCTTTGACTTCTTAACAACCTCACACTATCTTTCATGTTGACGGATATAATACCTCTTATCACCATGCAGACATCTTACTATTCTTTGTAGCAGCTCAAGATGACATGAAGAAAGTTGACTACCGTCAACAGCTTGCTTCTTGGGGCAGAAAAGTATGACTTTTTGCTAAGATTAAGTTAGAGCATCAGATAGATTGTTAGCGGACACTGCAACAACTGTCCTGCTTGTTCCCCATGACCATCAGCCTGACAAATAAATGTGTATACAGCGGCACAAGTAAAAGGAACAACTGATGGCGGAATGTTGAACAATGCACACATTCACCCCAGTCATAAAGATGTGGGTTTAATCCATTGTTCTTTTGCTCACCACACCACCCCAGTTTGGACCCAGCCATATCGAATCAGTCTTGACCCTGTCCCTCATGTGAATAGTCCGGTCCGAACTGCCAAGCCAGGTCTTCCCTGGACTGGAAACAAGTGTCCTGGGGACCGGTTGGCAGTTCGTGCTGGACTTTTCCCACAAGGAACAGGGTCAAGACTGATTTGCATATGGCTGGGTCCAAACTGGGGTGGTGTGGTGAGCAAAAGAATGATGGATTAAACCCAGATCCTTGTCACTGGGGGTAAATGTTTGCATTGTCCGGCATCCCGTCCATCAATTGTTTTTTTTGCATATGTCGCCCTAAGTGGGAAGGGTATGCCGAGAAGTGGGTCCCATGCTCACTACACCACTGGATTCAAGCTAGCCTAGCTAATGTAGGGTGATACCCTGAAACCGGTCCCAGGATGCTTGTTTCCGGTCGCTTGTAGTTTGGGCTGGACTGTTACTACAAGGAACAGGGTCAAGACTGATACAGTGGCACAACATGCACGAAACTACAGGCCTGTTAATAATACAAATAACAGAATACTATAACCACTGAGGGAGACAAAAATGAGATCAAATTAGCTAGGGCTGTGAGCATTAAGGTGATTTACCTCTTGGTAAGACCCTAGTAAGGCCAAGTGCTAGTGGTCCCTCAAATCAGTAGGTCGTAGATGGGTTAGGTGGATATTTTGCTAGTGTAGAAGCCTCAACTCTGTCATTAATATAGATTCTCTCACAATACCCTGAGCTCCACGTGTAAAGCGAAGAGCTTCCACAGTACTTTTGACTTAGCAATTTGGTTTGGTAGATTGCCCTAATAGATGGCGCTGAGGAAAGATCAGCATTCTTCACACCAGAGAACCCTTGCTGTTTAGTATTTTACTGCTGGTATTTGTGTTTGTGCATGCATGCAAGTATGTGTGTGCTATGGAGACTTCCTCCTCTTCCAGTGGCTGATTGTTTTTTCTTCCATGCAGGTTTCCTGATTATGTCTAACTTTTTCTTCCCCTACAGGTTATCTGTTTATGTTTCTAGCTTTGTTTCAACATGTTAGTTTTCTAATATTAGATTGTAAGTCACACATTTCCCTATTTCTCGTTTCGCTTTAATCTACTTCATTCCCTTGTTTAATAGTAGTGTATGCTTTTTGTTCTTCATTGACCCTTTTCGACTTCTTTGGTCTCAACTTCCTAATTTCTTGGCATTGTGTGTTGTACTTAAATCCTCACCCTTTGTTCCTTTTTGGTATGTTTCTTTGATCTCAAATGTTATTTATTTATTTATCTAGATGGATGGATGTCCTCTCCATTTGGTTTTCGGACATGTCCTTTGTCCGGCTGTGGTCCGGTCTGGTTTCCCATTTCGGATGGTTTGTCTTGTTGAGTGTCGCCACTTCCCCGTTGTCCTATTTCGTATTCCCCTCAGGTATGTTTATTTCAGTCATCCCTCTGGGATATGTACTATCTCTTCTTGTAACTTCTTCCCTTTTTTCCTGTTTCCTTTTTCCTTTTCTTTCCCTTTTACTTGTTGATCAAGTCCTGTTTTTCCTCATTTCTCTTTGTCATCGCTTTCTCTATTCTAACCTCTTTTCTCGATATTTTTCCTATCCTTCTCTTTCTCGGCTTTTTTGCATATGTATCTTTTTTACTTTTTCTGTCCTATTTGACTCTATGTTTTTTGTAAATTCAAAGTTGTTACGTGGAATATAAAAGGTTTTATTAATCCTATTAAGCGGCAGAGAGTTCTTTCCCATTTAGCTTCTTATAATCCAGATGTGGTTCTTTTGCAAGAAACCCACCTTAATGATGTGGAGTCTCTTAAGTTAAAAAGGAGTTGGGTGGGTACAGTCTTATTTTCACCTTCCAACAATAAAAAGAATGGAGTTGCTATCCTTTGTCACAAAAGGCTTAAGTGTACGGTTCTGTATCAGGAGACGGACACTGATGGACGATGGATATTAGCCAAACTACTGCTTAACTCTAGTCCTTTAACTGTCTTCAATGTTTATGGTCCTGTGCAACTGGATTGTTCTTTTTGGCCTCTAATTACAAAGAAATGTATCCAATATAAGAATGATTCATTTATTTTAGGTGGGGATTGTAACCAAATTGTTGACCCATTCCTTGACCGTAAATCCACAGTTCGTTTCGCATCACACAAATCTCACAAACAATTTCTTAATACCATTTCGCAATCACATCTTATTGATTCTTGGCGCCTTACACACCTTGACACGCTGGACTATTCTTTCTTCTCTCCTCCCCACTCATCTTTTTCTCGCCTTGACTATATCTTTCTTTCTAAATCTCTATCTCAGAATGTATTGTCTTCTTCTGTTGAACCTATTGTCATTTCTGACCATGCTCCCATTGTAACAGATCTTGATCTGCTCCTACCACGTCCTAAGCCCTCCCGTTGGCGCTTTAATAGCGCACTTCTCACAGATCCCAATTTCTCCTCCTCTTTTCGTTCTTTTGTTGAGGAGTTCTTTCTCTTTAACTCTGATCCTAGTATTTCCCTCACACTCTTTGGGACTCCTTTAAAGCCACTGCGAGGGGATTCGTTATTGACTTTGTCTCCCGGAAAAAACAACTATATCTTCAAAAGCGGAAAACTTCTCTGGCGCACATTACATTTTTGGACCATCAGTTTTACACCTCCTCAGACAAATTTATGTCACTGGATCTCTTGCGAGCAAAGCTGGAGTTCAATAAATTAACTACAGATAATGCCTCTTCGATCCTTCTTCGTAGTAGTGCCCGGTATTATGGAGGCCGCAATAAGTCAGGTAAACTCTTAGCTAATTACCTTAAATCCCGTAAAGAATGCACTCTTATTGACTCTATCTACTCTTCTGACGGTGCTCTTCTTCATAAAGATAAGGAAATACTTGATCAATTTCAATTATTTTATCAGCAGCTCTACACCCCAGAAAGTCCTCCCACTCCTTCTCTTATTCAGAAGTATTTTGAGAAACTTCCTAAGCCGTCTAAGTCTCATCTTAGTTTTCCGGATCTTGAACTTGACCTCTCACTGCATGAGCTTTCTATAGCTTTGACCTCTCTTACTAAAGGTAAGACCCCTGGCCCTGATGGCTTTCCTGTGGAATTTTATTTGCACTTCTCAGACATTTTGTTGCCTAAACTTTTGACCCTTTTTCAATCATTTTACTCATCTGGCAAAGCAGAAGGTACCTTTCAGGATGCTACCATTTGTCTGATCCCCAAAGAAGGTCGCGACCATCAGCTATGTAAAAATTACCGCCCGATCTCTTTAGTTAATGTGGACTATAACATTTTTGCCAAATTACTGGCGATGCGCTTAGATCCCCTTATGCCTCATCTCATTGGCAAAGAACAATGTGGCTTCGTTAAAGGTAGACTTACATCGGACAATTCTCGCCTTTTTCTTAATATTCTAAATAAAGCTCCCTCACTTTCAACTCCTCTTGCTGCCATTTCTGTTGATGCGGAAAAGGCCTTTGACAGGGTTGATTGGTCTTTTTTGTTTGCTTCATTACATTGGCATGGCTTTGGTCCCAAATTTATATCCCTGATCTCTCTTTTATACTCTGCTCCCAAGGCCACGGTGCTTGTGAATGGACAACTTTCTTCACCTTTTACTCTTCGGAGAGGTGTCCGCCAAGGTTGTCCTCTCTCACCTCTTCTCTTTGTCTTGACTCTTGAACCCTTTTTAACTTCCATTCGCAATAACACTTCTATTTCTGGTTTCCCATTCGGTACTAATCAGTTGAAACTTTCTGCCTATGTAGATGATATTTTATTGTTTATTTCTGACCCAGAATCTACTATACCCCTTTACTATCCGAATTTAACTCCTTTTCTTTGGTTTCAGGCTATAAGATTAACTCAGATAAAACTGAAATTCTACCTCTTACCTCGTCCTGTCTCCCTCATTTTTTTTCCTCTACCGGTTTTGCTTGGAATAGTTTGAAGATTAAATATCTTGGTATTTGGTTTTCCAACTCTATTTCATCCTCAGTTAAATTAAATATGTCTGCAGTTGTTTCTAGGATTGATCAATTGTTTTCGACCTGGAATCCTTTTTTCTCCTGGTGGGGTCGACTGGATTCAATTAAAATGATGATAGCTCCTATTCTAATTTATACCTTCTCCATGCTACCAGTTTATATCCCGGCATTTTACTTTAAGCGAATTGACTCTCTCCTTTTGCGATTTCTCTGGAAGAAGAAGAAATCCAGAATCTCTCTCGCAACTCTTCGTAAACCCAAATCTAATGGTGGAGTTAACTTTCCGGATTTCCATCTTTATCATAGGTCCTTTTCTTTAAGACAGGCTTCGAGATGGATCTCATCAACTTTTTCCCCTTTCACTCCTCTCTGGCTCCTCATTGAACACTCATTAATATTACCTTTCTCCTTCGCCGAAGTGGTACATTTTTCTGCCAGAAATCCCTACTCTCTGTTTCCCTTATTTTCTCTTTTAAATTATTTGGTTCTTCCTTCTGTTATTACACGTACATCTTTTTTAAATACCCCAATTTAGTATAATGCACTTATCCTTTTAAAGAATAGACCCATTTTTGGGAAATCTTGGAGAGTGAGGGTCGTAATGTGGGTCAACCAACTCTTTGATGGCACTTCACCTTGTTCCTTTCTCCAATTTCAACTTTTGTTTCGTTGCCCTCGGTCCTTTTTGCAGAAATTCACAACTCTCATGGCAATTATCCTTGACCGCTTCTATTCTCTCCCTTCTTCGTCCTCATTAATACCTCCCTCTCCTCTTCTTACTATTCTTACTACACTCCCTAAAGCATCTCTCATCTATAAATTCTTCGTATCTCCTAACCCAAACCGTGTCAAAACTAAAGTGGAGCTTTCTTGGGAAGCAGATTTTTGTTGTAGTTGGTCTATTCCTCTTTGGGATAAGCTTTGGTCCAGATCTTTAAAAATTTCCCGTTCTGCTTCTCTTACTCAATCCTTATTTTATCTGTATCATAGACTCTATCTCTCTCCTCTTTCTTTGTCTCGTTTTTCACCCTCTTCTGATTCTAAATGCTGGACTTGTGGTGCTCCTAATGCTGACCTGTTTCATCTGCTCTTTCTCTGCCCTGTCGTTTCTACCTTCTGGGGGAAGGTTTGATCATGCCTTTCTCGCATCTTCCCTCTTCCTGCCTCTTTCTCAAATCCATTTCTCTTCTTGGGTAGTCTCTCTGAATCTCTAAACTTACCCGTACACCTACACGGTCTCTTTGGCCTGGCGCTTGCTCTTGCTTTCCAGCACATATCTTCTAACTGGAAATCTCTAACAAACATTTCCTTACAAGGCTGGTGGAACTCCTTATGTCATTTTCATAGATTAGATGTTTCCTTTGCCTCCGCTTGCAAACCTGTGCGTAATGTTGATCTTTTTTGGTTACCCCTCACCACGTATCTTGACCGTCTGGCCTTGAAGAAGCCTATACCTCTCAATGCAGAACATTTTAAACCCCCTTGATTGACTTGAACTCTCTCCTTCTTGTTATCTCTTCTAGGTTTATCAAAATTTTATTGTTTGTTTATGCTGGTCATTTTGTATTGTTGACTTATATAACTCGATTGTATGCCGTATTCATCTGATAGTTTATGGTCTGTATTATTATCTTTATCCCTCCCCCCTTCTTTCCCTTCCTATCTCTTCCCCTCTCTTCTTTCCTTTAGCTTTAAAATCCTCTTAAAATGCTTTTTGGTTTTCTTGCATTGATGTTAGCAGTATTAAGATTTCTTATTGGATTTATGTATGGTTTCTGTGTATGCCAACATCTCCATTTGTTACCAAATTCTTCAATAAAGCTTTCAAACATAAAAATGAGGCTGTACATTTCTCAACTTGGCTTTGATGTAGCCTTTATTTTGTAGAGGTGTTGTAGCACTGGGTCTACCTTTAGGGCCCTAGTGGAAATTCAGCTTTGCTCTCCATTGGAAGAAGATCTATTTGTATCTTACTGGCATAAGTGTGAAATGGCCATATTATCAAGAACGGCGATAACATTATCGGCGTTAAAGCGGCGATAAGGGGCTTGATAATATGCCCTTGTGAATTCCAATAGAAGCCCACGTTTGATGTCCTTCACACCAGAACCTGGGCTTCTATTGATATTCACAAGGGCGTATTATCAAGCCCCTTATCGCCGCTTTAGCGGCAGTTTCCTGCCGCTAAAATGGCGATAATGTTATCGCCGTTCTTGATAATATGGTCCAAAGTTTTGTGAGCAGAGGAGTTTGAAATACTCGTTGAAAGTGAAATGTTGCCGGACTCTGCGTGCGTCAGTGCTGAGAGGAGAGAACAGGTCACAGAGAGTTATAATGTAGCTGGTGTCAGACAGGAAGGACTTCTGTCACTTGAGAGAGTGGGCACCAGCCACTTGAGCGGGGCAGACGTGTCTGAATCTGGTCACTGTGTTGTCTACGTGGTTAAGACTATTGTCAGTGATGAGACTGTGCAAATAATAGTAATGTTTGTCTGCGGATTTAGCACTTACACCTGATGTGTAGATTTTGCAAGAGCCCTGTAAATTTGGAGGCATAGTGCATGCATTTACATTCTCTTCCATGGATACAAACTTGTGTTCAAGATTTAGTGAATGTGGTATATACCTTTCAATGTAAAATGGACGCATGCCTGTGTGCTGTAGACAGCACAGGGCTTGTGAATCATTTCTGGTCTCTAGTGTGATATACTCCTAACATGACTCCTCTTCACCTATATTTGACTGGGGCAGGCTTCAATATGTCTGAAATTTTATTTTGATGCTATGTGAGAGGCACCCCAGACTCATAAAGGAAACATGAGAAGGTAACACAGCAATACCTTCCCTTGATAAGGTGGACTATCTGCTACACTTCAGGTCTAAGGTGGCCTGGTGCCAGAAAAGATTACACAAATCACTGTAAACCAAAATATAAATAAATAAACAAACTAACAACCCAACAAATAAATAAATACATTGATAGTCAGGAATTTAGAAGTATGTCAGGAAATTGTCAAGAAATTCTATGACCAGAAGGCAGGCCCAATTGAATGTAAACCTGTCCAAGAAGCTTGTGTCGTGGAGCCTATAAAGTCTAACTTCCCTAGGCTTTGCAGGGTGAAGTCTCCAAGGCAATAAGGAAAAAAAAACTAATTAAAACAAGTTCTTTGACTTCTTAACAACCTCACACTATCTTTCATGTTGACGGATATAATACCTCTTATCACCATGCAGACATCTTACTATTCTTTGTAGCAGCTCAAGATGACATGAAGAAAGTTGACTACCGTCAACAGCTTGCTTCTTGGGGCAGAAAAGTATGACTTTTTGCTAAGATTAAGTTAGAGCATCAGATAGATTGTTAGCGGACACTGCAACAACTGTCCTGCTTGTTCCCCATGACCATCAGCCTGACAAATAAATGTGTATACAGCGGCACAAGTAAAAGGAACAACTGATGGCGGAATGTTGAACAATGCACACATTCACCCCAGTCATAAAGATGTGGGTATAATCCATTGTTCTTTTGCTCACCACACCACCCCAGTTTGGACCCAGCCATATCGAATCAGTCTTGACCCTGTCCCTCATGTGAATAGTCCGGTCCGAACTGCCAAGCCAGGTCTTCCCTGGACTGGAAACAAGTGTCCTGGGGACCGGTTGGCAGTTCGTGCTGGACTTTTCCCACAAGGAACAGGGTCAAGACTGATTTGCATATGGCTGGGTCCAAACTGGGGTGGTGTGGTGAGCAAAAGAATGATGGATTAAACCCAGATCCTTGTCACTGGGGGTAAATGTTTGCATTGTCCGGCATCCCGTCCATCAATTGTTTTTTTTGCATATGTCGCCCTCAGTGGGAAGGGTATGCCGAGAAGTGGGTCCCATGCTCACTACACCACTGGATTCAAGCTAGCCTAGCTAATGTAGGGTGATACCCTGAAACCGGTCCCAGGATGCTTGTTTCCGGTCGCTTGTAGTTTGGGCTGGACTGTTACTACAAGGAACAGGGTCAAGACTGATACAGTGGCACAACATGCACAAAACTACAGGCCTGTTAGTAATACAAATAACAGAATACTATAACCACTGAGGGAGACAAAAATGAGATCAAATTAGCTAGGGCTGTGAGCATTAAGGTGATTTACCTCTTGGTAAGACCCTAGTAAAGCCAAGTGCTAGTGGTCCCTCAAATCAGTAGGTCGTAGATGGGTTAGGTGGATATTTTGCTAGTGTAGAAGCCTCAACTCTGTCATTAATATAGATTCTCTCACAATACCCTGAGCTCCACGTGTAAAGCGAAGAGCTTCCACAGTACTTTTGACTTAGCAATTTGGTTTGGTAGATTGCCCTAATAGATGGCGCTGAGGAAAGATCAGCATTCTTCACACCAGAGAACCCTTGCTGTTTAGTATTTTACTGCTGGTATTTGTGTTTGTGCATGCATGCAAGTATGTGTGTGGGTGTGTGCGTGGGTGTGTGCGTGCATGTGTGTGTGTTTGCCTTTGATTGGAACTATTTTTCCAAACCCAGGCACCTAATCAGGCAGGTTAACTCATTCCTGATTACAGGTTGGGTTGTGTATAGATGCCAAATACTCCATTCATCTGGTAGGAAGTGGCTAATAAGGAAGGTCATAACTGGTATGGAGAAATGCAGCAGGCGCCTCTGGATGACAGTGGACCTGATTCACATAGCCACTTATAGTAATAATACTGTTTGTGGCCAAAATAGTTCTATTTACACCTCTCTGGTGTTCACAGAAGAAAATATGCCAGGTGTAAATTGTATTACTACTGCATTATAGTATTCCGGGTGCAGGAGAATAGGATCTGCTTCTTATAGTTACCCCCACTTTTTGCTGATGTTTCACTGTTTTCGACTTAGATTGACTGGGATCCTGCTATCCAGGACCCCGGTCTAGCTGCTTTCTCCTCTAAATTGATTGCATGTACTTTAGGTACACTCCAGATTGGATTCCGGGGTATCCTTATGAGTCCCTAGTATATGGCATACTATGTACCCAGGGCATAGGTACCCCAGAGGCCTCCCTGGGGCTGCAGCGTGTATTCTGCCACCCCTGAGAGACCATTCAAAATGACACCACAGGTCTGCTACAGCAGCCTGTGTAAGGTGGTGCATGCACCCCTTACTTAGATATAGGTTCACTATATCTAGTATATATCACAGCACATATAAACCTATCAGTCACCCCTATGGCAGGCCTTATCAATCCTGAAGGCAGGATGCTGGGTTTTATGTGAGAGGGTGCACCTAAATGAGCAGAGCCCCTCTGCAGCCTTCGGAACCAATTTTCCAGGGTTGTTTGTGATGCAGCCAACCATATATATTGAAGTGCATTATAACCTCACGGTAAATGCTAACTTTAAAACGGCTGCATAGAAACATGTTGTGTTTGGTGCCAAACACCTTGGAATCATACCTCCCCGCCAGTAACTGGCGGGGGAGGTATGATTCCACCCTCTTAAAGGGAAATATGCGACACACCGGTACACCTGGTACCAGCTTTCTCGACCGGGGCATCACAAAATGGATGCTGCCAGCCACAGACATGAGTCTGCCCTCCTGCTGCTGAGCCAAGCTCGAACAGGGGAAGGCTTGACAATAGGCTTCCTGTCACAGGGAGGTGTGACCACCTCCCAGACAGGCTTTAGTGTATTGGGGCTGGGTAGGTGCACTCTGAGAGTGCTTTGATGTCTGTACTGGGGGTATATTTGGTGTCCCTGTGCATAGTCCAGCTCAAACCGGTTGCAGGAGCCATTTGCTCCTGCTCTTGCGCAAAACTAGACAAAGGACATGGGTGTAGCCACCCTTCTGTCCTGACCCTCCCATAGGTGAGTCCCCTGAATTTGTCCCACCCCTTCCTTGGGTATAAAGTAGGAACCCCTGACTACAGGACTTTAGATTTTACCTGGACTAAACTCTGAACAAAAGTATGGTGTAGGAGAGTACGAGCTGCCTCTTATGTTGCCCCCACTTGTTTTTCTGATGTTTACACTGGTTTCTGGCTATTGTCTGGCTGGGACCCTGCTAATCAGGGCCCCAGCCTCTCTGTTCTCTCTAAACAACTTGGAGTGCATATTAGGTGCACTAGTGATTGGATACTGTGGTACCTTATGAGCCCCTAGTATATGGTACCTTAGGTACCAAGGGCATAGGTACTTCACAGGCCTACCAGGGGCTGAAGCATGTATTATGCCACCCCTGGGAAGCAGACTAAATCTAACACCACAGGCCTGCTACTGCAGCCTGGGTGAGGTAGTGTTAGCACTCCTCACTGAGATATAGGTTCACTATATCTCTCCCTGCAAACACATTTAAACCTATCAGTCACCCCTAAGGCAGGCCCTATCAATCCTGAGGGCAGGGTGCTTGTTTTCTATGTGAGGGGGTGCCTCGGCCTGAGCAGGGCCCCTCTGCAGCTCTCAGAGTCTATTCTCTGGGGTTGTTTGTGAATGCGGTCAAACTATATACTCTTAAGTGCATTATAACCTCGCGGGAAATGCTAACTCTGGGATGGCTGCATCAAAATATGTCGTGTTTGGTGTCAAACGCTTTGGAATCATACCCCCACACCAGTAACTGGTGTGGGAGTATGATCCCACCCTTCTAGAGGGATAGACATGTACCTACTGTGAAAACACGGTAGAATCCTGAAGAGCCCTGGCATCACAAAATGGATGCGACCAGTCACAGACACTGGGCTGCCCTCCTGCTGATGAGTTCAAACCGGCTCTGGGGCTACCTGCCCCTGCTCTAGCATGAAACTGGACAAAGGGAAGTGGGTGTACCCACCCACTCCCCTGACTCTCCCATAGATGGGGTTATAGAGCTAGTCCCTCCCTTCCTTCTAGTATAAGTTAGGGAACCCTTGCCATTGCAAACTAGATATCCCTGGATGACGCTCTGAAGAAGAATCCTGGACCTTCGACGTTCCACTACCTCTGGAAGATGGAAGAATCTCCCTTGGAGTCAAGGAGTGACTCCCCTGCTTGGCAGGCACCCAATCTTGCAATCAACAGTTGCAAACTTTCCCGCTCCCGCTGGAGTTCAAAGTCCCTGCATCCCAGGAGGAGGTTTTCCTGACTTCTCCAAGGCTATCGTGAGTCCCTAGCAATGCTGAGGCAAGTGGACCCCCCGAGTGATGAGGAACCGCAATCTCTGGGTACCGTGCACTATTTTCGAATGCAACCCCTTCACGACATTTTATGAACTTGTGCTTTCGGCCATATGTGGTCCAAGCCTCCAGCAGGATTCCCTCTGAAGATCAGAGGCCTACCCCATTCCGAGTGGCCGTGGGCCCCTGGTGAGTGAATCCTCCCAAGGCGTCTTTGCAATCCCTTGTCGGTTGGCTTGTGGGTCCCCTGAAGACTTTTCTACAGTTCCAAAGGGCTCCCCTGATTGCTCCAGGCCTGCCCTGACTTAACCTCGCTGGGTGAGTCCCTCAGACCTTGCTGGTCTGCACCGCTGACTTTTTACACTTTCCACAAGACTTGCTGTTACCAAGGCTTGTTGGCTCCAATCTGGTCACCAACACAGCAGTAAGCTGCAGACTTTATGGGACACACCAAATCCAGCTCCTGGTTGTCGTCGATGCCTCCTGGACCTCGTGGCTGAAGAGTCAAGACACCCGTGATCACCTGAAATCACCCGATGACTGTGAGCATCCATCTTCCTTGCCCCAGGTCACTGGCAAGTGACTTTGAACACTGTCCCCTCTGCTTTCAGGTCTTCCTTCTTCTGGATCCCGCCTTGGATTTCACCGGACACTTCTCCTGTCTTCACAAGCAGCAAGTCCTCTTTGGCTCCCATTGAAAATGCCGCCGCGACCCAACACCAAAAGATACCTATGCATCCGGCTTCCCTGGGTGAGGTAACTCCAGCACTACGGTGCTCCTGTGGGTGTTGGCTCTAGAACTACTTACCCTGTAAGTGACTTGCTTGGAGACTCTCCCGAAGTATCCTAAAACTCTAAATTTTCAATCGCGACTGTGTTCTCACACTGCATGCGTCTCCCGTGGGTCCTTTACTTACCTGCCTTGGGTGGATTAGAGAGGCCCCAGCACTTCTGAAGGGTCTAGGCCTTGTCTCCTTGCAAGTTGTTATCTTAAAGTCTCTTTTTTAGTATATGGTCTGGTACGGCCCTAGGGCCCCAGCCATATTTGTGCTTAACTTGTTGTGAAATGTTGATTTGTGCATATGTCCTTGACTTCTAATCTTATAAAGAGATTAGCAGAGCGTTGTTAGTAATAAATACATATATATTTTATATATATACCTGTGTGGTGTCCTTTCATTTAGTAATTCAAGAGATTATTAGGTAAAACAAGCTGCTTTATATTCCTCTAAAGACTTAGGGCCTCATGTAGGTAACATACTATTTACCGATTCATAAATACCGAATTTTACCGATTCGCTATTTATGAATCGGTAAATAGTATGTAGGTAAATAATCGGTAATTATTACCGATTCGGTAAATATCGGTAATTATGAATCGGTATTTACCGAATCGGTAATAATGCATCCCTTCCCATTCATTCCTATGGGCCTGGAGGCCCATAGGAATGAATGGGAAGCCAATTACTATTACCGATTCGGTAAATACCGAATCGGTAATAGGGGAGGCATTATCATGGGTGGCAAGGTGTCACATTGACACCCTGTTGCACCCCTGAATCGTCCATGTGTGCACATGTGGCGCACATACATGCCCTAAGGGCATGTATGTCTGCCACATGGCACTTTACAAATAGCACAAAAATGCTTCTTGTAAGGTATTCGTCATTTACCATCAACTTGCAGTTGGTGGTAAATAACGAATCCAGACACCAATAATGCACTCACTTGAGTGCCCCCTACATTGCATTTCTGGATTCGGTATTTACCGAATCGGTATTTTACCGATTTCTTAAAATTCCAATTCGGTAAATACCGAATCCAGAAATCAGCCACCTACATCTCAAGTGCCTCAATACCAGTCGGGAACGGGATATTTACCGATTTTCGGCCGTTACCGACCGGTATTGAGGTACCTACATGAGGCCCTTAGTCTGAAGGCTGCTCTCCACAGCTACCACTAGAATAACTTTCTTTAACCCCTTCAGCGCGGCGCGGATTTCCGCGCCGCGCTGAAGATTCCGTGCGCGGGCGGGGCCATGACGGAGCGGTTCCGTCATGCGCACAGCGCAACCGACGCACGTGACGGAACCGCTCCGTCACAAGCGTCGAAGGGGTTAAAAGATTGTCTTAAACCTACTACCATAAGAGTCGAATTGTACTGGTGCAAGGTGTCCACTTTGACTAGTGAACAACATATACCAGGCCAACTTCTCACATATGGGATCCGCACCCATCAATTGTATAGATATTTAAAGTCCGTTAGACACTGAATATTTGTGACAAACAGAAGAATATGCCAAGGCGTGTTCTCATTTCCTTAATTTCTTTATTGTGATCGTTGAACATATAAAGCTGATAAAAATCTAATATTTACAATTCTTTTAGCCAATTCTTTTAGTCAACGCGTTTCCTCCCAATAGGGACTTCTTCAGGGCTCCAAGTTGTGTGTTCGTTTTCTGGTAAAGTCAACAATAAAATCCTAAGACACATATGTGTAAAGTATCTTCGGAGTCATCATTTAGACAGCACGGTAGCCAGGAGCGGTTGTCTCTGCATCCGTTTCAAAAGTGTGTGCCGCCATTGTTTCTTTCTTAAATCAAGGACTGGTCAATTTTGTATTTTGTCAAATTTTGCCACTTTATTTCTTATGTATTTGTTGAATATTAATTGTGCTGTTATCATTGATGTTTTGTTGAACATTTCAAAATCACTGTTCTTCTCCATGACATGAGACACAACGCTACCGCAATACAAGAGTTAAGTGTCACTGACAGCGTGCTTAGTGCTGCTCCCCTCTCCATTGTGATTTGGGAAATTGTTATAGATCACTAGAACCGTTTTCTCAAACTCTAAGCAGCGCATGAGGTCATCACCATAGCCGGTGCCCAGGCTTGAATTCATACAAGTGAGGCTGTCCCCACGGCTCAAATCTACACAACCCTTGGTTATTTGAGCTCACAGAATAATCCATTGGCACATCCCACTACCTGCACGAGATACCTTATTATATTACGCGGTCATCTGCCCCATTAATTGCCAACCAGCACTCGTAATCATCACCCCTGAATGTGTTCGACCTGTCCTGGTCCTGAGGAGAACACAAAAAGAAAAGTAGGGTTCTGAAAAGCGTCAACTCACTACAGCTAGCCGTAATCATCATTAATTCACTGAATAACACGGTGTACAAACAGGGCAATTAGCCTGTAGCAATTGTTGCAGTGTCTAGCTGTGCATGGCAAGTTGAAGTTGTGTAAAAGTGTAAACAGTCTGTGCCGCCATTGTTTCTTTGTTAAATCAAGGACTGGCCAATTTTGTATTTTGTCAAATTTTGCCACTTTATTTCTTATGTATTTGTTGAATATTAATTGTGCTGTTATCATTGATGTTTTGTTGAACATTTCAAAATCACTGTTCTTCTCCATGACATGAGACACAACGCTACCGCAATACAAGAGTTAAGTGTCACTGACAGCGTGCTTAGTGCTGCTCCCCTCCCCATTGTGATTTGGGAAATTGTTATAGATCACTAGAACCGTTTTCTCAAACTCTAAGCAGCGCATGAGGTCATCACCATAGCCGGTGCCCAGGCTTGAATTCATACAAGTGTGGCTGTCCCCACGGCTCAAATCTACACAACCCTTGGTTATTTGAGCTCACAGAATAATTCATTGGCACATCCCACTACCGGCACGAGATACCTTATTATATTACGCGGTCATCCGCCCCATTAATTGCCAACCAGCACTCTTAATCATCACCCCTGAATGTGTTCGACCTGTCCTGGTCCTGAGGAGAACACAAAAAGAAAAGTATGGTTCTGAAAAGCGTCAACTCACTACAGCTAGCCGTAATCATCATTAATTCACTGAATAACACGGTGTACAAACAGGGCAATTAGCCTGTAGCAATTGTTGCAGTGTCTAGCTGGGCATGGCAAGTTGAAGTTGTGTAAAAGTGTAAACAGTCTGTGCCGCCATTGTTTCTTTGTTAAATCAAGGACTGGTCAATTTTGTATTTTGTCATGTTTTGTCACTTTATTGGTTATGTGTTCGTTGAATGTTAATTGTGCAGTTATTGATGTTTTGTTGAACATTACAAAATCACTGTTCTCCATGACATGAGTCAAATGCTGACCGTAAATGTTCTATAAATAAATAAAAAAGGAAAAGGTGTAATAAAGACAACTAAGCCACTCTAGTTGTCAAAGTGGTTTTTTGAATGTAGTAATTCAAAATGTACGCCCAAGCATTCTTCTGTTACTACACTTTAACTAGTGGACAGCATATACCAGGCCAACTTCACACATTGTATGGGATTCAAACTTGCTATTGTTTTACCAGATAATCTCATTGAGTGACTAACTGAAAACCACTAAAGGCATTAGGTACATATAAATCAAGACTAGAATAAGTAAGTTCTACTGAACTTGGAGTTGGGTACGTCAAGGGTCTAGCACACCCTTTCTCCAACTCAAGAGAGTTTAGCTCCCACTAGGTTAGGTAGTTGCCTACACCACATAACTCTAGTATGTCTTCTAGTCCTGAAGCCAGTGGCTCCTTGCCAACTAAGTATGACCATCTCTCATTTCAGGAATTTAGAAATATGTGGACATCCAGGAAACTGAAGACAGGAAGACATCAAGCACCCAACGTCACATAGAGATGTTACTTTTAGACGACCTCAGAAAGACCCCAGGGTCTGATGAGGCAGGCAAGTTGGGTGGGACAGCAGAGGAGGACAGACCAGGAAGTGAAAACGTCTATGACATGGACTCCAGTGCTGACCAGGAGGATCAAGAGGATTCTAACCTGGAAATCCAATTCTTCCTTCAGGTGAGGGAGAAGGCCTCAGTGGCCCTCTCTTTACCTCACCAGGGAGAGTTAACAGTTTATCAAGAAGATCAAGATCTCCTTCTCAGGAATCTAATCATTCTAGTACTTCTGTGGGGACCTCTGCTTCTCACAAAAGAGAATCATCTTGTGAGAAGAAGTGCCAACTGCTTGAGTTTGAGAGAGCTAAGCTCAGAATCAAGAGAGAGCAATTGGCCTTAGATGGGGAATCCCTAGAGCTCCAGAGATCTTTCAAAAGGATGGGGCTAGAGCCCCATGGTGGCAGCAACTGTGACCCTAGAGGTAGAGAAAATACTCATGACCATAGGAACCTGAGGAAGAGTGTCCCTCCCTACCAGAGTGGGGATGACATCCACAAATGGATAGCTGCACTAGAGAGGGCCTGTAAAGTACAGAGGGTCCCTCAAGAGCAGTGGGCAGCAATCTTGTGGCTCTCCTTTGCAGACAAAGGTAGAGACAAGCTCCTCACTGTAAGAGAAGAGGATGCTGATAATTACAAAGTCCTGAAGAGTGCTCTTATTGATGGGTTTGGCTTAACCACTGAACAATATAGGCTTAAGTTCAGAAACACCCAACAGGCACAGACTCAGGACTAGGTTGACTTTGTAGATTGTGATACTAAGGCTCTGGAAGGCTGGTTACTTGGCAGTAAAGTGTGTGATTTTAAATGATTGTACAATTTATTTATGAGGGAGCAGATCCTTAATAATTGTCAAAATCAGCTGTTGCATCAGTACCTTGTGGACTCTGATCTGACCTCTCCCCAAGAATAGGGCCAGAAGACAGAAAAATGGGTCAGAAACAGGGTGAGGCAGAAAGTTCAGAACCAAGGTGGTGACTCTAAGAAGCAAGATTCTAAAAACTCAGATAAGGGTGGGGAGAAGGGTAAAGACCAGAAGTCTTCATCTGGTGACAAGTCACAATCAAACATGGGTAAAGGCTAGACAAAGCCATGGTGTCAAATCTGTAAACAGAAGAGCATTGGACAAGTGATTGTACCAAGTCCAAGGACTCAACTACAACCACCACTGTCTCTATGGCAACTGCCCCCCCCTAGGTCAGCTCCAAGTGGTGGTGCACAGAATAAGGGTGTAGTAGGGTTAACCCTGGGATCTGAGATGGACTCTGGCCTAGTCAGAGTTCCAACTCAGGCTGTGTTGATCTGTGATGAAGGCATGGATATTGCCTCCTTATTTGTCAGTCCCAGTAATCTGGGCAAATAAAGACAGCAGCCTTTGATCAATGGAAAAGTGGCCTTGGCATTCAGGGACACAGGTGCAAGTGTCACAATGGTGACAAAAGATCTTGTGGCTCCCGAGCAAATCATACTTGGTGAGATGTACCAAGTGACCAATGCAAGCAATGTTAGGACAGACCATTCCTTGGCAGTTGTTAATTTCACCTAGGGAGGGGTAACTGACCCTAAGAAGGTTGTGGTAAGTGCGGACCTACCAGTACAATGCTTGTTGGGCAATGATTTAGAAACTTCAGCTTGGGCTGAAGTGGAACTCAGGACTCATGCAGAAATGTTGGGTATCCCTGCAGATGTGTTTGCTATGACTAGGTCACAGGAAAAAATATCTTACACTGAACAGGCCCTGGATCCTAGAAAAATGGACCAGGCGCCTTCCAAGAGGAGGAGCAGTACAGGTAAGGCAGTGTCTTCCCCCCTGACTCAGAGTACAGATCAGTCTCTTGAGGGAGATGATCTTAGTGAAGAAGGAACTGTCTCAGAGGAGCTTGAGCCTGATCAGGTTGAGTTCTTGGGGACAGGGGGCCCTTCCAGGACAGATCTGAGCCAGGAACAGCTGAACTGCCCCTCTCTTGAACCCTCTCTTGAACCCCTCAGACAGCAAGAGATTGCTGAGGCTGCTGGGAGTGCCGGTGGGTCCCATAGGATCTACTAGGATGATGGACTCCTATACTAAGAGAGTATAGATCATAAGCCTGGAGCTACCAGGAGGTTGGTTATACCTCTGAAGTTTAGGGGCTTCCTATTGACACTGGCACATGACATCCCATTAGCAGGTCGCCTAGGCCAAAACAAGACTTGGGACAGGATTGTCCCTCACTTTCATTGGCCTCACATGTCTGAAGACACCAAGGAATTTGTCGCTCCTGTATCACCTGTCAAGCCAGTGGTAAGGCGGGTGGTACTACAAAGGCCCCCCTGATACCACTACCTGTGGTGGGGGTTCCCTTTGAGAGGGTTAGGATTGACATAGTTGGACCCAGGATCCTCAAACTGCATCTGGGCACAGATTTATACTGGTGGTGGTGGACCATGCCATTAGGTATCCAGAGGCAATTCCCCTTAGAACTGCCACAGCTCCTGTGATGGCAAGAGCCCTCCTGGGAATCTTTTCCAGGGTCAGTTTTCCTAAGGAGGTAGTATCAGACAGAGTTGCAAACTTCATGTCTAGTTACTTGACTGCTATGTGGAAGGAGTGTGGAGTAAATTACAATTTTACCACCCCTTATCACCCACAATGCAATGGGTTAGTTGAAAGGTTCAACAAAACCCTCAAGGGCATGATTAAAGGTCTCCCAGAAAAGCTTAGGTGTGGATGGGACATACTTTTGCCCTGCCTTCTCTTTGCCTACAGAAAGGTTCCTCAGAAGGGGGTTGGTTACAGCCCTTTTGAACTTCTATTCAGACGTCCAGTTAGGGGTCCTTTATATCTAGTGAAGGAGGGATGGGAGTTACCTCTCAAACGCCCTAAGCAGGATATTGTGCTTCCATAGCTTGGAGAGACCCCAGGACCTTGCTGGTCCTCACCGAAGCATTTTTCCTCTGCCCGCAAAGGGTTGCAGTTGCCAAGGCTTTTTGGTGTTCAATCGGGACACTGACCCCCCAGCACTCAACATCCTTTGAGGGACAACTCACCTCCGGATTTTGGTTGTATTTCGAAGTCTCCTGGTCCCCGTGGCTGCAGAGTCAAGCTTCACCTCTAACACCTGACAACGGTGGGCATTCGTAAATCGTGGCCCTGGTCACTGTGAAGTGACCCAGACTCTGTCCCCTCTGCTTTCAGGTTCTTCTCACCTCGGATCCAGGCTTGTATCCCACCGGACACTTTTCATCTTCCCGGCAGCAGCACTTTTCCACATCACGCCATTGAAAACGACGAAGGTTGCTGACATCACTTGACCCCTATGCACCCGGCTCCTCTGGGATAAGGAACACGGGTATCTCGGTACTCTCAAGGGTGCTGGCCTTAGAGCCTTCTATGTTTAACTGGGTTTGGTTAAAGTCCTCTCCGAAGTGTCCGTAATCTTTAAAATTCCAACCGTGACTTTCCCATAGGATTGTACGGAGCTCGCGCTTGTGTTCCTTGGGGTTCCAGCGATTCTACGTGCTCTAGGCACTGTGTCTAGTCAAGTCGTAGTTGTTATACCACTTTTTTTAGTATATGGTTTGGTCTCCTCCTGGAGCCCACTGTATATTGTGCTGTTTACTGTTGTTCTAGTGATTTAATATTGTGTGCTTTGTTCTCTGATCTCATAACGAGATTAGTAGAGAGTGTTTAGTAATAAATACATATATTTTATATATTCCTTGTGTGGTTCTCCTTTCATATGGTCATTCAGGAGGTTCTAATCTGGTAAAACAAGCTGCTTTACATTCCTTCGAGACTTAGCCTGAAGGCTGCTCTCCATAGCTACTACTAGGATAGCTTTTAATAAAGGCTGTCTTTAACCTGATCATCAATAAGGGTTGTTTGGACTGGTACAAGGTGCGCACCTTAACTAGTGGAGAGCATATACCAGCCAACTTCTCACACCAGGTCAATATGCAATTACATTTTTAGTGAACCACACTCTAGTGGTAAAGTGTGAGATTGGGACTTGAAAGCTTGTAAACACCTGCACTCTTGTGTGGTGCTGCCATACACAAACTTCTCTCCACCTTTTCCCACTTGCCAGTAGTGAGAGATTTATTCCAGCAGTGTCCTAGGGTAACTCACCTGTGGGGAGGTGATCAGAATACTCCTAGATGTCGTGGGGTGTAGCGAAAGGAGCTCTCCATGCATGTGTATTTGTGGGCTGACATTTCTCAGTGTATAGGTGAACCCTGTATATAACTCAGCATTGAGGTAATATAAGATGTCACATGACATTCCCAGTAGTACACCTGGAAAGTTGTGACTGGTGAAGCATTCCAGGTGTACCACTAGGGATGTTTGAGAATTACCAAAAATCGAACATTTACAACTGCATAGGAGTATTTCCTTCATGGTGCTTCCAGATTATAGACCGGTAACTTGGTTTATGGCAATAGAAGGTGAGCACCCACTTAAGTGGTGGGTAATGTCGCCGCGTAAATTGGCTAAAACTCTGTAGCACAATCCAGGTGTCGCCAGGCATACCATAGCTGCCACTGAAATTAAGACATATTGGGAGTTTCCATGGGCAAACATATCTATTTCTTGAGAATTTCTGTATCGAGAATATAAAATTTCAAATGAAAATTATAATACTGCACAGGAAGGGAAGTCGGGGTGAGTTTGCGGACATAGGGCTTAACATGTAAAATAATAAGTGCCAGGTGCCCAGAGAGATGCCAGAAACCCACAGGGGGAATTGTTTAATGTGGAATTTGTCTAATACCAAGGCTCCATCGTCTTGATTCCACCTCAGCCTTCTTTCTTCCACCACTGTACACTCCTCCCTCTTGGTTTCACTAGTTCAGGTTATTTTCCTTTCCTGCTTTCACCCTTTGTCACACTTTTTCTGTCTTTTACTTCATCCTTATTTCCACTTTTTGTGTTTTTCTCTCTCTTGCTTTGGGACAAAGTTTAACATGGAAAAATAAGTGCTGATCACCAAAAATGAGTGTCGGTGGGTCCCACCTGCAGCGACTGGGTCAAATGAAGCACTGCGCAGTTAGAAATGGGCAAGGACATTTCATAGAAGGTATCGGAACTAAGAGACTATGGGGGAGAATGACCAAATCTCCACGCAATGCAGCACAGCCCCCCTCGAGACTGCCCTGCATTGTGCGGCAGGGAGGGAGCAGCTGAGCGCCATATTTTCAAAGATATGGCTCTCTCCTTCCCTTTCCCTTGCGCTGATTACAGCTGCTGTGCGCCACCCACACACTTTAACGCCATAGCGCTAGGGTGTGTGTGTGTGTGTGAGTCCAGCATGGGTTTTGTACAGGAAGGATACCCTTCCTGAACAAAATACTATGCCTAGACACGAGGGAAAGCTTTTCCAACTTTGTAGGCATGCAAAGTCGGAAAAGGAAGGAGAAATGAAAGCATTTCTCCTTCTGTGCGCTTAGTTTTAAAGAGCGCAGGTTTCTCACACTAAACCCAATCTACTGAATTTGGTATATTGGGTTGAGCGTGAGAAACCTTGGGTGGTTGCATGGGAATGCCCATGCACCACCCTTGGCACAACCCCATGGCGCAAAGTAATGCGAAGCCGCCCTATGCGCTGCTTTGCATTGCTTATATGTTATTTCCAGTAGCACTGGAAAGTAAATTAGGAAAAAAAGATTATGCGTCACTTTTGTGACACAAACACGGCGCAAAATCTTAGTAAATCTCCTCCTATGAGAAATCAACCAACACATTTTCATTGAGGTTACTGAAGATTGCAGATCCTTAGAATAGAAGTAGGGTATATTTTACATAAGTAAACCAACAAACAGGCACTGGAGGGGACATTACAAATGAATTTCTTGAAAAGCTGAACTTGGGTCTGTGGTGTGTTGCAGCTGGAAATTAAACAGCATTTCCCAAACTCAGGCGCATAACACAGGCCCCTGCATCACCAGCAGTGCGGGGGGGCAACCTTCCAGGTACAGAGTAATTGCCTGTAGCTGAGATTAATTCAAAGAATCACATTTTTGGTTTTCTCAATTAAACCCCCTAAATGGGACTGGTAAATCCAGGCATGGGTCCCATGCTTACCATGCCACTGGACCCAACCTGCACCTCATGTTCGAGGCTCAACAAGCCTGTTACTGGTCTTGGATGTCTTTTCTACTTGTTTAGAGTAGATGTGGCCTCACAAGTTGGCTCGAGCTACTCCTGATGGCGCAAGACCACGGCTGATTTACAGATTTTGAGGCACAGTGAATAAAAAAGAATAGACTGAATTTGCCCAGGAATAACTTCCAGTGACTTGACCAGTGCTTAATTTGAGCCGGGGCTTTCCGGTGCTCAGCACTAGCACTTAATTGGTTTCCGGTGCTCGGCACCGGCACCTAATTGTCAACACTATATTTAGAACAGTCTACCACAAGGTGGCGCTGCTCATCCTAATTTAGAGATGAGTAGAACAACAGTTGTTTAGGAATACAATATACATTACAATTGCTCATACCTGCCTCCTGGCCATTCCTTTAGCTTTCGGGACCTGGAAAAATCTGAACTGTCACATTCACATGCAACCGAGATGGTTACTGGTTGTTTTGGCAGCATTGACAAGGGTGATGGGTGGTGCAAGCTGCAGTGGCCTGCCGGTCAGAGCCCTGGCACTTAATATTTTACAAATTAGGCACTGACACTTGACTGAGATTAACCAAAGCACATATCACTTTTTGTTTTTCTCAGTGAAATACCATGGGGCAGATTTACAAGAAAGTGACGCATCTGTAGAGATGTGTCACTTTCCCTGCGCCACCCTGAGTAACCCTTGTGAAACCATGGATGCCCCGTATTTACAATACAGCGCTCCATGGCGCAAGGATTGACAGATTCATCAGAAATGGAGTCATGTTGCATGCAAGACGCAACTCCAGCTATGCATTTTGTGGCCTATTCCCACTACACTGCGTCACTCCTTACGCCTGCTTCAAGCAGGCGTAAGGTTTTGATGCAGGGGCATCCTAGAAGTGACGCAGTGAAATGTTGTATATTTCACTGCGTCACTTTTACAAGGCTTTCCTGCGTGGGAACGGCCACCCTGCATACATTATACCTGAAGCAGGGCTTTACAACGTGACGCATCTCCCTAGATGTGTCACTTTGTAAATTGGCCGCATTTTTTACACTTCCACTGCATCACAAAAGTGACGCAACAGTGGCGCAAAAGTGTCGCAAGGGGCTTGTAAATCTGCCCCCTTAAGTGCTATAGGTATTCACATACATGGCTCTCGCAGAGTATGTGTTTATTATGTTCAATGAATCGACCTGGCCTGACAGTTCAGTTGGACTGTTCGTACCAGATCAGGACCAAGGCTGATTTTCACAAGATTTGTGCCCATTCATAGCATTATGTGAATAAAATAAAGGGGACTGAAATACAGCCTACTGTAATTACCAGTATACAAGCATTCAACTCATCATTTTGAAGAGTAATAAGCTCCAGGAACACCAATGGATTTCCTGCGATGGGTACCATATTCAGGTTGTTTGGGGTTCCAATGCCAAAAATGTACAAAAATATACACTATTCAGTGTGGTTCTATGTCTTCGATGGAGAATATCTCTACTGAATAGACCGTTCCTCGTGGCAAAACACTTCAATTCCCTTGGCGCAGACTGTTCATCAAATCTACCTTGAGGCATTATTCTTTATTCTTGGTTACAATGTTCCATTCTTTGTTCAGGGTAATTAAAGCAGGAAGTGAGATCCCCAGGACTTGTAAATGGAAATTTGGTATTTCCATCCACAACTAGGCTGTGTTACAGTTTCAAGTTACTTTCACATAATTGCTTTTTTGGACTTTAGGGGCAAGATCTCAAGATCTTTGCAGAAGTATTATTGGAATACTTGGAAAACGGGTTAGACAGAGAAGGAAATTTACTCACAGATCAAGGGGCAGATGTATCAACATTGTATTTTGCGAGTATTTAATAGCGAATGCAATGTATGTAGGTTTCGCAATTAAAATTGCGATTCCTACGCATTCCTTATTTGCGACTCGCAAATTGTGACTCGCAAAGGAGGAATGGCTTCCCATTTATTTCTATGGGCCAAGCAGTCCACAGAAATGAATGGGAATTGCATGCGTAATTTGTGAGTACCAAATAGGTACTCGCAAATTGAACATGCAATTTCAAGGGTGAAAGGGTGCCAAAAGGACACCCTGTTGCAACCCTGAAATATGCATGTGCGCACATGTGGTGCACACAAATGCCCTAAGGGCATGTATGTGTGCCACATGGCACTTCGAAAAATGCAAAAAAGTGAATTTTTCTAGGAAATCGCAAATTACCACCAACTTGAAGTTGGTGGTAATTTGCGATCCCTTAAGGCCAGATTGCAAATTTTGGGTGCTTCCAAAATTGCATTTAAGGAATCGAAATTTGCGATTCCTTAAATGCATTCACAAAATAAGTACACGCAAAAATTATGAGTCCCTATTTTGCGAATGCCATTTGGGATGATACATCCCAAAAGGCTTTTTACCATTCGCAAAAAGGACAATTCTGCGAATTGGCCCGTTTGCGAACTGTAAAAGGCTTGATACATCTGCCCCATAGAGATTTTTATGAGGTCTACTCCATGCTATAGAACACTTGTGCTTTGCCCTAAGTTACTGGATGGATATGGAGTGTTGACCAGCTCTATTTTTTTTGCATTCACTGATTTTAGCACTAAGTTAATCAGGCTAAGCATCTACTGGTGATTTAGTTGATGAGATGGGATATAGGACCTCTGTCACTCAGTATCCTGCTTAAACTCACATGGACACATGGATGCAAATTCTATTAGGAGAAAATCTGGAACACATCCCTCAAACTGCCAATTGTCTGCTGTGAAACAGAGGTTAGTGCTTTACCCGCTTCTATTTTTTATATACAGTAATTCCCACATAAATGTAGAAAATTGCTTGTAATTTGGTTTCAGTCACATAATCATGTCAGTGTTCGATGATTACGATGTTCTTCTAGTTCTAACAACTCTGGGCCTTGTGTACAGGAAAGTGTTGCAGTGCGGCACCACAAGCCATTTGGCTGCGCGGTGTGGCATCACTTTCAAAGTACAGGGATGCGTCATATTTACAACAATATGTTGCATCCCTGTGCTTTCCCCTGCACTGGCTCACAATTCGCTGCCATGCGCCAATGCAGGCACACTGACGCTATGGTGCAAGGGTGTCTGCCTTTTAGGGGAGATTTTTTTTGTGCAGGAAGGGACACCTTCCTGCACAAAAACTATCTCATGGGGTGTGTTCCTCTTTCTATGTGTGCTGCAGAATGCAGCACGCATAGAAAGAAAAAAAAAGGAGAAATCATGGGTGTCCTAAGGGGGGGGGGGGGGTGTTAGATTTGGGGGTCTCTAGTTGGCATAGATAGGTACCTGTCACAAACAGGGACCATTGCGTCTAGTCAGGGTAAGAGGGTACACTCCAAAAATAACCCCTACTCACCCCCTTGGTAGCTTGGCATGAGCAGACAGGCTTATCTCAGAGGCAGTGTGTAAAGCATTTGTGACCACATACAGTAATCAAGTGACAACACTACAGATGGATACCACACCAGTCTTATATCAAAAATAAGTATTCTTTATATAGATTTAACACAAGACCATAAACAACAAAAATCCACAATACTGTTACTTTAAAATGGTAGAATTTAGCTTAGTTCTCTTAAGATGTTCAATGTACCTTAAGATGCAACACGCAGGGCAACAAAAGTGTTGCAGGAAAGGTGATGCGGTAGTCCCTTACATGTAAGGATGGCTATGCGTTGAAGATCTGGTGCATCTCCTTGATGCGACACGCTTCCCGGTGATGCGGCGGCGTCTGCTGCGACGTCGATCTTCTTCTCCGGCGATGCGAGATGCTTTACACGATGCGAGCCGCGACAGGCCCTGCAACACGCTTCCCAGTGATGCGGCGGCATCTGCTGCGGCGTCGATCCTCTTCCCTGGCAATGCGAGTTGCTTCCACAATGATGCGAGCCGCGACAGGCCCTGCAACACTCTTCCCGGTGATGCGGCAACATCTGCTGCAACGTCGATCCTCTTCTCCGGCGATGAGACGCGACAGGCCCTGCGACACGCTTCTCGGAGATGCGGCGGTGTCTGATTCGATGTCGATCCTCGTCTTTTGCGATGAGCCGCGACAGGCCCTGTGACACGCTTCCCAGTGATGCGGCGGCGTCTGCTCTGACGTCGATCCTCTTCTCCTGGCGATGCGAGGCGCTTCGGTGGACCTGCGATGACTCAACGATTCTTCTGCGAGACGCTTCCCGGTGATGCTGCGAGGTCGATCCTCTTCTCCGGCGGGGCGCTTCCGTGTTGTGAAGAGGCAGCGGCAGTTTGGCGACACGCTTCCTGTTCTTGAGTCGCGCTTCCAGCTCCTTGCAACACACAAGTCCTCAAAAAGTCCATCACAGCTGCAGGCACTTCAAGAGCCGGTGGGTGAAGTCTGTTGGCCCTGAGACTTCAGCAGGAGGCAAGCTCTTTTCAAAGCACTTGGAGATCCTTCACAAGTTGAATAAAAGTGCACACAAAGTCCTTTTGCCTTTCTTTGGCAGTCAGGCAACCACTGCTGGCCAATCCCCCAAGCAGCACTTCAGCTTAGGGATAGTCTCTCCTCAGTTTCTTCTGGTTCCACTCCTCAGCAAAGGTTTCTTCTTGTTTCCCAAAGTGATCTAAAGTTCTGGGGTCTGGGTCCCCCTTTTTGTACACCGTTTCTCTTTGTTCTTTGAAGGCAGAGATGCCTTTGCCTAGTCCAAACCAGTTCTGGTCAGTCCTGGAGCACTTTGTTGACAAGACTCCTTCTTTCCTAACAGAGTGCAGGGCAGAGACATCAGACGCACCACAGGATTTGGAGCCAGCATTGTGGACGGAAGGCACAGCCCTATTCAGGTTCCAGGTGCAACTCCTCCCACCCATCTAGATGCAGATCTCTCTATTCAGCCCTGGGCTGACTCACCCTGTCTCCTGCAATTTACACAGCCCCTGTCACTCAAACTTCAGACAAGGAATACACAGCCTAGCAGAGGCAGATTTGAATGGTTAGACAAGAAAATACCTACTTTCTAAAAGTGTATTTTGAAACACAGGATGTTAAAACCAACTTCCCTAAAAGATTTATTTTATCATACTGAGTTCAGGCATGCTAAATTCGAATTTCTACCATGTTCCCTGAGTCATTTAGTATTATAAAATGTAATAATCAAACTGCCCATTCTGGTTTATGGACAACAGGTAGCCTTGCAATAGTGAAAAATGAAAATGGCTGTAATTCACTATTAGAACATGCCACACACACCAGGGCATGTCCTACCTTATACTTCCAATGCACCCTGCCCTTGGGATATGAAGAAAAGGGAAGGTTTAGGGACTGGCAAGTGGGTGCACTTGCCCAGTCGCAGGCCTTAGACACACTTTTACAGGCTGCTTCTGTGGGTGGCACAACCAGTGCTGCAAGCCCACCAGCAGCATTTGAATGACCAGCCCTGGGCACTCATGGTGCACTGTACTAGGGTCTGACAAGTAAACCAAATCAGCCAATCATGGAATCGCTAATCCATACATCAATTTACCATAGGGAGCACTTGCACAGTGGCACTGGACAGCAGTGGCACAGTGCCCAAAGCATCTAACACCAGCAAAAACACATGAGGCACAGCAAAAAAAATGGAAGGGAGACCCACCCCAAGGTGCCAGGTCTAACAGAGGGCAAGGAGGTGTGCTTGCCCCCCACCAGATTACTCACCAGTCACCTGGATCATACAGCGGGGGCTGGCCGGCTGCAGTAACACTCTCGGCCATGGTCCGGTCCGCTGTAGCATTACGCTGCACTAGTCGACTCGTCTAGTCTAGTGGCGCTAGACTAGACAAGTCGACTAGTGCAACATTACAAATGAATGGCGCACACACCACGGGCCATAACTAGAGTCTAGTTACGGATGGTGCGGGCACCATTGTTGGGCAAAAACAGTCCGGAGGCGGTGCCTTACTGTCATCGGTAGCTGAGCACTATGCTACCAATGAGACTTGTATCTCTCAGTAGCGTAGCATTCAGCTACCAATGACAGTCAGACTGCTCCCACGGTCCCCATCAGGCGCCATTGCAGGCAGGAGAGGCAGCACTGTCATTGGGTAGTTGAACGCTACAAATGATAGCTGCCTGTGCGCATCACCTAAGTAGTGACGAGTCATGAGTTGGAGCAATCATGGTCTGACATGCCCCCGGCCCCAATCCCAAGCAAGTGCACACTGCGGCTGCGCAGGCTCCTCCAGAGACACAGGGAGACAGAGAGAGAGTACAGAGAAGCAATGTTAGTGTCGTGCACAGCACTGCAGAGAGGGCCATGTTTCACTTCACTTCAAGTTCTGGATGACCATATTCACTTTTTGGCCCCTACAACCACCTAATGCTTGCAAACCTGTTCTGGCATCAGTGGCAGACAGCTATATGTTTTAGTTTGCTGCTTGGGCTCAGTCAGTTTGTTATAGAAAATCGTGGGAAAGAAAAAAAACAGAGAGAGAGAGGAAGGTAAAAATTGGGGCAAAAGCAGTCAGATAAATGGGGGAGAGGAAGAAAAAAGCAGTAAAAAAACAAGACAAAAGCAGTACAAGTGGGGCAAAAGCAGGATAAAACACTAAGAACAATGGGGGGAGGATAAGGAAAAAGATGGAGAAAGCACTCCAAAAAATGGGGGGAGTCGAGAAGGAAAAAGCAGTAAAAACAAGGAAAAGCTGCATGAGAAAGCACTCAGAAAAAATGGGGGGGGGAAGAAGGGTAAAGCACCAATAAACAAGGCAAAAGCAGGAGAAAGCAGTCAGAAAAACTGGGGGAGAGGAAGGACAGAGCAGGAGAAAGCAGTGGGTTTATATTTTGTGCCGCCATGGGGGTTATATGATTATCTGGTGTGGTGGGGCTATACCTGGTGATGTGGGATTATATCTGGTGAATGATGTGGTTGACATCCAGTGCCACTGCTAAGGCAAATGCTGTGGGTTTATAGCTGCTGGTGGTGAAGTGGCAAGTGTTTTGGGCGGAATCTGGTGCTGTGGGTGCACTCTAGAGCTGGTGTAGCAACTGTTGTGCTTGCAGTCTGGTGCTGTGACAAGTGAAATCTGGTACTATATATTTATATATATATATATATATATATATATATATATATATATATATATATATATATCCAATACACTCCTTCACGGGCAAAGAGCAGAGGCCTCACAGGGGAAATTCGAAGAAGCCCTTTATTGCATGTAGTGGTGAATGCATTTCGGCATATGTTTGCCTTCCTCAGCGCCCAAGAGTTCAGGAGGCTTCCCTTCGCATTGTGTAAGTCCTGCCATCTTTTTATTGGTTCAAGCGTGCTCCGCCCCCACGAGTATCAGCTCACCTGTTTCTGTCCTCGGATCTCTTGTGGACCGCACAACCCAGAATGCATTGTGATGCTTCCAGGTAGGTGATAGATGGGGGTAATTCTGCCAAGTGGTTGCGCAGGATGCAAGATGTTATGCGAAGTTAAAACCATTTTTTCCTGCTTGTGTAAATATACAAAAAAGCGCCTCCTCGAGTCCCCAAACGCTTCAGCTTCAGTGTTTACTAGTCCATTTGGCGGGGACTGACTGGCAATGCAAGCCGCCCTGCATGAGGTAGAATACCTCACAACCGCCCTTTTCTCTTCCCAAGCATAGAGGCGGGTCCAGACCATCCGATTCCTCGGAAAACCCAAAACTGCCAACAACAGAGACAGTAAGGTCCGGGCCTCTTGTGGAGCGGGGCACTCTGTATCACGTCTCTGGCTGACATGAAAATTAAAACCAATACACTCCTTCACGGGCAAAGAGCAGAGGCCTCACAGGGGAAATTCGAAGAAGCCCTTTATTGCATGTAGTGGCGAATGCATTTCGGCATATGTTTGCCTTCCTCAGCGCCCAAGAGTTCAGGAGGCTTCCCTTCGCATTGTGTAAGTCCTGCCATCTTTTTATTGGTTCAAGCGTGCTCCGCCCCCACGAGTATAAGCTCACCTGTTTCCAGTCCTCGGATCTCTTGTGGACCGCACAACCCAGAATGCATTGTGATGCTTCCAGGTAGGTGATAGATGGGGGTAATTCTGCCAAGTAGTTGCGCAGGATGCAAGATGTTATGCAAAGTTAAAACCATTTTTTCTTGCTTGTGTAAATATACAAAAAAGCGCCTCCTCGAGTCCCCAAACGCTTCAGCTTCAGTGTTTAGGAGTCCATTTGGCGGGGACTGACTGGCAATGCAAGCCGCCCTGCATGAGGTAGAATACCTCACAACCGCCCTTTTCTCTTCCCAAGCATAGAGGCGGGTCCAGACCATCCGATTCCTCGGAAAACCCAAAACTGCCAACAACAGAGCCAGTAAGGTCCGGGCCTCTTGTGGAGCGGGGCCCTCTGTATCACGTCTCTGGCTGACATGAAAATTAAATCCAATACACTCCTTCACGGGCAAAGAGCAGAGGCCTCACAGGGGAAATTCGAAGAAGCCCTTTATTGCATGTAGTGGCGAATGCATTTCGGCATATGTTTGCCTTCCTCAGCGCCCAAGAGTTCAGGAGGCTTCCATTCGCATTGTGTAAGTCCTGCCATCTTTTTATTGGTTCAAGCGTGCTCCGCCCCCGTATATATACATACATATGACATACTGTATATATAATGCGTGTGTACATATATTCACACACATACACTTTTCCATTTTCAAGTTTCTATTACTGCATAAAGGGCTGTATGTATTCAATAAATAGTGAATTGTAGGTGAGTTATTTAACGTTCACAAATCTCATCTTACCAATATAATTATGCATTATGCAAGGAAAGCTTGGATCTCCTTGCGGGAGAAATGTTACGGGAATTTTGAACTCCCTGCAGCTTATCTACAACTCAGTTTATTCAATACAGCCAGCCTAGTGATCAGCACAGTATTTAATCATGCCCATTTCTTTTTAGAAATGGACATCCACAAATATTTTTCAAAACAAAAATTGGGGGGGGGTCGCCCTCCCGGACATTAAACGGTATTACTGGGCCTCCCAACTAGCTGCAATTAATCATGGCCTTTACGGGCCCGCCTTGAACCCGGCATTTGAGATGGATAAGATGCTCCTGCCCGGTGGCGATTACAATCGAGCGCTCTACGCTGGCGCGCCCGACTCCCGTTTGACGGGACCGACGCGTGTCATGGTGCGTGCCTGGCACGCGGCTAATGCAGCTATGGGGTGGAAGGACCGTTTGACCCGGGCGTCACCGCTGTATGCGTCTGAGAGGTTGGGCTCCCTGTGGACGTCGAAGGGCTTTGAGAAGTGGGACACGATCGGAATCAGCACGGTGGGAGATCTCTGGATGAGGGGGGGATTCAAAACTTTTGAGACGCTGCAGGCGGAGTTTCAGCTGCAGGGCAGTGAGTACTTTCGGTACCTACAAGTGCGCCATGCGCTGGGCTCCGTCTTCCCGGATGTCGCATCCATTCCGGAGTCTTCCCCCCTGGAGGACAGAGTGCTGGATGGCCATGTCCCGGACAACACGATCTCCCTCATATACAAAAAACTGATCAACGATAGATCGTGCCTGCTGACTAGTCTCCGCGAGGCTTGGGTTGCCGACGGGCTGGAGCTGGACGACGAGGATTGGATTTCCGCGGTGGCCTCTCCGAAAGAGGTGGCCATCCCGGCTCGCCTTCGCTTCGTCCAGCTCAAGATCCTTCACCGGGTTTACGTGACGGGGCCAAGGCTTTTGCGTATGGGTTTTGCTGGGGACGGAATGTGTAAGCGTGGCTGTGGTGCGTTGGCGACTTTCATGCATATACTGTGGGAGTGCCCGAAGGTGGAGCGATTCTGGCGTGGTGTGCATGAGGTCCTGCGTGTGGTTACGCGTGTCGCGCTGCTGCCTGAAGCGAGGAGATGCTTGCTGAATGTTTGGGAACCGAATGACTATTCGGTCCCGCAGACGCGGTGGGTGACTCTGGGATACATGATAGCCAAGCGTGACATTGCTCAATTGTGGGGATCCCAGAGGCCCCCTGCGGTGTCGGCCTGGGAAGAGCATATGGATTGGTGTATGTTTCGTGAAAAGGTGGTGTATGTGGCGAGGGGTAAGCCTGGGGCGTGGGTGAAACTCTGGGGCCCCTGGAACGCCTACCGCGGGGGTATTTGTGAGCCACCACTGCTACCGGCTGCCTCGCCTGCTCCGTCTCCCTAGATGGCCCCCCTCCCTCGGCCGCGGGCGCGTGGTCCCCCAGTCCCTGATCTATTCCCATTCCCCTCTCCAGAGTTCTGCTGCTGGTTTGGATCCCCCACTTATGGAGCATGTGCTGTCGCTTTGGATCGCGGGTTGCCTTGCGGGTGCGGTTTTTTGGTGTTGTTTTGTTCCAAGAAAAGGGAACCGTACTGTGGGCATGGAGCTGTGTGGCCTGCACCATTGATTACTCCTGTTTTACTACTCTGCACTGCCGAGAGACTTTTACTGTATGTATGCAATATGCTTTTGTCATTCTAGCGGCCGGCCGGGTGGTTGTAGGCCCATACCTGTAACTTTTACAAACTGCAATAAACGGTTTAAAAAAAAATTAAAACAAAAATTGGATGATTTAGAATCTGATATTAAGGAAGCAAGAAAAGAATCTAGACATGG
Organism: Triturus cristatus; assembly: GCF_964204655.1. Lineage (NCBI taxonomy): Eukaryota > Metazoa > Chordata > Amphibia > Caudata > Salamandridae > Triturus > Triturus cristatus. The sequence continues at coordinate 172,315,971 of NC_140582.1, read as the reverse complement.
TGAACAGTAGGCAGAAGAACCAAGCACAAGCAGTTCTGCAGGACCAGTTCCAGCTCCAACAGAATCTAGCCATGATGTTGATGCTCCTGTGAATGATATTGGATTGTATTTTTTATTAATTGAATACAATTCTAAACTTTGACGGACCATATTCCGAGTTTATGGTTTTACAATGAAAAGAGTAAACGATTCTGAGTCTTAAATGTGTTTTAGCTGGTTCTAAATCACCATCAACCAATCCAACTAATTGGTCCGTCGACCAAGTGGTGGAGTGCCTTGATGTTTAGGATTAGGAATCTATAGGTGCTGAATGCTAATGTATACTGTAAAATAACTTTTCTTCCCTATAGGTAATAAGGTACCCCCGCATTTCCAGTGCGAAATCATCATCCCTCCTGTGTGCAGACTCGTGAGTGGAGAAGTGTGAGTGTTGGTGTTATGGGCCCCACCAATGAATGCATGTGTGAATGAGCTAGTGTGACGACGGGTCTGCGACACAAGAAGAGATAGTTGTAATTTTGCCTTCCTTCTCTCTCTCTTTTTCCCCCGGTCTCGCGCTGGATCAGTTTTTCTGGTAGCAGAATGATGGTTTTATTGCATTGATTTCATGATTATTGTTTATTGATTTCCTATTTTTGAATATTGATTATTGATTGCGGATGTTTGGATGAGTATTGGTTTATGTACTAACACTCTTTGTTGAGTCACGTTGCGTTCTATGTTGTTTCTGAAGACTTCTGGGATGTAGGAAGTCGGATGGCCTGTGGCAAGTGAAGTCACATGGTGAATTGTTTGTTGCTCTGTAGGTACACGGGGAAAACGTGTGACGATTGAAGATGCACGACGCATTATCTGGGTTCAATCTGGTAACATCGTCGTGTGTTATCGTTAGGGACATTTCTGTGTGAAAGAGGTGTATGGGTAGCGAAGGCCACCTGTGAAATTTTGGTCTTAAGTAACAGGAGTCCACGTGAACTCTGATTACACTTATCACTGGAAAGGTAATAGGTGTTTCCTAAGCTTGTAAGAAGGATAAAGTAGAGGGAAGTGCTACTTTATTAACAAATGTAATAATTCTGTAGTAGGGCAGAGGTAAGCGCTGCTCTCGGGAAAGACAGGATTCTGTGTGAATGAACTACATTTTCCGTATGAAAGTGTGTAAATGAAATAGCATTCGACTCAATTGTGAAACTCTGGTTTTATTTCTCAGGAGCAGTGCATCTCCAACAGGTGTCTTATTTCCAGAGAAATGGTTAGTTAATGCTTGCTAGAAGGGTAAGGTAGAGGGAAGTGCTACTTTATCGACAGATGCAATGATTCCGTAGTTGGGCAGAGGTAAGCGCTACTGTCAAGTACCTGTCCCAAAAAGGCTAGACTTCCGCAGGAGCCGATGACTGTTCCACAATTCCCAGCCCAGTTGCCCAAGCACAGCACACAATATATATATATATATATATGCGAACTTAGGCAACCCAAGGGGGGGGAAAGGGGAGTTGGAAGAAAAGAGAAAAACGCCACGTCTTGCTTCTTCTGACAGGACTGCTTCTACTAGCTGGATGCTTCTTGCTCCGCTGACAGGATTGCTTCTTCTAAGTAGGATCCTTCCTGCAGAACAGATCTACAAGTAATTCTCATACAGTCTTTTCCTAAATTCTTAACAACTAAACCCACTGCAATTACCTGTCTCAACTAAGTGGCTATCTCTTCTCTTGTTGGTTGCCGTTTTCAACCTCTGGTATTTAATGACTCTGTTGAGGTAAAACACTAATTAATCTATACTCTATTATTTAGTATTATTTCTAATTCTCATTACCATTTCTATAGACTTACGATGTGTTTACCTTGCAGCCTTAAATGAATACTTTGTATATATTTCTGTCTCTCTTTCTTATTTACAGAAGAAGTTCCTGTACTGTCCTGTCTTCAGATGAATTCCAGCAGATGAGGAGGTCTTCGTTTAGTTGGTAAGTACTTTTATATATATATATATATATATATATATATATATATAAGAACACATACATTCAAATGTTCATTGGTCTTGACTTCAATCCTATTCTCTCACAGTCTTTTGTGTAATGCTTTTTTCCCAATATTGAAGATGTACTACACTGGAAAGGAAATACTTCTTTACTTCAAGTTGACTGTAGCGCAATGTGGAAGCTGACTGGACACGAACCTTGCGCTTCCTAACAAGAGACTACTCCTGAAATGTTCACAATTCAAGGCTGAGTCTGAAGCCTTCTTCTTGTAAATCAAACGTTCCCAAAATTAGTAAGATATGACTGTCTTACCTTCCGCAGCAGCGGAAGCCGAAGTTTCAGGAATAATACTTTAATACTCACGAAACCGGACCCTGCCAAAACCTGATAATTCGCCGCTGAAGGAACTGCGACCGAACTCCTCAGGTAAACAGTTGAAGTGCGCAGTTTGCCGCGTGGGCAATTGCGAGCACAGCTGCATGAGAAGAAAAGGAATAACCACTAGACTGCTAACCTCGAATGGCATCACCTGCGGCCATCTTGGAATATCGCGAGGTAGTAACCTAGTTTAATCTAGAAAATAAGAAGATCTTTCGGGAATAGGTCTTTTCCTGATCTTGATTGGAGTACTTTAGGGATATTTCATCAACTGGGAAATGACCTTGCGTATTTAGCGGACTGGATTACGCAGTCCTGACAGTACCCCTCACCAAAACCCCTCCTTCATCTCCCTTGGGTTTCTTAGGGTACCTACAATGAAATTCTCTGATCAATCGTTGAGCATGCTAATTGTCCTTTGGTTCCCAACTTCTCTCTTCAGGACCGAAACCTTTCCAGTCTACCAGATAGAACAATTTTTCTCGCCTAACTCTAGAGTCCAAAATTCGCTTGACTTCAAACTCCTCCCCAGACTGGACTTGGAGAGGCTTGGATGGACCTTTCTTCCTCAAATTCAGCGGGCTCTTTCTTAGTAGGGAGACATGAAAAACTGAATGAATCTTGAGTCTCGGAGGGAGCCGCACCTTAACACTAACTGGATTCAACATCTTTTCTACTTGAAAGGGACCAATGTACCTAGGTTGAAACTTTCGGTTACCCTTTAATCGTAGACTCCGTGTAGAAACCCAAACCTCCTCCCCTTACTCAATTGTTGGACTGGGACGCCTCTTCTTATCTGCATGTCTCTTGTAAGAGGCTTTAGCCTTGATTAAATTATCAGTAGCTTGTTGATAAGCTTTACAGAGATTTTGAATTACTTCCTCCACTGCAGGAACCTCACTCTCCTGTCGTCCAACAAAAGTGTTTGGATGTCTACCAGAGTTTAAATAGAAAGGGGAATAACCAGTAGAGGAATGTTCAGCATTATTATAAGCAAACTCAGCTGCCCAAATTATATCTGGCCATTCCCCCTCATGATCCATCAGGAATAGACGCAAATATTGCTCCAACTCCTGATTTACCCTTTCAGTTTGACCGTCAGTCTCAGGATGGAAACTGGAAGACAAACGAGAGTCAATATTTAATCTCTTCAAAAATGACCTCCAAAAATGAGAGATAAACTGAGGGCCCCGGTCAGAAATTACCATCCTTGGAATTCCATGAGTCTTAACTACATGTTGGGTGAACAAAGAGGCTAACTGAGAAGCATTGGGAATTGACTTAAGCGGAACAAAATGACTCATTTTAGTGAAATGATCTACCACTACCCAAATGACTGAGAAGCCCTGGCTAGAAGGAAGTTCTACGATGAAATCCATGGAAACAGTGTGCCAAGGATAAGGAGCCGGGGGAACAGGTAGAAGTAAACCTTGTGGAGCCATTCAAACTGACTTCCCCTTCAAACACTGCTCACAAGAGGCAACATGTTGTCCCACCTGAGTTTCCATGGACGGCCACCAAAATTCTCGCTGAACCAGTTCCAGAGTTTTCTTCACTCCTTTGTGTCCAGCCAACAAATCATCATGAAAATGTTGGATTATCTTATTTTGTAGTTCTTCATTGGGAACATAAAGTCTTCCTTTGAAATAGGGTCTACCATTTCGGATCTCTCGATTTCCATCTTCCTTGACCCAATCTGCAAGATTTAAAATTGCAAAAACTTGATTTAGTTGTTCTTCAAACTCTGGAAACAAAATTACCCCAATTATTTTCTCTGGTGGGATTATCAACTCTTTTTCCAGAATCGGAACATCTTCTCCTACATCTAGATGTGATAGAGCATCTGCCTTTCCATTTGCTGATCCAGGTTTGTAAGTTGATACAAAAATATAGTCCGCAAAAAACAAAGACCAACGCAACTGTCTGGGAGTTAAGGTTCGGGCGGACTTTAAAAACTGAAGATTTCGGTGGTCTGTGAACACTGTAACCTCATGTCGAGTGCCCAACAAATAATGCCTCCATTCCTGAAAAGCATCCTTGACTGCCAACAACGCCTTATCGGCAATGGAGTAATTTAACTCAGCAGGAGTTAACTTTCTAGACCGGTAAGCTACAGGATGAAGCTGATCGGTGGACTTGTCCCTCTAAAATTCCGCCCACCGCCAAATTGGAAGCATCAGCCTCAACAAAGAACGGCTCTTCAGGATTGGGGTGCCGAAGCACCGGCGCTGTTGGGAAAATTCTCTTTAATCTACTGAAGGCTTCCTCAGTTTCATTGGTCCAATCAAAACTCACTCCTTTCCTGAGCAGCCGGGTTAGCGGAGAAACCTTCTCAGAAAAATTTTCAATAAAGCGCCGGTAAAAATTGGCGAAACCAATGAAACTCTGCACTTGTTTCACATTCAGAGGAGAGGGCCAATCGTTAATGGTTTTTACTTTGGCTTCATCCATAGACACCCCCTTAGGGGAGAGTACAAAACCCAAAAATTCCACTTGGCTAGCATTGAACACACATTTTTCCAATTTCACAAAAAGCTGGTGTTCCAATAGAGTCTTCAAAATAAGTCGCACATGCTGAACATGTTCACTCAGGCTTTCAGGAAAAATGAGTATGTCATCGATATAGACGACAGCAAAGCGATCGAAATATTCTCTCAATACGTCATTTACGAAATGCTGGAAAGCCGCTGGAGCATTGCATAAACCAAACGGCATGACCTGATATTCAAAGAGTCCCAATCTAGTCCGAAAGGCGGTCTTCCACTCATCGCCTTCCGCCATTCGGACCAAATGATATGCCTCCCTCAAGTCAAGCTTGGTATACACACGTGCTCCCTTAACCTGATCCAGCAATTCAGAAATTAATGGTAGAGGATATCTATTCTTTCTTGTTACTGAATTTAAGGCTCGATAATCAATGCACATTCTCAGATTTCCATCCTTTTTGGGGATAAAAAATAGCGGGGAAGAGACTGGGGACTGAGAAGGGATGTATGTCGTTACAACGCACACTTTTACAATGCATGCACTTACAACGCATTTTTTACAACGCAACATCCACTACAACGCATTCCATTACATCGCATGACACTACAACGCATTTTTAAAAACTACCTTTACAACGCATTCCATTACATCGCATACTACCTTTACAACGCATACCATTACAACGCATAATATTAAATTGCATTTAATGTAAGTATTAGATAGTATAGGGTTAAAAATTAGTATTCTAACTCCAGGGGGTGAAACAGTAGGGTAATTGTTGGATAGTATAGGGGTAACAATTACTATTCTAACTCCAGGGGGTGCAACAGTAGGGAAAGTGTTGGATAGTATAGGGGTAAAAATTACTATTCTAACTCCAGGGGGTGCAACAGTAGGGAAAGTGTTGGATAGTATAGGGGTAAAAATTACTATTCTAACTCCAGGGGGTGCAACAGTAGGGTAAGTGTTGGATAGTATAGGGGTAAAAATTACTATTCTAACTCCAGGGGGTGCAACAGTGGGGTAAGTGTTGGATAGTATAGGGGTAAAAATTACTATTCTAACTCCAGGGGGTGCAACAGTAGGGTAAGTGTTGGATAGTATAGGGGTAAAAATTACTATTCTAACTCCAGGGGGTGCAACAGTAGGGAAAGTGTTGGATAGTATAGGGGTAAAAATTACTATTCTAACTCCAGGGGGTGCAACAGTAGGGAAAGTGTTGGATAGTATAGGGGTAAAAATTACTATTCTAACTCCAGGGGGTGCAACAGTAGGGTAAGTGTTGGATAGTATAGGGGTAAAAATTACTATTCTAACTCCAGGGGGTGCAACAGTAGGGTAAGTGTTGGATAGTATAGGGGTAAAAATTACTATTCTAACTCCAGGGGGTGCAACAGTAGGGTAAGTGTTGGATAGTGTAGTGTAATATTATGCGTTGTAATGGTATGCGTTGTAAAGGTAGTATGCGATGTAATGGAATGCGTTGTAAACGTAGTTTTTAAAAATGCGTTGTAGTGTCATGCGATGTAATGGAATGCGTTGTAGTGGATGTTGCGTTGTAAAAAATGCGTTGTAAGTGTAGTGCGTTGTAAAAGTTGCGTTGTAAAGGTTGTTCCCCCTGAGAAGGGCGAATGAATCCATTTGCTAAGTACAAGTCTAAATACTCTTTTAGATGTTGATTCTCTTTTTCTGAAAGAGCGTAAATACGACTGCAGGGCAAAGAGGCTCCTGGTTCCAGCTCAATTCTACAATCGTATTCATGATGCGGAGGCAATTTGTTGGCTTCTTTTTCATCAAACACTGCGGCCAGATCCAAATACTCATCGGGAATTTCCTGCGTCTCCATGACACAAATCATTTTAGCTTGGCTCATCAGATCTTGAGAAGAGCACTCCTCCGTAGATTCAACCTACAAATTGTGACAATGACTCTTGCAGTATTCAGAATCCATTTCTATAGTTCTTTTGGCCCAATCTATCCTTGGATTGTGTTCCGTAAGCCACGGAAGCCCCAAAATAAGCTGAAACTGCGGAGCGTCAATGAGACTGAACCTCAACCAACTCACATGGTTACCAGGCCCAGTTAATCTAATTACTTCGGTATCATGTACGATGGGACCAGATGACAAATTTGTACCATCTACTGCACGCACTGCTTCGGGTTTTTCTTTCCTTACAAAAGCAATTCTCATCCTCTTTGCGAAACCAATGTCACAGAAATTGCCCGTTGCTCCGGAGTCTATCATCACAGAAACATCCTTCAACCTGACTCCTCCAAAATCTATGGTGCTGGCAATAATTAAATGTGGTGTCGAAGACTGTAACGTATTCGCAACGAACTGAGGATCTGGAGTTGACTTTTCTTCAGCTCCCACCAGGGCAACTCCTCTTACTGGTGGAGCCTGTCTTTTACTAAGACGTTGTTTTTAGGCTTCTTTTGACATTCTTTTACAAAATCCCCAGCATCTCCACAGTACATGCATAGCTTGCCCATCCATCTTCTTTCTCTTTCCTCCTTTGATAACGGCCTTCGCACGGAGCTGATTTTCATGGGTTCTTCTTCGGCAGAGACTTCCTTGCTCTTTATGCCTTCAAATTTGACTCGGTCAAATCGAGGAGGAAAATACTTGACATCTTTCCTCCGCTCACTCTTTCTTTCACTTTGTCGTTGGTCAATTTGTAATACCAAATCAATTAGTTCAGAAACATCGGTGGGTCGCTTAGGGATTTGCGCCAGACCATCCTTTATCTCATCCTTGAGGCCCCGATAAAAAATTTAAGCTCTCTTGGATTCAGGCCAGTTTGTCTCAACTATCAACTTATTAAATTGCGCCAAATATGCCACCAACTCTCTGTTCCCTTGTTTCAAATCCAAGAGTTCATTGTCTGTAGTTTGTGAAACAGCTCTTCTATCAAATATCCGCAAAAATTCTTGTTTGAACTCATCAAAATTATACAGAATTGGTTCATTGTTGTTAACCAATGGCATCGACCAAGCAGCTGCGTCTCCACTCAGGTAGGACAACATGAACACCACCTTAGACTGATCCTCCTTAAAAATGATGGGTCTACAGAGGTAATGTAAAGAGCACTGTGTAAGGAATATTTGCGCCTTATGTGGATCCCCACTAAATCTTTCTGGAGCTGCAAGGGGAATGGTGGGTGATATGGCATGAATAACCTGTGTGGTGAGTTCTGCGGCTGAGGGAGCAGGATCAAAAGACTGAGATTTATTTTCCTTAGATCCGGAAACTGCACTATCTGACAATTCTTCCACCCTTTGACGTAAAAATAGAGTTTCCTGACTGGACTTCCTAACCTCCTCTCGCAAGGACTTGTTCTCTAACATTGCCTCACCTAGTTGTACTTGAATACCCTCTAACACTGTAGCTAGGGCCTTGACATCGAATCCCTCAGCCATCTTGCCCAGGCGAAAGTATTTTGAAGCGGGCACTTCAATTTGTCAAGTACCTGTCCCAAAAAGGCTAGACTTCCGCAGGAGCCGATGACTGTTCCACAATTCCCAGCCCAGTTGCCCAAGCACAGCACACAATATATATATATATATGCGAACTTAGGCAACCCAAGGGGGGGGAAAGGGGAGTTGGAAGAAAAGAGAAAAACGCCACGTCTTGCTTCTTCTGACAGGACTGCTTCTACTAGCTGGATGCTTCTTGCTCCGCTGACAGGATTGCTTCTTCTAAGTAGGATCCTTCCTGCAGAACAGATCTACATGTAATTCTCATACAGTCTTTTCCTAAATTCTTAACAACTAAACCCACTGCAATTACCTGTCTCAACTAAGTGGCTATCTCTTCTCTTGTTGGTTGCCGTTTTCAACCTCTGGTATTTAATGACTCTGTTGAGGTAAATCACTAATTAATCTATACTCTATTATTTAGTATTATTTCTAATTCTCATTACCATTTCTATGGACTTACAATGTGTTTACCTTGCAACCTTAAATGAATACTTTGTATATATTTATGTCTCTCTTTCTTATTTACAGAAGAAGTTCCTGTACTGTGCTGTCTTCAGATGAATTCCAGCAGATGAGGAGGTCTTCGTTTAGTTGGTAAGTACTTTTATATATATATATATAAGAACACATACATTCAAATGTTCATTGGTCTTGACTTCAATACTATTCTCTCACAGTCTTTTGTGTAATGCTTTTTTCCCAATATTGAAGATGTACTACACTGGAAAGGAAATACTTCTTTACTTCAAGTTGACTGTAGCGCAATGTGGAAGCTGACTGGACACGAACCTTGCGCTTCCTAACAAGAGACTACTCCTGAAATGTTCACAATTCAAGGCTGAGTCTGAAGCCTTCTTCTTGTAAATCAAACGTTCCCAAAATTAGTAAGATATGACTGTCTTACCTTCCGCAGCAGCGGAAGCCGAAGTTTCAGGAATAATACTTTAATACTCACGGAACCGGACCCTGCCAAAACCTGATAATTCGCCGCTAAAGGAACTGCGACCGAACTCCTCAGGTAAACAGTTGAAGTGCGCAGTTTGCCACGCGGGCAATTGCGAGCACAGCTGCATGAGAAGAAAAGGAATAACCACTAGACTGCTAACCTCGAATGGCATCACCTGCGGCCATCTTGGAATACCGCGAGGTAATAACCTAGTCTAATCTAGGAAATAAGAAGATCTTTCGGGAATAGGTCTTTTCCTGATCTTGATTGGAGTACTTTAGGGATATTTCATCAACTGGGAAATGACCTTGAGTATTTAGCGGACTGGATTACGCAGTCCTGACAGTTACTCTCGGGAAAGACGGAATTCTTGTGAAAAAGGTCAAGACTATCTCTTTTGTTAGCGAAACAGATAATGGTGTTGTTTTTATATCGTTACTAACAAAATTTGAGTAAAAGAGACCGTAAGAAAGTTTGCAGATAAATTTTGTAAAGGAGGGGTCAGCAGAAGCAGGAGTAGCGAGAAAAGCTGACGTCAGAAAAGACCGCGCTGGGATTGGCCAGTCAGTAAAAAACGTAAACGCTCCTTATTGGTGCGTTAGTGTGCGCCGCGCTAGGAGTGGAGAATTACAGTGTGACGTAGACGCTCCGGATTGGTGCGTTAGTGTGAGTCGCGCTGGGATTGGAGAATTGCAAAAGTGACATAGATGCTCCGGATTGGTGCGTTAGTGTAAGTCACGCTGCAATTGGATAAAACAACAGAATAGTCGTAGGAGAAATCTAGCGATATTGAAAAGAGAAAATTATGTATTACGATCCACCAGAAAAAGAGGAAAAGTCCTGGTTCGGAAAGATCAAGAACTTATTTAAAAAGGACAAACCGATTGTGACTAGAGAGGGACAGTTGCTTCCTCCACCGAAATCACCTGCATCCTTTATGATTGTGAAATATGGCTATCATACATGTATTTGGTTAGACAATTGGGCAAAGTATACAAAAGATATTGGAGTTTTAGCATTTCCGGAACATGGTTCTTTCAATTTAGCGGTATTGAGGAATTTAAGAGAAAGAATGATGAAACTAGAACCAAGACCTAGACCTACTCAGTTTGAAGCCTTGACAGAATGGGAAGATGAGATGTATGACAGAGAATGACAGCGGAGTGGCGGAAGGTACAAATATATGTTTGGTAGACCGTGTGAACAAGAGAATCATGATGACAGAATGAGGAGATGGCGAAGTGCAAATATGACTGATGGTATGTTCCCTATGAGAAGTGCGGAAGAGACTACTAGTAGAAAATGTACAGAAAAGAGATATAAAACAGGATCAGAAGGTTATAAGTATGGTGTGCATGAGTTAGAGGATGATGTTCTTGAGGACATGTTTTATAAAAATCCACCCCCGTATCAACAAAAATTCCACATTGTTGACACCAAGTGCCCCAGTAAAAGAATCACCACAAAATATAAAGTTTGAATCAATATTAGGGGTGGGCGGAATTTGCGAAATTCACTTTCGCAAATTATCGCGAAAATGTTAAAAATCTCTGCAAACATGCGGAAATGTCGCGAAGATGCGGAAGTTTTTTTCCCGCCCGTTCGCGGTATTTTCTGCGTGGTCGCTGCTCTCCAACTTACCCATGCGGTTGCTCGCGGGCGCGGCCATCTTGTTTTCACTTGTCTCGCGGTGCATGATCGCGAGAAGAAAGACGTGATCGAGCGACGCATGACATTACTGCGGGCCCGAACTGTCGCGAGACAGTGCAAATGGCTACCAACAATCCAACATCTCGTGGAGAACGAGACCGGATCGGGAAAACTTGTCGGCGAACGCGGGGATTCAGGTAAGGCGATCGCGCGCACGCAAGAATGCATTATATTACAGCGCGAGCAAGCAAAAAATTTCCGGTAAAATGCGGATTGTGGAAATTTTGACATTTTCGCGCTCTCCGCGGAACGCGAAAATGTCAAATTATCGCAATTTCCGCGAGCGGAACAGATTTTTAGCCCAGGCCTAATCAATATTACATGAGGTAGGAAAAAATAATCCCTTTAGAGAAACAAAAAATACACAACCTGGTAAAATGGCAAATGAAAATTCAGCTGAGTTAGCAAGAACTACTTTAGAGTTAACTGAAAAAATTAGGGAATTGACTAAAAACATGGAAGCTGTAACTGTTACTGTAACAATAGGACCTGTAATGCCTATTTTTGATAAACAAAAGGATAGTGTGCATTGTCTAACGATTCCTTATAACAGTAGTAAACAAACCGAAATGCAAAGAAGAGGTTCAAGAGAAAATCCATGGGGACAAGTGCTAGGAATTTCTGAACAAAGTACTCCTAAAAATTTGACAGTAAATCAGAGTCTACCGAATAGAGCAATAATGACGACAGAATCAGTACCAGGGTCACCAAAAAGTTTAGAACAAACCGGAATGAAATGATTCCTGTAGGTCCTACTTCTGATGAATTAAGTGAATGGTTAAGGAGTTTACAGCAAAAAGATGCTGAACCTCGACCTTTGGATGTGTCCAAATTGAAAATAGTTTTAGAAGAATTAAAAGTAGGAACTATTCCAACAGAAAAATTAAAAGCCTATCAGGATGAAGAATTAATGTTTCTATGCAAAAGTATAACGTGGACAGCAAGAAATTTACATGAAAGATTGGCAGAAGTAGCAAGTGAAATGGGTATCGACTTTGAAAAGGTAAAATCATAACAAAAACCATACAGAGTAGACTTTTCTGAAAAAGATATTGAAAATTTGAATACTGCAGGATGAACAACTCAGATGAAAGACTTAATTATTTTACTGAGAAAATGGGGCGATGTAGACAAATGGAAAAGTAGATGGTTTCGAAAACGAGACGATGCAACAGACAAAACGTTTGCAGCTTATCCAGTAAGAGAAAAAGAAAAGGTGGTGACTGAATGTCCCATGAGGGAGATTCCAGGTGGAGGCTATGTGCATGTCCCCTGGACCAGACAAGATATTTTATCATTCACCAATAACTTTCCTCGCTTGCGCGAGAAGCCGGTTGAGTGGTACAGGCAGGTAGACAGGTTTGTAAAATTATCAAAAGTACTAAAAGTACTATGGATTGATTTGAATAGTTTATTTGACATAATTGTACCAGCAGACCTATGGGCAGAATGTAAAATTACAATGGGTTGGCCTACTCAAGAATACCCTAGAGATCCAAAAACAGGTTCCCCTGATCCAGAAGTAATGAGAAAATATCAACAAGTAGTTACCTTTCTGAAAAATAAAGTGCCTCCTAAAGAAACTGATTGGGTAAAAATTGATAGAACTCATCAAGAAGGGAAAGAGTCTGTACACGCATATTATGAGAGATTGATACTAGCTTTTAAGCAATACAGTGGTGATGAAAATTTGAGTGAGAAGGATTTGAGTCATTTTGTATATCGATTTGTGTATGGGTTGCATCCTGAAGTAAGTGAAATGGTTAAACAGCATACAGTAGATTGGCAAAATAAAAGATAGATGAAGTACTGAGACATGCAAAATATTTTAGTGATGATATTGAAGTAAAGCAGCGTAAATTAAAAGAAAAGGCCATGTGGGCTCAAGTAAAAGTGGCAGATAGACAGGAAGCTCAATTGATTGAACAAGCAAATGGTACGTGCATGAGACAAAAACCCAACATTGGGAAAGGGAAAGGATAGATTAGTCTAGAAGAAGCCAAAAAGAAATGGCATGTCTTAATTGCGGAAGAATAGGGCATTGGAGACCGAGTGTAAATTTCCCCCAAGTGCTAATGGTGTTAATGCATCATTGAATCCACAGGTGCAGAATGAGATGAGTTGTCAACCGCAGCGACAGCAGCAGGTTGTTGCCCAACAGTGTCAGGCGCCAAAACCGCCTTTTCCACAGAACGTAAATCCTCAGAAATACAGCAATGAGACAGGATTCTAGAACGAAGAACAGGTAACTAAGCTGCCGCGCGCTAGTGCTGTTTCGCAGTATTGGCTACAACACGATGAGAGTGAGTCAGAAGAAAGCTATTGACGGTGCTGAGGGTAGGAAGAAGAGTGCGTACTTGGTGCAACACTAGAAGTAGACCAGACAAGCCCTTTTGTGGATGGAAAGGTAAGTGACGAAACATTACATTCCTAGTAGATACTGGTGCTACTCGTTCAACTGTTAGGTCAGCTGATGTCAAAAATCTTCCTCTCTCGGATGAAACAATCCAAGTAGTTGGAGTATCCAACAGACAGATAAAAACATATCTCACAGAACCAGTTAAAGTCAAAATAGGGAAATATTCTGAAATGCACCGTTTTGTCGTGTGTGATTCAAGCCCTGTAAATTTGTTAGGGAGAGATTTGCTGTGCAAAATGAACTGCACAATATTCTGTACTCATGATGGTATAGCTTTTGAGACTCCTGATGAGGACGTACAGTATAAAATGACTATAGCTAATATGGAACCTGAAATTACCGAGGCATTTGCTGTATTTGACCCCGAGGAATTGCCTCAAGAATTGAAGAAAACAGTAAAAACTGAGGTATGGGATTTCACAGGAGAAGATGTGGGATTATTGAAAAATGTAGATCCCGTAAAAATTGCTGTAAAGGAAGGAGTAAGTTACCCAAATATTCTGCAGTACAAATTGACACCCGAGATAGAGAATGATTGAACAAGGTATTTTGAGGGAAATAATGAACAGTCTATGTAATTCACCAATTATGGGTCTGAAAAAGCCTAACAGAACTTTTAGAATAGTGCAAGACCTGAGAAAAATAATTAAAATAGTTGTATAATAATTTTTCCTTGATTGCAAAACCTTTGGTACGCTTGACAAGGACTGATGTAAAATATCCCATTGAATTAAATAAAGAAGAGTTGAAGGCTTTTAAACAATTGAGAGATGGGTTGTGTGAAGCACCAGCTCTTGGCATGCCTGGCTATGAGAAAGAATTTGAGCTCTATTGCAGCGAAAGAAATGGATGTGCACTTTCTGTGTTAATACAGAAACACGAAAAATTGAAGAGACCAATTGCATATTTTTCAGCTATGTTAGACCCTGTAGCTGTAGCATTGCCTGGTTGTTTGAAAGCTGTAGCAGCTACCTGTAAGAGTCTGGAACAGAGTGAAGGAATTGTGATGGGATGTCCTGTGAGAGTGTTTGTACCTCATGATGTGGCAATCCTTTTAACAAGGAGCCACACTCAGTTCATGACGCATAGTCATCTGACTAAATACGAGAAAGTCATCTTAGGTGCAACGAATGTGAGCCTTGTGAGATGTCTGAATGTGAACCCTTCAACATTGTTACCAGATGCTGAGAATGTGGAAGTCAGAGATGATGTGGATCATGACTGTTGTACTTGATTTTTGTACCAAACCACGTCCTGATATAAAAGATGTACCTTTGACTGAAAGTGACTATGTGATGTTCGTGGATGGATCATGCTTGAGAACAGATGAGGGAATTCTGATTGCAGCGTATGCAGTATGTACGGTAGCAGCCGTATTGAAAGCATCTTGTCTGAAAGGAGTAAAATCAGCCCAAGTTGCTGAACTTTTTGCATTAACAAGAGCATGCACGTTGGGGAAGAATGTGAGTGACTGTGATAACCGATAGTCAATACGGCTTCAGTGTAGTGTAATGCATGACTTTGGGCAAATCTGGTCCCAAAGACTATTTTTGACATCGAGTGGAACTCCTATAAGGAATGCTGAAGTGGTTGGAAAATTGCTTGAGGCGATACAGCTGCCTAAGCAGTTAGCGGTGGTGAAATGTGCTGCGCATTCCAGGTCCGCTGATCATATCTCAGCGGGCAACCGGTTTGCCAACGATATGGCTCAGTATTGTGCACGCAATCAGAACTCAGTGAATTGTGGGAGAGAAAAAGAAATTAATTCATGTGCCGTGTTGTTTACTAACACTGTGAATACATGGGAAGAAGTGAGGGAGTTGCAGGAAGAAGCAGGAGATGAGGAAATGAGACAGTGGGTAAAAGCAGGATGTGCACCACGGGAAACAGATCATGTGTGGGTTTATCGGGATGGAAGACCAGTCATGCCTGATAGCATGGTTTCTA